>NC_092874.1:152476243-153082576 GCF_028372415.1 Notamacropus eugenii
TTTTTTACCCATAATCTGTTTTTCTAAAATGCAGAATCATTGTCATATAAAATTTAATTTCTTAAATTTAAAACCTGGCATTGTAAAATGTTCCCCTACCTCTACCATAGAAAGAATTTGCTGGAAGAAATAACTGGAGATACTACAAAAATTCCATGGAAAATTTTATTATAGTACCACTTTATTACTCTTTATAGTTAGAGTCTAGAACAACTTTCTGTAGCTATAGCTTATACAATGTTAGAAAAAGCAAAGTGGGTCTGCATTTAATTTCATAGTATTTCAGATATTTTTACCCAGTATATTTCATTAACATTCATGAATATTTTTTTCATTTTTTAGTATAGCAAATTAACACTTTGTAAAAAAAAAAAAAACTAGATTTTTTTTTAACCAAAAAAATCTGGTTTAGCTTTTGTAACCAAAGACTTTGTCATATTATACTGTCATTCTTCATTATTAACAACATAAAACACACATGTTCCATAGCAAAGGAATGTTGACTTAAAATATATTCTAATCATAGAAATGTAGTTTTCGCTAATGCCTGTTTTAAGTTAATTAATTTCTTTAAATCATAATAATTTAATTTATTAGATTTCATTAGATTTCATTGAAGAATTTAAGAAGCAGAAAATTAATTTGGTTATTAACCTCTGGGGAAACTAGACTGCAATCTTTAAAAAATAAAACAGCTAACTCCTCTGGTCTACTTTTATAAGGTGTTCACAAAAGGGAAAAGATTAGATCCTTTTACAATTTCTGTCAACACCAGGTTACCTCAAGCTAGAAGCAAGGATTTGAGATAGATTATAAAAATGTAAATATCGCCTTGACCAGAAAAAAGAAAATTAGCTAACATCTGAAACAAATTTTGGCCCTGACTCGGGGAAGGATCAGTTCAGAAAAAGAAGAGACTGTACATAGTTTTAGTTTTAGTTAAATTCAGTTGAAATCATTTGCACAGAACAGAGTGGCTTCCTCTTCTCCTAAGTTATCTGTTCTGAAAGATGACTCACAACAGATGATTCCATTGATTTTTGGCTATATTTACAATAAAATCATGGAATTTTGGACCTGGAGCATATCTCACAGATGAAGAAACTGAGACCATTGAGCTAAAAAGGATTTTCCCAAGGTCACGTATATATGTAACGTAATCATTTAGTCATTTCTGATTCATTTTGACCCTGTTTAGGGTCTTCTTGGCAAAGACACTGGAGTGGTTTGCCATTTGCCTCTCCAGCTCATTTTATAGATGAGGAAACTGAGGCAAACAGGGTAAATGGACTTACCCAAGATCACGACTAATAAGTGTCTAAGGCCACATTTGAAATCAGATCCTCCTGATTCCAGGCCCAGCATTCCATCTACTATGGCACCCAGCTGCCCTACACCAAACAAATAAGAATAAATAAATGAAAAAAAAGAAAGGAAAGAGGAACAACTAATTAGTTGTAGGCTAAATAGAGTAGTTAAAAATTTCTCTCTACTACTGTCCTAGGTCTGGAAAAAGAGAAGTACCTCAAACAAGAGAGAATGAGTGATGCCCTTTCACACTACCATTGGGGAGACTTTGGAATAAAATGGAGTAGAGAATCACTAAAAAGAAAAAATGACTCAGCAGAGCTAGATTTAATTAAAAGAAATTGATGGCAAGTGATCCCAAAGAAAGTACTACATTGTACTAGACACTCTGTTTCTTCTTAAAATTTTGAGTATATTTGATATCTCTATATTTTGTGATTAGTGATTTCATTCATCTATCTGTTCATATATCTAACTGCAAATAGACTGCAATGTATAAACAATGAGGAACTCTGAATAAAAAAAACAATTTTTAATAAAATTTCTCTTATTTAGAACAGAATCTGAATCTTGGGTTTATCTTAAATATGAGTTAAAACACAACAAAGAGATACTCTTGCCTGGTTTCATACTCTGACAAAATAATGGCTCCATTTGGTGGCATCTATTATGAATGATAGACGGTAGGCTTGTGAATGAATGAATGAAAAAACATTTATTTGGTATTATAGGCCAATCACTGAGACACAAGTACAAAATGAGACAGACCCTACATTCAAAGAACTTATGTTTTAATAGGTAGAAATAATATGTAGAGAGAAATGATAGACAGGAAAATATACTTTGGTTGTAGAAGTCATTGGTATAGGGAGTAGAGACACAGGGGAGTTGATTGACATTTGCTTTGCAGTAATGTTGGCAGTAATGATTTGATTATGATTCCAAGGCTAGAGAGGCATGGTAGAAAGGGGCAGGGGAGGGCAGATGGCGAGAAGATGCCAGAGCAGGATGTGAAGTATTACCAAAGTCTTAAAGACAAATGAAACTTCAAGGTGTCGTTCCTAGTCCAATTAACCCTATTTTAGATGAGAATCATTTTAGCATCTCCTTTATAAGAAAATGTGGGACCCTAAAATCCAGAAAAAAATTAAACAAATGTACATGATATGGGTTTACTTAATCTTTAGACATTTCTTCTGTTCATTTAGCTCAAATCACTATTCTTATTTCTTTATAGATATACATATACTATCATATACTCTTCCCCTCATTCCAAACACCCTCTATATTCTTTTAATTTAAATTCTGTCTTCCCTCTCTTTTTCTGGTCTTGTATTCAACAGAACTTTAATTCTGAAAAAAAAAATGTTCAGGAAAAGAATGGACCCTCCTCCCATATATATGTGTTTGTGTACACACACACACACACACACACACACACACACACACACACACACACACACACACACACACTCCTCTGTATCTAACAGCCTGGAAATTGACACCAAATTGAGGAGCAGTTATTTAGGGTATGTAACCCAGGCAATATCATCTCTAATATTCTTTTTTAATTAATTTATTTATTTTTAGTTTTCAACATTCACTTCCATAATATTTGAATTACAAATTTTTTCTCCTTCCCTACCCTCCTCCACCCCAAGATGGCATGCAGTCTGATATAGGCTCTACATATACATTCATATTAAACATATTTTCCCATTAGTCATGTTGTAAAGAAAAATTAGAAGCAATGAGAGGAAGTGTGTTCATCCTTCATTGCTAAAGAAAACCAATGCATCAGACAAATAATGACATGACTTGCACTTGACTTGTTTTGAGTGAGGGAGGGAGAGCCTCACTTCTCCTCCAGAGCCATCTGAATCCAGTGACCAGATATTCATCAAGATGACTGGAGATGACCCAGGATGAGGCAATTGGGGTTAAGTGACTTGCCCAAGGTCACATAGCTAGTGAGTGTCAGGTGTCTGAAGTGAGACTTGAACTCAGGTCCTTCTGATTCCTGCACTGGTACTCTATCCACTGCACCACCTAGCTGCCTAATAGGAGAAAGTATGATAAAGAAGATACAAAAAAACCTAATATTATTCAATGAGATTTAGAATAGAGAATTCAAACTTTGTTCTATCAAAACAAATTCCAGAGCAAATGCAAACACAGGAATTAATTGTCTATACAAGATGTTCTAAAGGAATACTGGTCCCATGTTTAAAAATGTCACAGGTTAGAATATGATCCTACCTCATAAAATCACAGAATGTTAGAAGTAGAAATTACTTCACAGGTCACCTGAACCAAGCTCATAATTTTACAGGTAAGAAAGGCACAATGAAGAGCAATGCATTGACTTTTCCAAGGTGACAGACAATTTGTGACAAAGCTTGGACCAGATCCCAGGTGTCCTAACTTTTGTCTCAGTCCTCTTCTCACTGCACCAAGCTGTTTCCCTAAAGAGTGAGAAAAGCCCATTGACAGAGTAAGGGGAATGGGTCACTATTTTCATTTGTATTTACTTGGGTCATATTTCAGCTTCTAACGAAGCCCAAACGTAGAAGCCCAAAAGTAAAAGATTGTATTCTCTTCTCTGTTCTCTGCTTTCCTATGGGATAAGGAAAGAAGTGCTTTTTCATGAAGCACTGAGGTGCTTTTTCAGAGATTGTTGTGTAAAGGTAGTATACTATATTATTCATAAACAGAATTTTGTATTCCTAAATTATTCAAGAAGACATTTTCCAGGCAATGGGCTCTCTGGGAAATAATAAAGTAGTGAATCATCTCAAGGCTTGCCACTCTGTGGTAATTTGTATTTTTTTCCCCTAAGATCAACGTTGGATGCTCAACTGATAGCTCATCTGCTGATCCAGTAAGGCTGGAATTTTCAAGGGACTTTGGGGCCACATGGCACCTGCTACTTCCATTGTGTTATAGTAGTAGCAGCCACATCAGCTCTCTATGCTCCACTGAACATCACCCAAGCAGTACCTATTATGCTGGTACAACTCAGGGCTGGAGAAGGGAGGTCATTCACTTTGGGAAGCTGCACCTCTGTGGGTAAGCAAGTTTCTCACTGCTTGTTCCAAGCCTTTTCAAAGTTATCTTTCTTAAAATTTCCATTCCCAAAGTTATTTCATCTTTTTTGCCTTGTGAAGGGAATAGAATCCTACCTTTTATTTCTTACTGAATTCTCATTTAAATCAGATAAAATATTTATATCTGAAAACAATAAGAAGCTGTGCTGACATACTTCTGTGACAGACAGTTGCTAAAAAGGTACGTGTGTGGATGGCTGTGTTGCAATATTCATTTCCTGGGTTGAAATAAGTGATTTGGATAATTTGCATCTAAGAAGAGTCTAATTTACCCTGAAATGTAATAACAACACACATACATGCCACACACACACACACACACACACACACACACACCCCTACTTAATCCATTGGAGAGTTTTTCTGTTTCTGCAATTCAGATCTCTCCATCTCACTGCTGAAGACACAGAATTATAAGGTCATAGCTTTTTAGAGCTAAAGGGACTCTAATGATAATCTAATCCCAACCCCCTCCTTTTACAGATAAGGAAACTGAGGCTCAGAGAAAGGTAATGTGATTCAATTGTTACCACATAGTGTCAAGAGCAAGAACTGGAAAGTCCGTCTTTAAACTCTATAGTTAGAGCCCCAGAATCCTGATTTCTCAGAAGAAAGATCTAGCACTTTTTCACGGGCATTTCTGTTCTTTTCTCTTTCTCTCTGCACTTCTCCTTCATCTTCTGAATTTTTTTTTTAAATGAAGGTCCTTTGAGTAGAAATGGTAGCAGCTCACATTAATATGATATTTTCCAGTTTACAAAGTAGCTTCCTCACCCCAATCCTAATGAAATAGTTGGGAAAGTATCATTATCCCCATTTTGCTAATGTAGAAATAAAAATAAAATGAAAAACTGTAGGTAAAAAAAATGGAACTAATCAGGTATGATAAAGGAAGAAAAAAGAAGTCAGCAAGGCACGGTAGCCTCTCTTTGATGACATATTCATGTCATGAAGACAGAAAATATAGCACCTGCCCAGACCCCACTACATGCTCAACAGACTTAAAGACGCCTGAATGATTCTCTGACTTTCAGGGTGGTCTTCAGCAAACTATGAACTAGCCTCGTGGGGAAGTGTCTTTAATCTCTTCAGTTTGATGACCAAAGGGGCCACCTTTAATTCTTTTATAATTCAGATTCTCTTAACCATCAGATACCAGTGGCACTCAACTAGCTAGGTAGCCAGAGAATCTTCTAAGCATCTTAAAAATCTGTCTTTTGACTTTTTTTTTTACCATTTATTTTGGATACGTTCAGATCTCTTCTCAGAATTATTCTAAGAAAGTTCTTTTTAACAACTTTCATACTCATGATTTAGACAAGTCATTCTCAGGGACCCTAGTTTGCAAAACTACAAAGGAGCAATGGGAAACTGTGGTTATTAGACTCTTCTCAAACCCCTCCTCCAAAGTACCCTGTTATCATGACCCATGCAAATGAATGTACCTCTCCTCATCTCCACCTCCTAGCTTCACTGACTTCCTTCAAATCCCAGCTAAAACACTACCTTATACAAGGAGTCTCTCCAGATGTCCTAATGCTGATGTCTCCCCTCTGTTGATTACCCAATATATCATTGTCTATCTTGTTTGTCCACAGTTGTTTATGTTGTTTGCATGTTGTCCCTCCCATTAAACTCTAAGTCTTGAATGCAGGCACCAAGGTTTTTTGTCTTTCTTTGTATACCTAGTGCTTACCAATGCTTGTCGACTTGATGACACAAATGTGTGTATATGTTCATATACATACATTCAAACATACAGAGTAATCTGTCTTCACCAATAAATGTGAAATTGACCTTGTGACTTTAATTTTTATGATGTGGGCCTCAACTCAACTGAAGAAGCCCTTGCATTTTGTGCTATAGGATGATTCCTTTAGGCAGTAAAGTTGGCTTTCATTTCAAATTCTTTTAGTTATTCTACTCTGATATTCTTGTGGAAAACCCAAATATTTAGAAAAGTAAAGGTCTTTAAGAATAACCTTATCAGGGTTTTTCCAACCAGGTGCCAAGAGAAGTAGAGAGCATCCAAATTACACTAGTGTTAAAATAGTTGGTACTTATATATCATAAATAATGAAATTTTATAGCAGGAATAGACCTTAGAGATAATGAAGTGCAACTACCTAGTGTCATAGCTAAAGAAAATGAGGTCTGGACAGCTACTGTTGAAGGACAGTATGTCAGAACATCAGCAGCATGTTATAGTGGAAAGAGCCTGGATTTGATGTCAAAAGACCAGGAGTAAAATTCTACTTCTCCTACTTATTACCTGTGTGACTTTGAGCAAGTCCAGGCCTGTATCCTCATCTGTAAAATGAGAATATTGAACTAGATATGATCTCTTAGGTCCCTTCAGAATCTAAATATATGATTTACGATCCTTTGATAACCTCTGAGATTGTTTTTGTCCTAATGCAATGTTTAGCACCAAAAAGTTCCACACTTCCTAATTGTCTTTGAACTTTCCCTAATAAACTAACTAAGAATTATAAACTTATTAACTCCAAGAATGAATCTAGAGGTGTGTAGCAACTTCCACAAAAAGTTCAGTTTAGCATGCCTAGATTGTACTGGGTGACAAATATGGCATGCTTTTTGACACATAAGAAGTAATTCCATCTGCAAAAGGTTTACCTTTCTGGAAGAGGCTGCGCATACAGCTTTGGAGGCTGACTTAATTTCCTAATTAATAATTTTCCCTCAGTCTATGCCTTTTGCTCTAGGAGTACCAACATTATCTGTATGAACAAAAGAAATATAGGTATCCAATCACCCTTGCTTAATGATAAAGTATAACCTTTAAAAAAAGGCAATTTTTTAAAAACACCTTTATAATCATCTAACTACTAGCCTTAGACTATTACTTATATTTCAACCCTTGCCATAAAAAGAAAATGAATTTGAACAGAAGGAAATGTATCCACTTCTCAAAAGGTATCCAACCTAATCTGTAAGCTATCTTCCAATACTTCTGAAAGAACATCATCGTTTGGCCCTGATTCAAGGACTGGGATTGCCAGTACACTCCAAATTAGATATGCTGGTTAAAGTCTTAACAACTGTCTCTCTTTGAGAAAAAAAAAAAGTACACACAACGCACTTTTTAATTTAATTTGCATTATTAATGCTTTCTTAAGTGTAGAGTTAAGCTTCAACAAAAAATAAATAAATAAATCAAGCCATGATTTGTGTAAATGCTCACACTGAAAATTTAACACTGAGAGCTGAATACAAATCCCTGCTGCAAACTCACGATTGTTTCTAAGTGATTTCTTGTTTAGTCCATAGTCAATTCAGAATGTGAATGTATAACACATCCCAACTGGTTCATATGACAGGTGTTTTAAAATCAGATTTTTTTAATCCCTTCGATATACCTAATTGGAGATAATCCATAATTATCCATAAACATGAATATATTAAGTATTATCTATTACAGGAATGACCATTGGGTCTGACTTCCACAGATAGTCAGACTAGGCTTAGACCATAAATATTTGTTTCTTATTCAGGTTTATTCACATCATTTTTGTACTCGTGTATTCTTTCCTATGTTCTGTTTCTTTTTAAAACTTCCCAAGTTCTTTTTTTTACTTTATGCAGTTTCATAATGAGTCAGTCAAAAAAAAAAAACAAAAATGTGTTTAATGAAGGCAGTGCTGTGTGCTTGAATTTTTAAGTCTATGCTTTAAATAACAGGTTCCTTTGAATACCACTGATGTGGGAGAATAGATGCTGACACTCAGTAAGGAGCATGGCAGCAAGAATTTTTAAATGAGATTTCAACAGAAGGAAACCACAATGAAACTAGACCTTTCAGTTCATTTATCATGGTACTTGCACTTTCTTGTGTCAAGACAGGTGAAACAATAATAAATATCCAACCAAGGTATCTCATTTGTATTCATAACATTTGAATACATAAAAAGCTCAAAAAATTCAATGTAGGCTTTTGTTCAAAGGAAAACTCCAAGCTTTTCCCTCAGCTCAGCAGTCTGAAAGTTCAAAAGGAGAGAAATGTTCCTTGCCAAGACTAAATTGTGATGTATATTTGAAAGTAAAGTTTAATTTCAAGTTGGGAATTTTTTTTCTCAGGGGGAGAGGATAGCTGTAGATAGTAATAATCTTGATTTAAATAAACGATAATGGAGTTTAAATTATGTGTGAGAACTTTACTTCAGTTGTTTTAGTAGCTACTGAGCTTAAAGAGCCTAGCAAATTTTCTGCCTTAAAGTTTTGACTTTTGATATCAGCTTTTCATACTTGAAATTAAGCAAATATTATGTAAGAACTAAGAGCAAGTCAATGGGCAGGTCCACAGTGCATAGAAAGAATAGGCATAATAATAAAAACTCCTGTAGCATTTGAATTGCAAAGTACACTACATACCTATTCTCCTTTGACTATGTGCCATCAATTTTCATGGCTAGGATTCTTATCTTGACTCTTACCTACCCAGTAGCCAGCTCATTTCAAACTGTGTCATGAAAATAAATATGCAAAAGCATTTTATTCCTGCTCAGCTTTTCACGAAAACATAATTAATCCCAAGGTATGTCATCATTATTCTCAAACATGAAGAACAATAAATAAAAATAGGAGATCTATTTACTGAGCCAGGGGAAAAGAATCTTTTTTTTTAATGTGGACATTTAAAAAAAAACAACAGGGTTAATGGAAAAAAAAGCCTCCTCACTGGAAGAAAGGATAAAGAATAATGACCTATTATTATTGATCATTTTGACTAGGAAAAAAGGAAGTCTAAGAAATGACTTTAGGAGTCAGACTTTGATCTAGGGGAGATACATAGAACTAGGTTTTTTCCCCTTTTTTCTGTACAACTTTCCAAAAAACTGACTATTGGTAGGCAGAGTGAAATTGATGACATTAAACATTATAAGTAAATAGTTAGTAACAGAATTTAGGGACAGAAGGGACCTTAGAAATCATCTAATCCAAAACCCTTATTCTATAGATGAGGAAACCCATGCCAACATGGTTTCTCAGTTTTTGAGAACAGAATGTTTCAGCATCCATTCTGTGATGAAAATAGGAGGAAATCTTGCATTTCACTGTTTAAAAACCTTATGTTCTGTTTGCTTGTGTTTTTCCTTCAAAATGAGTATGATTTCTTTAAAACAGGACCATCTATATATAAAACAGAGCAGTTAGTAGAGTGAGTAGAGCTCTGAACCTGGAGTCAGGAAGACCTGAGTTCAGATCTGGCCTCAGACACTTAGTTGTGTGATGCTAGGCAAGTCACTTAACACTGTTTGCCCCCTTTCCTCATCTGTAAAATCAGCTAGAGAAGGGAGTGGCAAACCATTCCAGTATCTTTGCCAAGAAAACCCTAAATGATGTCACAAAGTCTTGTAGCCTTTTAAATCTTTTGATAAGATCAGTCATTTACAAGTTTCTAGCAGCTAGAAAAGGCAAATTTTGAACTAGAAACTGGCCAACGGGGAAGATATGAATTGGAGAAAGACTATCATGAAGTTTTTGGTAGACTGGTCACTCAGGCTGCTGTGTGATTTTTTTTTACCTTTATACTGGACCATGAGGAGAGAACGTTGGAAAGAAAACAGGGCAGGATATTTGCTCATACTCTTCCTTCTCCTGGTAATATCTATCTGTTCCAGCTCCGCTTTGTCCAACTTTTAAGCAGTTCATTAGTCTACTGGATAGAGGAAACAGGAAATCCTATGTTCAGATCCCACCGCAGACACTTATTAAGTAACTACATGACCCTAGACAAATTACTTATCCTTTCTTGGCCTCAGTTTTCTTGTCTGTAAAATGGGGATAATAATAACACCCTCCCAGAGTGCTCACATAACCTTCCAGGTTATCTCAAATGGATAACGTACAGAAAAAGCTTGGCAAACCTTAAAGTGCTATGCAAATGCTAGCTATTATTATTAGTTATTCTTCAAGGCCCAGATCAAATGCCATTTCTTCCATAAAACCATCACTGATCTGAAAATTGCCCCTCTCTCCTTTAAACTAACATGATTCTTTGATTCTTCTTACTTCACTATTCCATTCTTCAAAACATTGCAGTATTTCTGTTCAGTGTAGCCATTTTTTTTATACGTTGCAAGCCTACCTGTTGACTTGTTCTTGGTTTTCATATGTTTGCTAAGTTTGGAAAACTGAAATCCAAAGTCAAAACATTAAGGTAGAATATCTGTTAGACTAGTTGTGGTATATGTAAGTAGATGATAGATAGATAGACAGATACATGCATATATGTATTTATATATATATGTATATATATATAATATAAATTTATGTATATATATATAAATACATATATTTCTTATTTCCCCTACTAAAATGCAAATTCCACAGTTTCCCCTACAAAGAGCAAACTCCATTATTTTCCATGTTAAATAGCAAAAGATCCCTGCGTATTCAGGAGACGTCTTATTTTTCTCTGTATTCCTTATAGGGCCTAAATATAGCATTCACATAGTATAGGCACTCAATGAATATTTGTTGAATGAATACACTGTTGGATGAGTTGTTTGAATATCCTCTTGAATTAACAGCTGGCTCAAAGTAACTCTTGCAAGAGAAAGAAAAAAGACATGTTGAAGTCAAATTACAGTTTTGGAATCATGTGGATTTTGCCTGAAATCTATATTTGATGCACCACAATTAATTGGAGTGGTGGACAAATCCCAGGAGCTCTATCTCCAAGTTAGGGAATTCAGGGTATTCGTTCTTGAATCAAGTAAAGTTAGATTTTAAAATAATTTAGAATATTTAAAAGAAAGCTAATTTCACTGTACCCGATTTTATTTAAATCCTGATTATAATTATATACATGTTTATAAATATAAATACATTAAAGAATACTGTCCTCTCATTTTTATGATTAGCTTAATTTTTATACATAGTGCTTAGCAGTTACTGGGCACTTGAAAGTACTTGTTGACTTATTTATTTTTATAAAGAGTTCTATTTTTTGGAAGAAAGGGATAATTGATTAAAAAGGAGTACTATTTTCACTTGGTTAAATGTGCCTGGGGAAACAGCTCTCTGGCCCAAAAAAGCATAGCCCAGGCACAACCTGGTGGCCCCTTGCCCAAATTATATGCAAAGTACTTATGATGATGTACTTCAAATAGCCTCTGGCTTGCTCATCTTACAAATCAAAACCTGGAAAGTGATGATAAAAGTTACGATAAATGGTAAATCTATATGTTTTAATTGTTAACACTTACTTCACCATGAAGTGTGAGCAGAAGTCGAGAGCTGATCATTGTTACCAGAGTGCTATTGACCAGATATGTTCTGTTATCTTTCTCCAATTATTAGTTTGTGAATGACATTTACCTCTTTTCCAGATCTGTACGATTCAGATGGTATCAGGGATTTTATCCTGCAAGCTCTCAGCCAGTGACTTGGGCCATTGATAATGTCTATATTGGTCCACAATGTGAGGAGATGTGTAATGGGCATGGGAGTTGTATCAATGGAACCAAGTGTATATGTGATCCTGGGTACTCAGGCCCAACTTGTAAAATAAGTACCAAAAACTCTGATTTTCTCAAGGATGATTTTGAAGGTGATTTTTTTTTCTTTAATCACAGATCCTATGTATGTTTGCTTTGTAAAGGAATTTAAATTTTAAGGGATCAGGTACATTTTAGCAATTTAAAAGTAAACAGAATGAACTATGAAACTTTCTAATAATTTATTATCATAATTCTTAGTAACCAAGAAAATCCATAACATCCAGCTTACTTTAAAAACAATAGACTGTTAGGAAGAACTCAGATTCTATTATACCCCTTCACAGAATCTGAGAGTTGACCGTAGTGATCATCTAGTCTTAGCACCTACAAAATACGAGAATTCTTTCCATAATGTCCCCGATAATACAGCCTCATTTTAATAGGTAGCCTGTTCTCTTACTGACTATTCTAATTGTCAGAAATTCTTTACTCATTATGTCTCCTAGTGTCTGTTCACTAATCATACTCCTGCCCTTTAAAGCAACATGGAATAAATCTACTTCTTTCAGATATTAAAATATTTGAAGACAGTTATCATTTCCTTCTTAAATTCTTTTTCCAGACTAAACACAGCCAGTTCACTTAGCCTTTCCTCAGATGATGTGCTTTCTAAATTTATTATCATTTTTGTTTGCTCTCCTCTGGATACACCATAATTTTTAAACATACTCAAAGTGTGGTGCCTATATATGAATATACACTTATGTCCTGACCAGCAAAAGTATCTGATCAGAGGATCTGTTATGTCATTTAATCCTGACACTACAGAATCATTGTCTTTCAGAAAAGATAGAACGTATATTTTCTCATATTTCTTATTTCAGTTATCTACGATCACTGTTTCTGGATTATTAAGATGAGTAATGTAAATTTTTCTGCAATGTTGCTTGGCAGTTGGAGATTTATCTCTGCCAGACCTCTATGTTGAGCGTAATTTCTCACTAACATTTTTTATCAAATGGATATTGAGACTCATTTAGTAGGAGAAAAAAGTGAACAAAGTCCCAGAAATGTAAGCTCTTGACTGTGCACCATTATTGATCCATTAAACAGCACTGAGTCACTCCTTCCCTATATACTTTGGTTTCTACATTTGGAAACTAGACAAATGTTTGAAAACAATTAAGATCTCATGATAACACACAGCATTCACTCACTAGGAAATGTTAGAGATAACAGTCAATTTCCCATTCAACCTGTAGTATAGATTTCTGTATGTACCAGAACTGACTTTACAGAATTTGTGTCTTTGTCAGGGGAGGGAGGGGTAGAAGAAGGAAAAAGGAAAGAAGAGTCAATTCCAGCCCTAACTGAAGTAAAAATGGAGAATGGAAAATAATAAAGGAACATCACTCCATACTCTTCTATTTCTGGCTTCAAGCCAATAGGAGAGAGAAGGTATCCATTATTTAAGCTATAGGTTCTCTTGAGTTCAGAGTACATCAGTCTGTGTACTCACAAAGTATATAGCATGATGAGCAATTTGATAGGGATAGGGAATGAAATTGGAATTTCATTGGTATTGGGAACCCCAAGTTTAGAAAATTCCCATTACCAGTGCAGATTAGCACCTTCTTTCCAATTTATAGTATTAAAAGGCACATAAAATATGCCAATAACATTTATGACTTAGGTACATTGAGATTTTAAAAATTCAAAAGCCCAGTACCTAAAAAGTTGATAATTTAACCACATTGCTTCCTAATATAGATAATACTATTCTGTTTTTGGAATATGGATAAAGATGCATACATTTTCCATTTTTTCAGGACAACTGGAGTCTGATAGATTCTTGTTAGTGAGTGGTGGAAAGCCCTCTAGGAAATGTGGAATCCTTTCCAGTGGAAACAACCTCTTTTTCAATGAAGATGGCTTACGCATGTTAATGACTCGAGACTTGGATTTGTCACAGGCCAGGTAACCACTAAAAGTGCTGTGATGAATTATTTGAGAATTATTATTATACTTTGCATTATATTTTCCAATAGAGTTACTTAAACCAGGATGAGGAGGAGACTTCCCAAGATAAGGCCTTTGCTGGGAAATGACATCTCTCTTTAAGAAATCTATTAGAACATAACCTGTCTTAATTTCTCTTCTTGTACCAAAGGATATCTGTGAAGTAACTGGATCAAAAATCAGACATGGCTTCATTGATTAAAGTTACCATGTTGTAGTAACAGAAACGTATATGAAGTGAAACCATTTAATTCATTCTTGGTCATCCTCCTTAAGTTTAATCAGGCAGCTATAGTCACATCTCCTTATATGGTTTTGCTGCTTTCACAATAAAACAAATTTCCATCTGACTTGAGTGTTTTTTAACTCTGTACAATATGCTTAATGTAAAATTTTGTTGAAATGTGATATATCATCAAACTACATTCATTGCCAATTTAGCATTTACAGTCATTGGCAGTTTAAGTTAAAAACATCTGAAATTCAACTTCATCTTTTTACAACCGTTTGTTTCAAATGATCTAACAAATTTTAACCAGTCATTTTCTAAATGGAGCACAACTGTTCAGAAACGAACATGAAAACTTGCAAGGAGGATTATGTCTGACATGATGTTCATCTCTTGATCATTTAACGTGCCAAGAACTTAACAAGTAAAATTTAAAAGGCAGTTTAACATGTGTAAAATGTAATCATGTATGCCATGTCTTTGAAAATGAGTGAAAAACCCAATTTAAAAAAAATTTCAAAGATTTCTCAAATCTCTTAATGTATATAAATGTATTTATCTTGTCTAAGGTTTTTGCTGATCGTATTATAAATTTTTATGCCTCTTGGAATACATAATTTTGTCTGTGAATTAATAAGAACTGTTGAAAGAAAGCAAGTTTATTACTTTTTTCATTTGTACTTGATATTCATTTCACATTATCATTGCCTACTAAGAGCTCTAAATGATGAATTATCACACTTTTCCAAGGGCTTAATGCAGTAATAGTTTATAGATAGGCCACCATTAAATTAATATCATTTCCCTTATCTTCATTGTGTTCCATTTCTAAAACAAGCATCGACCACAAAAACTATTTTCAATAAAACATTCATATTTATAAATGTAAAAGATACTATGTAAACCAACCTGTGTTTTTCCACTGTCAGAAGTTTATCTTGGGGCAGCTAGGTGGTGTAGTGGATACAGCACTGGCCCTAGAGTCAGGAGGTCCTAACTCAAATCCAACCTCAGACACTTGACATGCTTACTAGCTGTGCCACCTTGGGCAAGTCATTTATCCCCAATTTCCTTGCCCTTCCCCCTCCATAAAAAATAACAACATCAAAAATAGTTTATCTCATCTTAATGGCAGGTTTTGATGAGATCTGCATATGTTTTACCCAAAGTTCTCCACATTAAAAACCCAGTTTTACTAGGGCCAACAAAACAATTTGGTGTCCAATCAATTTTTAAAAATGAGCAAATGTTGGTTTCATGAAAAGGTATTAATAAGATTCCTAAAGCCCTTGTTATGCATAGGTTTGTGTGTATATGTATGTGTCACATGTTCAATATGATATATAATAAACACAGATAGAGAAATATAACACATATATTGATACAGTATGTAATAGAGATATGGATACAACGTATAGCAAATACAGGTAGATATAGCTATCTGATATATTGTGTAAGTATATGCCACACATAGATACATATATACATACACACACCTGTGTGTTGAATATTATACTGAGTATGTGATATATAGCATGTGATATTTAATCAGATATAACAATATAATATATGCTAGGAAGTTCTGAGGTCAAATCCTTTTTAGTTACATAACATCATAAACTCAAAACCGTGTTAGAACTGGAAGTCATCTTAAAAGCCATCTAAATGAGGAAACTGAAGTCCAAATAGAAAGGTTAAGTGACTTTCCTAAGGTTAAATTTTTAAAATTCTGGTTTCATCAGTGTATAGAAACACTTTCTGTCACCCAAACTTATGCCATCATCTCATCTTACTTAGGCTACTACAATCGTCTCCTGTTTGGTCTCCCTGCCTCCATTTTTTTCCCTCTCCAGTCCATTCTCCTCACAACAAAAATGATGTTCTGAAGTGCTGAAGGTCTGACTGTGTCATCTCTATTTAACAAACTGTAACAGCAAAGACCCTGAAATACACAGGAGGGCCTGCTGTACAGGTTCTTAGATCTGCATTTCTAAAAGGAAAGCAAGTTTTGAGGGATCAACAATCACTTTCAATCACATATATCATTCACTTAGTTCAGGGGAAAATATCAGCACCCTGAACTTCAGAGAGATCAACAGACAGGGCTTCCAGCTGTCTGACCATAAGCAATACCTGCATCATAGATCAACAGACAGATCTTACTGTTTGACCATTACATAGCTGGTAGTTACCAGAGAGAGAAGCACCAGCATCTGGGTTTTCAAAGCCCAGGGACTCCTCAGCAGCTGCTCAGTCTTATGTGGCCAAACAAACTTCCAATGAATAAACCCCAAAGTACAACCTCACCTCAGAGTATATGTACACTTTTCAGAGCCACAGGGCATCGCCACCCTTGGGAACCAGTGCCTCATTAGAAATTAACAAAAAGTGTGGGTCTCCCCAGTCAAGCTTCCCTTAATGAGCAGGCCCATCAATGGATGGGGAAGATATTTAACTCTCTAATTAACATTACATAAACCTAAATGGCTGCCTCAAATACAAAGTCCTCAAGGAGAAGGACATTTCAATGACTTTACAACCTGGACCCAAGCTACATACCCCTCCCTTTTTATCATACGTGGCTTTGCTTCACATAGTCTATGATCCAGCCATACTGGCCTTCCGCACACATAACATTCCATCTGTCTCCATACCTTTGTAGAAGTACAGAATGCCCTGCCCTCCTTCTTCAGTTCCTCTTTTTAAAATCCCTACTTCTCCTTCAACACTCCAACTCAAATACCAGAAGCTTTACCTGATCATCCATATTACTACATATTTGTTTTGTGTGTGTTTTATGAGAGGGCAGCTAGGTGGTGCAGTGGCTAGAGCACCAGTGCAGGAGTCAGGAGGACCTGAGTTCAAATCTCATCTCAGACACTTGACACTCACTAGCTCTGTGACTGTGGGCAAGTCACTTAACCCCAATTGCCTCATCCTGGGCCATTTCCAGTCATCCTGATGAATATCTGGTCACTGCATTCAGATGGCTCTAGAGGAGAAGTGAGGCTGGTGACCTGCACAGCCCTCCCTCACTCAAAACAAAGTCAAGTGCAAGTCATGTCATTATTTCTCTAATGGCATGGTCTTCTTAGGCAACAAAGGATGAACACACACATTTTATACGAGAGGCAACATGGCTAGTACACGATAACAAGCTGGCTCCTATCCCAGGAAGACCTCGGTTCAAATCCTATCTCTGCCAGAAACTGGCTCTGTGACCTTGTGTTGTTGGTTAGTTATTTTTCAATCATGTCTGACTCTTTGTGATCCCATCTGGGGTTTTCAGAGTTACAGGAGTGGTTTGCCATTTCCTTCTCCAGCTCATTTTACAAATGAGGAACTGAGGTAACCAGGGTCACACAGCTAGTAAGTGTCTGAGACCAGTCTTGAACTTAACATGGCACTCTATCCACTGTGCCATCTAGCTGATCTATGTGATCCTCCACAAGTCACCTAACCTCTTGTGCTCTAGGCAACTCTTTGAGGCTATAAGTTGCAGAAGAAGTTCTCACCTGCACTTACATAAGGAATTTCCCTGCCTGGAGGTTCCCTACCTCAATGAAGTCACAGATCCTTATCCTTATTGCTATATTTTAAATATAAAAATAGGGATAAAAAAGCAGATCAGTTTTGCGGTGGATAAAGTATTGAGTCTGAAGTTAGGAAATGTGCTGACTTTGTGACCCTGGACAAATCATTGAGGCTGTAGGCCTGAGTTTTCTCATCTGTAGCAGTGGGGTAATAATAGCACTTATCTCACAGAAGTGTTGTGAGGGTCAGATGAGATAACAAGTAAAGCATTTTCAAATTTTCGAGTATTATATAAATGTTAATATATTAATTGTACTTATAATACACATCTGTCCTGATAGAATTTATGATCCTGAAAGGTAGAAAGAAAAATGTTATAGATTTGTCTGCACATCCCCAACACTTAGCCCAGTGTTTAGCATACACTTGATGTTTGATAAATGCTTGCTGTTTGATATGTTGGTGCAAGTTGGCACTCATCTGTAAGTTATAATCTGAGAGAGTTACCCAAAGAAACTCAGAGGCTAATTAACATGCCCATGGTGGAAGTAGTAGTATGTATCATGACTTGAATCTAAGCCTTCCTGACTCCATCTATTGTAACATGTTTACACATGCATATGTGTGGACATACATAAATACTGATGTATATATGTCTATACATACATAAGTATAAACACATATGTAGACACATACAGAATATTAAACACATGTTTTTCTATTCACAGGTTCTTAACCTTTTTTTAATACCTTGAACTCCTTTAGCAGACTGGTGAAGCCTATAGACCCCTTCTCAGAATTTTAAGTGCATATAATAAAACACACAGGATTACAAAGGAGATCAATTATATATCAAATATATTATCAAAACATATATATATATTTCTTTTAAGTTCATGAACACCAGCATAAAAAACCCTGTCTATATTCCATTAATAAATGGGCACCACAAATACATAAAAATAATATACCTCATCTTAATTAGTTAAAAAAGAATGTCTAGCTACTAAGGGGTCAATAATATACAAAAGACTTGCCCAAGAAGATTTTGGTAGGGTTGGATTAGATACCCTCTGAAGTCTCTTCAGGCTCTAGAATTTAATTGTGCTCTTCTATTTTATCATTCTAACATATGAACTATGTTTACTGGCATGCCAGTCAGTCATCTCATCTTCCTGCCTCTTGAGAAGACTGCCATTGGTTGGCCACCAAAAAAACAAAACAACAAAGGTTGACCCCATCTCTCCCATGAGAGGTAACTACCTGTATGTATTCTTTCTCCCAGTCATCTCAGCGACATGAGGCAACCAGCATACATTCATCCTTTTCTACCCATATATAACAGCAGTATACCATTCCTGAATAGTTTTTGATCTCTTGCCTACATTCAAAAATAATTTGTACCTTAAAATTATAGAATTTTAGATTCAGAATGGCTCTTAGACATCACCTAGTCTTTTCTCTGTGATATGCTATAACGTATCATTCACTCTTAATTAGAGATGTAATATATGACAACACCATGTTGGAGGTTTGAGGATGCATGGCAGATGGATTATGTTCTCAATTCCAAATGGCAAAATATCAAATTTTCATCTCAGCCAAATAGCAACACATGATCCCAAACTTCCACGTTCCTTGGATAAATTACCTTCTTTATAATGAACTACAAAAGGGAAAAATGAAGCATGATCTTGCTTGGGGAGGCAAGGAAGACCATGAAGGAGAAAGGAATTGCCATTTTTCTCAGCATATCTTTCAGTAGTCATCAAATTTCATTTTTGTAGGAGTATGCCATTTTGCATAATTCACATTTTTCTGATGTTACTAAGGCCCATATTTATCATATGCAACAATTTCATTGTCCCTCTTGAAGTATTTTAGCTGAGAGACCCATACTCACCTGTGAGTCAGATTATGCCTGTATGTCATATGTCAGCCTAGATGTCCTAATAGACTATTTACATTAAAAAAGAAAATTGATCTTAGTGGTGAATGATTCGGGTTACAAATGTAAAGATCCCATTCACTGGCAGGATCAACTCCCTCCATCTCATTCTTTCCCACATCGCTGTTCTGATGATTATGTGTATTTGTCTTTGAATAAATGAATAATAGTAATTTTTACTGATGTCAGATTTGTCCAGTTCTTCATGAGACTTGGATGTGGTAAAGGAATCCCCGACCCCAGAAGCCAACCTGTGCTGCTACAATACTCACTCAATGGAGGCCTCTCCTGGAGCCTCATGCAAGAATTCCTGTTCAGTAATTCCAGTAATGTCGGCAGGTACATTGCCCTGGAGATACCTTTGAAAGCTCGTTCCAGCTCTACTCGTCTTCGATGGTGGCAGCCATCAGAAAATGGGCACTTCTACAGCCCCTGGGTTATTGACCAGGTCTGTTTCTACAGGTTTAATTATTTAATGAATTACTACAGAACCAGAGAATTGAAGAATTTTAGCACTCAAAAGGGCCTTAGAAATGATTGAGCCCCACCCTCTCATCTTCTAAATGAGTCCCTGAAAGATTAAGTGAATTTCCCAAAATCGTACAGCTAGTTAATGCCAGGAAAATTAGCCATGAATTTTTAGATCTAATTCTCTAATGATTTCCCCAACAGCCTAAAGCCTAAAAAAATCAAACTGCAGCAGAAGGTCCAAGTTCTGCTCATAGAAGACTATCCCATGTGTATGTAGGCAATTTATCAATTGGGCTATGAGGGTACAAAAGGAAAACTTGCAAATTAGAATTGACTGCCACATGCAGTGATTCTCAAATTTCTCTTCCTCCTTTTGAAAAACAAATATAGATAAATCTCCCTAGTTCTTCATTGTGGAACACGTTCATACCTAATAAATTACAGCAAATGGACCTCAAAGAAGCTATTAACACATGGTATAGTCCGTGCAAAGAATTGGAACTGAAGAGCCTCAGGGCACAACTACATTTAAATAGTAATTTTACATGGAAAATAATCACTCCATGAGCCAAATTCTGACTTCCCAGTCTGGTTGCATGGAGTTTCCAAAGGCATAATTTGGCTGATGGAACCTCTAAGTAGTTTTGTCATTCCTTTGATTTGTTTTCAGTAGCTACTTGCCAGATGGGCAACCATACCACAAAAACAAAAACATTATTAACATTCCCTTAACACCATGTGTACATTACAATGCCGGTTTTGAATAGGCTAGCCAAAAAAAAAGAACAGTTGTTTTATTTTAGTGTGTCTGGTTTATTTTTATATACTATTGCAGATTCTTATTGGGGGAAACATTTCTGGTAATACAGTCTTGGAAGATGATTTCACTACCCTGGACAGTAGGAAGTGGCTACTTCACCCCGGGGGTACAAAGATGCCAGTGTGTGGCTCCACTGGAGATGCACTGGTATTCATTGAAAAGGCAAGCACACGTTATGTAGTCACCACAGATATTGCTGTGAATGAAGATTCCTTCCTGCAAATAGACTTTGCAGCCTCCTGCTCTGTTACAGATTCTTGTTATGGTAAGTACTTCTTTATTAGAGATTAAAAGCTAAAAGGAGTTATGAATGTATTTCAGGAATATGGCAGACTCTTTCCTAAATAAAACTTCTATACTGTTGAGAAGTCAAAAAAGGAAAGAGGTAAATTGATACTTATTAGCATGTACTATACTGATAATTCATATCTGCCGATAGATTGCCTTGTACCAGGTGTGTGTGTTATTTCAAATCATTGCATATAGAGAGGCAGTCTGCCATTATGGATGGAAATCAGACTTCAGATGAAGGAGAGCATTGTTTGAAGTTCCAGCTCTGACATTACATACTGGCTCTCAGTGTACTAGGCAGGTTGCTAAGACCAAATTGCAAAGGAGTTGCTAATATACATTGGTAAAAATGAGTTTCCTCACTGAAACTTCTCTACATCACTAAAATCAGGACCAAATAAGAGCCAGAAAAAAAAATCATTTAACACATAATGATAGCATTCCACACAGAAAAAATTAGCAAGTAAGTGAGCAAAGAGTGTGAGGAGGGAAGAGTATGTGGGGTTGCTCTCCCCAAGATAGTTTTTCATATTTCACTTCATATTAATTTCTCATTTAATTACAAATAACTCATTTTCATATTTGATAACATCATTCCTTATTACATTTGCTAATCAAATTAACCCTAAAATATGAGTTTCCAAATTTAATAGAATGAATTTTTCTTCATCACCTGAATAAAGCCATATTATAAGAGCATTCAAGTTGCTTATACTGAGTATCTCTTATTTTAAATGTTTTATAAAAATTTATTGTGGTTCTGCTGTACTCTCATTTTAAAGATCTGTTTCATATGTCAGGTTGGACTTATGTACATTCAAATTGAAGGGGAAAAGTTAATTCAGTATCATAGAAGGAGACATTATATATTAGTAATGTGAATAGTTCTATATTAATGTTAAATTAGTAATGCAAAAAATGTTCAGAATAAAAATTGGAAATCATTTAGAAACTATGACATCATATTAAAAACATGTAAAGTATTTACATTTATCAGAATACTCCTTTTTTATAAGTTGCCAATGAAGCCTCTTCTTGGGTTGTACATTCTATGTTACACAAGTAGTAATATAAATTAAGTCAAATTTTGTAGCATCAAAATATATGAAATTATATAGTTATCTCCAAAACAATATTGACATCCAAAGTATCAACTCATTAAATATATTGTCATTTTTTTAGCTATTGAACTGGAATATTCAGTAGACCTTGGATTGTCATGGCATCCAGTGCTAAGAGATTGCCTGCCTACAAATGTAGAATGCAACCGATATCACCTCCAGCGAATTCTTATATCAGATACTTTCAACAAGTGGACCAGAATTACTTTACCTCTTCCTTCTTATACCAGGTATAATTGATTACTGTTCATTGTGATTTTTAATTTGATACAATTTACCATACCAGGATTTGAGGAAGTTGAAAACTAACATATTTGGTGAAATCAGATTTTGTTTTCCCTAACTTCTTTGGATGTTAAAACTTAACATGTTTATAGCAAAATTATTTTCTTTTTACCTTGCACTAGGTCTTGAGTAATATGGGGGAGAGAGGGTGGAGAAAAGAATAGTATTCACAGGAAACATCCTACTCCAGAGCTTTTTAGCAATAGGGCTTCTTGGAAGAACCCTGGCTTCTTGGAAGTTATATACAACAGGTCATGAATTCTGGAAAGTTCTAACAAGCTTAAAAGATTTCAGATATAGAAAATCAGGTCATTCCAAATGCATTTAAAGATGGAACTGAAAGGACAGCAAAGAGACATGAAATGTAATAGAATTGACTGTTGTTCCTATAGAATCTATTGTCCAAGTGAATATGGGTATCTTTTGAAAGGACTTTGGCTAAGAAATGGAGGAGAGATGTAAAGTATGATAGCTCAAAGGTATGGTACAGTCTAGGGAAGAGTTTGGTTTTGTTCTGTTAAAAAGGCTATAAGAAAAGAACCAGTAGATAGAAGTTGAAGATTTTAAGGGGAGTGTGTGAATTATTAAGGTTAAAATTTTCTAGATAAGACAGGAAATCATGGGGTTGAAGTCATGTGGAGGGGTTGACCCTTACAAGGAGAAGGTGTACTTTGTTTTCAGAGACTTGAGAAGGTCCCGTGAAACTGGTGAAGGGCATGAGGGATGATGTCAAGAGGTTTTAAGAGAGAGAAGAGAAAAAGGAACTCACCTCAAATGACATCAGTTTCATGAGTAAAGAGACCAGATGCTAATTAAATGACAGATTTGAAATATTGGTGGGAATGGTTTTGGGATCCAGAAAAACAGCACTCAGTTTGTGTTGTTGCGAAGAACAACAGCCATGCAGTGGATGTGTGAGACACAAGTAGCATGTCATTTTTATATGCTTCTGTAAGAGAGAAACCATCTGACACAGATAATGCCACTAATATTCCCACTTTATAAATGAAGAAATTGAGACTTGGAAATGTTAAGGAACTTGTTCACACTCAGCCAGTAAGTTGCAGAGCCAGGATCAAACTCTTAACTCCAAATCCAGCTGTCTGTACAATACCATAATTAGTATTACACACACACACACACACACACACACACACACACACACACACACACACACACACACACAGCCAAAATAAGATTTTGTCCTTATTCTGTTCCCTTTTTGTGGATAACAAGAACAAAAAGGAACCCTTGCATTTTTTTCTAAAAAGCAACCATAACATTTGACTATCTAAGGTGTAGGTTTTTCTGGAACTATCCTAAATGGAATGGTGTCAGTTACTAAAAGCCCAGGGCTGCTATTCAGTTGCTGGCTCAAAGTTTCGTGACCATATTAACTGTCAGCAGAGGTGCCAACTTTAAATGAGATACAGTGAGGTTTTGTTGCTCATTAGCAGTATTGCCACACATAAATTATTAAGGTATTTTAATAAGTAAAATACAAAAAAAATTCCACTGAGGAATTAATCTTTTAAATTTATGTGGATTTCTGGGGTAATTACATAGCTGTATAATAGTTTTTCTTAAATAATGTAATGTGATGATTTATCTTTGATTTTGTGTTGATAATTTGGATTCTTTAGCTCAAGAAAACAATTTATACCTGACCTCTTAACCTACCTCTGAAACTCCTTTTCCACATATTTGAAAGAATTTTGATCATTTGCTGCTACTTAGGAAAAACACATAAACAATTTTTTCCTAATTGTCTATTTTAAAATAGCCTGCAATTTATTTATTTTTTACTATTATTGAGGCTTAAGTTGTGAAACAGTCATAAGGATGCAATGGTCTTATAACAAGCGTGGACTAGTGGGGAGAGCACTGACCGGAGCTAGAGGAATTCTGATGCTTGCAACCTCTGTGACTTGGGGCATATCATTGGGACCTCCTGAGCCTCCGTTTTCTTAACTGTGAAACAAGGAGATGGGATTGGATGGCCTCTGAAGACCCTGCAAGTCTTATGCCGAATACTTTCACAATAAGGTTCAAATCAGAAAACATTTTAAGGTTGATTATTTTAAAGATCATTCATTGGGTTCTTTTCATCTTTTTCAATAGAATTCATATAGGAGGACAATTTCTTATCTTGTTGTTAGTCTCTCATTTAATGTTCTACAAACTGTTGCACAGATGGATAAAATGACTACTTCCAGTAATTAGATGAAAGTTTTTCATCATAAGCACATATATATAACTCATTCTGTTTCTACACTACTTTATTTCATTATAAATAATACAGAAATTGTTTTATTATTAAGAAAATGTAGTGTAGTGGTATAGTTGTCCTTGGAGCAGAAGATCTGAGTTCAGGTCCTATCTCTGGCACATCCTGGCTTTGTAACTCTGGACAATTGACCTCTCAGTGCCCTTAGCAATTCTTGTAAGTTTCCAAAAAGGTATCAGTCTGCCCTAGTCGGAAGACTTCATCTAGGAGTTTCCTATGCCAGTGAGATCACTGACTCAGTCCTTGTCCTTAATCTTAAATTATGAATTTATTATCCTTATTAATTGCTCACATTTATATGGTTCTTGAGGTTTACAAACAACTTTGCTCATAACAACCTTAGGAGGTTAAATGGTATGAGATTTCCAGTGACTGCTTATCACTTGGAAATAGGAAATATAACTGTACATTAATTATGAACAAATTAAAACCCAAAGAAAATTTGAGTGGTAAGATTTGTTCTCTATTCCTTATGTGTGGGATGGCTCAGGTCCCTACATAAATCAATTACTCAGAGGCCTCTCAAAGTGATGACAGAAAAGAGATTTATTCGATTCTCGAGAAGCAGGGCCAACCTGTAGGAGTAGGAAAGCCGAAGACAAAGAAAAGGCAGTGATTTATATAGACTCTAACGCAAGTCCCTCCCCCGCCACTGACCATTATTCTCATTAGCTGAGAATATGATCTTACATTCTAGACACGAAATCTAACCAATCCCTTTTGAAATGAAGATATTGAAGAATTAGGTAAACTTTATCCAATCATTGAGACCCTAATGTACTACACAGTTTTATATCCTTATATGGAATTATTCTGTTCTAAAAATATAGTAACCTTGAGCCTCTCAGTCTTACTTCACCCCTGGGAGAAGAATTACAATCTGAGAAGTCTTCACTAAACCTGTCCCACTCACTTATCTCTTTATTCCTTATGTATCAGTTAGGTAAGGGTAAGCTTCCTGGAAGAAATTTGTGATTAATTATGCAAATAAATTTAACTCAAATTTAGATCTTAGTGACTTGAATCTTCTACCTAAGTAATCTTTCCTAGTCACATTTTCTCTGAATCATCATTTGAGTTCATAATATGAATATAAAAATTAATATACCAAATTAAGGACTGCCCCTATATTCAAACAGCCTCCATTCTTGCCAAAGGAAGTAATCTACACATGAAACAAATAAGAAATAATTCAAAACAATGTATAATTAAGAGCTAAACTGTGATGTGTAAATTGTAAATATTATAGGAGTTCAGAGAAAGGAGCCTTCCATGAGGGCTTTGGATAGGGAGAATTTCATGGAAGAATGATACTTGAGTTAGGTTTTAAAAATAGTAAGGAATTGATTAGGTGATGGAAAGTGTAATGAACAAAATCAGAGAGGTGGGAACTGTAATAGCAAGAGACAAAGATTAGTATAACTGAAACATAAAGTGTGTTTGGAAAATATGTGTGCAAAAATAGAGTAATAACAGACAAGGGAGGATGTTGAAAGCCTTTTAAACCAGGGAAAGTTAGAACAGAAAAAGACAATCTAAAGAAGCATATCTCCCTCATTTTACAGAAGAAACTGAAACCTATGAGTCTTAAATAACTTAGCTGAGAATATACAACTAGTTAATGACAGAAATGAGATTAGACCCTCACTTTACTAATTGCAAGTAATTTACTTCATACTTTTCGTCAATTGCACATCCTCTTTTGGTGGCTTTCTATTTGGTCAGTATCACTCTTAAAACACAGTGCCCAGAAACTGAAGTAATATGCTTCATATCATGTGGTCATCATAGAGAACAGTGAAACTTTTACCTCTCTGGAGCTGGATATTACATTTTTATAATTTTAGCTAAGATTGCATTAGTTATTTTTAACCGTGGTATTATGGTTGCCTCATGTTGACATTGTGGTCAACAAATCATTGCTGTTTTGTTTTCACAAAAAATGCTATCAAACCATTTATTTATTTAGCTTAGATTTAAATTGTTTTTTGCTTTCGAAACAAAATTCATTTGTGCTTTATTTGTATCCTTATTCATTTTCATTATACTGATTTCTCATAATTCTTTGAATCTTAATTGTATCATCCAGTGTAGTAACTAACCCTCCCAACTTTGTATCATCTGAAAAATTCATAGAAATGTTTACAAGCATGCCAATGAGGTAGGAAATTCACAGTAGAGTCTGAGACATAGAACTGACACAATGAAAGATATATTTATTCTTTTAAAAAAAAAGAGAGAGACTAGAGTCAGGGTGTTGGACTACGGAATTATATAGGCATGAGGTGGTAAGTGCCTTGGACAGAAATGATATTACTGGAAATGGAAAGAAAGAGTTAAATATGAAATACATTATTCACACAGAATGAATAGGTATTGATGACTAACTGGTAACAGTTGAAGGAGAAAGATGTGTCAAAGATGATTTAATATCACTCCTTTCCCCAAACATTCAATGACTACATACTGTATGCAATGGTTGCTGTGCTAACACTGGTGGAAAAACAGTTATGTTCATTAAAGCTTTTATTTCAAGGAGTTTATAATCTATTAGTGGTGATGAGACAAGTAAACAAATAAACATAATATCAGTTATAATGTGATAAGTGCATAATAGAACAAAATACCATGAGATTAGAGTTTTGGTTTTAGGTTTGTTTATTTTAAACAGCTGCATTAAAATTGTCAGGAAGGAAGACATTGCAGAAAATAGGAAAAAGAATGTGAGGAATTGAAATCAGCTTGTTTAATTCACTATTTGAAAATTTTGGCAGCCAAATAAAGAGGAAAAAATAGTAGTTAAATAAAGCAAGAAGATAAAGCAAAGATTTTCAAGATGGGAGAGACGTACAATTAAAAACAACATTTAAAAGCAACAGAGAAGTAGCTACTGGAGAAGAGATTAAAGATGTTTGAGAGGGAAGAGTAAGTGTGGTAGAAAGGTCCTTCAAGAATTGAGATAGGATGATATCCAAAATAAAGTGGGATTCATATAAATAATTTTAGAAACTTCATAAATTTTTTATAATTTCAAAATTTGTTTTAAATTAAGTTTTGCTAAACCTTTAAACTCAATAAAAATCAATTTTAAATTAATCTGATCATTTATTAAGTCATGAATCAAGTATTTCTCTGTATTTGGACAATTCTCATCTGTCAGTTTTTTAATGGGTTGTGCTGTTTGAAAATATATAATGACCTTCACATGTACAGTAATAACTCTACTGATATAGTAGTCAAACTTCTGGAAATCTCAACTATCATCTATCATTCTGCTGGGAATCTGGAAGAAAATAAAAATCTTTCTGAGCAATGATGAAAATAACTATAATATAGACCATGAACTTTATAAGAGAGGCAAGGAGTTTTTCAATTTGAACCCATTTGACATAGAATTGTGTGTAAATTAAAAATAAAAGGCATAGTTGACTATTTTCCCATTCATTCCTACTAGTTTAGGAGCTTGGTCAACAATCAAGGGAAGTTGCCTTTCACACATCAATTCAATAAATGACTAAGCTGTTAAGCCTTGCTTAATAAGATAAAATGGTATATAATTTCTTTTTTAAAGATTGTAGGAAAAAATAGCTAAAGTATAAAAATAAAGTCAATACTTAAAGAAGAAAAACATTATGTGGAAAATTCGCTATTTTCTCAGTTCCCTGCTGATATCAGTTAAATAAGATAAATTACGTGTATTACCCAGACAGATTACCTGACCTACTAAGCTCCCATTTCAAAACTGATCTCAGAGAACCCCTTTTGTGTCCTTTTTCAACGTGACTATTCCACTATTCATGCCAGTGGAATTTTAATCTAAAGTTTCATTTAGTCCTACATTAATAACCTCTTTTTTGTATAGCTACCACCTGAAGAGTTGCTAAATTAAAATGAGTAAACTAAAGTTCAGTTCAAGTCAGGAATCCAGAGAAAATAGTGTCAAGTAGGGTTATCCTTAGGAGGAAATAGACTAGGAAGATGTCTATATGGAGTGACTTGAAGGTCTCTGGAGCCCAAAAATATTTTATCCACTGGAAAGATGACTGAAATTCCTGCCTTAACACTTTTCAGTCTGCAAAAATTAATCTATAAAAATTTAAATATATAGAGAAGCAGCAACATGCCCCAGATAAAGCCAGCCTCAAAGTCAGGAAATTCTGAGTTCAAGCACTACCCCCTGACACGTACTGGCAGGCTACTTACCCCCCCCTCCCCCGCCCAATACCACATGTGGTTGTTTAAAACTGTATGATACAGAGCACTTGATGGTCTGCATTGGTAGAAAATCTTCTCACCAGTGATTCCTATGCCAATGAAATCACATTGGGGGGAAAAAAGAGAAAATTCAAATAACCTAGTAGAATTAATGTCTTATTAAGTAAAACTTTAGTAGTATTTTAATTTAACAGATGAAAGAAATTGGAAAGACACTATGCATGAATGAAGGTATAAATTAGGACATTCTTATCCAACCAAGTGAGATAGCTTAACACACTGGATGACAGAACAAAAATCCAAAAGGATCTTGACAGTATATAACTTTGGATTTATTCTAGTACAGTGAAATTTAATAGGAATAAGTATTCAAAGTTTTACATAGGTTCAGAAAAATCACCTTCACAAGTACAAGATAACCTGAATATCTTCATAGACTGCAAGCACAAGAATATGCTATGACAGTCAAAAGAACCGAATGTAATCTTAAACTACTTAAATTTAGATTAGGAATATTGTCTAAGAATGGGAAGGCTATAGTTCTGCCTGCTGTATTCTACCTGGTCAGACCACAGCTGGAATTTTGTATTCAGTATAGGAAGTTCTGTTTTAAGAAGGATATGGAGAAACTCCAGGATGGGGAAGGGGCTCAAGATTATATACCATTTGAGTATCTGCCCTCAAAGGAAATGATGATCTTTAATATGGAGAAGAGAGGAACACTGGGTGAGGATGGAACTATGTTAGCTTCAATCAAGTGTTTAAAGAGCTGTCATGTAGAAGTGAGATCATTGGACTATCTACCTGTCTATACACACATACACACACTCATATATGTCTACATATGTGAGTGCATGTGCCTGTGTGTGTAAGTATGCATGTGTGTGTGTGTGTGTCACTACCTTTATCCCAGAAGAAAAACTAAGAACAATGGGTGAAAGTTATAGAGAAGAAATTTAGGCTTCATGTAAGGAAAAAAAAAACTCCCTAACAACTAAAGGAAGCCCATAGTAGAACAGGTTGCCTTGGTGGTAATAGTTCCTCATCAATGGAGGTCTTCAAGTACAGGCTTACCACTTGTCAAATATCTGAACTTGAATAAATTTTTGTTCTAGTACAGGTTTGACCAGAAGTCCCTTCCAACTCAGAGATTATATGATTCTGACTCTGTGGACACAGTGTGTTGGCATAAAGGTGGGAAACCAAGAGTGAGAATAGGATTCATAAAAGGGGAGTTGGGGATCAGTATGATTCAGTGAAAAAGAGAGCAGAATTTGGACCTGGTTTCCAATCCTGCCTCTGTCATTACTGTGTGACCCTAGGTAAGTCACCTAACCTTCCTGAACCTTTGATCATTTGTAAAATGAAGGTGTTTAAGTGGATGGGTCCATCAAGCTCTAAATCTATGATCTGTGGGATCAGACTCAAACTTGACCTACTTTACAATCTCTGCCAGGGTAGTACCTGATCAGAGGGTCTGCCTCATCCCCTTTGCTACAATCAGTTGTGGAAATAACAGGTTATTCATTCAACCTGAGTGCTAGAAATGTCACCTGAGCATCAGGGTAACCTAGTCCATGGGTGGGTGACCACGTAACCCAACCCCATAGAGAAGGATGGGGCTTCAAGAGGAAAGCTTAGGTGTGCCTTGGCTATTTTAAGCTACAGTCTGATGATTATCTGTTTTTCCCACCAGCCCTAGGGACAGAACTGATAAGACAGTCTCTAAAGATAAATACAACACTTTAGGAGTCAGGCAATTTTGTACTCAGCATGGAAACTATCTAAAGTCTGCAGAAAGCTATGGGAAAAGAGATTGAAGAAAAGAGGCAGGAAATTAGGGGGAAAAGGAAAAATTGAGGGGAAAGTCGAGTAAGGTAGGTATAAATGGATTTTAAAATTTCATTTCTGTCCACCATAAATGTAAGCAAAAGAAAAGATCACAATCTATATTGACATATACCCATAATAAGTTTATAAGCATGGTCTTTGAGGAATATCCAGAGTAATGTTGATGATCAACATCATGAATGTTCAGAAACTTTTAAGAGCAAACTCTAAAATTTTCATAATCTCTGTGTTTCCAACATGAGAGGCAGTATGGTGTGGTAGAGAAAGAATTAGCCTCAGAATCAGAATGACCAGAATTCAGGTCTCACATCTGACACATACTATGTGACCTCCTGGACAAGTCATTTACACTCTTTGTACCTGTATAACAAAGATTTCAAACTGCAGAACAGTCAGACATCTGCATTGAGTGAGGAGGTTTCCTGTGCCCTCCCAAAAAAATAAATAATGACTCAGGTCTGGCAACGTACAACAAGTTCATTTGCATGCATCATTTCATTTGACCCTCACAAAAAACTCTTGAGTTATGCAAGACAAATATAGCTTAGGGAGAATAACAGATTTTTCCTAGGTCACATAGTTAACAAATAACACAGGCAAGCCTAGAATCAACTCATGAATCTTGGAAAAAATTATCCTTTTGGAAAAGCCTGTCTTTATTATTTTAATTATTCTGTGGCTACTGAATTTTGACAGGACTTTAGAAACTAGTCTGGCTCAACATACATTGTATGCAAAAGAAAAGAAATCAGAAATCATCAGGTGTGGTTGCTGTTTGTCCTTCATTCTTGGAGAGAACCATGACGTCAGGGAGGTGATGCCATGCCATGCAAGTGAACTGGATTTGAGTGAGGGAGGGCCCTGCAAGGTCACCAGCCTCATTTTCTTCACTGGAGCCATCCAGGTCCAGTGGCAAGATACAGATCAGGATGACTGGAGATGGCCCAGGATGCAATGGGAGACCTTGGCCTTTTTAAGGTGGGGTCTTTCCCAAATCTCAATTTGACTGAGACAACACCCATTCAGTGATTAAGATTTAATAAGAAATGAGGCAAAGAATGGCCTCTTTACCCAGTCAAAAAAAAAATTGATCTGGGAAGGGAACACCCTCAGGATTGCTGGCCAAAACAGAAACAATTGCTATTTTCACTCATTCTGAGTCTATCAGGGCCCAAACAATGACCAAACAGGGCTTGGCCTGGGACCTATTTTGTTGGTCAATCACTGCTACTGGGAAGCTGAAACTGTAATATTGCTTCAACTCCAGAATTCTGAGCTACAGACTAAGCTGAAGTGACCCAGAATCAGCATGCAGGCCAAAAGGCTAGGGTTGATGAGTAGTGGAATCAGGCTGGTGAGGGGCCATTGTACTTCCATCCCAGAAAGCCCAGTTTCTAGACAGATAAACAGATAGACAGATGGGGATGAAGGAAGGAAGGAAGGGAGGGAGGGAGGGAAGGAGGGAAGGAGAGAAAAGAAACCTTGCCCAGAAGACTGGATATAGTTATAGTTAATGCCTTTATTTTGAGTAGATTTCATAATCTGAATATTCTGCCTGTTTCATCACTATGTTAGAGCAGGGCCAAACCTAGACAAGATTATGAAATAGCAAAAGTTTGTGTATAATATCCATCTTCCTTACTGGTGCCCTTTCTTCCCAAGGGTCACAAAGAGTCAGACATAACTGAAGATCAACCACACACTCCCAAGCAACTCCATCCCTGAAGCTGATCCTCCTTGACCTATGCCTCTATTGGTAAAACTTGTCACTGTTATGTCCTGAGATTCTCCTCCATTGAAATTTGCCCATCCTGTTTCTCATACCCTCAGGCTCTCTGGGCCTAAGATGGTATCTAAGTGAACCAAAAAACTAACTTGTGTTGATGGGCTAATCGGAGAGGGCTAAGGGAGAAAGTTTTATAGCCTGAGGACTCTTTTCCCTTCTTACCTGAAAAAAAGGGAACAATCAACTAGATGAGCTCCCTCCCGGCTCCAAAAGGCAATAATTCTGTAATTTTCTTTTTCAGGAAGGTTACATGCATTTTAAGAGTGACTTTCAGGAGATAATGCCTCTATTTTTGTTGTTTCTCCAGGAGAATGAGTAATAGTGGAAATTTCAAATTAAAGAGAAATGAATGGTGATGCCTGTTAGTGTCAAGAATGGCATTTTTGGGACAAACCAGCACTTGCAGAGCCCATTAAGCCCACTTTCTGACTGGAAGGGGAACTGAATATGCAGAATGAGACACACATTTTGGATGTGGCTAACATGGGAATTCGTGATATTTGACTAAACATCTACATAACAAAGTTTTTCTTTTTCAATTTTTTTTTAAGTAGGGAAAAGGCAGGAGGGAGAGAAAATAAATGCTTATTAATTAAAAAAATATTTAGGTTAGGCTAACTTAATTTTTGAAGTAGATTTTAAAAGATGAGATAAAAGCAAATACAAAATAATTCCATATAGGAGTATACTCCAACTAAAATACATTGCAAATCACAACTGCTGTGGGAATCAGAGGACTCAAGTGTCTGATTTCAAATTCTAGTGCACAGAGTTGAAAAAGCACAGGGGATAGACCATCAGGCCCAGAGTTAGGAAGATCTGAGTTCAAGTCCAGCCCCAAACACTAATTAGTTATGTGACCCTTGGCAAGTCACTTAACCACTTTTTGCTTCAGTTTTCTCATCTGTAAAGTAGGAACAATAATATCATCTACCTCTTAGGATTGTTATGTGAATCAAAGGAGGTAATAATTGCAAAGCGCTTAGTACAGTGTCTGGCATATATAAATTTTAGCTATTACTAGTATTATTATGGATAGGGTGAAAGATGGATAAAATCATTAGGTGGATTTGGAACTGGCAAATAGAGTATCTATTGGAAGAATGGTTCTAGTGGAGTGCTCCAGTGATTATTCTTGGTCCTGCGCCATAACTTTAACACATCTGGGGGTTTTTTAGTGGTTTGGAAAAGCTATGAGAGTATGTTTATTAAAATTACAAACAATACAAATCTCAGAAATAATGTATGACAGAGTCAAGATCCAAAACAACAATAGTTAACTTTTATATAATATTTAAAGGTAATGAAACATTTTACAAATATTATGTCATATAATCTTCACAATAACCCTGTGAGGTAAATGCCTTTGTTATGCCCATTTTATAGATTAGCAATTTGTCTATAGTTACACAGCTAGTAAATGTCTGAGACCAATTTCAAGCATAAAACACCTGGACTGCATGTCTGATCTGCCATCCACTTGGCCACCTTCATCAACATTTATTGTTCCTACAGTGTGCCAGGTGCTAGGGACAGCATGGCAACAATGACCTAGTTTCTGCCCTCAAGGGCATGCTGCATTCTATTAGGAGAGAAAGCATGTACTCATATTAGTGAGGGATGGGAGACTACTTACATACTCACCTATTAGGGGCCATCTTCAATTATGTTGAATTATGTCTCACCAAGGAGAGAATGAGGTTCATGAGTCTACACAACTCTGCCTCACTGAAATCCTGTTCACTTATAAACCAAGACATCACCATCATGATGTCATTGGTCCTCTTTTAGAAGGAAAGATGAACAACAAAAAACATCAAGCACCAAGTTAGGCATTGTCCTAAGTACTAGGGATACAAAGAAAGGCAAAAGACAGCCCCCAATCTCAAGGAGGTTAGATTTAAGCCATGACTTCAAGGAAGCCAAAAGGTGGAGATGAAGAGGGAGAATATTCCAGGCATGGGAGATAGTGAAAATGCCTAGAATCGGGAAATGGAGTGTCTTTGGCCTGATTCTAGTAAGATGAAATTTAATAGATTTAAGAGACATTAATCTAAAAAGTCTTGTATTTGAATTAAAAAGCTGACATCACAACTGTAAGGTAGGAAGGGCTAAGCTATACCACCAATCTCCTATAAAAAGATATAGGAGTTTTAACTAGCTCCAAATGAGCCAAGAGTATGATATAGCAGCCAAAAAAAAAAAAAGCAGATGCTGTCTTGGGTTGCATTAAGAAAGGCATAGTTTTAAGAACCAGGGGAGGTGACCTTCTGTGGTCAGACCAGGTCTGAAATATTGCATTCAAATTTAGGGAATCACATTTTAAGAAGAATGCTGGTAATAAACTCAAGATCATCCATAGGAGATGGTTACCTGGTTACCAGAATGATGAATGATTTTAAATTCATGCCACATGAAGATTGAAAGTAGTAGTTCTTAATCTGGGGTCCATGGACCAGTAAAGAGTCTGTGATTTCAAGATTCTGTGCACTTAGATGGGAAAAATTACATCAGTGTTTCAACATAATTGGTTTGGTTTGTAATTCTGTAAATTTTATTTTATACATTATAAAAAATAATTCTTAGAAGGAGTCTATAGGCTTCAGCTGATTGTCAAAGGGGTCCATGACACACAAAAAGATGGAAAAATACAGAGTGAAAGGACTTGGGGGATATAGAGTTTCTATAAAGAAAAGAACCTATGGGTTGGAGAGGGTGGGGGAAAGAAACATAATCGTTGTCTTCAAGTGTTTGATTATCGATTGGGAAAGAAAAACAATGTGATAGAGTGGAACCAGGAATTGAACTTGAAGTCTCAATAACCAAAGCTGCTCTGAATCCTGGCCCTACCTTCTTTGAACTTTATATTAATGCCCAAATCACTCAAGCTCCTTGAGCTTTGAGCTAGAGGACTTGTAAAATTCCATTCCAGATGGAAATCTATCATTCTAATACTAGAAAGGATTGGATTTATTCTACTTGCTCTCAGAGGGGAGAGCTGGAGCAAAGGGGAGAAAGTATCAAAGAAGAAAACTTAGTCTTGACATAAAGAAAAACTTGCTAAAAATCAGATCCAAGAGTAGAACATGCATTAAGAGTATTGAGTTGTCACTCAATGAAAGTGTCCAAGCAAAGGCCTAGTGGCCACCTGTGCATACTGTAGAGAAATGTGTTTTTCAGATTTTGGTTGGACTAGATGACCTCTTAGGTCTCTCCCAACATTGAGATTTTGTGAAAGATTAAGTAATATAAAGGATATATACATGGTAGTACCAACTAGGCACACACAAAAATTCTGATGATGATGGATGATGGTGATGTTGAAGACTGAAATTTAAGTAGGAAGTAACTAAAGGTTGCTGAAGTATTTTGAAAAAAGTATGACAATGAATGCAGTAGATGGAAAAGAATATTTTTGGTAGTAGGTTTTTATAAAAAAAACCCTAGAAGCAATATTAATTCATATGTAAGATTTCAGGGGCCTGGATGAAGCATATGTTGTAGGGATGAAAACAAAAACAAATTAATTTTGGATATAAGAAGAAAGGAGATGACTGCTTGAAACACCAGCTGGTGATGGGTCACAGTCATTAGAAAGAATCTTCAATCATCATGATGTTTGCAGATTTATTTTCGCCAAGGAAGTCATAGACTTTGGTAAACAGGAACTAATTAATTTTCACAGAACCCTAGAGAAAGAACAAGTGTCAGTCTTCTCTTGTACAGAGCAGGTGAAGCACACAAACTTTAAGTGGTTTAGGCAGCATCTCAGATGTACTTGTGGCAGGAATGGGAATAATAGGTCCCAGTAATTCTGACTTCCAGCCTTTTTCATTTTTATTTTTGGTAACACAAATACCGTAATGTGACAAAAAGTACAAAGATGTGCCTTTTCTTATAAATGACTTAAATACAAAGGAATATCAACCACTATATGAACTAACTATACTATATTGGGCCTTTTACTGTATATAGTTATTTCACAGGATGTGGTTGGACCCTCCTTACATCATAGTATTACTATAACCAACAAACAGTGAACTACCACAATAGCTAGACACTAAGTTAGGTGTTGTGAATAAAATGAGAAAAAAAAGAGACCCTGATTCTGAGTTTAAGATACATTAAAAAAAACTAATATGAATCTGTGCATTGAAAATGTAGGTTACATAAAGTTTCTACTATACTGGTAATAAAATTTTGTTGCACATGGTGGATAAATATGATCATTGATGAGCTAGTACAATATTCTATTCCATGTTCAAACCAACTTTGTCACTACTTCTGTAAAAAGTGTGTCAATCTGCTCTGCTGTGGGTTCTGCTCACCATCCCAGTATAACACATATCCTAGTCTATCCTCCCAACATTCATTTGCACTGGTAGGTAGGGTCCCCAGACAGCAGCTACTGCTTCTCTCCTCAGTCAACTAAGGGGGTGGTGGTGGTGGTTGTGGGGTTGTTTTTCTAATGCTTTAGCTGAGTGGGCTTTCCCCCTCATGATTATTAGTCAATATTAATTAGCAAGACAATTAGCTTTTTTCATATGGCTGTTTTCTTTTATTCCCTTTTGCTGTCACTTCATTTTTATTTTTAAAATGAATTTATTTTACATTTATAATATATTATTCCAACTGCCACCCCCCTATCAAATGGGTATTGTCTACTGTAGTAAAGTTGGTACAGATACTACAGAACATCTCTAATTCCCAAAACTGTGTTACATATTCTCCATATAAGTAAGGGAGTTCTAAACTAGCTTACTGTTTTATAGATGACCCACAGGACACAACCCACTTTCCTCAACCAATGTGAACATATTTCCTGTTTAAAATCACTCTGGTTCATCCTGCAGCTTTCAGAGACTTTTAAATTGATCAAGGATTCTTTCACATTTGCTCCAAAATGTACGATTGGTTGGTTCAAGGTCTTGTTCACATTCATTTTTTTCCCACATCATTAAAACTAGAATATGAATTAAATGTGCTATGAGATAAGATCTAGGAACCTATAATTTACTTGCTTTAAGTTGCACAAGGTAGGCAATGGTAGAAACTATACAATCTACTGTGGATGGCAAAAAATTTGGTAGCACCTACCAAATAAAAGAATGGTCAAGTAGCCAGAATTATGCAGTAAATAGTTTGTAAACTTATCAAGCCAAATTGCTATATTACAAGTACAAACCTCAAAATTTCCATGAGATTTCAACAAATGAACCATACTGGTACTGGAACATAATCACAAATTAAACTCATATAGTAATAACTATTATTATTATAAAGCTGTTACTACCAGTTGTCCAAGAAGAATGCTGACCCACAAAAATTTTTAAATATTTTCTTTTTTAAATCATTGATTCATTAGTTTTTTATTAATTTAGTATTTAATTTCCCCCACAGTTACATGTAAAAACAGTTACTAACATTTATTTCTAAAACTTTGAGTTCCAAATTCTCTCCCTTCCACCCTTCCCATTCTCCTCCTTGAGAAGGCAAGCAATTCAATATAGATTATACATGTTAAAACATTTTCAACCCATGTTGCTATACCAAATACTAAATAGTGTGGAAAGAAAAACTCTCAAAATACAGAGACTTCATAGAAGAAGATGAAATCATGGGAATGATTCTTTATATACTCCCCCTTATTCTTTCTGTGTTGAAAAATATATATTGGTTGATAATTACCAAGTTTGTAATTTTTTTCAACGTTAAAATAAACTAAATTGTTAATTTTTTAGGATGAAATTTTCAACATATCTGCAAATGTGCATAAGGTAGTTTCCCAGCTCAGGTTTTTTATTTGTTTGTTCATTTGCTTTAAGTTTTTTAGCAACCTTTATGATGTGGGGAAAAAAAGGAAAGAAAAAGAAAATTCTTAGCCTTATTCTAATTTATGAGGTATTATAAATATCATTTAGCAAAGTGATACACCTCTTTTGATATTAAAAATAATGATATTAATTACTGAGCACCAAAATTGTTCTGGTAGCATTCTCCAATATTAGATGGTATCTTAGAAGGATATGGACTTTGGAGTCAGAGCTCCCAGGGTACAAATCCTATCTGTGACGCTTACTACTTGTGTGTGACTTTTGGAAATGAAGGCTTTGGACAAGGTAGCCTCTGAGGACTCTTCCAGTGCTATGTCCATGACCCTTTGAGAAAAGCTTCTTCATTTTCAATTTATACAGGCCCATAAATCACTATGAAGGTTTATGCTGCCATCTAGTGCTTAAGAGGAAAAAATAGAGGTTTGTCTTATATCTGAAGTTGATTATGCCTGCTCATTCAACAAATTTTTTTTTAATGACTAATGTTCAAACTACTGAGTTAGATGCTATATGGGATCCTGAGAATAAAAAATACGCAGCTCTGCCCTGACATAACTTAGTACCCCAATACTTTGTGATGTATAAATGTGAAATTACACCTTGGCATCTCAGATGGTATATCAGCCATTCTTCTGTTTAAAATCTTTCTAAGTACGACTATGATTGCTTTCATTTTATCTTTATTCCCTTTGTTTCTTTCTGTTGCTCAATTAGCTTTTCTCTTTTTAGTTCGGTTATTACTTCTTAAAGCTTTCCGCCCAAGCTATGCCTACCATTATCTTTACCTAAGACCTAGAAATTCTGCATAGGTTTCTTCCAAATAAGAACTTCACCCTCTTCTTTGGGTGTAAATACATGGTTAAATATACAGATAGCAGATGTACCAATGCTTGGCTGGAAATGGTACCCTTCATTTTGTTTTCTTTGTTAAAGGTCTCAAGCTACTCGTTTCCGGTGGCATCAGCCAGCTCCATTTGACAAGCAGCAAACATGGGCGATAGATAATGTCTATATTGGGGATGGTTGCATAGACATGTGCAGTGGCCATGGGAGATGTGTACAAGGAAACTGTGTGTAAGTATGTTTTATACTTTCTACAGAAAGTTTTTTGTTCATATTTCAGTTGGCTGTCTTCTCAGAACCTGGTTTCTGAATCACCCCAAAGCTTCCATTAAGTACTGTGATTTGTTTGTGAGATTATTCCCTCTTAAATGAGACAGTAAACTAATTATGAATTTGCTAGGTCACATTATGTTTCCTATCAAAAAATCAAGAAGGGAGAAGAATTCATGATAATTAGCAATATTTTTTATTTCCTTTAGTAATCTTATTTAACTCAGTTTAATTCAATTCACCACATACTTATTAAGGATATAATATATGCTAGGCAATAGAGATACAGCAATAAAATAAAACGTTGCTCCTACCTTCAAGGAGCATACTCCAACTTGAAACATTTTAAAGAAGGTTATTTTCTTAAATCTGTTACTACATGAAGTAACCTGTCCTAATTCTGGATTTTAAAAAAAAATGCTAATAGACTATCTTGCTTACCACCAATTTTCCTCTTTTTCTTCTTACTTCCAGCTGTGATGAGCAGTGGAGTGGCTTGTATTGTGATGAGCCAGACATCACCCTCCCAACACAACTCAAAGACAACTTCAACAGAGCTCCATCCAACCAGAACTGGTTGACTGTGAATGGTGGGAAATTGAGTACTGTGTGTGGAGCTGTGGCTTCTGGGATGGCCCTTCACTTCAGTGGGGTTGGTTCTTGGCTTTCATTCACTTTTTTAAAAAGTTTAACTAATCATTTTTTTAAAAATATACTATTGAAAACCAGTACCACAAATTCAACTTGCCTAGTACCTTTTTATATTTAAATCAGAGAACTTTAACCTTTTTTGTGTCATGGACCCTTTCTAAGTCTAATGAAACCTATAGACTCCTACTCAGAAAATTATTTTAAATGCATAAAATAAAATACATAGGATTACAAAAGAAACTAAAGGTTAGTGAAAATAAAGGTGTAATTTTGTTCCAATCCAAGTTCACAAATCCCCTGAAATCTGTCCATAAGACCTAGATTAAGAATCCCAGATTTAAACTAATTTCAGTGCACAAAATATCCTAACATTTCAGTCCTACTCTCCAAGTCCCTTTCAGGGACTCTTCTCATTCACATTCCCTTTTCCTGTTGTGTAATCATGATTAGTTTATATTCTATTTTTATGGTTCTGCTCTTTCACATTCCTTTATTTCATAAAAGTCTACCTAGATTCCTCTGTATTCCTCATACCTGTCCATTTAATTTCATTATAGTATCTCTTTACATTTAATCATTTCTCTATATTTGGATAGTTGGGTTGCTTGTAGGGTTTTGCAGTTACATATAATGCTAAAATGAAAACCCTTCAATAGGTCATTCTTTTACTTTTAGTAACACTTTCAAGGCTGCAATTTTTGGTTCAGAGTCGGTCATTTTAGTCAACTAGCATTTATTAAACACTTACTGTGTGCCAAGCACTGTGCAAACCTCTGGGAATATAACTGTAAGTGGAAAGAAAGTGCCTGTCCTCAAGGAGCTTATGTTCTAATGAGGAGAATGACACTGAAAAGGAAGCTGAAAAGGCCTAGGCAAAAAGAGACAAAAGTACCCACCCTGCTTAGAAACATGGTAAAAGAAGTCTGGAGAACAACTAGAGAGGAATGAAATGTCAAAAGGTATGGCTCTTTTTGTCATTTTTTGTTTCAGTCGTGAGAGGCAGACTAGATAGTAGATAAAGACCTAGCTAGCCCTGGGATCAAGGGCTGCCTGTCATGTACCAGCCACGTGACCCTGGGCAGGTCCCTTCCTTTCTCAGCGCGCTAGACAAAGACAAAGATTTGTGCAGAGAAGGTATTGATGTGCATCAGTAGAGGAAGTTTCTTCACATAGGAAGAAGTCCCTCATACTAATGAAATTGCAGGTCTTGTCCCTATTCTTATTTCAGTCATTTCTTTATCCCTTTAACTTCACTGAAACACTTTGTTCTTCATTAAATTGACTTGGAGGCTTAATAAAAAAGTAGGTCATTGCCATCATATTTATACAAATCTCTAAGCAGACTGTGACATTTCAAAAAAGCAAAAATAAAACCAAAAGATTGCCTATGTTTTCTTATCAAAAATCATGATTTAGTTTAGCTTAATTATACAGGGTAGTATTATCCCAGGTCACATTAAAGTGCACATAAAAAATGATTTAAATTAATATAATCTCCATCAGGGGAAGAGTATTTGCTTAATGTCTGGAAAGCTGCCATCTGGATGGTGTTTTAATTGAAAACTCTTGAATTTACCACAGGTTTAGAATGTAAAAGCCAAAAATCTGTGAAGTGAGCTTCAGTGGCTCCTGAATTTATTAATGATAATCAATCCTTTTTGGTAATTCTCAATAATTACCAGACATTTATGCTTGTAGCCATATATGCTTGTTCACCATGACAAAATTTTGACTACAAAAACTCTTTCTTGAAGTACTTCAGTTTCCAATCCTCTTCAGAATCATTCCACATTTGAAGTAAAAAATTGGCTTTTGTTGTTTAAAAAAAAATACCATTACTTCAGGACCAAGAGCTTAAACTGCCTTCATTCTTAAAGGAGCTGTTATTTTTCATAGCCAATAGGACTCCTAGTGTGAGAATTCCCTCCACCAAGGTAGATCAACAGAACTATGATTTTGTAGATATATTCTAGTGACTTAAGGAATTACACTACAGCCACAAAAAAGTGACTCACCTAATATCAAACAGCTACTAAGTTTCAGAGATAGGATTTCAATAAGTCTATTAATCAGTCAACATGCACATACCAGCAATTAAGCTCCTGCAAGAGCCAGGCATGGGGGATACAAAAACACAAAGGGAAGCAGACCCTGCATTCTGGTGATAAACATTCTGTCTGGGATTTGAACCCACTTCCCTAACTCTTAAGCCAATATACTCTGTTACACCTGCTGTCTCCCCTATCTTTATCAATGAGCTAAATTATTTTTCATTTATTCATTTTCTATCATCTTCTTCCTTAAATTGCCCTCACTGCCTTGGAGGTTGTTGCCTTGGATAAACAGAGCGTATTCCTGAAATTCATGATTTATCTTCTTATGATAATTATATTTAACTCTAAAACCAGCAAGGACACATTAAGCAGTGAAGGGCTGGCATAATTACAAGCATTAACTGGGAATCAGGAGATTAGATCCTAGCTCTGCTAGTGATTATGGGCGATTTGGTCAAATCCTTTGCCCTAATTTCACTCATCTGCTAAACTGAAGCAAAATAATTTTCTGTGTATCTATACTGTCCACATGCAGTAAGGAATGAGTCATTTAATGTATTGACATGCTTATAATTCTTCAATGGCAAGGCAACAAGCATTTATTAAGCACTTACTGTGTGCTAGGTACTGTGCTAAGCTATTATATAGAGACAAATATTGTTCCTGGTGTATCTAATGATAATTTAGGCAAAGAAATTTCCAGATGTAGTCACAAACAAGTTTTATTCATTTAAAACTATCATCACATAAAAAATAATTCTCAACTTAACAGCTGATTAGTAGCTGATACCTTTTAAGAAACAATAACATTAAGTGTAGTAATTAGCCAATAACTTGAATAAAAATATAGGGTTGTTTATGCTCCAAGACAAGTAGATAAGAAAAATCTCCCTCAAAAGGATCATTTTCTAGTTTTATAATTACTTAATATCAGTGAAATTCCTAACCAGTTCCTCAGTAAATACTACATACTAAAGGTTTTATTGATATTGTTGTTTTCCATTCTGTTTTTATTTATTTTTTAGGGCTGTAGTCGAGTGTTAGTCACAGTGGACCTGAACCTCACCAATGCTGAATTTATCCAGTTTTATTTTATGTATGGATGCTTGATAACACCAAACAACCGCAACCAAGGAGTTCTTCTGGAATATTCTGTCAATGGAGGCATTACCTGGAATCTTCTAATGGAAATTTTCTATGACCAATACAGTAAACCTGGGTTTGTAATCTTCTCATACCTACAAAAACTCCTATGATTGAGGAAGTTGCATATTTAAGTCAAGGGAGAATAATGAGAGATTTTAGTAATCCATACCCTTCTACTGGTAAAAGGAATCTTACCAAGTATCTAATCCAACTTCACAACCAGGGCAGGCTGGATCCCTTCTTCAACATTCCTTGAAAGAGCCAAGATGCAGAAATGAGGTTTCTGGCTAAAACAAGTGTCCAAAGTCTAGAACCTAGCTTTAAAACTCAAAAGGCAAAGAAATGTACTACACTTACTCCTGAGTAGTTAGAGTGATGTAGCAAAGAAGAGGCATGAAAAATGTTCATCATGAACTTATTCACTTTTAGAAAAGTTAAGGGAGAAAGTTCACAAGTACAATAGTCCTAGAGAAGCCTGAAGACCATTTTTTAAAAAGACTTTGTTGACAACCCAAAATAAATATGATTCATCAATCAAGAAAAAATACTTAGAACAAAGATCCTATTTGAATTCCTAGCAAAGAAAAAAAAGATTATTGCAGAGAAAAGACTATATTTGAAAACATAGCCCCAGCAGGAAGTACAGTTAGGTCTATAAAATAAGTCATATCAGGTGGAAGCTAATCATTTTGGTAAAGCAGAAGATAGGGAAGCTAGGTGGTACAATGGATAGAGTGCCGGCCCTGGAGTCAGGAGGACCTGAGTTCAAATGTGACCTTCAGACACTTACTAGCTGTATGACCATGGACCAAGTCACTTAACTCAGTTTCCTCATCTGTGAAATGAGCTGCAGAAGAAAATGGCACACTACTCCATTACCTTTGCCAAGAAAACCCCAAATAAGGTCATAGAAAGTTGGACATGACTGAAAAGACTCAACAACAAAGCCAGAAGATAATTTAAAGAACACTTCTAGAGTACCTGAAAACCAATGAGAGTTTCCTTAAATGTATTAAAGACAAGAATCCTGTGGTGATCACATATTACTTCCCTCAATACTGGTGGTATATCATGATGCATCTTGTAAAAGATACGCTCTAACAGGAAAAGGAGGTGACAGAGGGATTAAGACATATACTATATTACTCTTTACTCTGAAAGGAAGATGCTAGAACAAACTCTTTAATGTAGAATCACTAAACACTTCAGTAAGTCTATTGGGAGACTGGATTTCTTTTAAGGGAATCATACTTGACCAATATACTTTAGTTCATTGATTGAGGGAATAAATTAGCACGTCTGTAATTTGTGGGTGTAATTTGGACATTCAGAAAGTCTTGACAAGGTACAAAGGCTATTTTAAAAAATCAAGTAGGTTGGGATGAGGAAGGATATACACAGAGAACTGACTTAAAGATAGGATAGACTAAGACTTCTCAGATGGACAGTGTAGATAATGTGAAGGGAAGGTTGTAGAAAGACTTCTTAAATGGACAGTGTAGATAACAGTGAATTGGTGCTGAAATGTGTATTATTTAATGCAGCATAGAAATCATCATGCTTTCCACCAAAGAGAGCAAATGCTCCAGGCTTAAAACCTGGATTACATTCCTGCATATATAAATGCTAAATAAATATGCAAGAGGGAATTCACAGTGAAATCCCCAAGTTTGTTAGTGACACTAAGCCCCTCCTAGGGGTGAATTGCTATGCCAATAGGGATAATAAAAGGAAGATCCCTAGAGCTATGAGAATGGGCCAGAAAGTGACAGTTCAAGATAAGCAAGCATAAAGAATTTGAGGAATTATTAAATTGTGTTAAAAGGATGATCAACTTTGAACTGTCATTTGCAACCCAGTCTACAGTGAACTATAAAAAGATACATTGCTATCTGTCTTTAACTGTTTGAAGTTAACATTAGGAAGTTCGTCTGTGTCTTCCTTTGTTTCTCATCAGAGATGAAATACTAGGTTTTATAGAACATGAATGTGAGAGTATATTTCTTAAATTAATTTTTATAAGAAGATAAAGTACGTAGTTAATATTAAGATAATAGGCTATTAATGAGTAATGATAATTCACATTTTTATAACAGTTTAAGATTTACCAAACACTTCCCTCACAATAACCCTGTGTAGTGAGTAGGGCATTTTCAGCCCCATTTGACAGATGAGAAAAGAGAGAAGTTAAATGACGTGTCCAAAGTGACACTGCTAGTGTCTGAGACCATATTGAACCCCCTCTATTCTAACTCTATTACCAATTTTCTTTTTCCACTACACAGAAAGACCTGAGTTCAAATGTGATCTCGGACATACTCTAGATCTGTGACTGTAGGAAAGTCACTTAGCCTCTATTTGCCCAATCTACTGGAGAAGGAAATGGCAAAGCACTCCAGTATCTTTGCCACGCAAACCCCATACAGAGCCATAAATAGCTGAACACAGCGGAACCACCACCACCACAGTTTTTTATAATTTAATATCAAAAATCTCTCCTAAATTTCCCCAACAACTTTGCCACAATCTAAATTACACCCTTATTTCTCGTTATGATTTTATATTCTTTTGCTGGAAGTTGGACTCGTTTCATTTTTTCTTCTCTATTATTACTCTTTTAGGTTTGTGAATCTCCTCCTTCCTCCTGATGCTAAAGAGACTGCCACACGCTTCCGCTGGTGGCAGCCTCGGCATGATGGCCTGGACCAGAATGACTGGGCTATTGATAATGTCCTAATCTCAGGCTCCGCTGATCAGAGAACTGTCATGTTAGACACTTTCAGCAGCGCTCCTGTGCCCCAACATGAGCAATCCCCTGCAGATGCTGGGCCTGTGGGAAGGATTGCTTTTGATATATTCATGGAAGACAAAACCACAGGTAAGTTTTATGGGAACTAGAGAAAGAAATCAGAGGGTACACTGCTTTGGCTTGGTAAATACAATAAGTAGAATCTGGGTTATCTAAGCAGAATACACAGTGTAATAGGAAAGGTTCCATAGCACCTATATAGCATCTCTGGCTAGAAGAAACTTTGGAAGTACGTTCAGCCATTACTTTCGAAATATGCTAAATGAGATCCATCTCTCTCTCTCTCTCTCTCTCTCTCTCTCTCTCTCTCTCTCTCTCTCTCTCTCTCTCTCTCTCTCTCCCCCTCTCTCTCTCTCCCTCCCTCCCTCCTTCCCTCCCTCTCTCTCACTTTCTCTCCTAAAAAAAAAAATGAAAGTTAAAAAATTGTCTTTACCTATATTTGGAAAAAATAAAATACTATTAAAAATAGTTCTGTCCTTTAATAGACTGGGTTACAGGTGATGGCTTATTGTCCATGCTTATAGGAATAAGCATAGTTTAAATAATTCCTTCCTGTCTCTGCCAGAGGTGTGCTAGAAAATATTTAACAACCAGTTCTCTGGGGAAGAGTGTATGTACAAGTTTAATCTGCATTATTCATATTTTATCCATCCTTTCCTTAAATCTACAACATCAACAAAATATATAAAAAATCAAGTTCCTGATTTTGAGTGTTTGCCAATTTCTGAGGTATAAATAGATGTTCACCTTGCAAATGTAATAATCAGCTCTCTTCAGCTACTTAATGGTGACTCTAGCACAGCCTTGCCACTGTATAAATTCTCCTCAGTCATTTTATGGTTCATTCACATAGCTCTGTGAGATCTGATGTTACCACTCAGGTGACAGAATGGGATTTAAACCCAAGTCTACTGCCTTTAAATTCAGTGGCCCTTCCAATACACCATCTCATTTATAAATGGGGTAACTGAGAGTTAGAGCAGTGAAGTTACTAACCAGGGGCTGACCCTGGGTCTTATTCATAGAGAATATTTAATAAAATGTTGGCCAAGTTTGTTTAAGTTGCCCAAGCTTACACAGGTAATAAACGATAGAGGTGAGATTCAAACCCAGGTTATCTAACTCCAAATGTAGCACTTTTTCTACTGTGCAATGCTGGTCTTGGTACTTAAATGGTACTGATGTGCCTACAGTACCTTATACTCACTATTTCTTGTTCAAACTTAGTCCTTTAAACTATAAATAATACTTTCCTTTCCTGTACCAAATAAGTAGGTGTGCTGTAATTGAGGCAATTTTATTTATAAGGAATTTTTATGCATTGCTATTTTCTGTTTTGTGTAGCATGTCAGATACTTCTTTGAAACTTCAGTTTCCACATCCACTAAAAGTGAATTGATTTTTGCTAAATTTCATATACAGTTGTAATGACATTTCATGTTTCAGATATTGGTTTAGTTCTTGAAGCATCACACTAGGGATTATGCTAAGCACATTTTATAGTTATTTCAGCAAGTGGCAATTATGTCCACAGGTTATATGCACTTGGGGGTTTTTTATGTCTGATTACATTTTGACTTCATGATGCCATTGTAGGCAAAAGACATATTTTACATATGTAATTCATTTGAAGGCCACAACTGAGTCAGATTCAGAGAATTCAAGGAACAAAGATACATTTAACCAAGGTAACTGCAAGGTTTATTGTATGGTAGTATGAAAACTAATAGTAGAATACTTATCCATACAAAAAAAGGGTACAATACCTGTGCTTTCTCCATCTCACTGCATCTCATTCCTTCGACCTGGTATTGGGAATTAAAGTCTCTGACATATGTAACTGAATCCCAGGAAACAGAGTGGTCCAGACAGTTGACCAGTTCTGGATAGCCCCCAGATTTTAAGGGCTAGAGGAGACTAATGGAAGTGCACCTTTCTACAAATATATCACTCTTAAGGTAATCAGATGAGGCTAAAGGGAAAGGCTGAAAAAGTTCTTTTGGAACTGTGGTCTGTACTTGTATTCATCATTTTCTAGCAATATGGCCATCCTTGCCAGTACCCCTCAGGGCAAAATGGGCCTGATCTAACTAGAAAGCATCTCACCTTTTTGAAGCCTTTAAGTCATAAAGTTACCTTTATGATGGTGCCACAAATTTGATTATTTATATTTCACTGCTTCAATGACTCTGATATGTCCATGTAGGCATCCTCTCCAATTAGTACAGATTGCAACCCATCCATTCCTTCTCATTCTATGCAATTTTTGTGTATATCCTCCCATAAATCCTCCACAGCATAGAACTAATTTAGTTATGCCACAGAAAACCAATACAACAAAAGGTGAATGACAGTTAAATTGTTCAATCTGTGATTTGATTCCACTGAATATCTACCATTAGTTCTCTGATGAATCAAAGCCTCTGGTTTCACTTAATTATCTTTGATGTGAATATTTTTTCTTTGAAAATATTCAAAGGCAAGCTAGATGAATAACATGGAGACTCATTATGAAATTAAACCTACAACTCATATTTCTATAGAGCTTGGAGCTTTGCTAAATACTTGTCTCCAAAGAGCTCTGTGAGGATAGGTAGTTCATATTTATGAAATCCCCATTTTACAACCAAAGAAAGAAATGAAGGCTCTGAGAGATTCCTTGATCCTGTGATGCCTGTGATCCCACTGGTCATAAGTATCTGAGGCAGAATCTGAATCTTACTTTCAGGGTCTACAGTCTCCCCACCACACCACACTGCCTCTCAAACTAAATGAGTTCCCATTGGAATTACTATGTTTTAAAAATTATTTCAGAATCATAGAATCTCAGAGTTGGGAAGGTCAGAGGACCTTTAGCCCAACCCCATGCTCAAAAACCAAATGATCTTTACAGAACTGATCAGTAGCAGTTCAACCTTTGACTGAAAGTCTCCAGGGCCAGGGAACTAACTCCCTGCCTCCCAGAGCAGCCCATTGCAATTTCAACCCATTACTTCTAATTCTGTCTTCTAGGACCAAATAAAGTAACTCAAATCTATCTTCCATGGACCATGCTTCAAAAATTTGAAGACTGAAATCAAACTCCAACCCCTAAGTTTTCTCTTCTTCATGTTACACACCTCTGATACCTTGAATGGTTCTTAAATCAGGTCATAGGATTCAAGAGTGAGAAGGAATACTCAAAGATGACTAGCACAGGAGTTTTTAACCTTTTTTGTGCCATGACCTCCTTTGGCATTTTGGACTCCATATCAGAAAAATGTTCTCAAATGTATACAATAAAATACATAAGATTGTAAAGGAAACCATTTTATTTATTCAAATACAATATCAAGATATTTTTATTAAAAATAAATTCACAGATCTCAGGTTAAGAACCCCTGATGTAGCTATCTTCAGTTTATAAATTATAATACATGCTCATTTTACCCTTCCCCCTCATTGGGACAGCTAAGCAGCACAGTGGATAGAGCACCAGCCCTGAAGTTAGGAAGACATCTTTCTGTGTTCAAATATGACACTTACTAGCACTTTGACCCTAGGCAAGTCCCTTAACTCTACCTCAGTTTCCTCATCTATAAAATGAGTTGGAGAAGGAAACGGCAAACCACTCCAGTATCTTTGCCAAGAAAATTCCAAATGGGAGTCACAAAGAGTAGGACACAACTAAAAAATGACTGAACAACAGCTAATTTTACAGATGAGGAAATTCTGGCCAAATTAGATTATTTCCCAGCGTCAAATAGGGCAAATAACAGATCCAAGTTTCAAATTCTTTCCACTAATCCATAATTTTGAGTCACCTCACTATTCTGGGTTACCCTCCCCTGGGCATATTCCCATCTTGTCAATGTCTTTCCTAAACTGTGGTACCTGGAATTAGACACAATATTCCAGATACAGTCTGACAAGATCAGAATACAATGGAAAAATAACTTCCTCAGTCGGAATGTTATTCTTCTCTTAATGCATCCTAATTTTATATTAGTATTCTGAGCCATCATTTCACACCAGCATGTTGAGTTTTTAGTACATAACGTATTAAGCCTTTATTCCCCTAAGAATTCCATGTATTTTGGATATGAATATTTTTCCAACTATAGCTCTCCAATGCTGTACTTATGTAGTCAATTTTACATTTATTCTTATTTCAATTTATTGAATATGGCTCATTATTACAAAACAAATATACCATCTATTTCTTCATCCAAATGACTGATAGGAATGTTGGTGAGAACAAGGCAATCCAAGCAGTCCTTTCTTGTTTGTTGTCCCACCAACATAGTACAAAATAAAAATAAAAATGTCTTTCCTTTTTGTCCTTAACATTTATTTTAAACTTTAGGTCATTCTGGATTTTGGTCCTCCTGGTGCTCTTTTTTTAAGGGCTGTGTCACTCTTTTGTGTGGGCTTGAATTATTCATCCTTGATTCCATCCTTTAACATCCAAGATTCTTGAGAGTCCCTCAACAGTCGTAGTGCTTACTTTCGGCAACTAAATGGTAAAGTGGCTGAGAACTGGCACTACAGTCTAGAAAATCTAAGTTCAAATTGCTCTTTCTGACCTTGGGCAAGACAATGGATAGAGCCCTGGGTCTGAGGTCAAGAAGACCTGAATTCAAATCCAGCCTCTGTCACTTACCAGTAATGTGACCTTGAGCAAATCAGTTAAATTCTCTTTCAATTTATCTGTAAAATGGGGATAATAATAGCACCTACCAACAAAGAGTATTGTGAGGATCAAATAAGATATTTAGTACAGAGTCTGGCATACAGCAAAAGCTAAATAATTGCTGGTAATTATAATTATTATTATCATTATTAAGAGAAGCAGCATGGTATGGTGGAAAGGGGAATTTAACTTAGAAATGAGAGAGACTTGGTTTTAGATTCCACCTCTGACATGACATGATCTTGAGCAAGTTACTCTCAGCTTTTTGAACCTGTTTTTTCATTTGTAAAATGACAATAGTAATATCTATGAATTGTACCTGCCAGGGTTGCTATAAAGACCAATCCGATGAGATGATGTTTAAAAATACTATACAAAATGTCCACTATAATTATTTAAACTTCTCTTCTATTTACTCTAAACTCTGTTGGCTTTTTCCTTAAGTGAACGAGCACTGGCTATTCCATGACGACTGTACTGTGGAAAGATTTTGTGATTCTCCTGATGGTGTAATGATTTGTGGCAGTCATGATGGCAGAGAAGTCTATGCAATTACCCATGACTTAACTCCTACTGAAGGCTGGATAATGCAATTCAAGGTGACAGCTTTCGTACCTGATTCGCATAAGTAATCATTTAACATCACTTAAATGTAATTTGTAAGATAACATTACTAAAAGACAGAGACAATCTACTCTTTCATTTACTTAATATCCAATGTATAAATTTTTTTTAAAATTCCTTTCTTATGAACTTAAACATCAACATGAAAATTTCAGTATAAAAATAACATAAAGAAAACTGCATGTAAAACTATAACAGAGCATTCCTGCATGTCTGTGTCCCATTCTGCACTTCCTTCTGCTCTCTGTATTTTTTAATATTTTACTGATGCTCTTTTCTTTCATTTCTTCTTTTTTTCAGCATTATATAACTACTTAACCAATTCATTCTTTCCAACAAAAGCCTTTCATTTTTTTAGTTTTCCTTTTATTGCTATGCCCCTCTTTTTACTTCCCCCATTAAGCATTTTTTTAAAAATAAAAATAAAGTCTTCAATACATGTATGCATAGCAGAACAAATTCCCACATTTGCCATACAACTATGGCAATAAAAATATATATCTCTTTCAACACTTCTAAGTTCATCACTTTTCTGGCAAGAATGGAGCGACGTTTCATCTTCATTTTTTCGTACTCAAGTTTTTTTTTCAATGTATGATTTGAAATCAATAAATAAGATGATGCTTTAGTAATAAATTAAGAGCACCATTTTGTTAAACCCATGGCATAATCTTCAAAGGCATTTTCTTTCTCTAATATTTCTTCTTAAAAAAGTGTAAAAGAATGAAGATTCCTTCTTAGTGATTAAAATCAAGTACTTGTAGGAGCCATGGATACTGATTCTGGCTGTTTGCTCTAATTTACTAACTCAACTAGGCAGACCCTCTTCTTTGAAAAAGGAATCTTTTGGCAATGGGAAGAATTATTTTTTTCCTATCATGTTTTAGTGTTACTAGAAGAGAAAAATTGTGCAAGAGTAAATCTTTATTAGTGGTAACCCCAAAAGCCATTGCTATTAGTTGGTCGATTCCAATTCAAGTAATTTAATATTTCACCTAGATTCCCTCTGCCAATAGAAATATTTGTCATTATAGCTTTTTCCATGATCAAATAAAAGATTCTATGCCCTTTTAAAACAAGCTTCACACTTCATTGCATGTTAATGGTAGGTAAGGTGATGTCAAAAATTGTACTACTAAATAGTAACATTTGTAAAACTAATAATTGTCCTTGGTGAAAAATTATGCCAAATATAAATGCCAGACCATTAATACAACAATCGCTGATCTGGAAGATTGGGCAGAGGCTTTCCAGATCAGGGAGCCAGCAAGAAATTACCACTACAGCCTCACTCCCTGAGCCTACCACCTGCACAACACCTTTGGCATGGTTCACAAACTGTCATCTTTGGCAGCATCTCTACTGCCATTCCCCAACCCTCCCCATGAATAAAATGAAACTGTATGTAATGTAATATGGTGAATGTACCATAGCTTCTATTCTATTCATAGCTTCTATTCTATTTTCTTATAGAAGACTGTTTCGAATAGAAATACTTGCAGGTTATTTTTTAAACTTTTATGTTTTGCCATTCTATATATGTATTAGATTTCTGTTGGATGCAAGGTATCTGACAGAATTGCTCAGAATCAAGTCCATGTGCAGTATTCTACTGATTTTGGAGTGACCTGGAGCTATCTGGTACCCCAGTGTTTACCTGCTGACCCAAAATGCTCTGGAAGCGTCTCGCAGCCATCTGTATTCTTTCCAACAAAAGGATGGAAACGAATCACCTACCCACTTCCTGACAGCTTAGTTGGCAAGTAAGTAAGAAATGAAGATAAAGTTTGGTTCAATGTAGTCTGTAATTCATTGAAAGTTCTATTATCAAATGGTTTATAAAAAGCAGTATGCTGTCCTTCCCATCTTAATGCTGAGGGAGCTGCAATTGTTGTCCTCCATGAGAAAAGATTTCTCTTCAAAATATCTGAGTTTGTAATCCCCCCAGACTAGGCCAGATGGCTTTGGCAAGCTACTTGTATTTTCAAAGTCTCAATGTTATTATTCACCAAATGGGGATAAAACTGACTGGGGAAGCCATCATAACAGATAGTTACTATCTCATCACCCTTCTTGAGCATGGACCCTTAAAGAGAATGCTCCTTCCACATGACTTACTTTAGTGAGTCAATGGCACATGCCAAACTCGTAGAGAATTTGCTACCTATACATGTTAGTTTTATCTAGATTTAATTTTTATTTTAACTGGAGCATGATGTTCTGCACCTGCAAAGAAAAACAATTAGCCTGATGTAATGGTGAGCCAAAGTGATTAAACTGCTTTTTAGTAAGCCCATGGCTATGTTAACTTCAGCCAATTTCAAGAGCTTAGGGCTTTCATTTCATCTTTTTAACTTGGCAAACTGCTGTGTTGATTAAAATAGCCACTACAAAAAAAATCTATCATTTTGTTAGGTAATTATTTTAAAGTTCCCAAAGATTTGTGAATTTGTTATGTTTACTTTCTCCAATGATGCAGATCACACTTCCTCCACATCTTAGCAGTCCATTTTTAATGAGTTTCTGTGGCAGAAACAAACAACCACCTGGTGCTCAATCTTCTGGTGGTGAGCCTCTGAATCCAAGTAGGCTGGTCCTCAGATGATCAGAACAGTCTGTTACCAGACCCACTGAAGCTTTATAGGACCTACCAAAGCCTGCCTTCTGAAGGGATAGCCTTGAAAAAACCTAGAACCATCTCTGTGCCATGATGAACCATCAAGGTGGATTTTGATAAAGGTCACTAATTAAATAAATAAACATATAAACATTTAGTGCAAGAACCTTACTCCAACACAAATTATGACCTGCAATCATCTAGAGTAGCCTAAAGTACCAGGGAGTTGAGCAATTTGCCTAAGATCATGTAGGAAGCAGAACTTAAACCCAGTTCTTCCTCACTTGAAACACAGCACTATTCACCAGGCCAAGCTGCCTCTGGTGTAATTAAATATTCAAGTTAATTAATTAACCATTTTACAAAATTGAGTTAGATATTTCGTTAGAATAGATAAATATTTGAATAAGATTCTCACTTCTATATGACAAATGATCTTTTCAAAGAAATGCAGCCAACACCTAGTAAATTATATCTTTCAAAAATTTCCCCAAGTTTCTTGGAATGTTTTTAAAGAGTTCATTCATTTAACATTTGTGAACACCATAATCTAAGATAGCATAACTGTTTCAATGATAGATAAAGTATGAAAGGTTTTTTTTACACAAGCCAAAAAATATTAATGAAAGAATAATCTAAGGAGGATTGATTGCCAAACTATTTGACTCAATAACTCTATTAACTACTTTTAGATTAAAGTGAATATTCATTTGCTATTTTTGACTGTGAAGTTATTTTAAAAAGATTTTATTATAGTATTTGTGCCAGAAAAAGGTAAAGGGCTTTCACTTAACCTTTCTAAAAACTTCCTATTAAATTTGCTAACTCTCATAGTCACTTTGAAGATATTGACATTCTCCTAGGAAATCATGAGCTGTTGCTTTCCAGTTGAGTGAGAACAGCAAGAGTCTTAATGAGCTTCTTTTCAAGGGATTTTATTGTATTTTGTACATTTTCAAAAATAATAGTATTAGATGAGTCATATTTGTGTAAGTGAGTATAACGATGGCCAACAACTAGTTCATAAAAAATCTAATTTATGATATGTTGAAGAAGGCTCCAGTTATTTTAAATGTAATATGTTGAATATGAACCCTTTGTTCAGCAAATTTGTTCTTTATAAAATTTAAATGTCTCAAGCATTAACAGGAAGCACTAAGATATGGAGTTAGATAACTCGGTTCAGTTCCCAGTTCTGCCAATTCATTTCTCTGGGCCTTAGTCTCCTCAGCTAGAAAATGAAAGGGAGCATTGCACTAGCTTGGGGGTTCTTAAACCTCTTTTGTTTCATGTACTTTTCTGGCAGTGTGTTGAAGCCTATTTTATAGATCCCTTCTCAAAACAATATTTTAAATGCAAAAATTAAAACACAAAAAATTACAAAGGAAGCCAATTATATTAAATTAAATGCAATGTTCAAAATAGTTATTAAAAATAAAATTTATTGCAAATAAAACCAAGCATATTGAAATATAATTATAAAAAATTTTGTTAATATTTATTTATATCTGAGTTCAAAGACTCCTGTTTAAAAGACTAGATGATCTTGAAGGATTCTTTTAGTTCCTTATCTAAGACTAACATTTCACAACTAGGAACTGAGAGATGAGCCAAGCTGTAAGGAAAGATTTTTTATTAACACAGTTCTTCCTACAAAGAATTTCATGAATATTGCTTTTCAGAAATGAGTGAGTATGATGGAAAATGAACCTGAATACATAGCTAACTTTTGTCCTCTGTGTGTGTGTGTGTGTGTGTGTGTGTGTGTGTGTGTTGGTAATAGTCCAGTGAGGTTTAGGTTCTATCAGATGTACTCAGATATGCAGTGGGCCATCGACAATTTCTACCTGGGACCTGGATGCCTGGATAACTGCAGGGGCCATGGTGATTGCCTGAAAGAGCAGTGCATCTGTGACCCAGGATACTCTGGCTCAAATTGCTACTTGACTCACACTTTGAAGGTAAATCTTTATGTTGGTGGAATTCTACTTAGAAATTGGTTATGAAGGAACTATTCTATTAATGTGAAAATCATCTTATAGAAAAGGTTATTCTTTAGCTACTTCATTTATTCATTCAACAACCATTCTTCTCTTTGAGTACTTAAATTCAGTAAGAATAGAGATGTATCTTACTTATAATTAATTACAATCTTCAGTGTATTGTGATGTTCCAATGTGAATTTCACTGAAGTTATAAACTTAAAAAATGTTAGTGCATGAATTGGGTACCTCTGCCTTTCATTGTCTTTTTATGCTTTTCCCTCTCCCAATTTAAAAGCTGCATTAAGCTTTTCTTTTCCACATTCTCTTAGTAGATACATCATGTGAAGTGTGTGGTACTATTGGTGCTCTTAATGGATTAAGAGACTGTTAGATATGTTATCATGAAGGGTTATATTTTCAACATCTCAGTTAAAGTGAATGTAGTTTTATATGGAAGACACAGCACCATTTTTAGCGTTAATATCACTGATAAATATGCAAACCAAAAACAGTTAACACATACCATTTTTTCTATGACACAAAATATATGACACTTATCTTTGTGATGACAGAAAATTACTAAAATGATCAAGACAGACGATTAAAACCATGAACGTGAAAGGGAACTAGCAAAAGAAAAACGTTTCCTCATTCTTGTTTTCTACAATTTTCTATGATCAATCCTAAAATTGATAGATTACATTAATAAAAAACTAAGACAAGATTCATTTTGTCTGGAAAATTTTGATCTAAGAATTTTGTCCATTTTCCATAAAGAGAAAAAACAACCTACATGTATGTATGTGTGTATGTATGTATGTATGTATATGACACATTTTTAAATCACTGGATGTCTTCTTTGATTGTCAAAAGCTATTTAGCATTCCCCAGTGAGTTTAAAGAATTTTATGAGTGGATGTTAAAATGAGTTTTATTATAACCTTCCTAATAAGAATCTGTGCATCTTTTCTGACTTTTATATGCTTGTCTACTAACATACACTCAAAACCTTCGTAATTCTGTCATCTCATTGGTTTAGCATTCTCCATTGGTATTGAGTATAGTTCATCCAGGTCTCATCCTATTGAATTCTTGTCAACGTTCTCTAGTACATCCTCCACAGAAGAACTAGCCCATAGGCTAGAGATTCCTCTAGGTCAGGAATTTTTAACCTGGGGTCCACTAATTTATTTTAATTATTTTGATAACCATATTTCAACATAATTGGGATCCTTTGTGACCCTATGTATTTTATTTTGTGCGTTTAAAATTATTATTCTGAGCAGAATTCCATAATCTTCACCAGACTATCCCCAAAGGGACATGCAACACAAAAGAAAGGTTAAAAACACTTGCTCTACATATTTTAACATTTTGTGAATATTTGGGGTGTCCGTATGTAATCTTTCACTCTCACTCACCTCCTCTTCTGATTTCCTAAAATGTGGTGGGAGTTGTCTTTCCTTTTTCTTTTTTGTAACCACTTCTTGTGTGTAAACCATTGTTGACAAGATGCTGTAGCCTTCCTGCACCCATTGCTTTTTAGGTGATCAACAATTTTAATTCTTTGGAGTCTGCAGTACTCCATGATTCATAACCACAAAACATCAATAGGGAGATATTGATATTAAAAAGATGACTTTTTATGGCAACTACCAGTTCAAGTAGATTATAGTGCTATAAACTGCCAAATTCAGTCCCATCCATTCTCTTTATCCTACACAATTCTAAACGCAGTTATTTTCTTGTACATCTTTAGAGCCTATCCAAAATATATGTACTAATAGATTAAGTCAATGGATTGTCTGTTTAACTATCTTTCATAATCTTAATAGTGGGAATTTTTCATCCATTTTGTTTTTCTTATATGACTGATAGGGCAAATATTTTTGAATAGTTGTGGATATCATCAAGGAGAATTATAATATTCAAAGGCTTTTGTAAAATGTCATCTATAAACAAAATCATTTAGGAAACCTCACACAGGGAATCCTTATTACATTTAGACTTTACATAGGAGATCCTCCATGTCACCTTTGATCAGCATACATTACCTCATTTTATATTGATAGATGATTGTTGAGCAAAGTTATCTCTTTGGTAGAATCGTGTATGATTTTAACCTATGTAGAAGAGACATTTATTGAAAGATGATCTTTCAGACTTCATTTTATTCTATTGAGCAAATGGTTTTTTTTTAATCAACAAACAGAAAACAGAGTGGGATCCTGTATTTTTTATGGCTTTCAACTAATTATGTAGTTGAGAAAATATGCTGTAATATAGAAAATTACCCAGGAAAGATTGCTTGTTCCCTTCTTATATTTTCATTGAGGACTCTCTCTTAATTCCACAAATGAATCATTCTCAAAATGATGTTATACCAGTGAGAAAGTAAGTAAACAGACTCTGCTACCTTTCTTGCTAATAATACTGTTATCCATTTTTTTAATCTATTTTTTATAACTTACTCTAAATTTGGTATTGACTTTGACCTCTGTTTTCATAATTACTCCTTAGGACTTGTTGATTAGTAGCCCCTAAAATGATTTTGTCCTGCTCATTTTTCTAGACTTTCCTGAAGGAACGTTTTGACAGTGAAGAAATCAAACCCGATTTATGGATGTCCCTGGAAGGTGGAAGTACTTGTACAGAGTGTGGGATTCTTGCAGAAGATACTGCACTATATTTTGGAGGATCCACTGTAAGACAAGCTATCACTCAAGATTTGGATTTAAGGGGTGCAAAGTATGTCATCCTACTGGATTTTGCAATTTTACATTGGGAATGGGAACCAAAGCATGGATGAGGAAGGGTGACAATGTTTTTTAATACATGATCAAAACATTAATGCTGGGGAAAGTAATAAAGGCCTATCGTATAACCATTCTAATAAACAATTGCTATTTATTCATTTAGATTTCTGCAATACTGGGGAAGAATTGGTAGTGAAAATAACATGACATCTTGTCACCGGCCAACCTGCAGGAAGGAAGGAGTGCTACTGGATTATTCTATTGATGGAGGCAAGTTTCAATATTCTCCGAACAGTTCTTTTACTGAAAACAATGCACCGCAAATCTTTATAGTCCCATCTGCCGCAAAGATAGATGTACATGTGGGGAGCTCTTCAGAGTATGTAGGAAAGTGGTACCAGGTCATATAAGCACAAATCTATCTATACCTACAGGTCTCAATTGAATATTAGATCAGTGCCCTGCTAGGTCACAAGCCATGAGTAAATATGTTGCAAAAAATATACAGCTTGAAAGAAAACATTTTTTAATTATATAGTCTATGAACAGAGAAAACAGCAATCTCTAATATGATCATCTTAGTAAGGATTTTTAAATCATGAAAAAGCTTAACCATTGTTCAGTGTAATAGACACATATAATCAAAGACATAAAGGTGCATAAGAAAATCACACTAACTCAGGCTACTCAGAGGAAGGGAAACGAGTTGATTAAAGGCCTGACTTCTTGAATATTTTTATTGAAATATAGCATTGTTACCTTCAAGTATCTAAAATAACTCAATGCAATATTGCCTAATAGAAGTCTACATGTGAATGAACAGATAAGAATGACTCTTTAGGAAATTAATTGATCACCATCCCTCTCTTACTTCATTCTTCCTTGGGGAACTATGATATTCTTCCTTCGAAGGACTAATACCACCATTAGACCCTTGATTTCTTCTTGAGAACTTCATTCAATCTCTCTTTCCCTCTCTCTTGAATCTTTAATTTCATAATAATAATTATGGGATTGAGAGTTGAAAGGGACCTTTGAGATCATCCAGTCTAATCCTCTCATTGTATAGCTACAGAAAACAAAGCTGAGAGAAATTAAGTAATTCATTCAAGGTCGCAAAGGTAGCAGATATCAAATCTCAGATTTAGACCTCAGGCTTCTAACTTCAAATCCATCGCTCTTTTCAAGACACCCCACTTTTCCCAAAGGCCCATTCATTTCAACCTGCCAACATGCCCAAGCCTTCCCTGTACATGTGCAAAACATTTTCCCTTAAATCTACCCCCTCTAGTGATCGCTTCCCTTTCATGACCAAATTTATTAGAAGTGTAGACTGCTCTCACTGATGCCATCCATTCCTTTAGCTTCTTGAAATTTGGCTTCTCCTTCAGTCTCTATATTGAAACTGTCTCCAAATGGTAACCTTCTGGCCACCAGATCCAGTTTGTTTTTTTTTCAGTCTTCTAGTCCTTGGCCTTTGACATTTGAAGCTTTGGATTAAAACACTCTCTTCCTTGGCTTATTTAACAATGAATTACTCTCATCCTCATCTTATCTTTCTGGTCCATCTTTCTTTAGATTCACTTTTTCCTCTCATTTATAAATGTCTACATCTACCAGGGTTCTGATCTTGCCCTTCTCCTAGCTCTCTACACTTTCTTCCTTGGTGACCTCATCTGCCATTCTCCCACTGTTTCAATTATCAAGTCTGTGTTAATTAATGATTTCTAAACTTTATCTAGGTCCCTGACTTCTCTCCCAAACTTCAAATCTGCATGGCTCTCCTTTTTGTACTTTAAGTTCAACATGTACAGAACCTTCCCTTGCCCTTCAAACTTTCTCCTGCTCTCAATCTGTTAACTCGTCATCATATTGTTTGTCATTCAGGCTCAAGAAACTTCCCATTACCTTTAACAAGAGACTCCTCTCTCCATGCATTCAACAAGTTAGTAAGTTTTATTGATTCTTCCCTAACATCCATTGCCTTCCTTCCATAGCCATTGCCAAATTTCTACCAATAAACTCAAGTACAAACCCCCATTGCCTTTTCCATAGACTATGGCAAAAATCTCCTGACTCCAAATGTATACCTCTTATTTTATAAATGACTGCCAGATCGATTTCACTACATAGCTCATGTCATGTCATCCCCAACACTTCAAAAACTTCCAGTGACTCCTTATTCCCTAACAAAGTCCAATCTCCTGGAATTCAGTTCTATTCATAGTCTGGGCCCAGTGTCTCTTTTTATCTTTATCTCCCACTGCTTTACTTTGTGCTATTTGCTTTCTCAACTCTGTGCTTTGGTTCATGTGGTTCCATTTACCTGAAAGTCCTATTCCTAATACCTACACGTTCTTCAAATCCAAACCTTGTATGCCAACTCTACTATGAAGGATTCCCTGATTTACCACAGGTATAAATAGCATATATCTGATTTGAATATCAGACCTTATTAGGATCTCTCTTTCACCTCTTTCACATTCTTCCTTTTTTTAGTCTTCCTAATTAAAAGTATAATTTCTTTCTTCATTTTTATACCACCAATAGCAAAGTGCTTTGCACATAAATAAAAACAAAAAAAGTATGTTTAATGATTTATTATTTAAGTGCTTATCAAATATTTGAGGACACTTGAAAAGGTCTTTTGTTAAGGGGTCCCCTGAACTTTTTGAGTTGCCACATTTTCCAAAAAACATTGGACCCAGAGTATGCAGGAGGCCCTGGAAAAGGCCCACCCCTCTCACCCCAGAGCTGACATAATTTATTGTTGGCACCCCAAGCTGGGGTACAAACACCGCTATGTGTCCTCAGGAATCAAGACAGGCTCCGGTCAGTCTGCACCAGACTGGGAAGCTGCTTGTGTGGCTGGATCCCTTGTAGACAAGCAGATCATCATATCTTCCTAGTCCAACAGTTCCCAAGGAAAAAGAATGTTGCTTTTGCCATCTTCATCACTCATGACCCCTGCTTGGTACAATTTCATAAATATGCAAGCTTCTGTTTAGATTGTGAATTATAAGCCCGGACATAGGGTTCCATATGCATGTTCATTTGTCTTGTAATAAATCTAGTTGCAACACAACGTATCATAGATGCTGTTTTTGGTTAACACTTCAATGAGTTAAAAATTCTTTCTCCAGTTATTGTATCATTGTATCTCTTCAGTGAATGATAACTTAATTGATGATTCAGAGATAAACTTAAGAATGGTCTCTAGCTGAATAATCACAAGTCCTAGTAAGGGTATGCATGTTAATGAAATTTTATTCTTTTAAAATCTAGAAGTAACATTTATCTAAAATCTCATAAATTACTAATACAGTCTTATTTCTGATTGAAATATATAGAACTCTAAGCTAATATATAAAAAGAAATAATACAGTAGTAGCCTTTGGAATATTTTCTTTCTCTTTGATTACATTTGATTGAAATAGAACAATTTTTCTTTTAATTGCTCTTACAGTTCCATGCCTTAGTGTTTCAAAATAGTACAAATAAACAACTGGAGTTTTTTTTATTAAGTACCCCTCTAAACCAAGGTAGAAGGCACTATTTTTTTTTAATTCTGTCTGAGAACCTATCAGAAGCTTAGACTATTTATACTATAAGAAATATGCTTATTTTTTCAGATGTGAAAACAAGTACTTTATTTATTTGCTTGTTTTATTGCAGGAATTACCTGGACCTTGCTTCATGAGATGGATTACCAGAAGTACATTTCTGTTAGACATGACTACATCCTTCTTCCAGAACATGCCCTAACCAATACAACACGTCTTCGATGGTGGCAGCCTTTTGTAATCAGCAGTGGGATAGTGGTTTCAGGTGTTGAGCGTGCTCAGTGGGCATTAGACAATATATTGATCGGAGGAGCAGAAATCAATCCCAGTCAATTGGTGGATACTTTTGATGATGGTAAGAAAGAAAACACCAAGTGTTTTCTGCACTATCATCCTTTTGTCCTGTGGTTTATCCAACTTTAATTGTTGAATTGATGATATCCTTCTCCACATATCTTCTAACTTTAAAATTACTTTAATATTGTAATACTGTTCCTAGGTTCTAAAAACCAATTTCAGTAATCATTTTCTCTTTATTGTTCCCCAATATTAAGCAACAAAAGCTAAGTCGATGGCACTTCCCTAGTGTTACCACTATGCCACTTAGAAGTAAAAGCAGAGCCCAAGATATAACTTCTATATCTAAGTGGGGTTTACTGAATAATATAAACCTACCAGCTAAGTATGAGGATGATGAAGGTTGTTGTAGCATGATTGACTATCTCCAAAGTCCTATCAAGCCTGTGCTGAGTCTTCATGTCCCCATACTTAAATCTGTGGAAAAGTTAGAAATAATTAAAATTTGGAAAAATTGTATCATTGAAATTCAAGAAAAAAAAGCCTTTGCTTCCTACACTTATCAGTAAAATGTTTGTTTTTGTTGTGTCCTTGAAGCAGATTTGGGAAGCACTGATTGGCCACAGTATAGGTGAATGAACTTGTGCACAGTCTTTCAGACTTGGACTTTTGGGCATCTTAGCCATAACACATATTTAATGCCTTCAGCAGCCTGTTGTCTGGATGATAGGCTCCTATCCTATGCAGTTTCTCCTAATTATCTAAGATGACATTCAGTAAACTTGGGAAGCAACTGTTATCTAAAGATAGACAGCCTGCACATTGCAAATTCAAATAATTATCCTGAGAATTCTCTTGAAGCTTTTAATAAAAGTTACAAAGGAAAAAAACCATATTGAACTTCTAGCAGGCAAGGTAAGAGAAGTATAAGTAGGTTACAATACACTCCGAAGAAAGTTATTATCTTGACAATCAAGCAAAAAGGATTACAATGCATTCTATTTAATAAGTGTTTCATGGACTGAGGAAAATAATTGAACAAAATGGGGATTGCCCTGGCAATTTCAGCATATAGTAGGAGATAAATGGATCTCACCCCACACAGGGCTCTAAATTACTTCTTTTTAATCTTATTTCTACAGGCAAAAATTCACAAATTGATGGCACCTGGAACAGTGAAGTGTGCTATAACAGTCATGAAAGGCATTAACTAAAAAAGGCTAACTGTAACAAATACACTGAAATCATTTTAGTTTACTGATTTTTGCACTGCCATAACATATTTACCTCACTATAATGTAATTTCAGTTCTGTTACTTTACAAAAGAGTATCAAGCAAATTCTCTAATAGTGGGGAAATGTTGCCACTTAAGGGTTATATAATCATTACACTAGAACTTAAATTATTTTCTTTGACATGACTCTTTGCCATGGCACTATGCACTGTATGAACTAAACTAAATATAGATAAATTTGCTAGAGTATGAAAAAACTACTCATCAATTCAATAAATGTTTCTTAAACTAAGTGCTAGGGATACCAAGACAAAAACATGTCAAACGATATCCTTTAAGAGCTTACATTACACTAATAAGGATACACCTTATACATAAAAAGATAGAATACAATGAATTTTAAGAAAAGAGAAAGCACTCAGAATTAGGGGATCAGAGAAGACTTCATGGAAGAAATGGCAGTTTTGCTAGTCTTTTAAGGAAAAGAAGGAGATAAGAGAGTTCACTCCATACATCAGATTTGGCCTGCTTCAATGTACAGAGATAGAAATGAAATGTATAAGCTGAGGAATAGAATGTAGAATTCATGAAGGAGAGAAATACGAAATTAATCTAGAAAGGCATGCCAGGCTGAGAAGCTTGCATTTTATCTCCTAAAGGTGTGGCAGAAAAGGATTATTTTGGCAACTGTGTGGAGAATGGACTGGAATCAGGAAAAAAACAATTAGACAGCTATTACAATAGTTTAGGATAGAAGTAATGAGGTTCTGAAGTTGGCTGCTGATCATATAAGTGGAGAGAAGGGAATAGATGCCAGTGCTCTGGAGAGAAAATCAATTAAACATGGCAACTGACTCTATATATTGAAGGTGAAGCAGAAGGAATCAAGGATAACTTCAGTTACTAATCTCAGTATCTGGGGAACTTGGAGGAGGGATGTATGGGAGAGAGGGATAGATTATCAATTCTCTTTTCAACTTTGAGGTAATTTATTTCCAATTTTCCATAACAGAAGGCATTTCCCATGAAGAAAACTGGAGTTTTTACCCTAATGCAGTTAGGACTGCAGGATTCTGTGGAAATCCATCATTCCACCTCTACTGGCCAAATAAGAAAAAGGACAAGACTCACAACATCCTGTCCTCCCGAGAGCTCATTATACAGCCAGGCTACATGATACAGTTTAAGGTAAGAGAACGTTGCTCTTCAAAATGGATTATGTCATTATATCACTTATAAGGTCCATATGCTGTTCAAAATAGAGGAGTAAATTTATCCACTCATTCATGGATTATTTATTCAAAGGGATGTATTCCCATGGACATAAATACTATATTTCAGAACACTTATTGAATAAGCACAATTATTTCTACAAAGAAGCAGCATAGAATAGTGAACAGAGACAGCAGGCCTTGGAGTCAAGGAAGACCTTGGGTTCGAGTGCTGCCACTGACACCAATACTAGCTGTAGGATTGTAGTCCAGTCTCTTAATGTTTCAAGTGCACTTCCACCTCCATCCCTGCCCCCCATCCCACCCACCCCCGACAGCTCATTAAGACAATAAATGCAGAGCACTTTAAGGGTCTGTATTGATAGAAGGAAATTTCCTGTTCAGGTGTTGCTTATTTATGGGAAATCACAGATCCAGTCCCTTCCCCAAAAATACTTTAGTGAGATACTATCTCCAGGATGTGTCAAGAAATACTGTTTCACTATTAAGAAATGTATGCTGTGCTTACTTAGTAAATTTCACATTTGTAAACTGCAACAATGTTTTCTGTACTTGCATATGTAAAATTCAGTAGGAACTTTTGTTTTCCTCTATACATTTTTTCTTTCCTTTTTTTATTGGACTTTTTTCATCTTTCTGCTCTTCTTGGCCTCTACTTTTTTTCTCCATTTTAATCTCTCTCCTTTTCTTTCTCTTTATGTCATCCCTTGTGCCTCAGTGTCTCATAAGCTCATCTTTTTTTCCCCTAGCTGTCAGGAACATCTGAGTTCAAATATGTCCTTAGTAGACACTTATTAGCTACAGGACCTTGGGCAGGTCACTTAACCTGACTGCCTCAGTTTCCTCATCTATAACAGCATAAAAATAGCACCTTTGTCCCAGGACTATTATGAGAATCAAATGACATAATATTAGTAAAGTGCCTTCCAAACACTAAAGCAATTTATAAATACTATTACTGTTGTTATTATTTCTGCATCTCCAGCTTTCAAATATACTTGTGTCCAAAAGTTCTATAAGGGCATAAAATGCACAAGTATGTTTTTCAAAGTCCTAGTAAGTCTGCACATGCATATTTAATTCAGATGAGTAAATGGACATGGGGTTGGTATCAAAATGAGACATTCTTCCCTTCAAAGCTGAACCCCTCAACCTGCCTCTTGGATTTTATTCCTCCTTGCTTCCCTTTTGTTTCATCAGTCTTTTCTCCTCTCCTAGCTCCTCCTCTCCCCCCCACATATAAAACATGCCCATTTCCCCCATCCTTAAGGGGGAAATAAAACCCTTTCTTCAACCCTTACTACTTCAAGCTGTCATTTTATCCATCCTCCCCTTTCCTACCAAACTTCTAGAAAGAGTAGTCCACACTCTGCCTCCATTTCTCCATGCTCACTCAGTCCTCATCATCTCAACATGTGACTTCCTCCCCACACTCTACTAAAACAGCTCTTTCCTCATCAGTAAGTTCAATGACTTCTCTATTGTCCTCATGTTCACTGATTCTCCCTGTGGCACAGACCACCAGTACGTAATATCCTCTCCTCCCTTTACAGCAATGACACTGTATTTTCATAATTCTCCTTGATCTTACTTATCATGTTTTCTCTTTAAATAGCATTACTTTTTTTAGTCTACTTCATTCCCCCTCCCTTTCCCAAATTCCTAAAAAAAAAAAAAGAGTATTATGTTAATTAACTAGGTAATTTGATGTAATTGTGATAATCTGATGTTTCTATTCCTTAATAAGATTGATAATTATGAATTTTTGGTTTCTTAGCAGGCTACTGATATTTTCTAAATATTTATATTTGGGGCATATTGTGGTATATAATTTATGATATTAAATATCCATTTATATGCTTCAGATTGTAGTGGGATGTGAAGCCAGTTCCTGTGGTGACCTCCACTCTGTAATGTTGGAATATACTAAGGATACAAGGTTAGTGAAATAATTCATTATTTAATTTAAAATGAGCCCACAGAGTAAAATTATTCATCCAAGTTCACTACAATTTCTTACAAGCTTTCTTTATTAATTCACTTGATATATGCTTAGAGTGTATACAGTGTGCCAGGCATGTTGTAAATACTGGGAATACAAAGACAAAAACAAAACAATCCCTACCCTCAAGTAGCTTACATTCTATTGAAGGGAAACAACTTGAACATGGATATATAAAAACAAAATAGAAACAGAGAAAATGCAAAGTAATTTCCAGGGTGAAGAGCCACCAGCAACTGTAGAGAAATCAGAAGAGCACTTGAAGTTAGCCTTGAATCAATCTGGAGATTCTGTAAGGTAAAGGTAAGGAAGGAGAAGATTGTAGGTATTAAATTTGGGAAAGCCCGGACAAAGGCACAGAGCTAAGAGATGGAGTATTTATGGGCGATAGCTAGTCTAACAGTAATATGGAATAAGCCTGGAAAGGGAGGCTGAAGCCAGGTTGTGAAGGTCTTTAAATAAAAAAGAGGAGTCTGTATTTATCCTACAGGGACTTAGGAACCACCAGTAGCTTCTTGTTTTGGGGAATCATATGGTGAATTTGGCAGCTATACAGAGGCTAGACGGGAGAGACAAAAGAAACAGGGATACCTACTACAATGTTATTGCAATAGTCTAGAAGAAAGGTGATAAGGGTCTGAACTAGGATGGTGACTAAGGAAAGAATGAAGAATTGAAAATGATTCCAGGTTTATAATCTGGTTAACTGAAAGGGTGGTGGTACCCTCTAGATGAATTAGGAAAAGGTAGGGGTTGGGGCCAAGGAAATAATGAGTTCTGTTTTAGACATACTGAGTTTATGATGCCCATAGATCATAAAGCTGGAGATCTTTAATAGGCAGGTGATTTATACTAAATCTCAAAAGAAAAATATTGGATAGATATGGAGATTTGGGAGTCATTTTCACAGATAGATGGTCAGATCCAAAGAAAACACCAAGGAAACAGAAAAGAGGCAAGGACAGTGCAATAAGCTATTCCCATATGTATGGGCTTAAACATAACCAAGCAGAGTAAGAAGAAATAGAGAGATACGTGGTAGAAGAAATAGAAGAGAGCAGTGTCTAGAAAGCCCATGGAGGAAGAGGGTATAACAGAGGAGGTGTGATCAACAGTGTAATATATTTAATAGTGGTCTAGAATGATGAGGATGGTGGCCACAAATTTGGCCCCTAAGAGATCACTGGTAACCCTGGAGTTTCCATTTGAGTGATGAGGTCAGAAGTCATATTGCAAAGGGTTAGTGGAAAGTAGAGGAATTTGTGTATTTTTTTATCCAGGTATCTTAAGTCCCCATAATTTTCTTCCAGAAATAAAATTATTTGGAATTTGATGCTAAGATGCAGTTAATAAAATTTTATTTTAAAATAAGACAATTTTTTCCTATGATTACTGTAAAGCCCTATTTCTACATTGTTTCTCATTATATAGATCTGACTATTCCTGAGGTCACAAACCATACCTACATTAATGCCTAGCAAAAAATCTACCTGCAACATAGCTGTTAGTTTCATATCCCAACCCAGCTTTAGAAGGGAGCTCTGCTGTATGAAACATTTTTGAAGGAGAATTTTGGTTATGAGATTAAATATATTTAAACTAGAAAGGTTTGGTGAAATCTATCATGAGTAATGCCATAACAATCTACTAAAATAAGTTGTAATCTTTTCTATAGCTTTATATATATCGTAAAAATTCTAAAACTCTCTTGCATTAAAATGATTATTTGTCTATTCATCATCTGTAATGAAATGTATCAGAATTTTTAAATCATCTTATTTTAATCCCAAACTCACCACTGTTATATTAGTCAGACTTGCCACCTTTCTGATTTTTAAGATTATTCTAATGTATTTTCTTTGGGGTTTTTCGGTAGATCTGATTCCTGGCAGCTTGTCCAGACACAATGCCTTCCTTCTTCTTCAAATAGCATTGGCTGTTCTCCCTTCCAGTTCCATGAAGCCACTATCTATAATTCTGTCAATAGTTCCAGTTGGAAGAGGATAACTATCCAGTTGCCAGATCATGTGTCTTCCAGGTAGGCTCTTATAGAACTGTCAGACCATCTCTAAAAAGCTCATCTGAAGCTCTGGGGAAGTCTGAAAAAGCAAAAGATAATTTTAATTTTCACACAGCAGTATGAAGTGGTTGATAGATAGCCTAGGAGCTAGAAAGATGTGGGTTCCAGTCTTGATTCTGACATCTACTGGCTGTGTAACCCTGGGTATATCACTTATGCCTTCAGGGAACAAGACAATTCTCCTTATATAGCCCAGATGCCAACCTACGGTGGCAAAGAAAATCTCTTCATCAAAAACTTTCCTATACCAATGAAATCAAAAGTCAGTCCCTATCCCACCAAGACAAAAAGCTGGCAATTGTATTTTCCAGAAATGCTTTCATTTAAGCAGTCAATAGCCACAGAGGAAGTAAAAACTTATGTACAAAAATGCATACGGTGCCAGAAACTTAGACCTTGAATTTTATGTTTTATAACTGACATGGAACCAGACAGTGCTATCTAGCACTTATCATACCAAAACACAAATTTGGAATCCGTATCAATGCCACTCTAGAGGTTTCCTCTGGGAAAACTAACCTTGTTACTACATAATAATTCTGAGTAATAACAGTCCTTTTTTCCCTTATAGTGCAACACAGTTCCGCTGGATCCAGAAGGGAGAAGAAGCTGAGAAACAAAGTTGGGGAATTGATCACGTCTATATAGGAGAAGCCTGCCCCAAACTGTGTAGTGGCCATGGATACTGTACAACTGGAGCTGTGTGTATCTGTGATGAAGGTTTCCAAGGTTAGAACTCCTGAATTTCCTTCCCAGTATAGTCAGTGTACTATCTGAATTTATGCCTTCCTAACATTACAAGAATAAGTGAATGAGTAACTGAAAAAGCATTTATTGAGCCTTACTATAAGGTAGGCATTCTACTAATGCTGGGAATACAAACACAAAATCAAAGATAGTCAATGCCCTCAAGGTGCATACATTCTGATGGAGGGAAAATATGTATAAAGAAGTAGCCACCAGGGAGGGGCATTTTAGTTTAGAAAGTTACAAGTATGGTGAGTATCTGGGGAGCAAAGGCCAAAGGATGCTCTCCAAGCAAATGGCCAGTGAGTGAAATGAAGCATGGCTGGAGTTAAGCCTAGACTAAGTGGGAGATATGATTCATCTTCCAACCAGGTTAGCAAGACCTCAGGGAAGGAATTTTGGAGAGGCAAAAGGGTTACATCCTCTAGGGCAGAGGGATCAAATTCAAGGCCAACTGTCCAAAGGCCAGCAAAACTCCTCTAGGAACCAGATTAAAATGTAATTGGGAAATGTTTAACAAAATAAAAATACAGTAGAAATCTAGATAATGTTAAAGGTCTATTTCTAAGTCAATATGCTGCGAGGGATCTGTTTTTATCTGAGTTTGACACTACCACCATAGGGCAGTGATATCAAACTCACATAGAAATGGAGGCTAATAACCTGTACAAAAGGGATATATATTGACTTAGTTTTAAAATACAATATCATCTGTATTTTGTTGTATTTTTATTTACTTTGTTAAATATTTCTCAATTACATTGTAATCTGGTTCAGCCACATTTGGAAGTTTTATGGGCCACATGTTTGACACCCGTGGCAGGTGAAAGATGAAATGCCTGAGGAAACCAATCCGAGGGTATTGATTATTAAGCAGTGCATGCTAATTGCCTAACAGATTGGGACCAGACCTCTTCAGCTTAGAGCTAGACCCTCAGAATACAGGGGAAGATAGACTTTTGTGCATTAAAAACAATTACTCAAATAAGACCAATTAATTAAAAGAAAACAATTAACAAGGATACAAATTAGGTAATCTGATTCCTAGCTGGAGGAAAGATCAGGGACTTTCCAAGTTGGGAGGGGCAAACACGTACAGTTCCCTGAAATCAGAGGTCTTCTACTGCCCACCCCCACCAAGTATCTGAATTCAATCAAAGGAACATAGAAACAATAACTCAGTTCCTACTACCAGTTGTTCTAAACCCCCTCAACACATCTACTCTGGGCATAATAGTTTATATTTATGCAGAACTTACCCAGGGTCACACAGCTAATGTCTGAGGCCAGAGCTGAACTCAGGAAGATGAGTCTTCCTGACTCCAAGCTCAACCCTTTATCCACTTTACCATCTGGCTGCCCTGCATTAGATTACCTTAGGTTTTCCTGATGCCTGTTTGCAAAATTTTAACTTCAAACAAATGAGGCATAGTTCTGGAGTTCACTTACAACTCTACTATCTTTTTTTAACCTTCAAAATATCTATCTCATTTTATTTGTAGTTGGGTCTGCCCTATCTACAGGTCTATTCTACATAATGACTAATTAGAGGCATAAATACCACACTTATTCTTGGAAGAGTCATGTTTTTTTGTCCCAATTTTTCAGACCCCAAATAGGAACTCAACTGTTGTATAAAAAATAGAAAAATAAAGGGCAAAGATGGGATTGTTCCCATGCTGCCCTTACAGTATGCTTACCCTTGATTTGGGAATTAGGAGATCTGGGTCTCGGAATTGCTGACACTGATAAGCTAGAAGAGCTTGGGCAAACCTTTTAACTCTCTGGAATTCAGTTTCTTATTTGCAAAATGATGGATTGGGAGGGGAAAAAGCAGGGGTTTAGGTTCCTATCTCTAAGGTTCCTTCTGCATCACTGCCATAGCAGTTATTTTGCCTCCATGGTCAAAAGGAAAGTGAGAGCTGGATGGAAACCATAGGGAAAGATAGCCTGCTGCTAAGGACAATTTGCTTTAGAAAAAACTGGACTGGAAGGAATCCTCCAAGTACCAAGTAGATATGTAGCTAAAAAAGGAAATGTGGGTGAGAAGGGCTGATTAACTCTAAAGTTACTTGGTATATATCTTGAGTGGCCCTATTTATTTGCATGCTATATCATCCACTAGAGTATAAGTTCTTTGAGGGAGCATATTTTCATCTTCTTATCCCCTGAGTTTAACAGTGTCTGCCACCTACTGGGCACTTAATCAAATTAAAAATCTTTAGGACTCATTGCAGCTCACCATGACACTGAGAAGTAAATGAATTAAAACCATCTCTATTTTTCTACCACTTAAATTAAGGTAGAACTCTCAAGCAGCAGCAACAATTATTTAAGCAGATATACCCCAGTTTTTCCACAGCATCCATCAGCAAGCATAACAGAGAGAAATTCCAAAGATATCAGAATATTTTAAATGCATTGATTGAGCAATAGGTGCATTTAAAAAAATGTTTTGGCAATTGCATATTTTAGAAAACACTGACTTAGAGATTAAGGACTGTCCCAACCTTAAGAGAATGTCTTGAATGAAGGAAAACCCAAGCTTCCCATTTTGTCATTCTGGTCATAATCATCATGAACTACATCATGATTTTGTATGTTCCTGCTCTCTGGTGAGTCTCCCAGCTTGCTCTTACAATGATTATTTCTTTCCTCTCTAGGAGATGACTGTTCTGTTTTTAGTCATGACCTTCCCAGTTACATTAAGGACAATTTTGAGTCAGAAAGAGTCACTGAAGTAAATTGGGAAACCATACAAGGTGGTGTCATTGGAAATGGATGTGGACAGCTGTCACCCTATGCCCATGGAGACTCACTGTACTTTAATGGATGTCAGATAAGGCAAGCTGTTACAAAACCACTGGACCTCACCCGAGCAAGGTAATAAATGACGCAGAGTTCAGTTCTGTTAGTGTGTGCTGAGTGTATATAGAACCAGTTTTCCACTAATGGAAGTAATGGGGTGGATCCCTAGTGCACATTCTCAAAAGGCAGATAATCTATATATGCCTAGACTTTAGTATATCTTCAGCTTACCTGGCTTCCCAGTTATACTTTACTTAATTAGAATCTGTTTACAATTCTCAACACACATTGGCTGAGGGGTAGAGATTTAGGAGTGAAGATATTTTTATTTCATTGTCCTGTTAACATGCTCAGCGACCTGTTTGACTTATGTTGTCTTCCAACGCGTACAAAGCATAGAGGCTTGCAACATTTTAGTGAAGTTTTAAAGCATTATATGTCACAAACAAACAGATTTAGCCATCAAAATTTTTTCTTAAAATATGAAATTAGCCTTTGCGAGATATTTAAAATATTATTAAATAGAAATTTAACAAACTGCCGCATTGGCATGTGTATCAGAAAATGGGACACTCTCTTTTATGCAGATTTTGAAACAAGAGACATAAAACCACATATATAAAACCAACTGTAATATTTGCTGTCATTTTCTTCAAAATTATTTCCCCTGGCTTTCGTTTTGGGGTTTTTTCTTTTTACAGCAAAATAATGTTTGTTTTACAAATCGGGAGCACTTCACAGACAGACAGCTGTAATACCAATCTGAGTGACCCCAACACCGTGGACAAGGCAGTTTTACTCCAATATAGTGTAAATAATGGCATCACTTGGCAAGTCATCGCACAGCATCAGCCAAAGGACTTCATACAAGCCCAAAGAGTGTCCTATAATGTCCCACTGTAAGTACTGGATTTCTAAAGACATTATCACAAATACCTATAGTAATCTTCTGTTGGGGAGGAGGGGCAGAGATGAATAAATGAAAAAATAAAAGTTATCATCTATTTTCTAACACTGACCAGTAAACAAAGAGTAAAGAATAATAATGAGAGGGGAAATAATTACATTGCTGTTTGATTGTTTATAATTATCATTTGCATATTGACCTTTATCTGTCATTTCTAATCTTTTAGTCAACATTAGTAAGCATCTCATATAAACTGAGCAACACTGTACTAGATGCTATGAGGGAAATGTAAAGATTTTAAGACTTTGAGCTGGAAGAAACCATTAAGGTCATGTAGCCTAAATATATCATTTTATAGATGAAAAAAAGCTGAGGTCCATAAAGATGAAATGATGTGGCCAAGGATAAGATCAAACAGAAGAGTCAGGATATGAAACCAGGTCCTTGGATATCACACACAGTAGTGTTCTTTTCACTATACTGTATTGGCATGGTCCCTCATGTAGATTCTAACCCTTTGAAAGTACCCATTATTCCAGCTAATACAGATCCTATTTTTTTTTGAGATGGTGTTTCCATTTCAGAAATTAAGCCCCAAAAAGTTTTTTTCATATTTAACTTGCCTTATCCTTTGGTTTGTGATACTAGGGAGGCACGAATGAAAGGAGTTTTACTTCGTTGGTGGCAGCCACGCCACAATGGAACAGGTCATGATCAGTGGGCTTTGGACCATGTCGAAGTCGTTCTGTGAGTATCTGAATCATGTCACTCCATGTCCATTCCAGAGGGCTTTTGAAATTCCTTCAATATGGCATGATCTTTAACTCAACTAGAATTGTTCCTGAATAATGCTGTCTGCCAGATCACTTTGGCTTACATCCTTCAAAAAGTCTATAGAATTATAGCCAATCACTGAAGAAGAAGAAAAACAACTAAATAGAACAATAGCCTATGTGCCTTACAAATTTCCATAAGGAATATGTTCATATTAAAATTTTACAATATTTGTTAAGTTGGTTAGGGCAGGAATCTCCAGAAAGAGGGAAAACATTGTACTATGACTGTTGGCTTGATGAGGTGATTTGCACTTATGTTCATTTCAGAGTGAACTGTCTAGCTCTCTATGCAGACTATCACTGATAGAAATATCCAAAAATATGTATTAGCCACTGATGCCTTAAGTATTGTTTCCCTTTACTGGGAATAATACAGAGAAGCTTTCACTTTATCAGATTCTCATTCTCAAGTCTTTTCCACAGCTTTCAAATTGTGTGTCTTCACTTCATCATTTCTCCCATATAATGATAATAGGGGTGTCTCATCACTCTCACTTAGCCCAATTGACTATGTTCCCTCACAGAGAGATGACTTGCTTTTTCTCTAACAATCTAGTTCCTGTAGAACTGAAATGCTTATGTCTCGACGGGTTCGGACTGATGGCTCCCCGTGGTTGACAAGGAGAGGCGAATCTTCCCGGTAGATAGGTTCAAATGTTCATTCTGTTTACCAAAAAACAAAAGCACTGAAATCAGTCTTTTTTGCTGAGTTCAGTCATTTTGGAAATGAAATTTAAATTATCAATTGGTAGGAATGCCACCAGATTTGTTTTCTTTCCATCATAGCCATAAACCAAATTATTTAATCTTGAGTTAGCTCTTGACTTAGTTTTTCACTGAGGCACCTGCTTGCATGGCATCCATATCAACCCCCAAACCAAAGAGCAAAGCAATCTCCACACCAGTCCCCACTGTGCGCTCTGCTGCTTCTACACCACTTGCTGGGCTCTGCCTCTGTAACATAAAGGTGAAGTTGAAAAGATGGAGGGAGGGTCAATGATTTCCAGACTCACCTTGAAATAAAATAAGAGGCTGACCTACTATTGCGAAGATAGACAGTGGTTTTTACTAAGGGTTCTGAAAGGAATCTTTATAAGATAAACGGTTTTAAAGCAACTTTCCCATGATTATTTTTCCCTGTAGGGTGATTAAACATCTCCCTAAAATAACAGTCCACTTTCAAGTCATGCATCTCTTGCCAAGAAAAATTTGCATCAACAGTTTCTTGTTCCTAGAATATCTGAGCCAGCTCCTATGGAAGCATCAGTTGTTGGGTCTCAGAAAGAACATACTGTTTTGGCATTACACTCATGCACCCCAAAAATCATTAACATAGAAATGCGTGATGTGTTCTCAGCTACCCAAAGAAATTGCAGTTACTTTTTTTATTTCTGTCATATGATTGAGAAAGCCAAAATCACTATGATTCCTATCCCCTTGGACTTAATGAGAGAGGGAAAGGAAATGTACATGCCCAACATACAAAGTAATCTAATAAAACAGGGCTGGAAAGAAAACTTAACGTTCCTCACTCTCAGTCCAGGGCTTTAAATTGGCTCCATGGTATCAGAAAGGACACGAACAGCAAGTGCTTGTATCACAACTCTTGGGAATTATGACAGCTAACTTTTTGGACTGAGTCATTCATTAATGGCCAGTAGAGAGTTGTTGATGTTGCATTTTTGGAACTATCAACATATATTGGGTAACAGTTCAGATAATATAATGTTTACCTATTTCACTGGTAGTGCTGCAATCTAGACTTTCAAAGTAACTACATTTTTACCCCCAGATCAGATAATTCTTAGAACTCAAAGCACTAATCATTTGACAATCCTAGAAATTTTCTATACGTTCTGTATACACTCAAGCTATATTACTGCCTCTGGCTGTCAGGTACACTAAAATGTTCCCCTTACCTCCTTAAAAAAAGAAATGAGAATTGCTACAAAATGCATGAATGCAGTTCTTTTCTCTACACACTTAAAAAGAGAGAGAGAGATTCATCCAGTTTCTTTCTTGGGTAAATAATTCTAAAAGTCTGTACTGTTGTTCATTCTTTTTCAAGGAAGCTTAATAGCATAACATTCAAACATTTTTACCAATACATGAATATCTTCTGCTTTTCCTTCATTTACCTCAAAGTTCAGTAAATTAGTTTTGCCAAGAAACCTTCATATCACAAAAGCATTTCAGTTCAGTCATGCATTCAGCATATCTGGGAATGTATGATTTAAGTTATGAGACTAGACAGTTTAGTATATAAGGTGCAATTCACAACAACTCATCTTAAGTATTCCCCAATAAACACATCTACCTAGAAGATTTCCAAATTAATTGTGAGGGCAAAAGTTTCAGTATGATCAAAGAGAGGTATTTATTTTCACTTACAGAGTAAATCATTCTCTTTCTAAAATACACTTTAGATTACACCTTTCCCTTCAAAGATTTAACTTTTAAGGAAATTACATTTTCAGAACCATATTTTTGATGTTTTCCATTTGTCTTATTATTTAACATTTCTATGCCACGATATATTTTCCAAGTATATTTTTAGCATTTGTCAGCTAATTTGTAATTTGATAGTTTAGTAAGCTAACTTCATTCATTCATTCATTTTCTGTGTCTAAAATAAATATAAAAACACAATGACATTTAAATAACAATTAAAAGCAGAGGGAACCAAAGTACCTAAGCAGCTCTCATGCTGCCTTCTGAAACTATCTCCAATTACTTATGCAGCAAACATTGTTTGCTTAGGAATAGAAAAGTACACCTAGAAAGCCCCAACAGTTGAAAGTTGCTTTTTCTAACATTGGCCTTGCACATCTCAAAAGAGTAACCTCCCTAATGGTGCACCTAGAAGTGTAGCTGTCAACATGTTATTAAAACTAAGGGTCTAGGATGTTTATTGCTGCTTAGGTATTATTTTTTAGAATGTGTCTGACTGTATTTTAAATCAAGACTGACCACAGAGTTTTTTTGGTTTTACTCTTGGGTTTTGTTTTGTTTGGGGTTTGCTTTTTTTTTTTTTTTTGGTCTGTCTTTCAGGCAGTAAATTAGCGGTCAAGCATGGTATCTTATGCTGAGTTCAGTCTCAGCCCCTGCCCTCAATATTAACCACAAAGCAATAGTTAGTTGATAATCAATTTTAACTGCATCAAGACAGTTTGAAAACTTATGAATGAATCTTAAATGAACAAAGATAGGGACTGAAGCTTTAATATCATTGATGAAGGCTACACCCAGATAAGAAAACTCTCACTATCAAAGCAGGCTGACATCTACTCAGTAATTTGTACCTAGAGCACTGAGGAGTTAAGTGACTTTGCCAGGGTGACAAAACCAATAGACTCTATCCACTACGCCATGCTTCCTCTCCTCAAATGAGTACATCACCTAGTAAGTATTTGGATGAGTCTTATTTTGAGCACTTCTGTTTGATTTTAAAAACATATTTTGTGACAAGAATTTCCGTTTCCTAAATAGGAGCATACATACTGGCATGCCTTAAAAGACAGAAATTAAACATGTTGTGAACATTTAATTTACCTGCTCAATGTCTAATAGCTGATTGAAAAAAAATAACTTCCATTTCTGATACTTCTCAACAAAACTGAATAAAAAGGTACTTCAGAATGAAATTCATACCTAATATTCTGCTAATATAAATACTAATGTACTGCATCATCCCCACTACAGCCTCTTTAACTCTATGAAGTAAGCAAATTTTCACATTGTGAAGTCAGAGTGATATAGGATGAAACAACCATGAAGCAATTGAGGGGAAGGAAAGAATGTCTGGATTTGTTAGCAAGAATAGAATATTTTCTCTCCAAGAAATATTTGTGAATACATTTTGGGCAGATCCCTCACAAGATCCATGCTGGGGGCGGTTCTTCTTAGGATAAAAGAGTATGTCCTGCCAATCTAGGAGCATTTTTTTTTTTGCTGGGGACTCCTGCTTGTATCCTAAGAACTTCCCACACCCAACTATGCATTTCATTTGCACATTTCATTATCCTTTGTCCTAGTCCAAGTCACAACCTGTCATCTACACAATGAAGTGGCACAATTTTTGCATGTGTATATTGAAAGTAATTTCTTTGTAAAATATGAGCCTTTTAAAATGTGTTCAAAAGTTCATTCAGACTTCCTAAGAAGGGGGGGAAATGTACTATCAACTACAATCCAAAAAGTATTTATCACATTTTGATAAGTATATTATTTCTGCCATCACCATCACATCATGCTATTCATTTTCAAGATAATGTCTCATTTTTGGCACAAATGATTTGTTTAAAAAAAAAAAAGGGCATACTGGACTTACTGCAAAGTATCTTTGTCCTGTATTTAAATCTGCAGTCTATTATCTAGTTTAATGGGCTTTCCTATTGCCCACTGCTTATTATCTCTAGAAATTAGCATTTTGTAAAATAATGAACAAAACAGCTAATTAAAACAATAAGAACTTGTTATATTATTACCTTAACATTTGTACTTTATTCACAACATTTATGCCAAATGTAGTACTACAGCTTTAGTATTTTGACATATGACTATGAGCAAATAATGCATGTTGTATCATATAGAAAAAGATTATTATATACACTGGTTTAAAAAGAATATGAAATAATTTTTTCCATTTTTATTTTCAAAAGAGATGAAAAATCCTATATTGCCTCTAAGCCTCATCAGACTTTTATGACTAATCACAGTGCTGCATGCATTGAAAGGCATTTTTTAACTTGTGTTATATTTCATTATTTGCTGTCATTGGTTTTACACTAGAGTAAGGTAAGTGCTATTACTGAATGTTGGGAAATGCTTAGTAGTGAAGCTTCTTCAATTCCACCTGTTAAGAGGGGTGGGTTGGGGAACAAAATGATAACTTTACCACTGAAGAAAGTCTATTCAATGAATGAGATTACTAGCAGTCTTTGAAATATTTATTCATGTGAACTAAGAATTGTCAGTCAAGGTCATTAAACTATCCATAACTTAACACCATACTTCTACATATCATACTTTGCTGGTTGCCCCCGAAAAGGATGCCCCCAAATATATAAAAACATTTAGGTACATGCTAAAAAATGATTATGTGTCTTTTTGGTTTTATGTAAGCTAAATACATTTGGCTTTTTAAATTTTTTTTAATGCAGCCTATATTTGAATCAATATAGCATATACAAAGCATGGTCAATCATCCTTGATCCCATACAGATCTTCAGATCTTAATGAGCTGCCCTGAAGGAAACATGAAGATGAAAAATTGCATTTCAACTTGTTTTAAGCCTGTGTTTAAAAGTAAACTCTTTAGGGGGATTAGAAGGGAAGACAATATTTCATTATAGACAAAGAGCCTTTCATCCATCCATCCATTCTAGTTCCTACTTCTGGGTCAAGTTGGTCACTCTTAGTATATACTCATATGTATGTATGTATATATACGAATATATATATGATTTTTATATTTTAAAGTTGAAAAATGAAGGTATGGATTTTATGTAAGGAATAGTGTAGAAAGCATAGGATTCACAGTTGCTTCTATTGCTTTGACTACAGAGAAATGCAGTAGCATTTCATTGGTGAGTATGAATGGCAGCCCAGTTGATATTAAAGTCCACATGGTTCATTTAACTTTACATTCACCAATACAAATCACCATGCTACCAGACAGTTCCAAGTAGCTTATCTTTGCATCCAATGCAATGTTTTGTTTTGTTTTGTTTTTACTAGGGACACAGAAATTACTTTGGCTGTGAAGAATGACTTAGTTAAAAAGTCTCAATGCTTCTAAAGTTGCTGTTACTTTCCCAATTTGCATCATCCTCCATTTTTTAGAAACTGAACCCCTTCAGAAACCACCTGATTTTTTAAAAATTGAAGAATAAAAGCTGAAGGGGTCAGGAGTCACACTGACTACAAGGATCTTTCCATATCTGTATCTGCTGTGCTAGAATCGTGGTGTTTTATAATTCAACATGCTATCCAAATTCTGAAACTCCTACTGAAAGAACAGAAAACACTTGCTTCTAAAGATCTACTGTAGTTCATTCTGTCTTCTTTCAACCAATCAAAGATAACTGGAAGAGTTTTTGTTTTTTTCTGGCCACTGCCATAATCACTGAAGATAGATCATGTTGTCCTTATAAATGTGACTTGCAGACAAGTTTTACATACTTCAGAGCTGCTAGGTAGCTCAGTTGATAGAGCATTGTCCTGGGGTTAGAAAGACTCATCTTCCTGAGTTTAAATCCATCCTTAAATTTTTACTAGAAGTGTAACCTTGGGCAAGTCACTCAACTGTTTGCCTCAGTTCCTCATCTATAAAATGAGCTGGAGAAAGAAATGACAAACCACTCCAGTATCTTTGCCAAGAAAACTCAAAATGAGCTGAAAAACAACTAAGTAACAAATTACATACTTTCTCTGAATTTATAATAAAATCTGGTTACCATTATAATCTCGGTGAAAGACTGAATCCTTATAGTTTCCTTCAGACCTAGTACTGTTTCCATTATTAGGTTCTCTCATTATATATTCATCAGAAAGACAAGCCCATGGATCTATTTTAAAAAGACATTAAACAGGGCACAAAAGCAGTATGGATCACTGCTCTCAAAAGAAGCCTGTCATCTTTAAGCTTATTAAAATTCTCATAAATACGTGGATTGTAAGCTAGGTACTTGAAAGCTTGCAGCAAGTTTTTCAGTGACTCTACCAGCTAAGTAGCTTTCTAGAAAATGGAAAAAAGTTTTAATGCAATTTCCCAAATGTCTGACTTACAACCTGACTGCACTTGTAGATTATTAGAAAACCCTTGTGCGTTAGAATTATTCTACTCCAAAGACTGTTAACGTTACCACATCACAAAGCAGAAGCTATTTCAAAATACAGATTGGTCAGTATTTTGACCACTAGAAAAAATGACTGAGCAAATACTATATAGCATTGTTGGAACTTCATTAATATACATTTCTTAATTCATATTTTCAGGCAAAGATCACTTAACAAATTTATTAAGCCACTGAAAGATACCAGGCAGTGGTGATAAACAGTATTTTCTTTTAAGGAGCTTATATTTTAATGGAGAGGCAACTTACACATATTTGCAATATCATTATATGATGATTTTTGAAAGAGAAGGTAGGTCAAGAAAAGCCCCATGTAGGTGTTATGTGAGAAGTTTTCAGAGATAGAGGTGAGAGGGGGAGGAGCCAGCAGTACAAAGGCACAGAAATGAGTTACCACATATGGGCAACCAGTTTGACTGGGCCATAGGGAATATAAAAGGGAGCAATAAGATTGGAAAGGTAGCTTAAGTATTGAAGGAGTTTATTCCCAGGAGTTATTGAGAAGGGGAGTAACATGACAAACTTACACTGTAAGAAAACCAATATGGCAGCTGTGTGAAAGATGGATTGAAATGAGGAAAGGATCTAAGGCAGAGAGCTAAGAAGGAAGCAAGTGCAGTGTTTTGTTCTGTGAAGTTTGGATTCAATCAAAGGGCTGCACTTGAGGATGATGGTGATGTTGTAGGAGACTGCCTGGCTAAGGAATCTAGAAGTTTGCTGTAGGTATTGAGGATACACACTCATAGTTTTTGAGTTAGGGAATGATGTGAAGAAAGCAACATTTTAGGAAGAACAGTTCAGCAAGATGGAGAGAGACATACTAGAGGCACACCAGAGACTGATGGTAGGAGGCTGACAAAAGAAATGGAAAAAGACTATGGACTTGATGTTTTGAAAAGGAAAAAAGTTTCCTATACAAATAAAGTCTACTTCATATAAGCAATCAAAACCACCAAAAAAGTAGTTAATTTTGCTAATGCTAAATATCTCTCAGTTATCAATCATAACTGATCACTGGCAGGTTCATGTAAATAGACTTATCTCAAGTGGAAGAAGTGGACCTTGTTGGAAAAAAAAATTTTTTTTATTAGTTCTGTCGTTTTATCAGTGTACAAAGATCTGGGTGAAGAACTTCCTTTATCATTGTAGATCAATAGCCCCAGGTGCTTTGCATAATGCCTCTCATGGAGCAGGTATTCAATTAATATTTTTAACTGGCTGACTTCCTATCAAAGATTCAATATGACTACTATAAGGCTAAAAGAATTGTAATTTAATTCTTAAGAGAGTGGCAGACTAAGAGGTTAAGAACTTTCCTGACATCACATAGCCTAGTTTAAAATTAGACTGAGAAATTCAGAATTTTAGACAAAATCTGATTCTTGTGTTTTTCTACCAATAGCTTCTAGATGAGATTGGGTGTACAGTCCTGTAACTCCCAGCACTTTGACACAAGTGAAAATTAAAAGACTACCAGAAATAGTTTGTACTTTTTTCATATATGTACATATACATAAATATATATAAATATCATGGGTTAAAAAATTACGAAAAAATTAGTGTTTAAATATTTCATGAAAATATTTGTTTTATATCTGTGCTTTATTATAAACAGGAAAAAGTGCTTGTCAAATAGATCATAGTGCTTTTGATTAAATAAAATCTGATTTAAAAATTCATGTACAAATGTAACTTAGAAATATTTTTGTTCCCTTCTAAAAACCCAGTTTTCTATTTTGCCTCTAAACATGCCCCTTGTTAAAAAGGTAAATCTCATATTTTACCTTTTTTCTATTAAGATAAAAATAATTTTAGCATAAACAGATCCCTTACCAATACTATGGTCACTAATTACCTAAATAAAGAGCTATGTCATTCATTCAAAAATAAATCTTTTACCTTTTCATCTTCTAAACACATGCATGATGAACATATCTGTGGTATAGGATTATAAATTTCGAATTGGAAGGGATCTTAGAGGCTACCAAGTCCAATTCTCATTTTACAGATCAAGAAACTGAGGCACAGAGAGGTAAAATGAACTACTCAAAATCACACAGTAAGCGTCTGAGGCAGGATTTTAATTCATTCATGTCTTCCTGATTCAACGTCCAGCTCTTGTCTTCACCTATCAAAGTTATATTAATCCATACATTTGGCGCTTTTTATGGTACCATGAAATGATATTACAAATAATCTCAAGACCACGAAAACCTTCACCTAAATCAGTGACTTTTTAGAAGGCAGATACTTTTGGCAGCTACAAAAGCGTACAAGGAGTCACTAGCAATTGCCTAACAAACTTGTTGTGTGCTTGAGAGTTGTGTTTCCTTCCAGTGGTCTTATAAAGAATATTTCATTGAAAGTACCTTAGGGTACATATGCACTGTAAGGAGAGAAAAAGTAAGTCATATGTGATAGCTTAACCTATCATCTTACCTGCACTTATCTTACTTAATAAATGTATATTAAGTTTTTTCTCAATATGCCCTGAGATCCACTTGCAATTTGTTTCTTATTCTTGAAAAGAACATTCTCTGTGTAATGATATTTTTCTAGCATCTGCTCAGCCTCTTCTTCTGTCTCATATTCTGGTTATCCTGAATCTTTGCAGTGCTACATCATTATAAGGAAAACCACTGTATAGTCAGTGGGAACTTCCACATTAAAGACTATGATGAACAAAAAAGAGAGAGAGAAAGGGAGAATCCACGTGGCCACAACTGCCTACTATTTAAGGAGGACAGCATCACAGTGCCATCCAGCATTCTGAGAATGGGCATGAGTGTGCAAAACAGAGGGAGGCTAAGTCAATTCAACCCACAGCACTCACCAAAAAAATAAATAGAATAAAAATAAAAGTCTTGTAAAGTAAGAAAAACTGAGTCAGATTGGGGTACAGGGTAAGCTTCTTTCCTGTCTTAATATAATTTGAATCAAGTGAATATTAACAGCAATGATTCAGGCGTAGAAAATGTAAGAGCAGAACAGATTCCGTTCATTTATGCTAGAGAATACATCTTTACCAATTTGGATAACTGATTATAACAGATTACAAGCTATAATAATTTCCATTAAGACCCAAGAACCACATACGTCTTTAGTTAATCTTTCCCTGAATAGGAATGTCCCAGTTATCCAACTGCCCTAGGAAATTTCAAAATAAATCAATAAATCAATTCAGCAAACTTTAGTAAGCACCTACTGTGTGCCAGGCACTATGCTAACAACTATGTTCAAACAAAATATATGCTAGATAGAGTGCAGGCAATATCAGAGGGTGGTACTAGCATTAATAGGGATAAGGAAAAACTCATTGTATATGGTGGGATTTTAGCTGAGACTTGGAAGCCAGAGAGGGCAGGAAGTAATCACAAGGTAATAACTTAGGACCCAAAACAGATTTTACTTTAAATGATACTTACATTTCTTTATCCCCACCCCACTTCCTTTTAACAGCACTCGCAAACAAAATTACATGATGAATTTTTCACGACAACATGGGCTCAGGCATTTCTACAACAGAAGACGAAGGTCACTTAGACGATACCCATGAAGAAACAAATTGTTTTATTTTTCCTCCCAACATGTGATGTGTTGCTTTCCAATCTTCTAAATCTAGCACTGCATCTGGTATCAGGACTTTTCTGTGAAAGGCTTGATGAATAACTGAAAGCTTTTCTCCAGACAGAGTGTACACCACTTTTTCACACTGTGAACTAATGAGAAGTGACTTATTTTCTCATAGATAAATGTTTTAACGTTGATGTGTCTGTGAAAATTGTGATCTGTTGTAATATCAGTTACAGTGGCAGTATTGGAAGTAAGCAACTAACTGTTTAACAAAAAAACTTTAAGCACAAAAACAAGAGATTTTATGTTTTCAAAATGACATTTAATACAGTATTTAACATTCTTGGTCACATAGCTATTTAAGTGGACTGCATTTCAGCTATGTATCATGTTTTATATGATTAAGTTATCGTTGTTTGTCCTTTATGTACTCTCTTCTACAACATAACACATTGGCACTGTATTGACTTGTTATGTTGTTGTAATATTTTGCTGCTGATTTTTTGGGGCTACTTACACTCTGATATCATGCAGGAAGTAAATAGAAAATTATGATTGAGAAGACACTTGTAAAGACATTGCTATCTCCTTTATTATTACTCTTCAATATGTCTGTGGGTTAGCGTTGTTTTGTGGATAAGAATGACCTAATTTTTTTTCTACTAAAGGACTGTGGATAAAGCACAACCCCCTCACACCCCTCTCCCCCCAAAAAATTCCCCATTTCCTTATCTAAAGGTAAATACCATTTTCTTGTGGCTGATTTACTAACAGTAACTGCCATTTCGTGTTTGTGGTAACAGAGTGATTTGTAAAACAGTGGACGTTTTCATCGTGTTCTCTTCGTGACTTGTTTCTCTTGCGGGTCATATTTGTATCTTCTGATAAAGTTGTACCTACACCAGCAACAGTGTGATGGTTGTATAGCCCTGAATTGTCTATCATCATAAATCCAACTTCACTCTAGGGTGAATTAAACTAAAGTTCCATGCTTCAATAAAGATTATGTCAAGAAAATTTCACTTGTCTATTGTCAGTTTTTAAAATTATCAAAAAGGTTTGGTGGATTTGGTCAAGTTTATAAAGGCAAATGGGGGAAAACATCTGGTTTTTGCTTATCCCTAATAATGACAATGAAACTATTTGGGGATGGACATCTCTTGACCCTTATTCTCACAATTGGCTCAAAGATGGAATAATATACGGAATAAGATAGAAAAATATCTTACCCTGTAGGTAAGGAGACAGGAGGGAGACAAGAAAGGGGGAAGGGTGCTGATAGAAGGGAGGGCAGATTGGGGAAGGTTGTGGTCAAAAGCAAAACATTAGGGAGGAAGGATAGGATGAAAAGAGAGACCAGATAAAAAGTGCTCACTTTGAATGTGACTGGGATGAACTCATCCATAAACCAGAAGTTGACTAGATTAAAAAACAGAATCCAATGATATGTTTTTTACAATAACACTTTTGAAACAGAGACACACACATACTGAATAAAGATAAAAAACTGGAGCAGAATTATACTTCCACTGAAGTTAAAAAAAAAAAGCAAGGATAGCAATCATGATTTCAGATAAAGCAAAAGCAAAAATAGATCTAATTAAAAGAGATAAAGAAGGAAACTACATTCTGCTGAAATGTACCAAAGACAATGAAGTAATGTCAATATTAAACATATATGCACCAAATGGTACAGCATCCAAATTTTTAAGGGATAAATTTAGTGAGTTATAGGAAGAAATACACAGTAAAACTATATTAGTAAAAGATCTCAAATTTTCCCCACTCAGAACTAGATAAATCTCAAAACAAAATAAACAAGAAAGAAGTTCAGGAGGTCAATAGAATTTTAGAAATTCTCTGGAGAAAGACAGAAGTTGATGATAGAAGGGAGAGCAGATTTGGGGAAGGAGTAATCAGAATGCATGCCATCTTGGGGTGGGAGAGAGGAGAGAGATGGGGAGAAAAACTGGAACTCAAAATCTTGTGGAAGTGAATGTTGAAAACTAAAAATAAATTAATAGAAGTGATGAGCAGGATGCTTTCATAAAAACGTGGAACTGATGCAAAGTGAACAGAACTAGACCACTGCAAACAGTAACAGCAATATTCTCTAATGACCACCTGTGAATGACTTAGCTATTCTCAGCAATACACTGATCTAAGACAATTCCAAAAGACTTATGTTGAAAAAATGCTATACACCTCCAAAGAAAGAACTGGAGGAGATAGAAGCATACTTTTTTTTACTTTATTTTTCTTGGGGAAGGGGGGTTGATCTGTGTTTTCTTTCATAGCATGACTAATAAGGAAATGTTTTTCACAACTGTACATGTATAACCTATATCAAATTGCTTGCCTTCTCAATGAGAAGGTGAGAGAGAGGGAGAGAATTTGGAACTCAAAATTTTTAAAGAAATAAATGGTTTTAAAATTTACATGCTAAAAAAAAAAACTCTAGAGAACACAGGAACGAATGAAGCTTTTCTTACAATGATAAACTGTATCTATCTAAAACCATCAACAAGCATGTCTGCAATGGGAACAACCTAAAAGCTTTCCCAACAAGATCAGGGGTGATGCAGGAATGCCTATCATCACCATTCAATATTTTACTAGAAATATTCACTAGAGCAATAAGAAAAGAAAAAGAAATTGAAAGAATTAGAATGGACAACGAGGTAACAAAACTCTCATTCTGACAATAATATGATGGTGTACGTAGAGAACCGGGCAGCTACGTGGCACAGCGAATAGAGCGCTGGCCCTGAAATCAGGATGACCTGCATTCAAATATTAGACACTTCTAGCTGTGTGACACGTCACTTAACCCCAACTGCCTCTTAAATCCTAGAGAATCAACTAAAAACTAGTTGAAATAATAATTAACAACTTTAGCAAAGCTGTTACATAAAATAAAACCCACATAAACATAAAATAGTTTAAATACCTATAAAATCAATGCACATAAATAATCAGCATTACTATATATAACTAACGAAAACCCAGCAGCAAGGGATAGAAACATAAATGTCATTTAAAATAACTGTAGACAACGGAACCTAAAACTTTGAATGTTAAAAAATATCTTTAGATATATTTGGGGGAAAATAAAGTATTATTCAAAGCCTCAAAAAAATGATGAAACTATACTTCATATTTAGACATGCAATATTTTCTCTCAACCTACTATTTTTATGGCGTAGATTACTCAATGATCAATTAGATAAATTTTCTAGGAATTTGTTTATATTCCCTGAGTTTTAGGGAATATGATTTATAACTAACTAGGCACTGTGCAGGTATGTCACTTTTTTAATTTTATTTATTGATTTGCCATTAGCAAAAATTCTCTTAAGTTTCCAATTGAAACTGAATTTTCTGGAGCATTTGAAGTCACTAAAGATGTACCAAAACTCAACTACAAGAGATGATCACTTTTTCTCTTGCATTGGCCATGAAATCTCAGATTACTTCATTGGGGACCCTCCCTGTGTCCCCTTTTTTTGGACTAAAATGCTATAGAAGGAAATATCATTCCAATGGATTATGTCTAGACAGGTCCACTGGGTAAAGAAGAATGTCAAGGCTGAAATGGCAGAGTCACGACAAAGGCAAAATTTATACAAAATTAAACAATTCTCTTTCCTTTTTTAAAAAAAAGTAGACTTACATCTTTAGACAACTCCATAGATTCTACTCAAATTTCCCATTTTATTTTATTTCAAGGGACAACTTATGAAATATAATAACAAGAAATCAACCATTGGATAGATGGATGGATAGATGGATGATAAAGAATTATAATTTCTAACATCTATCTGGCAAAGTCAAGCCACTTAAATTTTCTGAGCTGCTTGGTTTACTTTTATGTAAGATGAAGTGACCAGATAATAGTTAAGCGTTCTTCCAATTCTAAAAAGGCATGATTTCAGAAATTTTAACAATGACCCCTTTTCAGAATACCTACAAATTATTTCTCGTGTATAACATATAGGAATGAACTCAATTTAATTTCTTGGTCATGAAAAATTCACTAGTGATCAAAAGCACTTCAGAGGTCATTAAAGAGTTGGGATCTTATTACAAATGAATTTTTATGGTCTAGTTTTTTTTAAAAGGTTTCAATATGTAACAGAAACTAACACTAATTTAATTATCACTGGAGACCTTAAAGTAACAACTAGAGAGATAGCCATTCTCCAGTGGCCTTATTACCCAGATTCCATTCTCTAGAAACTCAAATGGGACACAAACTCAAAATCTGTTCTTAGGACGGTAGAGTACAGAAAGAGAAGTCTATCCTATCACCTATAAAAAACATTTTGTCTGTGGAGAAAATATTTGGTAGAATAGCTTGTGATTATTAAAATAGCATGCATAAAGGCACAGAAACTTATGTAAGAAAAATTTTATCACAATAAGACAAGCAGAAAAGCTTATATCTTGCAGTACTCCAGATATACTGAAAAGCTGTTCAACAGATGATTAGTAAAGAGTGAAAAACCCTTGTTATTGACACATTGAATAGTTTATCTTTACACTTATATTCCTGCATGCTTACATAATAATTTTGGATCAGACAAAGTTCCCATTTCAGCTTTCAGAGCCCTTCATCCTAAAGTCTGCCCACCTCATACTATAAGACTCTACAGGAATGTATCCTGTTGCCACAAGGTCTTGCTCCCAGAAAGCTGTTAACTAATCCACACTAATATTAGTTCAAAGTGATGCCTTTTCTGATGAGCTTATGTTCTAATATCATAGACTCTTGAAGAAATCCAAGGAGATGATTCCCTCCTGGTAAAATTGCAGGTATCTGTAATAAGTCAGCCATAGGAGTGATATTCAAGGGTATGGAGCCCTTCCTAATGCCCTGAAATAATACCATACAAATTACCAAACACTGGCAAAGCTAAACTGAACTTCATAAGGGCTTGAAGCATCAAAAATTCAGCACTGACAATGTGCCAGGTACTGTGCTAAGAAATACCATATAACTAGGCATATGCAAGATACATACAGAATAAATAAGAAGTAATTAAGTAAATAGGAAGGCCCACTTCATCAGGGGCCATCTCCACTCATCCTGATCTATATCTTGGCACTGGATCCAGACGGCTCTAGAGGAGAAAGTGAGGCTGGTGACTTTGAACAGCCCTCCTCACTTAAATCCAATTCACCTGCATGTCATGACACCACCTCCTTGATGTCATGGTCCTCTTCAAGGGTTAAGGACAAACAGCAAGGAAGTAATTAACAAAGGGAAGGCACTAGAATTAAGGAAAGAACAGATTTCCTGTAAAAGAGGGGATATGAACTGAGATGTAAAGGACATCAGGGAAGTCAAAAGGTAGTAACGCCGAAGGTAGTGAGTGTTCCAGGAATGGAAGACAGCCAGGGACAATGCCCAAAATCAAGAGATGGAGCATCTTGTTCATGGAACAATCAGGAGGCCAATGTACCTGGACCTAAGCATATGTGGAAGGGAGTACAATCTAAAAAGACTGCAAAGGTAGCAGTGGGGTAGGTTACAAAGGGCTTTGAATGCTAAAGAGAGGATTTTGAATTTGATCCTGGAGTTGATAGGAAGCCACTAGAGTTTGAGTGTGGGGTGAGGTAACATAGTCAGTCCTACACTTCAGTGGCTGAATAGAATATGGATTGGAGTGGGGAAGACACTTGAGGCATATAGATCCACTACCAAACTACTACAATAGTTCAGACATGAGGTGATGAGAACCTGCCCTAGAATGATGGCAGTATCAGAGAAGAGAGGGGGGCATATTCAGGAGATGTTGCAAATGTTAAATTGAAAAGCCTTGGCAACAGACTAGATAGGGGGGTGAGAGATAGTGAGGAGACAAAGATTACTCCTAGGTTAAAAACCTGAGGGACTGAGAGGATGATGTGGCCTCTACAGTAACAAGGAAGTGGGGGAGGGCTTAAGGAGGAAGATAATGAGTTCTATTTGAGATATATTGAATTTAAGATGAGCTAGCTTTGGTAAGGAATAAGGCTACTTCATCATATAAGACACAGGTGAAAGAGGAGGTAGAAGCAAAAGACATCTGAGTGACAAATGAGAGAGAACAGGGAACTCATGACAAATGGCCTCAATTTTTTCTGTAAAATATGAGGCAAAGTTCTCAGCTGAGAAGATGGGCAGAAGAGGAGCCACGGAAGGTCTGAGAAGGGATGGCAAGTTTTGGAAGAACCTCTGTGGAGAGTGGGATAGCAAGTTGGTAAGGGAGGTTCAGTAGACTTGCCTAGCAGCACTGAGGGCCCTGTTGAGGTTGTGTAACAGGAACCGGTCAGGTTGCTCTTCTCTGCAACAGAGTTTTTCCACATCCCCTTTGGGAGGTCAGGTTAGCAGCACAAGGTAGACATTCTCTTGTGCTGGCACAGATGGAAGTCATTGTTTTGGGGCAAATGAAAGACATTCTCTTGGGACTTGCTGCACCCAGCAGGAGATTGAAAATATGGAACACATCATCACCTGTTTTGGCAGTAGCAGGAAGAGGCAGACTCCTCGTGCAGGGGGAAGCCCTTTGGGGCAGATGGAAAAGTCGATGCCTCTAGCCACCTTTCCTCAGAGGACACACTGCAGCCAACAAGAGATGGAAGGCACTCTCAGAAGAACATCTGGCTCTTCTTCTCATCTGAGAAGGTTGGTAGAAATGTACTACCTGGAGTAGGGTAGTGGCTTTGTGAGTAGAGAGGAAGGGACACATATGAGAGATGTTATGTAAGTGTACCAGAGGCCCATCTGTGTAGTAAGAACTCTACTTTTAAGAACCTGTAGGAGTGCATGTCTGTGGAAGTTGTAAAATTTGAAGGGAAGCAGAATAGATATATCTAGCCTCTTCTCCCCACAACCTTCTCCAAGGGAGATCTTCATTCCTGCCAGGAGGGCAAGTAGGAGGTTAGGGTCAAAGGCCACTCTGCTCTCCTCAGAGAGAAGAGATTACTGGAGAATGAATATCAGGCTAGAAGTATGTCTATCTGGTCCCTTAAATATTATTCATCTAAAAGATATGACCAGGTCCCATGTAACTTCTGATCACTGTCATTATTATCAAGGGAAGGGGAATCCCAAGGTCTATATCCAAGGCTTGATCCCTTTCCCACCAAACACCAGTAGCACAAGGAACACACATAAAAAATAGCAAAGAAACTCACCTATCCAAATTACAACAAAACAGAAATCAGAGAAGGTATATATTGGAGGATATATGTCAGACAATAGAGTGAAGGAGCTCTTGCACTGGGATTGAAACAAGTCACTTCACCCAAAAGAGATTGTCCTTGATCTTACCTTTGAAGTCTCCACTGTAGCTAGCTGAGGACAGGGATATGATGGAGACTGCCAGCTCCTCTCAGATTTTCCCAGTCTTTTCCTTCAGCAACTTGCAATGGGGATTGGTATTTTCCATCTTCCCTCTCACAGCTGGAAGTCAAGAGCATCTAGAGTGATTCAATGACTGAAGAATCCCAAAGAAGACTCAAAGCTTGATTACTCCCAAATGGAGACTTGAAGGGAACTGTCCTATAGAAAGTCCCAAAGTGGACTAGAAGCTTGAATAGTCCCAAAGAGGACTGGCCAAGAACTGAAGCTTTCTCTCCTCTCACCAACTCTATTCCAACCCCTCCATAGGGCAGGGCATTTATCTCCACCAATAATGAGAAAGTCCCATATCAATGGGCTTTGGGATAGGGATTACATAGATACAAATAAAGAGGTTCCACAACAGACTGGATAAGTAAGATGAGTACAAGTGAGAAGTCAAGGAAATGAGGTTGTGAGCCCAACTCACAGAGAGTATTATAGTACCCTCAAGAGTAAGTAGTATCTTCTTCAATTCAATAAGTATCTGTCTACTATGTGCCAGAAGCTATGCTAAGCACTGAGGATACAAATAAGAAAAAGAAAAGTCCCTGCACTCAAGATGCTTATAATCTAATGGGGGAAGGCAATACACAAAAGGAAGTGGAAAATAAGGTATGGAGAAGAATAAAGACACAAGGTGCAGGGGCATGGTATAAATAAGGAAAAGACAAACAGTTCCTACCCACAATGAGCTCACGATCTAATGGTGTGAAGAAAACACACAAAATGAAGTAGAAGAGCAGGGAGGGGTAGAGAAGTCACCAAGGGGTACTTGACACGGGGGAATGATATTGTGTTATTGTTGGGAAACCAAGCACAGCTACTGACAGAAAATGCAGAGTTCAATTCAATAAGTTGTGTGACAATAAGTTCAGTTACACCTTTTCTTTACTCAAGGTTATTATGACTATATAGCAAAGTACTTACATACATTATCTCATTTGCCTTATGTTATGCTCATTTTACAGATGAGACTCAGAGGAGTTAAGTTGCACAAAAAGTAAATGGTCAGACCACTTCTTATGACTTCAAGCCTTGCATTTTTCACTGAGAGTTATCATACCCTTCCTATGTCTGCGATTAACAGATAAATGATTGCCATTCTTAATTTTCTTTAGGGGAGAAACATATGGAAAATGAGAGTTTGCCAAAAGACTTATGGGGTATTTTTCTCTGAAAAAAATGATGTGTGTTGGGGAAATGATTAGTATGCTATAATGTCTCACATCTCTTCTGGTTCCATTTTGAGTAGAAGTCATATGGGCAGTCACTTCATTTCCTTCAATTTTCAGCAAAATTTCAATTGTCCACATAAGTAGAATGGAAAGCTCATACTTTGGAATACAATTGTGGTTTGGTAGGCGTGGGGAAGGGAAGGAGTTGGTACAAATGAGTGTATAATGCCTGGGGAATTAATGATGTTTCATACAAAGTATTGAAACCACATGCTGAAGACGTCAATCGTGAGGAATTTAAGAACCATCTAGTTTCCTCAGATCTTCCTAATCCACACTGGAGCTAGTTATCAAAATTCAGAATGTTGAAAAACACCCACCTCAACAACACTCTCTTATCTTAGAAAAGGGTGTGGTGCAATGGAAAGATGAATCCAGGTTTTACCACAGGGACAAGTCCCTTCATTGCTTTGAAACTCAGTTTTCTCATCTATAAAATAAAAATAATTGCAACACTTTACCCACAGGATAATGGGGGGGAGGGGAGAAGCACTTTGTAAAACAAAGTAGGCATAAAAATGTAAGCTATGATTATTTATCTTTGCTTATATTTTTCCCTGGAGATACAAAGGCTCATCTACCAACTCTACCAGAGTAGAATAAACAGAGATAACATGAAGGAGAAAAAATGCTCATGTTATCAAGAATTTGAAAGTAAAATTAGTCTAAGTATACTTATATAATGTATTCTAATTTGTTCTTGGATTTTTAAAACATTTTTCAGATTTTTTTTAACCTAGGTCAGAAAAAAGTCTCTAAATCATTAACTACTTCAGGGATAATTTCTTTTAAAGAAATGTTCTGTTAATAGTAAATAAAAACAAAGGAAAATATGTATCGATTTTCCTGAGGGCTATGTCAATGCAATAGCAATGCATTAATTTGAAAAGTAAAAACTAAGTCATTCAACCTTTCTCAATATACAAAGCATTTACTGGGGTGATTTTTCAAATGAAATCAAATCAAATATTTGCAGCTGGCCTTATAAAACCATATAAAAAGAACTAACAAATCATGGGTCACTGTCACTGGGTCAGGGAGCATTAATGGTTATCAAGTAGGTAGTAATCATCAGAAATTTATAGCCCAAGGAAAAGATTCTAGGAAGATGGTAGAGCAGGTCAGAAAACTTTCAGCTCTCCAGATTTCTTCCACAAAAAAAAAGACAGAACATCACCCCTGAGGGAATACAGAGCAGCAGAAATAAATAAAAGTTGATGTAAAGCAACTGCCCTCCTAAGACAACTTGAGGAAGACCCCAGGAAAAACCCAAACTCTAGGACTGGAGATTTGGCCTGAGTGACATTCAGCCAACTCCACAGAATCAAAAAAACAACAAGTCCTGGGGGGCAGCTAGATTGGGAGGCAACCTCAGTCTTGGGAACTTTTACCTCAAAGACAGTGTTGGGGGTCAGACGGCTGAATAGGAGAAGATTGAAGGAGCTTCCACTGTCAAGGGATGCCAAGCACAGATGTGCTGACCAGAAGCACAGTCCCAGAATACAGGTGTCAGGGAGTCACCTAGTGAGTGTGGTAGCAGAAGGGCAGGGATCCTGATGGCTGTGGGCACCTGCAGCAGAGCAAAGTGCCTAGTTTCAGTTCCAGGGCAGAAAGGACAGCTGAAGTCCAAAGTCAGATGAGCCACAGTGAGCAAGAATGTTTGCAATACATCATGACTGGGGGCTCTGGCCATGGCCAAGGGGTGGAGAAGAATGCCCAAGGTTGGGCTCTGGGAGAGATCTCATAAGATAACAGGAAGAAGGACCCAAGACCAGGGACATCGATTATATTAATAGCTGCTAAAAATAAAATTAAAATGAGTAAACAAAGGCAAAAGAACCCAACATCAGACAGCTACTATGGAGATAGAGAAGATTTGGCTTCATACTCAGAGAAAGATAGTGGAGCTAAAAAAAAAAAAAAACAGTTATTTTCAATGATAAGTAGCATATAGTCACAAGCCCAAAAAGAGTTCTTGGAAGAACCTGAAAAGGACTTTAAAAATCAAATAAGAGAGATTGAGGGAAAATCAGCGGGGGAGAGAAGCAACCCAAGAAAATTATTAAAAGAAAGTCAACCAACTGGAAACACAGAATCAAAAATTTTTTGTAAATTTTTTATTCATTTTAAACTTAAATACAAAATGCAAAAAGAAAAAAAAGGATTCCCATGTACACAACAGAACATAAGAGAGGATTCAATATAAAACAATAAATTTCCATTTCAAGAAAACCTAGGTAACACATTGTCTTCTAAGTTACCCAGTTTTTATTTGCTTCCTTGTAGGTTTTCTTTTATTCTCTATCATGCACTTTTTTACTTAATTTATTTCCCTCCCTCTCTTTCCACTCCCACCTTAAAAAAGGCTACAATTAAATATGGAGACATATAGATACAGATACATACATAAATATCTATAAATATATACATAATATACATAACTGTACTATGCATATTTCCACTTGTGATCTCTTTCTCTGAAGGTGGATAGCATCTTCCTTCACAGGTCCATGTCTTTCCTTGTTTTCCTAAATCAACCAGCTCATCATTTCCTATACTAATATTCCAACACAATAACATCCTAAGAGATTGTCTATGAAAGTTATTTTTCCCCAACTTTCTGCATTCCTTCTAATCTTGGCTCCACTGATTTTATTTATACAAGAAAATTTTAATTTAAAATAATCAAAATTATCCATTTTACATTTCAACAATGCTCTCACATTATGTAAGGTCTGATACTGCTAAATCTCCTTCCTTTATATCTTTTTTCCCTTGGCTTCTTTTAAATTCCTGACTTTTGTTCTTCCAACTGATCTTTGCTGTTATTTTTTCTTACTCAGTAAGATAATTTTTAGTAATTGAGATGGCATTGAATAAATAGATTAGTTAGGTAAACTGTCATATTTTTATTATATTGGCTTTAGCTACCATTTATTGGAGTAATAAATATTACTCCAATTATTTAGATGACCTTATTTCTATAAAAAGTGGCTTATGTTTATGTTCCTATAGTTCCTGTGTCTGCTTTGGCAAGTATACTCTCAAGTATTTTATACTATCTATTTATTTTAAATGGTCTAAAACAGTACTGAATAACATTGGTGACACAGTGCAGTTTCCCCGTTTTTCTCTTGATTAAGTCTATTTTAGTTTTAATTTTGTCTGAGGTCATGATTACTACTCCTGTGGTGTTTCTGTCACATAATTTCTGCCCTTCATTTTATATTTGTGGGTGTCTCTCCCTTTTTACTGTTTCTTAAAAGCAAATATTGTTGAACTCAAATCCTTAGTCTGCTATCCATTTCCTCCTACCAGTAAATCATCCCATTCACATTCTAAGATATAATTACTTATTGCATATTTTCCTCACTATCCCTCTTCACTCCTCTAATTTACTTCTACCTGATGCCTTGTCCTCCTATTCCTTAACCTACCCACCCCTCTAAGGGTCCTTCTCTTATCCTCTCATCACCACCCCCTTTTCCCTTTGCCCACTTCAAAAATCAAAAACTGAAGAAAATAATTCCTTGAAAACTAGAATTGGGCAAGGGGAAGCAAATGACATTATAAGACACCAAGAAATAATAAAATAAAAGAAAAAGAATGAAAAACTAGAAGAGAATGTGAAACATCTCAAAGAAATAACCGATCTGCAGAACAGATGGAAGAGAATCAAACCTTGAACTTTAGGACTACCTGAAAGCTACAATCAAATAAGGAATCTTGATAAATTACAAGAAATCATTAAAGGAAATTGCCCTGAAGGTCTAGAACAAGAAGGTAAAGTAGAAATGGAAAAAATCCAATCACCACCTGAAAGAGATCCCAGGAGGAAAACTTAAGAGGAATATTTCCTCAAATTCAAATTTCAAAGCTCCCAAGGAGAAAATATTGCAAGAAAGAAGAAACAAACAATTTAAATACCATGGAGCTACAATCAGGTTTACACAAGACCTAGCAGCTTCTACATTAAAAGACTATACATCTTGGAATATTCATAGAACAAAAATGCTGAAGTTAAGACCAAGGATAACTTAGCTAGCAAAGTTAAATATAATCTGGAATGGAAAAACAATGGGCATTTAATTAATTGAAAGACTTTCAGGAGTTTGTGACAACAAGAGCAGAACTTAATGAAAAATTTAACATAAGACAAAGGAGAAATACAAGGTAAACATTAAGACCAATTACAAAGGATTCAATAAGGTCAAACTGTTTACTTCTTATATGTGAAAATGTTATCAGTACTCTTATGACTTCATCATTATTTGAGTAGTTTGAAAGAAGGACTTGGGCTGAACTATGTATGATGGGGTGATTCTAAAAAGTAAAACCAGGTAGGGAAAAGTAAAAAAGGATCAATTACCTCATACAAGTGAGGCATGAAAAGAAGAACTGATACAGGATAAATGGTGGGGAGCGGCTGCTAGTACTGGAACCTTATTCTCAAAGGAAATGGATTAAAGAGGACACAATATATATACTTAGAAGGGAAGAAGACTATAAAAGTCTTCTAAATCTGGAAAGAAATAAGAAGGCTAGGGGATAGGATAAAGGAGAGACTCTTAGAAGGGTATGTAGATTAAGAATTAGTAGGTGGAGGAGACAAGAAAAAAACTTAGAAAAATAGGTAGATTAAGATGGGGGGAGAGAGGATAAGGGAGGAACTCTTAGGGGGATGGGTAGATTAAGGAATAGGAGGGCAAGATAGCCAACAGAAGTAAATTAGATGAGTAAGGAGAAACAGGGTAAATATGTTAAGAAGGATAGTGAGGGAAAATAGGAAGATGGAAAATTATAAGTAATTATAGCTTGGAATGTGAATGGGTTGAATTCACTCATAAAAGGGAAATGGGGAACAGAATGGATTAAAATCTAAATTCAAAAACTTGGAAAGATTTATACAAACTGATATGAAGTGAGCAGAAGCACGAGAATGTATAATGAACAGCTGTTAATGACTTAGTTAGTCTCAGCAATACAACTATTTAAGACAATCCCAAAGGACTGATGGAATATACTGCCTGCAGAGAAAGAACTGATATTGTTTGAATGCAAACTGAAGCATGCTATTTTTCACTTTTACTCTTTTTTTTATTCAAGTCTTCTTGTACAAAATTACTAACAGAAATGTTTTATGTGTTTATATATGTATAACCAATATCTGATTGTTTACCATCTCATGGGGGTGGAGGGGGAAGGGAAGGAACAAGAGACAGAATTTAGAAAGCAAAACTTTAAAAAGAATGTTTAAGTTTGTTTTCACATGTAATTGGGAAAAAATAAAATATATTTGAAAAATTTTGAATTCAAAAATATGTTGCTTTCAGGAAACACAATAAAAATGAGAGATAAAATAAAGGGCTGGAGTTGAATTTATTATGTTTTTAAAAAGCAGAAGTAGTAATCATGACCTCAAAATTAAGACCAAAATAAATTTAATTAAAAGAGAGAAATAGGGGAACTACATGACGTATCACTAATATTACTCAATATTGTTTTAGACCACTTAAAATAACTAGACAGTATAAAATATCAAGTATACCCGTCAAAACAGACACAGGAACTACAAGAACATAAACATAAAACATTTTTGATACAAATAAAGTCAGATCTAAATAACTGGAGTAATATTTATTGTTCATGGGTAGCTAAAGTCAATATAATTTAAAAAATGACAATTTTACCTAATTAATCTATTCAATGCCATCCCAATTAAATTACTAAAAACTTATTTTAATGAGTTAGAAAAAATGACAAAATTCATTTGGAAGAAACAAAAGGTCAAGAATTTCAAAGAAACTAAAGGAAGGAAATCCAACAATACCAGACCTTAATTATAAGGTGAGAGCCTTGTTGAAATGTAAAATGGATAACTTTGATTATTTTAAATTAAAAATTTCTTGAATAAATGAAATCAATGTAGTCAAGAATAGAAAGAAAGCAGAAAATTGGACACAAAAACTTTCATAGACAATTTCTCAGATAGGATATGATTGTGTTGAAATACTGCTATGATATAAGAAATCGTAAGCTGGTTGATTTAGAAAAATGTGGAAAAACCTGGACCTATGAAGGAAGATGCTAGTCACCTCCAGAGAAAGAAATGACATACAGAAATATACATAGAATGGTTTTACATATAGGTATATGTGTATGTACAGGTGTGTATGTGTTTATAGATATCTATGTGTGTGTATATACAATTAATATGGACATATATGTCCATATGTATATATATATATATATATATATATATATATATATATATATATATATATATATATGTCCATGTTTAATTGTAGCCCTAGGTGGAAGGAGAAAAAAATAAATTAAAAAGTGCACAGCAGAGAACAAAGGAAAATCTAAAAGGAAGCAAAGAAAGACTGGGTAGCTCTGAAAACAAGATGCAGTATTTATTAAATAGGTTCTCATGAAACAGAAATGTATTGTTTTAAATTTAGTCCTCTCATATTCTGCTGCATACATGGAAAAGGTTTTTTTTTTGTTTTCTTGTTTTGTATTTAGATTTAAAATAAAAAATTACACACACACACACACACACACACACACAATTTATAGCAACCAATCCCCTGGTTGCTAAAAGTGGAAATCAAAGGTGTTATTCCATGTACAAGGAAGAAATAGAAAAATGGCTGAAATTTTTCTTTGGTCACTCCTGACAACCTTTCTGCCAATGTAGGTAAAGAGTAGGCTGCCTCTCAAAGTACTGGGTTCTACTTCACTAGAGGTTTTCATATAAAATCTGGATGTCCATTTATCATGTGTGCTCTGGAAAGGAATCTTATTCAGGTTTGGGTCGAAAGAAGTTTCCTTCCTATTCAGAGTTTTTGCTTCTGGTTCAATATTTTCCATTGCCCCCACCCAGTACCCTCCTGTTCCTTCTGGTTTTCCAAAAATTCCTAATGTCATATTCCACATAGGCCTCTCATTCCCTGAATTGACTCTTCCTCATCTTATAGAAACTCTGCTTCCATTGTTTAAAAGAAAGTCATCTGATCATCGTTTATCAGTCCTGTTCACTCAGCCTGTCTGAATGCTGTCATATACTCCCATAACTGTAACTACCATTTCTATGCAATTTACTCTGAAATATTTATTTCTACCCTCTCACTGTTACTGTGATAAATTACAGAAAAGACATACCAAGAAATGTGACTAAAATGAGTCACTTTGCAAAATTGTAAAATGGGAGAGATGAGATCCATTATTATTGGTTCAAAAAATTCAGTTGTGCATGAATTACTAGTAAAGCACTTCAGTAGCTTCCTCTAAGACACAGGCCTTATTTTATCATTAAAAGATAGCATAACATATTTATTACCAAAAAACAAAAATATTTGTGACCTCTACAATAGGACAACACATTTATGTGCTTTATACAAAGAATTCACAGCTTATATCAACAACCCCCCCCCCAAAAAAACTAAAAATGTAAGAAATACGTCAGTAGAAGCAAAAGAGGTATGCCAAAAATTACCACATGTATACAGAGCTTATTATTAACTTGGTAATTATTCAACAAGCTGACTGAATGCATGCATACTGTCTTTGGTGATTATTGCTAAGCCTTTGATTCAATTCTACACTCCTGGCTAATTCATATACCTCAAACACATAAGTGAGACCGAAGTATAATGAAAGCACCAGAATATTTGATAACCACTGAAAACCTGGTTGTTGTTTTTTTATTCAAAACATGCCTCTAATGTTGACAATGATGTCAAGAACAATTCTCATAAAATATGCCATTGTTCAAGGAAACACTTTTAATCTTCACGATTGTGTCTAGTCTTAATTCTATTACCAATTCTCCTAAATAGAACTAAATGTGGCCCTCAAATTACAGGAGTCAAAAGTATTCCAGGACTGGAAGCAGACACTTCATTAACAGATTATTCATGTTGGTCACATTCTTTCTCTTTTACTACCTCTTCTTTCTTTGGTGGGGAGGGGGAGGAAGAGAGTAAAAAGTAAAAGAGAAAGTGATAGAAAGTAATAAATAAGTATGCCTGTAAACAAGAATGGGATAAACTCATTTATAAATAAGAGGAAAATGGAAAAATTGATTAAAAGAATCCAACAATATGTTACTTACAAGAAACACACCTGTGGAGTAGAAGCTCCTTGAGCATACAGATGATTTCACTTTTGACTTTGAAAAATAAATATTGACAAATGGCTCAAATGAAGAACTGGAGCAGGATTTGCTAGACCTCAAGATAGTTTTTTTTAAGGACTAGATGCCAATAACAATATCAGACAAGTCAACAATGAAAGCAGATGTATTGAGAAAGATAAGAAGGAAACTACATCATGCTGAAAGGTACAATAAAGCACAAAATGATATGAACATTATATATATTCACTTGAAGGTATAGCATCTAATTACTTAAAAGAAAAATTAATTGATCTGCAGGGAGCTATATACAGCAAAACCATAACAGCTGGAGGCCTCAACTTTACCGCTGAAAAAGCCAAAACAAACAGTGATTAAGGGACTTGCCCAGGTTCACATAGGTACTAAGTGCCTGAGGCAACATTTTAACTCATATCTTCCTGCATATTGTCACCTTATTTAACTCACATGCCAAATGCCAGGTTGGATGAAACAAAAGCTGGAATTAAGGTTGCCAGGAGAAATAGCAACAACCTCAGATACGCAGACAATACCACTCCACTTAAAGCATCCTAGAAATCCAATTAAAAACCTAACAAATAATTTCAGCACAGTAACAGAATATAAAAGAAACTTACACAAACCACCAGGTTTTCTGTACATTACCAACAAAATTCAAAAAAATTTCATTCAACATGATTAGAGGACAAATAAACTACCTTGAGAATCTAACCAAGACACATAGGAATGAACAAAACTGTAAAACACTTTATAGAAATAAAGATGTCCATCATTAGAGATAAATGCTCATGCTGATATATGATAGAGCATAGGTATGTTATCATATTGTGTATAATATATACACATAATATATGTACACATAGCATATTACATATACCTATAACAATATAATAGAAATGAAAATATAACCTAAATGAACTTATAGAATCAGTCATATCAATCTTACTACCAAAGGATTACTTTACATAACTAGACAATGACAAAATTTATCTAATCAGAACAAAAGATCAAGGACCTCAAGGTAAAATAATAAAAAAAAATGGGAAGGAAGAGGTCCTAAAAGTACCAAATTTCAAACTACACTACAATGTATTTAGTAACCACCAAAACTATTTGGTGCTGGTTAATAAATAGAAAAGTTGGTCAGTAGAAAAGGGAATACATCCTACACCCAGCATCAACTGAAAAGAGTAGCATTGTGTTCAATAAACCCAAAGACTTTAAATACTATAATAAAAATTCACTACTCCATAAAATCCACTGGGAAAAATGGAGTTTTAAGCAAATATCTCACACTATGTACAAGTTCCAAATGGATACTTGACCTAGATATAAAAAGCCATATAATAAAAAATTAGAGAAAGGAAGGAGATACTTTTCACATCTATGAAGAGGGAAAGAGTTCTTGACCAAAAAAATGATAGAAACGATAGGAGAAAAAATGGACAATTTTGATTACATAAAATTAAAAAGTAGTATCTGCAAAAACAAAATTAATCAAGCTAGAATTAGAAGGGAAAAAAGTTAACTGAGGGGAAAAAATCTTTGCAGCAAATTTCTCTGCTATAGAAAGGCATATATATCATCATGAGATTACTTTTCTACATGCTCCATCACACGCACACACATATATGCCTGTGTATATTAGGGATATATATGCACATATAAATACATATATATGACGTCCCAAAAGTCAGTTCAATTTTAAGCTAGTAAAGCTTTAACAAATACATAATAAAGCTTATTAAAACCAAGAAATAAGAGATGGAACAAAACAGCAAATAGTAATAAGCTTCACAAAAATTGTACAAGTAGATAATGGAATGAATTGCCTTTGGGAAATCATAGTTCTTTTATTGCCTCAATGCTCTGAATATAAGGCCCATTTTAATAAAAATATTCTTCTAGTGATGTAGTATAAGTGCAAGTCATGGTACATCATCTCAGAAGAATTAAAATTGAGGATTACCTAAATGTAAATAGAGAAGTAAAAAGTGAGCAAGAACAGGCTTTAACACATTAGTAATGAAGACTTAGGCAGAAGATGTTTGTAAAGGATGTGGACTAGTCACATAAGAACTAGAGATAACCAATGACCATAACCAATGTTCTCCATTGGTATCTACACACCCTCCAGTGAACTACAGGCAAGTCCTCAGCACATTGAGTATATGGTGTATTTGTGAGAGGAAAAGAACAGGAGTTGCACAGAATGAACAATACAACTAGACAATGACAAAATTCATCTAGCTAGAACAAAAGATCAAGGACTGCAAGGTAAATAAATTTTAAAAATAGGAAGTAAGAGATCCTAAAAGTTCCAAATTTCAAACTATCCTACAATGCATTCAGTAACCACCAAAACTATTTGGCACTGGCTGGTTGTGATCTGCCTGGTTGGAAGAAATACCCACACAGATAAGCCTCATTCATGTGAAGAAGGTTATATTCTATAGCCCCTTTGCAGATTTTATGATACACTTCTGCATGTAATCTCATTTGGAACTCACAATAACTCTATGAAGTAGGTAGTACAGGTACTTTTAGCCCCATTTTACCAATACAGAAAATGAAGCTTCTGAGATATTAAATGACTTCTTGTGTGACTATTAAATGGAAAGAATGATAACCCAGGGTTTCTCACTCCAGGTTCTATATTCTTTCTATTACACTTCACTGTGAGAATAATTTGTTGTTCAGCTATTCCAGCTGCTGTGTGAGAAGAATACCTAGCATTTATTTAGCACTTTAAAATTTGGGGAAGCACTTTACAATTATTATCCCATTTTATCCTCACAACCACCCTGGGGGGGAGGTGCTGTCATCATCCCTATTTTATAGATGGCACTCTACCCTCTGCACCACCTACATGCCTCAGAATAGTTCTGGCAGTTTTGTAGCAAAGGGTACTGGCAAGGAAGGGAAGAAGACCAGCGGAAAAAAAGAAAATATGCTAGGAGACCAGTTAGAAAGCATGAGAGCTAGAACGGTAACAGGAGTGGAGAGAAAGGGCAACATGGAAGGGAGAGTGTGAAGGAATCATCCACAGGACTTGGGATTTAATCAGTTACAGGAGATGGGAGAGGGCCTGAGAGTCCAAAATGACTTTAATGTTTAGAATGTAGTGAATAGAGAAACTGATGGCATGAAAAGAATCAGACGTTAAGGAAGAGATGCTGTTTGGGAAGGGAATATGATGTTAGATTTTAGACATGGTGATTGTGAGGTTCAAGGCTACTTAAAATGGGACGGTGGGACTAAATGTTGAATTTTGAGGCATTCAAGTCACAGGAAATAATTTCAGGAAAAGAAATAGAGTTCGGGATGAAGAAAGGTCACAGGTTAGACCTGAGAAGGTCCCAGACACCTTATTTTACTGATGTCAAAATTAAGACACAGAGATGTTAAGCGACAAGGTCATACGGATAACAAATGACAGTTAATATTTGAATCTAGGCGCTGACTCCAAATTTTTTTTAAAAAATCAAAACTTTCAGGATGTGAGATTTGACGAACAAAAGTTGCAAGGCATTGGGACCTTACGGTTCAGTTGGTCGGGTCGGCCCGCCTTCGCAGTGGAAGGACCGTGGCTCCTGCAGCTTTGGGTGGAAGGGCCGACTCACCCGGACAAACAGGGTTTCACAGCCCCGGGGGAAAGGCTGAGACCTAGCCCGTGAGCTTCGAGGCTAGGGCCGGCTGGAGAGCCGGCACACGTTCGCAGGAGCATGGTGGGAGCGGCCGCGAAGCTGAGGGAGGCCCAGATACCCGGGGGAGGGGCGGGGGAAGGAGGAGCCACGCCTCCAGGGGCGCCCTGGGCCGTGCGCGTGGCTTGTGTTACCTGCTACAGGTGAGTCTCGGCCCGGCTTTGAGCGCTCGGTCCCTGTCCGAGCCCTGCACCGGGACTGACTGAGCGCCGGCGGGGCGGGGCTTAGCGTAGAACTAAGCGAACCTTGCTTCGCCGATACGGGACAGAAGGACAGGAGTGGGAGCCGGGCGGCTACGGCGGCGGCTGCGGCTCCAGGCTCCCGCTGCTTTGCCGCGAGCTTGCAGGGGTGAGTATGGCCCCACGGGGGCTGGGGGCTGTTCTGCAAGGGCGGCAGGGATGCGGGGCGCGGACATCCGCCCTCTCTACGCCGAGAGGCTTTGCATTTCGGAGGATGGGATTCTCTCCTGAAGCCCCTTCAGCCGTGGTCGTGACTCTGGGTTCTTAAAAACTTTTGCCTGGAGCCCGCAAGTTCTTCCAGGTCCTGCTGAGCCAGAAAGGCTTTATTTAGGTGGGCTCCAGGGGTACATGGGGTGAGTGTATTCGGAGCGCCGATCTAGCGGAAGGCAAAAATCATCTTCACCTGGCTGAGAAATTATTTCAGCTGCAGCAACTATTAAAAATTAGAGGGTCGGAGTGTTAGAGTACCTTAGAAGCTATTAAGGCAAATCCCCTCCTTTTACAGGTGAGGAAACTGAGGCCTGGAGGGATTAAGTGACTTGCCTAGAGTCACATTGTCTAACGCTTGGTTTGAACCCAAGTGTTCCAGATTCATAGGCGCTGGGAGTCCTGCAGTGTTCATAGAGGCAGTGACCTCACCTGTCAAATCGCAGACCCTTCACCTGTAACAGGACAGGAAAGGAGAAAGAGGCAATAGGTGCCTGTTTCTTGCACAAGATAAAGAAATAGCTTAGGATTAAGGAGAGAGTGTTTGGTTTTTGAAATTCGTGGCCTGGAAATTTGTTCCCCTTCTTAGGAACAGGTAGTAGCAATGCGCTCGCTCCCGTCACTTTGAAGGACTCTAAAATGTTCCTGTTTGAATTCTTTGCAACACATAGTAGGGAGTTTTGGTTAAATTAATGCACAATAAATATTTGCTGGACTGATGAATGAGCATTGTAGCCAAAGGATCCTAGAGCTATAAGGGACTTCACAGGTCATCTAAAACAACCATCTCATTTTGTAGATAAGGAAGTGGAGGCCCAAAAGAGGTCACATGGGTCTTTAGAGTAAGAGGCTGAATTCGAACCTAGGTACTGTCTCTCCAAAACTGCTACAGCTCTACTGCTTCCTCAGCATAGACTCTAAATATGTAGTGCTAGAATTTGGGAGAACATGAAATTTCTCCCCTTTTACACAATTTCTGTTATCCTCTATTTCCTGTTGGATGAGGTGTTTCTCCTAGGTTTGGGGATTTGTTTTTTAGCTTACAGTCAATTTAATTCTCATTCTGACTTATTGTAATTTAAAAAACAAAAAAACTTCCAGAATCCCTAGCCAGATTTTTAATCCTCATCTTTTTTCTTCTCCACTCCGAAGTCACCTTTTTCCCCCTTTGAAACAAAAACAGTTCCTCTTTGTCACCTTCCAGGTTACCTCTTCCACATCCATCTTAATTATAGAAGTGACAAGTTTAGGCACATTTGAGCCTACAGTGTAACCCAAAGTATCATATATGAGGAAACAGAAGGTTCTAGAAAGGGCTCAGCCACTAACTATGTATATGACTCTGGGTAAATCCCAGCTGCTGAGTCTTAAAATTTCTTCTTGTAAAATAAAGGATTACTCTAGCCACTTGCTTAGGTCCCTTCAGCTCTCACTTTGTACAATCTGGTGCTGTCATTCACAAAAATACTTTTCATAGCACTTTCACTTAATGTGAAATACTATAATATTTAAGAGGCATGAATTTGAGAAATTTATTAGAGTAATTTATGTTTAGTAAAGGCTAAAATTGGAGGTAAATGAGCCGCTGTGTTTTTGAAAAACTACTCAAATAAGCAAAAAAAAAACAATGACGGTGTAGTGAAAAGGACAAAAGTTTTAGAGTTAGTTAATCCTGACTGTTTTAAAAAGTGAGTTTAAGTGAAGAAAGTAAATTTAGGAGTATCTGGATCATGTCTGATACTCTGAAGAAGATAGGATGAGTTCTTTTGAAAAAGTTTTAATCAAATGCATCTGGGTGGTGAGGAAGTTTGGAGTTTTTTTTAATGGTGTCCACATGTCTAGAACTAGAAAATGAAGATAAGTTTCAGAAAAAAATTATATTCTAGCATCTTCATTCTCCTTGAACTGGATCAGGGTTAAGAGATTCCTTTGAAATACCTAAGAGTTCTCTTTGAATTCTGGGTTAAAACTGGGGCAAGTCTTTAGAACCTTCTGCATTAGGGTTTCTGTGTCAGATGCAAATTTATTACCAAAGTTAGATACACTTAAAATTATTACAAAAACTGTTATACACTTGCATAGTGTATAGCTTAATGAAGTCATAGACTAGCCAGATGGGAGAAACCTTTGTAAAATGAAATTTGTAAAAAGATTCAAGTTTCCTCACTTCCCTGTCCTACTTGTTCACACTAAGCACTCTTTCTAATTACTGCAGTGTAGATTTATATCTGAAGACTTCCTTGGGGAAAAAAAATCCTCACTAATTTGCATTAGAAACAAACTTAGGGTAAAGAATTAACAGGTAGGGTTGCTACCAACAGATCTCCTAAGTGCTTTTCTGGAAAGCATTCTACTTATTAACACCTGAAGCCTGACTTGTGTTGGGGTTGTTTCCCCCTGGAACTAACTACTCTGAAACTACACAGAGTTTCACGTTCCTTATTTATTTATGAACAACACTAAAACGAAACCAGGCGAAATACTAAGTAAGTGAGGCTCTTCATTCATGCTGAGAGGCCTCAATGGATGATTCTCTGATTTAGAAAATAATCGTAATTCTAGCAGTGAATTGACTCAGCAATACTTTCTGTGTATTGCGTTTAATTCAAAATCAAATAATTGAGTATTAAATATCATCCTAAATGCCATATATTTTTACTTATGTCAAGTCACTTTGCGAGTACCCCTGCAATGGGTTTCAAAAGCCTTAATAGGTTTCAAAGCAAAAATTTAAGAAAAATATTGGACCTTATACCTGACACTGAGGTTGAGTCATCTCTGAGTTAATAAGAGAAACAAAACTAATGGAAAATGGGACCGAGGTGATTGTTTTCTCTTTGTTTTATCAGTTCTTGATGACCTTTTATATCTATTTCGTATTTCAGCATGGATAAAGTCCTCAGTGATTTTAACACCTTATTTTATCCTAACCCCACCTTTTAGAAAATGGGTTCATGGTTTCCATCATCAGTCTTTTCAGGTATCAGTTATTGATTTTACTTTTATATTCTTTCCCTTCTCACACTAGTACAAGTACAACTGAACCATAAACTGACCAAAGGAAAGGTAGCAGGAGAGAAACTGAAGTGAAATTAAAGGACCTGGATAATTCAAAAATTTGTGTTGCTTACAAAGAGTTTACATACAAGTTTAATGAATACTTTGAGGTTATTTGGTCTTTTTAGTAAATGATCTTTTAAGTATATCAAACAGATTAGTTCATGAGAGACAAAGATTCATAAGAAAAGACATGTATTTCCATCTTAAGCTCCTCAGGATCATGTTTTGTCTTCTACATTCTGATTCCCTGTCCACTCAATTTTTTTAATACAATTTTATTTTATTTTCATGACCACATTCTTTCCTTCTACCCCCCTTTTCCATCATTGAGAAAAAAAAGAAACCTTTAACAAAAATGTGTAGTCAAGCAAAATAAATTCCCAGATTAGTTATGTTCAAAATGTATGTGTGTGTGTTGTGATTCGTCATGTCGTTTCTTAGAAATCATCACCTTTACTATTTCCTACAGCACAATGGTATTCTATCACATTCATATACCATGACTCATTTAGCAGTTGCCCTACTATTGAGCACTCTTTATATCCTAATATTTGGCAGCCCCAGAAATTCTTGTACGTATGGGTCCTCTTCCATCTCTTTTGAATGCAGACCTACTAGTGGTATCACTGAGTCAAAGGGTATTCATAGTTTAATCACTTTCGGAGAATGGTTCTAAATTGCTTTCCAGAATGGCTAGACTAATTTACAGATCCACCAACAGTACATGAATTCTCTTTCTTTTTTCTTGTAGTGTGCTATAATGGAAAGAACACTGGATTTACAGTTTGAGGACCCTTGGTTCAAATCTCTATTCTGCTACTGTATATCTTGGTCAAGTCTCTTAACCTTTCTAGGCTTCAGTTTCCTCATCTGTAAAATGAAAGGGTTAGATCAAACTACCTCAAGACCAGGGTTAGACCAGACTCTATCCCAATTCTAAATCTATGTTTCCATGGTTTTATCTCTATCAAAGCAAGAGGTATTGGAATTTTTTTTTAAAATATTAAAACCATGATCCGAAGTTCCATTGTGTATTCTTTCCAGCTTCAGTTCCTCATTGTTATCAAATCTTTTGAAGTATTAACACCATTAGATGTCTGAAAGACTAGCAAATATTCTATAGGCTAGTAAACTCAGAATTGTGCATCTATAGAATTAAATCACATACATATTCCTTTTCTTTAAAAAAAAAAAGTTGTATATGTTTGATTTAACTGGTATCTTGGGGAGACTTGCTATTTTGGGAACTATAGTATGTTTAGAAAGACTGTATGTATCCATGGGATGAGGGTGACATTTTATTGTACTCCATAAGTCTTCACAGTATATGTAATAATAACTGAAGTTTGTATAGTCAGCAGACTTTATTAAGCAATTGACATGGGCTGGCAACTATTCTTTAATAGTTAAACCCCTTAGCATTCATTATCTTATTTGATCCTCACAACAATCCTGTAAGGTAACTGCAATATATATGTATTATCCTCCTTTCATAGAAGAGGAAATCTAGGCTGAGGGAAGTTAATGGATTTGCCCAAAGTCACATATCTAGTAAGTGTCTGAGACAGGAATTGAACTTGGGACCCTCCTGGCTCCAAGCCCAGGTCTCTTGCTATGATATAGTGATGAATGGGTGGGATTGATATATGGTATGTCTTCAGGTTCTTTCAGTGGATTCTGTAACAGAAGAAAGCTCTAATATGACCTTTTTGTTCATCCTTCACAGAGGGCAGAAGAGGGCAGAGACTCTTATCAAACTGTCTAAAAGGAAGAGCCTTTTCAGACCCTTTAATCAAAGCAGCACTGAGTCACACTGGATTCCATCATTGGGAAGCCTGCTCTTCAGCTTGCAGCATTTTTTCTTCTGATTTGGGTAAATAGTAAATAAGCAATATTTTCTTTAAGCCACATCATCATTATATTAGATCTTGTCTTCATTAAAGAAGAACCTAAGATACACAGAAGTCTGAACTAAACATGGTACTTGGTTTGGTTTGGTTTAGTTTAGAAAAGAAATATCAGAGAGAATGACCTCACCAGCTCAACATCCTCTCATTTTCCTTCATTTGGATCAGGGTGTGATTTAAGTGGTCCTTGGGGAGAGTGAACTTTGGACGTTCCTTGTTCTTATGAGACAGCTGGCAGACTGACCAGTCACGGGAACCAGCAACTCAGTCTGATAACAAAGACCACCAGTCTTAGAATGTCATTGATATATCTAGAGAGCAGAGACCAGGTCTGTGACATTCTTTTTGTGCAGTGCCCAGAATGGTATCATAAGCCACTGGACATGTCACAACTTTTGATGATGATGAAGCCTGTATCTTATATGAATCCTATAACTAAGTATATGATATACAATTATATTCTGTATTATATAAGTATGTGTATATATATATGTATTTGCATGTGTATTTATAAAATGAAGCCAGATTTTCTAAAAGGTAATTCAGTTCGAATACAATGAACCCATTCTAGTGTTACATGCATGAACAATACAACTTTTAACATTAGGTATTTGAGTTTTTTACACTGCTACCCAAATTCTCCTGATTTCTTGAAATTTATTGATTGTAAAAATGAATAAAAATCAGCACTTTTCTAACTCCTTCACATCAGTTGTAACTCCCCTAACCTATTATTTACTATGAAAACCATTTCCAAGGCTAGAAACAGATTAACCCCCACAAAAGCCTAAGTCACATTGTTGAGAATTCCATCTAGCCATCAGAGACTTTAAGGTACTATATCTATTGAAAATAGATTTAACTCAACTTTTATCTCAGAAGACATCATAGGAAATTCTCCATTTTATCCCTCCTCTGGTTCTTTGGAAAGGTGCAGTATCCCATCTTTTGACTTATCCCATAATACCTAGCAGAGTACTTAGCATCCAGTAAATGTTGACTGACTGACTGACCAATCAGGTTAGATATACCCCTGCCCATTCCAGACAACTAGAAGATTGTTACCTCTCTCTGTTAACACGAGGCAGTGTTTAACAGCCTTTTGAAATTTTCTCCATGTGGTCTATGAGTTGTGGGGGTGGGAGGATAAGCAAGTGAGGTGAAGATGACTGCTTTGGTCACTGCTGAAATGTGAGCTTCCTCATTCAATATGAGATAAAAAATGATCCTCACACCTTATCAACAGTTGTAGACTATTGGATTACCAGAAACAAGGTAGGAAAAAAGAGGACATTGTCTATTTAATCTGCTGCTTCGATCTGCATACTCTATCCATCACTTTGTATCTGTTGTAGGTATTCACACTTTGAATAATTATCATTTACATTTAAAGATTTCACCTATTGGTTTGTTCTGTGTTCATCTGCTTCCTACTTTCCTCCGTTTCCCAAGTCATCCATGCAAAGCAAAGTGCCAAGTATATATGCATTTACATATTAATACAGTTAGAAGATACAAACAAAAGAAGGGATAGGGAAAGGATGAGAGGAGGCAGAGAAGAAAAGAATAAATGCCTTCTTCAGTCATGACTTGAGTTTTAGCAGTTGGGTTGCTCTAGGAATAGCGGATTTTCAACCTGTTGTTAGGGGTCTTTGATAAGTTATAGCCTGGATGCCATGAATAATTGCCTCCTCTAAGACTGCCTCAGGAGAATTTACCCACCAAGAGTAAATTCACCCTCCAGGCCTTTATTAATTTGCAGACCTATTGCCTGCCAGTGGTCACCCTCTACTAACTCATTCTACTTAAGTGACTCCCCCAGTTCATCACTGCTCAGAGATACATAGCATGCAAATAATACTTACCCTTGGATGCATAGCATGTAGATAATAATTTGTGTTTGTACCTTACTCCTTAGTCTTCTGGAGAGCAAGAGCAGCTCCTGAGTACAAGTAAAACTCTCCTCTCATACACCCTCAAAAGCCAACTTCAGCATATGGCATACAATTTTTTATTAAGGATAGGGATATGAACTAGACCGATTATTTTGTAATAATGTTCATATTCACACAGCTAGTAAGTATCTGAAGTATGATTTAAACTCAAGTCTTCCTGAATCCAAATCCAGCAGTCTAGTTGCCTTTCCATGCCATTTCATTGGTTTTGAGAACTCCCTCTATCAATGTGGGTCAGAACCTTCTCTGAAATTTACAATCTGAATTAGCTGGAGCACCTGGAGACTGAGTGAATTACTCAACATCACACAAAGCCAATTTCCTATACCATGCTGCTTCAACATATGACTAGGTTACAAATCAGTAGAATCTAAATTAACCTTCACAAGCTACAATGGGAAAATCATACTCTATTACCTGAGATAGAGAGCAGGTTTCAAAGTAAGGAAAAACTTGGGTTAAAGTTCTTCCTCTGGTTTATACCGTCTTTCTGAACCTGTGCAAGTCACTTAACTTCTTGATGTTTCAGGGAGCTCTCTTAATCCTATCTGATTCTGTAAACATTAATTAAGTACCTACTATGCTAAGCTCTGGAATAAAAAGACAGCCCCTGCCCTCTAGGAGTTTACAGTCTAAAGGATGAAGATAAGGTGTTCTCTCCTTTACTAAAGGGAATATTCTCATCCAGGAATTCCCTTTATCAGTGATTTTTCCAACCAGACATCCAGGCTGTCTTTGTCTGTGAATGTACTGCCTTGTGGTTTCTTCAGCATCTGTAACTTTCCTATGTTACTAAATGATTACTATTTTAGCTGACCTATCTCCCCTATTCTTACCCATTTACGCCCACATTAAATCATCCCAGGATATACCCTTTGCACATTTTTCTTTTCTCTTTCATAATAAAATTCAGTGTGGTATATTGAATAGAGAGATGACCTCAGGAGGTCCTGGAGCCAGGAAGACATGGCTTCATATGTGACCCTGAGCAAGTCATGTTCCCTCTGTTTTTTCTTTTTTAAAAAAATCTGAACAAGTGACCTTTCTGAAGGATCAGATGACCATAACCTATGAGAAGAGCCATATTTGGGGCGGGCAGCTGAGATTTTGCCCAAGGGTGTAGACAACCTTTTATTCCTTTGTCAGGTAGAAGCTGCTAACAGTTGCTCTATGCAACTATCTTAAGACTGTATGTTGCAGAGAAGCTGCTGACCTGCTTTCTTCACTTGGATATTTTCTATGCCAATGAAATGACAGATTTAGCCCCTATCTTCATTCCTTTCCCTCTTTAAGCCAATTACTTCTGTCAATAGCAATTCTACTTAAGTAGAATGAGTTAGTAGAGGGTGACCACTGGCAGGAAGTAGGTCTGCAAATTAATAAAGTCCTGGAGGGTGAATTTACTCTTGGTGGGTGAATTCTCCTGAGGCAGTCTTAGAGGGGGCAATTATTCATGGCATCCAGGCTATAACTAATCAAAGACCTCTAACAACAGGTTGAAAATCCTCTATTCTTAGAGCAACCCAACTGCTAAAACTCAAGTCATGACTGAAGAAGGCATTTATTCTTTTTATAGCCACACTATAAAATTGCACAGCACTTTATATGCATTATCTCATTTGATCCTCACAACAATTCTATTATTGTTACCCCTGTTTTACAGATAAGAAAACTGAGGCTGAGAAATTACAGGATTATAACTAGTATCTGAGGTAATGACTCTAAGACCAGCATTCTGTCCATTAAGCTGTGTTGTCTTTCCCCACATAGCCTGAATCTAAAGATATTTTATTTTATTAGATGATAAACCACTGAATTATTGGAATAGTTACCCTTCTAAGGCTGTGGAACCATGGAAGCTGAGTACTGAGCATCTCTGAAATATCCCTAGATAGAAAACAGATGGTGCAGCTTTTAAAGACAGCATTATACTAGCAGAATACTTCATTACTAGATCAAATGCATTTAATAAACTTCAATAATTCTCTAGTGCCCCAATTATTTTGATCTTTGAGTATCTGGTAGGTGAGACTTTAGAATATAATCAAAAATGAACATATAGTATCAAATATCAACTCCTCTGGCTTATTTTCCAGGCCTTCCATAATCATATTTCCTGTTATTCTTCAATATGTGTCTCCTGCTTTTGTCAGGCTGGCTTCTCCCCTGATTCTGTCAACACCCCATATTTACTCTATCCTCTGCCTTTATCTCCTTTCCAATGTGAAAAGCCTTCCATCCAAAATTAATTCAATTCCTAAAAGTCCCATGAAACTTTTCCTAGCCAATTATGTTGCTTCTTCTTTTAAAAAAATAATAATAATAATAATAAGCAACGACTATGAATGAGCCAACATCCACGATCTTCAAGAAGTGCCACAACTAGAGAAGGCAAGAGACTTGTCCAAGGATACTGACAACAATTATGTTCCTCTGGCAAATAGAAGCAGCTAAGCTTAGTACCTAGTTAGCCATAATGATTAGTTAAAACTAATAGCTAACAGATGACCTGATTCCACACCCATCTATCTATGACTACTCTAGGTAGGATCATCTGCCTTCCATCCCAGACTTGCTAGCTATAATGTCTCCAGAAACAGCCTTGTGGTATCCTATATCCCAAGATCTCTCCCTGAGGTTGCCCCCCAAAAGACTGAATTTGTTTTTTAAAAGTTTTAAAAGGTACCTTTCATACTACTTGGCCTAATATCACTTTGTGGTACTTTCTCTAGACACCAGAATTTCTAGTTATGTAGTTTTGTCTAAGGACAATAAATTATGGTAATGAAACTTAAAACAAAAGTTTATTTGACATCTTTAATGATAGAGTATCCTTTTGTTTCATGAAAATTATAGAAAAATGGTAAGCATTTCACAAAAAATTACAGTAATTAGTTTTTACCTTTCCACAGTTAGTCAAACTGTTTTTTATTTTCTCACTTTTAGTTCTCTAGTATTAGTATAATTTTCCTTGAACATTACATTTAATCACTATCACCTTTTAACACACAATCACGTGAATGTACATTAAAAGACAAAAGTATTAGATTTTGCTTCCCAGTGGCTACCATTCTCTTGCCTTCCAACTCCCTATCTTTCCTTTATCATTCCCCAATTCTGAAATTTTTTAGAGTCAGCTCCCATTTCACCAGTCATCTTCTGTGGTTCTTTCCTTACCTCATGACCATCACTACTACTGCATGTGGTGTGGGGTAGGGAGTTAGGGGGGCATCATTAAGCAGCTTTTGCAACTCTGTTACCTTAATCCCAAACTGAGTATGTGGGTGCAAAAAAGCCTAAGCTACCACATACTCTGAGTTATGAGATTTTGGATTGCCTGCCTGTGACAGCATAATCACTATGTTTTCGATGGAAGAGTTTATTGGATATATTTCAGGGCATCTGTGAATTCGGATGGGAGAGAATTTACATTTTTATTTTTAGTCATCTCTAACCAAAATTTAGCATTTCTTTCCATTTTTTAAAAACAGTATTCTGAGAAAGGATTCACAGACTTTACTAGACTACCAGCAGGGGTACATTACCCTAAAAAGATGAAAAATCTTTACTTGAAAGGGTTGGGAAGAGGAAACACAAACCAAGAAGGGAAAGCAGAATGGCATGGTCATTGTAGACTCTTGGAGCTGTTATATCTAGATTCTTGAGCAAAAAAATAGGAGAAAAAAAGGTTGAGATTAAAAAAAAAAAAAAAAAAAGGAGAAAGGTAAAGGTAAGGAAAACACCCTGCTTTCCTCTTTGATCCATCCCATCTATAGGGCCACATTTAGGTGTTTTGATTTCAGATAAAAATGAAAAAATACTCTATACCACAAAAATTTTCCCTCCTTCTCACTCTTCTACCACTTTGATCTTTTTTATTTTCAAAAATGTTTTTCTTTCCCCAATTTCAGATAAAAATTAAATTTCAATTAATTTCAACAAGCAACTTGACAACTGGCGTGTACATTTCTGTACATAGTAACATGGGAACTATGAGAGGCAACATGGCCTAATGGGAATTGAGCCAATTCTGGAATCAAACATGAATTCAAGTTTCATCTCTGACCCATATAGGGGCAAGTCATTAAACCTCTCCCCAAGAAATTCCTTAAGACTGTAATTTGTAGAACAATTGTAATTCTTCATTGGTTGATAAAATCATAGATCCAATCAAAAGGCATGCTATCAATTGTCCACTATTCCTCCTTTGTTAGCATTTTAGCATCCAGCTGTTAGAAGTATGTTTGTATTTATGACCAATATTAAACTAAAGTATAAGAAATAAAGGTTCCATGAATTCTTCAGTGCATAGGACTACAGTGGAATATATGCCAATAAAACTAACAACTTAAATGAAATGAATGAATATTTACAAAAATATAAAATAGATTTAGAGAACAAGAAATTGAGAACTTAACCCAATACCATACTCAAAAATTGAACAAGCCATAGATGAATTAACAAAGGGGGAAGAAGGCCTAGGACTAGATGAATTAACAAATAAATTCTATCAAATATCCAAAGAACAATTAATTCCAATGTTAAATAAACTGTTTCCTAAAATGAGAAAGGAGGGCATCCTACCAAATTCTTTTTATAATAACAGCTATTGTCTTGATATCTAAACCAGAAATAACCAAAAGAAAATTACTCCCAGTGTGGAAATGGACTCCTAATGTGGAAGGTTCTTTTATCAATTCAGATCTACCATGATTTAGGAGATAAGTAGTTGCCTGAGACACAAAGCAGTTAAGAAAACTTGTTCACAGTCTCATAGGTAGGATTCAAAACCATGTTCTTGTTTCCAAGCATAGTACCCTATCTGCTATTTCTCTAAAAGATGGGATAGTCATTGGGGGAAAATAATACAGTCTCAAATGTAAAAACTCTATATATGCATACATAAAGTAAAAACATTTTAAATGTTTTCCCAGTTGTAGACATTAAAGGTTACTGTGTGAGTGCACTGTGCACTGTGTGAGTTATAGATGAATACTTGCCTTTCTGAATGGATCCTATCCCATGATCTCATTTCGGCAGGGAGTTGACCCTGATTTTAAAAGTAGCTCACTCTTACAGGATGAATCTGGCAAGAGAATATCTATCTGTTGATAGTTTAGATCAGCCTAGCTAACTGTGAAGAACCAAAAACGTGGCTACCCAGTGATAAAATTTTTCTGCCACAAAAGCTCATGTCCTATACTATCTACTAAGGCATGAGTCAGATCCATATCAACAGAAGGAATATCCATTCCAGTAAAACCATAGATCTTTCAAAGTATTGAAGAAGGGAATGACCTTTCTTGTCTGACTTTTCAAGGTTTGGGAATTAGTGGTTAACTTGATTCTCTTTTCTTGGATCAGATGCCATAACTATGGCAATTGGTATAGCAGATAAGTTTATATCAAAAACTGGGCATAAAAATTTTAACTTCGAAAAAAATCTTCTAGATCATCTTGTCCAATAGTTCTCAAACTTTTTGTTCTTAGGACCCCTATATACTCTTAAAAATTATTAAATACCCCAAAGAGGATTTGTTTATGAAGATTGAATGTATTGATGTTTGCCATATTAGAAATTAAAATTAGTATTGGTTCTAAAAACAACTTTGACCTTGAGGTCCCTTTGAAAGGATCCTTCCCCAGACCATACTTTGAAAACTGCTGAAGTCCAACCCTTTTTTTATACAGATGAAGGCCCATAGAAGTTAAGCAAATTAACCAAAGATATAGTTAATGTTAGAACTAGAGCTTAGAATAAGTCTTTTAAGTCCTAATTGAATGCTTCTTCCAACTCCTGACATTAACTCTCTTTTGATTTTTAAGTCAAAATGTGGAGGACTTTTCATGACCATTTTAATATACAAATAACTTTTTTATCGACTCCTATTTTGGATGAGAAACATGACATACATTTGGAGAATTTTTGCTAGTTTTCATTTTTATAGTTTCATCGTGGAACATTATTGACAACTTAAACCATACATACAAAATCTATAAAAAGTTCTGTTCTCAAAATACAGTGGTATATGCACTGTTAAGTAAAAGTTTAGCACTGTTCTTTTGCTCTTTATACTGACAAAATCGTACTGCTTTGGATATAAATGAATACTAGTTTTCTAATATCTGTCCTAAAATATTTGTTTAAGATGCAAACTTAAAAACCACACCAGGACTTGTTTTTATCTTTGCTTTGACTTTATATGTGACCTTGTGACAGTTGTTGATCTTTGTGTCAGTTTCTTATCTTATTAAATGGTGGTCATATTTTTCAATTCAATAAACACTTATTAATCTCTCACCATGTACTCTAGGGATACAAAGTCAAAAATAAAACTATCCCTGGCCTCACGAAACTTTAATCCTACTAAGTGGGAGCAATATCTGCGCAGGTAAAGAAGATGAAGTCTTTTCAAGAGGGAAAGAGCAATGTTGATTCCCAAAGGAATTGATTCCATAGGACTTTGCACATGCTCTGAGCTTTGAAAGAAGTTAGGGTGATTAAGAGGCAAAGGTGAGAAGTAGTTTTATTTCAAGAATGGAGCTAGGAATGTCAAATATCAAATGTAGGTCAACTTGGGTATAACAGTATATGTAAAGGGGAGTAATACAAAACAAGTCTAAAAAAAATGTGTGAGTCCTATTATGGAAGGACTTAAATGCCAGGGTATAGTTTGTATTTTTTTTTCCTCTTGAGGCATTAGGAAACTCCTGGAGGTTTCTGAGTAAGGGAGTAACAAAGTTGTCCTACATCTTATAAGGGAAGAATAATTTGGTGGCTGTGTGGAGCATAAGTGGAAGAAAAAAGAGACTGAAAGCAAGGAGATGAGTTAGGAGGTTGGCTGAACATTCCAGGAGAATGATATTGAGGTAGTGATATAGAGTAGAAACTCTGAGATTGGATAGAATAAGGGATGGATGTCAGAGATAATGTGGCAGAAGAGTAAAAAAGACTTAGCAAGTGATTGGATATGGAGAGTAAGGGTGAGGGAAGAGTCAAGGATGATTTCAAAATTATATACTTGGGTGCTACCTTTAATAGAATTTTGTTGTTCAGTTATTTCAGTTGATTCCAACTCTCCATGATGCCATTTGGAGTTTTCTTGGCAAAGATACTGGAGCCATTTTTTTTTTTGCCATTTCCTTCTCCAGCTTATTTTACAGATGAGGAAACTGAGGGAAACAAGGATAAGTGACTTGACCAGGGTCACACAGCTAGTAAGTATCTGAGGCTAGATTTGGACTCAGGAAGATGAGTCTTTCTTACTCCAGGCCTGGCACTCTATCCATTGCACATATTCAATAGAATATATTTTCCCAACTATCCTTATAATGCAAACTGCTTTATTGACTGAGCCACCAAATAGAGGTACACAAGTGAGAATTTTTAGGCCTTTGTTTTTTTATTGGTAAAATAAGGGGACTTGGACATCAGGAGTGGGGAACCTGTGGTCTCGAGGCCACAAGTCCTTTAGGTCCTCAAGTGTGTGGCCCTTTGAATCCAAACTTCACAAGCACTTGAGAACCTAGAGGGCCACTTGTGACCTCAAGGCTGCAGATTCCCCACCCCTGGAGATGATCTTTATGGAGCCTTCTAGCTCTAAGTTTCCATGATTCATGTCTCCTCTAGTATGAGAAACTTTTTAAGCACTCTCCTTTTAAGTAGAAGCAGTAGCAGCAGCAGCAGCAGCAGCAGCAGCAGCAGCAGCAGCAGCAGCAGTAGCAGCAGCAGTAGCAGCAGCAGCAGTAGCAGCAGCAGCAGCAGCAGCAGCAGCAGCAGTAGCAGTAGCAGCAGCAGTAGCAGCAGCAGCAGCAGCAGCAGCAGCAGCAGCAGTAGCAATAGTTAACATTTACATAGTGCTCACTATGTGCCAGGCATTGTGCTAAGTGCTTTACAATTATTTCATTTGATCCTCACAGCAAAACTGGGAGGTAGGTGCTGTCATTATCCCTATTTTACAGATGGAGAAACTGAGGTAAACAGAAGTGTCTGAGGTCAGATTTGAGCTCAGATTTTCCTGAATTCAGGCCCAGTATCTATGCTCTGCACAACCTATGTGCCCAATGATAAAAGGAAGTTAAATCTGCTAGGAGCTTTTATTTCTTCCCTGAAATATTTAGTGATGAAAATATTTTGTACTGGTATTGGATGTGTCTTGATTTTATGTCAGAATCAGACCAGAAATTTGACTATCTCACAAAAGTCACAACCTCCTCTCTGTTATTTCTTCTTACCTACCACAGTGATATATAATTGCAGTCAACCCCCTGAAAGCCTGTGGTGAGTTAGACAACGGTCTTGTTATTCAACACCTCAAGTTCCTGAACTACTTTGCCACCCAGCCTAGTTGATAACAGGGTACTGATAGTCTTTGGTGTTTAATTATTAAATCATTGTTGTTGAGCATGAAAATTATTCAGCAGAACATTGCATTTCTCTCCCTTTTTTCTCTCTGTCCTCTTCCTCAGTACCAATCATTATCTTATCCTAGCTGACACATCTCAGAAAGGAAAGAAAAAAAAAATCTTTCAACTGATATACATAGTATCCTAACACTACAAAAGACACTAGTTCCATATCCCTTCCTTATCTAGTGATAGTACAAATTTTAACCCTTTTTTTAAGCCTACCTGGGAGCAAGAAAAAGGATATGACCTGAGTTCATCTGAGGCTTTCCCTAATTTAGGCCTTGATAGAATCTCTGTGTTGACTCAAAACTGAATTTGATTCTTCCTCTTTCTTTTCCACATAATGAAGTGGAAAGTGTGCTACACTTGGAGTCATTAGAGGCCTGGGTTCAAATCCTGCCTCTAGCTTTTATTAGCTACGTGACCACAGACAAGTCACTTAACCCAAGTTTTGTCATCTGCAAAATGAGGAAATAAGTTTTGTAGTCCCACCTCCCAGGCAGTCTGAAGGCCAAATGAGAGGATGTAGGTCAAGCATCTGCAAACTTTAAAGGCCAGTGTAAGTATCTATTGTTATTTATCATTGTTGTTATCATCATTCCGTCTGAGCTGAGATACCAGCTTCTCAGCTGAAGCTTTCCCTGTGCTCCCCCTTCACTACTAGCTTTCTCCCTCTCAAAATACTTTGTGTTTATGTGTGTTGATTCTCTATTCTGTATCACTGTATGTATGTTGTTGTCTCCCTGTTCACTCTTGAGAATGGAAATTGTTTCTTCTTGAATTTGTATCCTAAGTATATAGGAGAGTACCTGGCACATAGTAGGCACTTAATAAATGCTTGCTGATTGATTGATTTGGCTCCCACATCTTAGGGGGCAAATTCTGATGTGTTCCCCTTAATCAAGCGCTAGACATAGAAGTGTGTGTAAATTTTACATTCTCAAGAAATCAGTCTTTACCACCCAGCTGCTACCTCTTTATTCTGTCCCTCTTACAGACTCTCCACATTGATTGTACATCAAGTCCCTGCAGGGCAGGAGTTCACAATTTCTTGCTCAAAAATTTATACTAGCATCCTAATGCTTCTCATATTAAACTGAGATGCATGCTTTTTGAGCTTCAAGACCCCTTTGTTAACTGCCCCTGCCCACCTAATTTACTATTCTCATTATTTCTCAAATTCTCCAGCTGAAGAAGCTCCTTATTCCTTACCTTTTCCTCCATATCTTTACACAAAGCATTGTCCTCATTTAGAACATACTTCCCCTTCCTCTTTATCAATTTATTTACTTCATCTCTTTCAAAACACTTCTCAAAGTTCAGTTATTCCGGGAAGTCCTCCTTGAGTAAACTCATATAATCTCTCATTTAAATTTTTGTAGAATTTTATATAATTTTTGCTTGCTCACCTGATTCTTTCCAAATAGAAGTCTTGTATTTTCTTATGCATTTTCCTGTCTTCCCAATTAGGTTTTAACTTCCTTAAGTTCAGTAGCTGTTTTGGGGAGGAGGGGGTGATGATGGATTGCTTTTGGGAAGGGGTCAGGAAACCATGCCCTGAGAGCCAAATCTTGTTGTAGAGAACTAAGAATTGTTTTTACATTTTTTAATACAATAAAATTTTCTGTTAAAATGTAGAAATCATTCTTAGCTTGAAAACTGTACAAAAACTGGAAAAAGGCTGGATTTGTCCAGTAGGTCATAGTTTGCCCTCTTCTACTGTAGAATCTGAGGTGAGGTCTGAATCTCAAATCAGTCTCAGACACTCACTAGCAGTGTGATCTTGGGCAAGTCTGTTTGCCTTAATCCATTGGAGAAGGAAATGACAGACCACTCCAGGATCTTTGCCAAGAAACCCCCCTTCAGGATCATGAAGAGTCGCACCTGTCTGAACAATACAACAACAATATTCTAGAATCTGGAGACAAAAATTAGATGTTTCATCCTAGATTAATATGGGGACAAGTGACACTGGCAGAAGCAAGCTGGGTAGCTTTTTTTTAGGGATTATGAAGTGTGGATAAAGAAACTTTTTATTGTCACTGTTGGTTAAGCATAGGAACTCCAAAAGAAAGGGGGAAATAGGAACACACTGTTCTTTAAGGGATGATTTGTAAGCATTTTGGAGAAGAAGCACCAGGAACCATGAACAGGCCGACCTCGTATCCCTTGGATAGGTGTGGGGAGGGTTACTAGACTATCAGTCTATAAGTTTTAAGTGCCTACTATGTGTCACTGTTCTGGGCACTGAGGATACAAAGAAAAAAAATGAAACAGTTACCACTTTCGAGAAAGCTATATTTTACTGGGGGAAACATCATGAAAACATATAGTTACATACAGATACATCCAAAGCAAATACAATGTAACCTTTAGGTGAAAGTCACTAGTAGTTAGGAATGCAGGGAAGATGCCATATAGAAGGTAGTACTTGGGCTGAATCCTGAAGGAAACTAAGACTTCTAATTGGTGAGAGTAAGGAGGCATGAGAGACAACCAGCAGTACAGAGTCAAGGAGCTGGTGGACCATAGGATGTATGGAGTAGAGAAGTATATGATAGGGTAAAGGTGTGAAGAGTTTAAGTGCCAAATAGCAAAGCTTATATTTGATGTAGCAGTAATGGAAAGTCATTGGAATTTATTGAGAAGATCAGGGTAGGAAGTATAGCTTCGTGAGACCTATGATTTAATAAAAATTACTTTGACAGCAGGGTGGAGGGTAGTGAGAATGAGGAATGAGGAGACACTCTGAGACCAAGAGAATGGCAAGGATAAATTAAGTATTCAGAAATTCACATTTCAGAGTGTTAGATGAAATCCCTCATGTTATCCTGGTGGACATGGTGGAGGAATGTGGGCTAGGTAATAAAATTTAAATAGATCTGGAACTTGTTGAGTAGAACCTAAGCTGTTGTTATTAATGGGTCATTTCAACTTGGAAGTAGGTCTCTAGTGGAACAGCATAGAGATCTGTACTTGGCCCTAAGCTGCTCAAAAATGTTATCAATGATTTATTTGAAGGTAATGATGACATGCGTATCCGATTTCCAGATGAAACTGGAAGGTATAGGTAACATGTTGGGTAATAGAGCTAAGCTCCAAAAAGGTTTTCAAGGGCTAGTCATCAAATAAGATGAAATTTAATAGAGACAGTTACAAACTGTTCTTGGGTTCAAAAAATCAACTGCAGGAGGCAGCCATACTCCTTCACTAGAGAACTTTAGACAGAATCTCAAAAAAACTACATACGTCTTTCAAGAACCCAGGGCCACCAGCATCCAGAGAGTGTGGAGGATATATGTTTATTTTTTAATGTTATATTAATAGACCCAGTTCTGCTTTTCTAACTGCCTCTTGAACATATCAATATTGATGTCCCACAGGCACCACTGAGTCAGAATGCCCAAGACTAACTTTTAATTGTCTCCCTGTCTCCTTTACAACTTCCCAGTTTCATCTTCACAGTAATTGGTGTTCAAAACCACAGAACCACCTTTGCTTCTTCCCTCTAACTTGTGACCAGATCCTATCAACTCTGTCTCTATATTATTTCTTGAATTTATTTCATCTTTGCTCACATTGCAAACCATTCTAGTTCAGGGCTTCATCACCTATTCCTGGGCTATTTGTCACTCCTGGTCTCTCTGCCTCTAGTCTCTTCTTCTCTTCACACAGTTGCCAAAATGGTCTTCTTAATGTGCAAGTCACTTCTTTGCCATTTCCCTATTCAGAACTCCAGGTGACTCCCTACTGCCTCTAAGATAAATTACAAACTTCCTAGTCTGATGCTTAATGCCCTTGGAAGTCTGGCTCCAATCTACTTTTTCAGCCTTTTGTCACATTATTCCCTTTCATTATTCCCTTTCCTTTAGCCAAACTGGTGCCCTGATCTGTAACATGCTATCCCTTGCATCTTTCTGCAGTCATACAGACTGTCTCCCTTGGCTATAATACATCTCTGCTGTTTGAAATCTTTCTCTTCCTACAAGGAAGAGCTCAGCTTACCTCTTCCATGAAACCTTCCTCCAACTAAAAGGATTGTTTCTTTCCAGAAATTTTCCTAGTCAATGTGACACTCTTTTTTTTTCCATTTTCTAAATGTTTGTTGAATAGTTAATATGGAAATGTGTTTCATGACTTCCCATGTATAATGAGTGTCACAATGCTTGCCTTCTCAATGGGTAAAGGAGAAGGTGGGGGGAAAGAAAGAACATGAAGCTGAAAATTTAAAAATGAATGTTTAAAATAGAAATTTTTAAAAAATCTTTAAAAAATAATAAATGCTCGTTAACTTACTGACTTTTTCCCTCTTCTGTTGTTTTGTCTTATATGTATTTGTGTACTTCTCATATCCCTGTAGTAAACCATAAACTCCTTGAGGGCAGGACTGTGTCATTTTTCATCTTTGTATCCTCAGTGCCAGCATAGTACCTTACAACAAATGTTTGTCAAATTGTTTAGCTGAATTAAACAGGCATCATGGCCTCATTGATACCATAGCCTCATTCCATGGGTTTTCTTTGGACTTCTGGTGTAAGAGAACTTTATGTTACTTGTATACTTTTTAACATTATAAATCATTATAGAATCATTCCTATTCAGAAAAGTAAAGGAAATGAGATAGAAAAATAGATTCAGAGGAGATTCATCTAAGATCCATTTAAGTTGTTGCAGAAGTTCCGTATTAAGTGGACTGCCTGTGGTTTGAATAGCTTTGCCTCACTTATTACTGAAAAGTAAATTGGGACCCAGTACAAATGTAATTTCATGATCCATGTGACTAATTAAAATATTTGAAAAATGAACCAAATTCTCCCAGTGCCCAAATTGGTTTAGGTCAGGTGTAGTTGTTTAGAAGAAAGAAGTAGTATTCAAAATAACATCAACAAATTAGATAAATGAACCTTCAGCATCAAAATTATAAACTGTAGTTTCATATATCAGGTGGAAAATTTAAAGGAAAAACAAACTAAAATACACATTGGTTGGAGACAAATATAACTAAAAAGGAGGAGGTGAGAAGATGTTGAGATCATAGTAGCTTAATAGTAGTCCATAGCAGTCGAGACTGAATCAGACACATAAGCATACATCAGTGGACAGAGCAATAGGCCTTGATTCAAGAAGGCCTGAATTCAGAACTGGCCTCACACACCAGCTGTATGACCCAGAGCAAGTCACTTAACATGCTTCAGTTTCTCCATCTGTAAAATGGGGATAATGATAGCACCTACTTCCTGGGATTGTTGTGAGGATAATAATATTTATAAGGTATTTTGCACAATTTCTGGTACATAGGAGGTGTTATACACTAACTGTTACCCAAATACCCAGTTTACTTTAAGGTCATGGGAAAATAAGATAGGGAAAATTGCCAAAAGAAGGGAATAGAAAATAGAATTTATAATGAAACATTAAAAATAAATTGGGGTTGATACAAATATATAAAAATAAAAGTCATTCTCCAATTAGTAAATGGTCAAAGGATGTGAACAGTGAATTCTCAAAAGAAAAAATGTAAATTCTCAACAGTCATGTGAAAAATGTTCCAAATCACTAATAATGGAAATGAAAATTAAAACAATTCTGAGGTTCCACCTCACACCTATCAGAGTATCAAAGAAGACCAAAAAAGAAAGTGATAGTTGTTGGAGGAACTATGGGAGAAACATACTAATGTACTCTTGGCCCAATTATTCTAAAAAGCAATTTAGAACCATACTAAAAAAAAAAAAAGACACTAAGTTGTACATGCCCTTTTATTCAGTAATATCATCAGTAGGCATATACCCCAAAGACATCAAAGAGGGAAAGGATCCATATATACAAAAATAGTGATAGCAGCACTCTGTGCTGTCAAACAACTGGAGACAAAGCAAGTGTCCATCAATTAGGGAATGACTGGACAAATTATGGTATATAAATAATGGAGTGTTATTTTGCCATAAGAAATGACAGAAGAGATATGTTCAGAGAAACTTGAAAAAAATTGTGGAAACGGATGTGGAGTGAAGTCATCAAAACCAGGAGAACCATGTATAAAGTGATTACAACACTGTAAAAGAAAACAACTTTGAAAGAATTCATATCTTATATTAAAGTAGTAAAGAATCCAGAAGAAGGGAGGGAGGTTGGGATGAAGGAAGAAAGGAAGGAGTGAAGGAAAAAAGGAAGATGTTTTTCAGCTTTTGGCAGAGAGGTGATGGATTCTAGGTACACTATGAAACATTTTCATAGACAATCAGTGTATAAATTTGATTATACTTATTTGTTACAAGAGAGAAATTTTTATTATTTAAAGGAAGAATCAGCGGAAGGTACTGATAAGGATGCAAAAAAAGAAATAAAACATTTTTAAAATATGCAGAAGAAAAAAGTTCAGAAGGGGACCCAAGCAGTGCAATATTGGTGCTACCATGTCAAATTTAACATATACTTTTAACGATACCATTTATTGGTAAGAGAGATTTGTTTTATATACAATCCTCTTTTCAGTTCTTTACATATGGAAAAGTTCATTTTTGTTGTCTGCTGAGCTTATAAGACAAGAAGATTTGGAGGAAAGCAAGAAATGTATATAGGTAATCATTTAGATAAGTATAAAGAATAAAACAAAAACTTCTGGTATAGAGAAAATTCATGTTGTGTAATATGTTATTAAAATATTTGTACTTTCCACCATAATTATTACAACTCTGAAAAAGCCCAAAATGACTTAATTATTATTAGAAGCAATAATAATAAATTGGGTCATTTAGTCTAAAAGGAATGAGCTGAAGGGTGAAGTCTTCAGGATATACAGAGTAGTAATAAAGAAGATGCTAACCAATAGCTTTCCATGTCATCAAAGAAGTGGACAGTTGGGAGACATGTGAAATAAAGTTACTGAAAAGCTCCCGACCAAAACAAAAAACCTGTTAAACACTGGAACAGCCTGCCAAGAGGTGAGCCTCCTCTTGAGTCACTTGGGAAGATGATGCATAAATGTCTTTCTTATGCTACCAAGTGCATTTGTATTTGAGAGGGGTTGTCCTAGAGGACATCTAAAGATTCCTCCCAATTTTTCTAATTATGTCCACATACAACCAATCTTCTAAATTTCCTTTTATTTTTTCCCTTCACAGTGACATTCAAGCTAAGCTTGTCTACTCCTGACAATGAATAACTTCCAGGATACTATGGATCACACACAAGAAAATGAAATTCTTGTAGCAACCCAAACATATTGCGTGGAGCGACCCATCTATAGCTATCCAGTCCTACATGGGAAGCTACACAAGAAGGACAAAGTTTCTGATCCTATCGGAGATAAGATAAAACGGGCTTTAAGGTAGTATATTTGTACTTTGTATACAGGGAAAAGAGGGTTAAGGTATTTTATATAGTCTATGATAAGCCTTTGTGAGATATAAGACCAGTGGTATAGAGAAGTTGTGTTTGTTGAAATAAAGACAAATGAATGGTAAACACTCATAATTTAGAAAGTCATTTGTACCATTCCTGTTAGTGCTGGATATATGGGTATGTAAATAACAACATGTAGAAACATAAGCACATAGAGTGAGATCTTGAAGGGATTTTAGAGGTGATTTAGTCCAACCCCATTATTGTACACTTGAGGACACTGAAATTGAAAAGAGTTAAGTGACTCCTTTTAGCAGATGTCATCTTGAATAAAAATAATGCCATTTGAGACCCTTCCTAACTTAGCCCCCTCATGCCTTTCCAGTCTTCTTACATTTTACTTCCCACCATATATTCTTCAATCCAGTAACACTGGCCTCCCTGTTGTATCACAAAGTAGAAACTATCACTTGGCTCTGGGTATTTTCTCTAGCTGTCTCTCACTCCTGGAATGCTCTTCGTCATCTCTGCCTAGACTTCTCTGGCTGTCCCAACTAATATCTCCTCTTCTACAGAAAGTCTCTCCCAAACCCTCTTAATTCTAGTGCCTTCTCAATTTTTTTTCCTATTTATTGCCTATGTAACTCATATGTGTATATTCATTTTCTTATCCCTCCACTAAATTGTGAACACTTTCAGGGCAAGGACTTTTACAAAAGAGGTAAGTGCCTCTCTTTGTATTTCTAGCACTTACCACAGTGCCTAGGACATAGTAGGTGCTTAATAAATGTTTACTGACTGCCTAAGTGACAAGTGATTTCATTGGTATAGGGGATTTGCAGATGAGGAAACTTTCCCTACCAGTGTAGACTGGCATCTTTTCTGCAAATTATACTCTTAGAAAGTTGCCTAGAGCACTGAAAGATTAAGTCCCACAGCCATTCTATGTCAGAGACAGAACTTGAATAATCATCTTGAAAATGACTATTTTTCAAGTGCTTACTATATTTTGCCTATGCATAAGAGTTTGTGAACAACTGTCTCTGTACTTTCTAACTGTCAAAGTAACTATCCACATCTGTTCCTTTCTCCCTAGAATTGCCCTGTTCATCCTGTTTGCCCATCCTTTCCCTAACTTCTTCACCTTTTGTTTTATCAAAGAACCGCAGAATAAAAGGACCTCTCATTTTGGGAAGCACTTTACCTAGGCAGTAACAAGCCTAGAGATGCTAATATGCCCTTTAGCAAAATTTGCCCTGAAAAAACTATTTACAATATACCGCAGAATGTGACTGTGTTGCCTCCTAGTTTGATTGATAATCAATGTTTATATCTTTGATTACAGACCTATATTTACTGTTGGAAAGTAGGGATGCGTCAATTAGGCAAGATTCAGCCTGGAGTGTTTCTTTTAGCTCTACTATTCCATTAGCTCTAAGACTTGCCTCAAATAGTACATGTTGATACGTTATTGCAAAAATAAACCCAGACAATATCGAAGAAAATAAACAGGAAAAAAGAAGTAGTTCATTGCCAAAATAATAATAAATTCCAGTCTTTTACTGACACCTTATTAAGTCAGAATCCCAGTTTCTCAAACCCCAAATTGGTTCCAGTGGGATAAGTACTAACTAATCTTCATGCTAAAAAGACCTGTTGTTGAGAATTAAAAGACAGGACTCAGAAAAATTAGCTATGATTCTATTTTCTTACTGTTTCAACAGTCCTGCATCTCCAGGGCCCAACAGATCCCCCATTATTTCAAAAATTAGTACTGAAGATTTATTCCTTTTGGTGTGGGTGGCAAGGAATATAATTTTAATTGTTTTTCTTTTACATAGGAACGTTAATAGCAGTAAATAACGGAGTCATTCTGTTCTAATACTTTTTAATTTCTTTTAAGAATTAGAAAGGGATGTATAAGAAAATTATGTAGATTTTTGTATTTGTAATAAATATAGTCAGTTCTACTACTGAAAAGATTTAGGATCCTTTTAAACTTTCAAAAGTAGATAAGCACAACCAAAATAAGAAGAGAAATAGGAATAGGTATGATTTATATTTTTTACATTTCTGCTCAATTAAATGATAGACAGCAGGTTATATTAAAAGTAGCACTGTACTAGGAGATGGGAGACTTGGGTTCTGGAAGTGATATTTAAACAGTTTTTGAGGAAATTAAAAAAAGATGATGGGAATGATATAAAATGATATTTGTATAATGAATATGCATTATAATGGAACATAGAGGAAAAAGGGGAAAGTAATTAATTAAAAGCATGCAGTTTTTAGAGATTTTTGACCCTTCAGTACTACAGTAATTATACAGTCAGATACAAGGTATTAAAAACATGAAAGAGAAACAGTTAAAAATATACATTGGTTAGACACAAATTAGCAAAAAAGGTGAAAATGGAGCTAAGGCTGGACTTATTAACGGCATGATTTTGGATAGGTCATTTTACCTCAGTGTTCCTTCGTTATCTCATTTGCAATATGGAGATAACAAATATCCTAGATCAGATGATCTCTTGATTTCCTTTACACTTCAGAGATCTAGGATTCTAGGTTAGTGGTTTTTTCCAGAATACCTTTTATTTAATTAAGAAACAGTTAACCACTAGAGGGCACACTGTACAAAACAATTCACCGAACAATCAAAATGCCATGCCTTTTCTGTATAACAATAATGTCGACACATCAACAGAATGATTCATGAATTTTAAGTCTTATAGTGGTGATGACAGATATGCACTGGTCCTTACGTACTCTTTTGCTTGATTCCTTTATAACCTGTTGCAATCGAATTCCCCAGGATACATTCTACTTAGGACAATAAATTAGGTTTCCTGCTCTTATACCTTAGCCAGCCTCTCTTAGTCTTGTGTCCTCATCTCATGCCACCAAACTGTCTTTGACATCCCTTTCTACCTTTCCTCCTGAGTGGAAAAATAGGCATCATATCTGTCTTCAGCTTAGCTTACTCATATCTTGAGTCCAGTTTACCAGGCTTCTCTTGTGGTATTTCTCATTGGCTTCTAAATGAAAACTCTGCTGTTTTTCAGAGTCAGCTACAGATCCATTGATCATAGCACCAACTAAGCTTCCCTCATAAAGAAAATGGTTCTAAAAGATAAATCTTTCTCTATCTTGGTAAAGAAGGGTATGTTATCCAGAGCACAAATTTTGTGACTATTTTATTATAATAGAATAATTACAGGGCAGGAAATGTCTGCTGTTATGAATTTTACTAAGTTATATATTACTAATTTGTCTTTTATCTCTCTGTCTTTTCCAGTTGTACGCCTAAGAAAATAAGGAATATTATCTATATGTTCTTGCCCATATGTAAATGGTTGCCAGCTTATAAACCAAGGGAATATGTATTTGGGGACTTTGTCTCAGGTATAAGTACAGGGGTGTTACATCTTCCTCAAGGTTAGTAAAATACCATCCATGTTTATTCTATTATTTCAAACAACTGCCTACTTTTAAAATACATGACTTCCTTCTTTTTATATGTTCCATTAGAATTTGTGCTCATGTATAAACCATATTTTATATCACTCTCATTCTTTTTTTAACTATCTCTAAAAACTTTTTGAAAATCACTCCATGAAAAAAGAGTAAAGATGGAACATGGCATAGTAGATAAGGAGGCAACCTCAGAATCAGAAATGAATGAATGAAAAGACAATTTATTGAATACATAATATGCACAAGACACTAGACTCTGTGTTGGGGATACAAATAAAAAAGCAAGGTAGCCTGTGCTTTCAGTTAGCTCAGTCTAACTGAAATATATACATATACATAACTATCAATCTATATATACATATATACACACATATGCGTGCATACGTATATACATGTGTGTGTGCATATGCACACATACAGGTATTTATATGCACTCACACATAAGTGTATAAGTATACACATGCATGCATGCGTACATACATACATGCATGCATGCATGCATACGTAAACTGCCTTTGTAACCCTGGGCAAATCACAAAAACTACTTTGTATAGGATCCTAACTTGAAAACAGTCTCACATCTACATTGTTAGAAGGAGCTTCCTCACTGAAGACTCTGCACATCTGTGAAATCACAGGAGGTTTTAAAAAAAAAGCATATTTAAAAGAAAAATTATATTCAAACTACAGCTATATAAAGACAATGTTAACTACAGCTGTATAAAGAATACTAACTGCAGCTATGTAAAGAAAATACTAACAGCAACAAAATGTACGTCAAATATATAGGATGGCCCTGATAAAGTTTATATATATATACACACATATATCTTTGATACCTTTTTACAATTGGCAGGAAATAGATTGTATGGTTACATACAGTCATTTATAATTTTTTCTTTTCTTTCTTTTGTTCTTATTTATATATATGCATACATGTAACTGCTGATGTAAGTGAAAAATACAATTTATTGTATTCAAAAGAAAATCAACTAATTCTCACAAAGTTTCAGGATCATAGGAAATGGAGGAATGGTATATGGTAATATTGATTCTATAACTATAAAACTTGATGAGAGGACTCAGGTCTTACCCAGAGCCATACCAAGTCATTTACTCAACAGATACACGTTGAGTACTTGCTATACGTAAAGATGTACCTTTTAGAGGTCTTTGAGGGTTTTTTTCCAACTCTCTGATGCAAATTATATTTTTAAAAATGCAAGAACGTATCCCAAAGTCAGATATACTATGAAGAAAATGTAGTTCGAGTTTGAAGTGTTCTTTTAACAAGCAAATAAAAATATATAGCTGAATTATCAGTGAATAGAAAATGTTTTCAGGATTTCAGGAAAGAAGCTAAATTATCATCTATTGAATAGAATAATCTCAGTAGATCAGAGATAATAAGATCAGAAAGAATTGTAAAGGAGGAGGTCTGGACACTTCGGAATGTGAAAAGGAAAGAGTGAAATTTGAGAGACTTGAGGATTCCAGTTGCAGGAATAACAGAAAAATCTAACAAGAAGGGAAAAGAAGTTGGTAAGACCAGGAATGAAAACTGGAGTGTGTCTATCAAGATACTAAAAGAGTAAGAAGATACTAACAGAGGTGAGAATGGAAAGTGAGAATTCCAGAGGTGAAACACCTAACCAGACAGTTCCTACAACAGAGTTAGACCCAAGAGCTACAGGAAAGAACGACAAAAGACTAAGGCTCTTCTAAAAGTGTGTAGAGTAGGTATAATTATTTGATGACCTACATAGTATGTGCAATGTTTGCCTTTCTGCTTTAGCCAAGTAATTCTTTCTTAGAAGAGAAGGTGGATGCGCATGAGGAACGATTCTCCATTCTCTAGATTATCAGGAAAAATGAGGTGTTCTTTCAAAAGGTAGAATAAAAATGTCAACGTAGTAGATGGAGAATAAGAAGAAAGAGAAGGAGGAGGAGGAGAAGAAGGAGACAATAGCTACAATGATGGCTAAAGGAGATCATTATGCAGTACAAAGAGCACTGAACCTGGAGTCAGAGAACCTGACTTCTAATTTTAACTCTACTACTTAATACCTGTGTGATAAAGTCACTTAATCTCTCTGGTTTTCAATTTCCTCATCTGTAGAATGAGAGGTTTCACTAGATAATTTCTAAGGAATTTCTAGCTCTAATATAAAGTCCTAAATACTTTGGAGCGAAGTAATAGATATGAGATTCTCCTTAAGAAGAATGACCTGGACCATTCAAGAGGAAGTAGCTGTTTGTCTTCCAGGGAATGATGATATAGGTCTATATGTAGGTGCTGTCAGCTAAGACTCAGTGAAAGAAGAGATTAATAACGGTATTTGCTAACTTCATACTGAGGGCTACTGAGACTGCTGTCTGTCAAGTTGACAATAATAAGAGGATACTGTTGTCTTCTGGAAACACATACCTAAGACTGGACAGCAAACAGTCAAGCTAGATGATTCCACACAGTGGTCATGTCCAAAAATATGTCTCCTTCTGTACCTTTTGTCCATCACCTGTCTGTCAGAAGGTGGGTAACAGGCCTCATAGGTCCTCTAGAGATATAATTGGTCATTTCATTGATCAGAGTTTCTAAGTCTTTCAATATGTCTTCCTTGTCCCTGAGTACATCGTTCTCCAAGTTTTTCTCATTTCACTGTGCATCAGTTCATGAGTACCAAGATTCTCTGAAATCATGTCTTTCACTATTTCTTCCAGTGCCATAATATATGATTATATTCATATACATTTTTGTCACAATTGTTTAACCATTACCCAGCTGACTCTGATTGGCTGCAGAGGAGGAAGCGAGGCTGGTGACTTTGAACAGCCCTCACTTAAACAAAGAGAGATACATCCAACCTATGTGTTTCTTGAAATTGTTAGGATTTTCCTGAGATGCCTGTCTCTTTCCCCTTTGTTAGAATGTGAAATGTAAAAACTTCATCATCATGTTGGCCCTGTCAATAGTTCAAGTGTATTTAGTTTTCTCGGTTTCTCCGGAGTCTTGTGTTTGTATTTTAAAGTTCTTACTTAGCTCAGTTTTTTTTTTCATCAGGAAAGCTTGAAAGCCCTCTTTTTCATTAAAGATTCCTTTTTTTCCCCTGGAACATTAAACTCAGTCTTCTGGGGTAAGTTAGTCTTAGTTTTTACCTTTTGTCTTTTGGAATAGTGTATTCCAAGATTTTCTCTCTTTTATTAAGTAATAGGTACTGGATCTCATATGACAAAAGTGTCAACAATGTGAATGCAGCCTAAAGCACTCCTTCCTATGACACAAACCACACTGAAGTGTAACTGGGAAATATTTAGCAAAGCAAATAAAAATACAGTAAGACATAGATAATATTACATTTTAAAACTAAATCAGTAGGTGTCCCACAGGGATCTTTATGAACAAATTAATGGCTTCCCTTTTTCTTTGAGTTTTACACCACTGTGGTGTAAATCCTAAATGCTGTTCCTCCGTACTTTTACTCTTTCTTTCTGGCTGCTTGCTTTATTTTTTCTTTTGACTTGAAAGCTCTGGATCTTGGTGAGAAAATTTTTGAGAATTTTCATTGTGAACTTTTTTCTGGAGATAACTGGTGGATTCTTTCTATTTTGACTTTGCCATCTAATCCTAATCAATCTTAGCAGTGTTAATTTATGATTTCTAAAAATGTGGTATATAGGCTTTATTTTTGGTAGTGGTTTTTAGACAGTCCAGTAATTCTTAAGCTGCCTCTCTGTGCTCTATTTTTCAGGTCAAATTTTTTTAATAGTACGTATCTTATGTTTTCTCTTACTTTAAAAAAAAAACTTTTTTTTCCTAATATTTTTGTTGCCTCATGAAGTTACTGAGATCCATTGGGTTCATTCTCATTTCTGTGAAGTCCATTACTTGAATAATACTTTTCATATACTATTCTGAGTTCTTATTCTCCTTCCTGCAGAGCTTGCTCTAATTCATTTCTTCTAGGTATTCTAGGTATGTAGTCCTTGACAGTAAGCCATTGTTTTCTTTGAGTCTCAACCTGTAGTTGTTGTGAAGTTACTTTCTTCTGAGTTTCTCTTTTGACTTATGATATTAATAATTATTATAATATATAATCATAATATATTAATTTTACTAGTTAATATTGTAAATTATAATAACTCTTGACCTGTAATATTTCTTCTTGTCACTTGATATCTTCTGTTTACTCATATCGCCAATGTCAGTTCCTAATTTGCCATTTTTGTCAGGCTCAGGCTTGATCCCCTGCTACACTCTGGAATGTGGGGTAGTTAGATCCTGTTAAATTCTACCTGCACTTTTCAAATTGCTGCTGCTGACTTCCACTTCCCCTCCTGTTTCTGGACTCAGAGTTCTGGCATTGTCTCCGTCAGCTTTGTGATTAATTATCCCTAATCAGCATACTATTCATAGACTACTGCTTCTTCTCCTTCCCTGGTGGTGTTTTCCTACCAAAAAACTCCCTGTGGTGTCTCTGGTCTTTACATTGCTGTGGTCTACTGCTCCCCTTGGGGCTTTCTTAAAGGTCAGGGTGTTTTGCTTCTGGGATTCTTTGTTGTGACACTCCTATGATCTGCTGCCCCTTGCAGGGATTTTTCTCCTTGGGACACAATAGCTTCCAGCCTATCTACTCCTGGCTTCTTTGGCAAGACTTTTCTTCAGTTCCATGGCTTCTGGTTATTTTTTCTGTTCAGTCTTGGTATGGATGAAAAAACTTATTGAAGTTCTCTTTGGAATTTTTGGTTATTGTTCAATCTGCTTTTAGATCATTGCTGAAGAAAAGTAGGAGAATTGGACTTCTCTGCCCCTTTCACTTGGCCATCTTCACCAGAAACCTTGAGAAATTACAAAAGGTTCAAATAAAGGATAAGTAGAATTTCATGGCATAAATTCTACATATGTCAGCTTTAGAGAAGCAGGAAGCTCTCAAAAATAAAATGCTGAATACAAAGAGAGATAATTCCAAAGAATAAAAGAGCTGTCTAAAGAGATTAATGTGACTGCCCCTAGGTTTTTAAAAGACATCTAGAGAAGATGAAAGCAAAGTAATATAGGATAAAATACAAATATATGGAATAGTCCTGGAAATATATTGTCAGAAGTGTTAGAACCCAGAATGAGCAGAAGCTGGTGAGGCATGCTAAAGAAAAGAGATAAGTTTTTAAAAGTTATATTGGGGGAAAAGAGGAGGAGCAGAGATGGCATAGATAATACAATATACAACAAAGAAAAAAGTATAATTACTCAACTCTTTCTTAGCTTTTTTCTCTGCCAATGAGAATTTCTTTCAACTTCAAATATCAAAAGAAAAATTACTAAAAGTAAGTTTAAACCCATGAGAAATGGAAAAATAGGAAAAACACATCCTGCCTTCCTTGGTGAGTTCAAGGCATCAGGCCCAGATAAACTACATCTCAGAGTAACAAAAGTAATGGCAAGTGTGATTGCTGAGTATAGAGGAGGGCACATGTCTCAGCTTTCAAATAAAAGAAATGTATGAGTGGGATGGAGTCTGCAAACTAGCTTAGTGAGTTCCTTTTTGATTCCTGGAAAAGTTCTAGAACATATTACTCAAGTTGTGCATGGTGAATTCTGAAAAAGGATGGAGTGATAATAGTCAGGTCACATCAAGAATAGGCCAATCATGTCAAACTAGCCTCATTTCCTTGTTTGATAAGGTAATTAAATCTGGTTGATTTTAAGAATGCAAGATAGTTTGCCTAAATTTTACAAAGCATTTAACAAAATCTCTCGTTATTCTTCTAGACAAAATGAAAGACTATGGGTTAGAAAATAGTACAGTGAGGTGGAATTAGATTAAATAGGTTCAGTATCAGCCCAACATTAGTTGGAAAGAAGTCTCTATTGTAGCATTCTAAAGGTATATACTTGGCTCTGTGTCATTCAGCATTTTTTATCACTGTCTTGCATAAAGGCACACATAGCATGCTTATCGAATTTGGAGTCAGTATAAAGGTAGTTAACATTGGTGGATAAAGGCTTTATCAGAAAAAAAAGTCCTGACAGGCTAAATACTGGATTGAACTCAGAATGAAATGTAATAGGGACAAGTTTAAAGTCTTATGCACGAGTTAAAAAAAACAAAATGCAAAAGATAGGGATCGACTTCTACACACACACACACACACACACACACACACACACACACACACACACACACACACACACACACACACAAATCTGGAAGTTTTAATAAACTACAAAATCAAGGTGAGATGGGAGCCAAAAAAAACCTAATGCAATCTTAGCTTGCTTTTGGAGTTGAGTAGGGGTTGATAAAAGTGTTCTCTTCTTCTCTGGTCAAACCACATATGGTATATGAAATTCATTTCAGACTGCCACGTTTTACCCAGGAATACTGATGAGCTGGAGAGTATCCAGAGGAGGGTAACTAACATATTAAAGGATGCTGAGATCATTCTCTGTGAGGATCATTAGAATTAATTGGCAATATTTAGCAAGGAGGAATAATGGATAAAAGTTATAAAGAGAAAGAGAGACTTTAGACATGATGTAAGAGAACTCTTTCTAATAATTGCAGTTATCCTAAAGTATTATGGGGTGACTGGAAGTAAGGGATTTCCCCTCACTTAGACATTAGCAAATGCTGTATGACCACATGCATAAAATAGGAGATGTCATAATGGGAATTTTTCTCTATGTGTGTTGATATCTTAAGTGCTAATTCTGAGATTATTTGTGTGAATTCCAAAGTGTTTCTGTATGTGGAACATGGCAAGAAGTTATTTTTTTCTTGCAATTTTTTCTTCCTGAGAACTAAAATCTGTTGGTATTTGACAGAGCAGTGGTCTCATTATTTTGATCATCTTGGCAACTCTCTTCAAGGCGTAACTTGTAACACTGTATAAGGGAAACTCACTTTACAAAATAGTTATCTTCCTAAAAAGTTGTATTAAAATTTTTTTTCTTTGTAAGTTGAATAAATTAAAATAGACTAGGGGACCTCATTGTTCAAAAGAATATTATGATGAGTTCTTTTGAAAAAAATCACCCCTTAAAGTATTTGTTTTTATGTTTTAACTGTACACATAGAGGTGTTTTTTTTTTAAAGGAGACACGAATTGTTTAGATTTTTAAGATTTGGATTTTCTGGTTATTTATGACTACAATTATTTCATTAGGAAAAAAGAACCTTTAAATGTGAATGCATTCACTATGTTTCATGACTGTTTCTTTTTTTTCCTTTTCTTTTCTTTCTTTTGCATCCCCTAGGTTTAGCTTTTGCAATGTTGGCAGCTGTACCTCCAGTATTTGGCCTGTATTCTTCATTTTATCCTGTTATCCTGTACTGTTTTTTTGGCACTTCCAGACATGTTTCCATAGGTAAAAGTTTACATTTGATCATCGAGAAATTTTATTTTCTATTTTATAAGTACTATAGTATGCCACATCATCAATAAGATTATTGTCAGTTTTTAATTGTATATCTCTATTATTGAATATTCAACAAGCCCAGTATGGTACTTTTTGTGGAAACTTTCATGTCATCTCAAAATTCAACCAAATATTTTTTAAATAAATACTTTGAAAAATTCAGTCAGTTTCGTCGTGAAGGGGGGCAATTTGCTGAAATATGTAAAATAAGAAAAAAGTTTAATTTCATAATAGCACCTAATTACTATGAAGGTGTAAAGTCATTGCTAGTTTCATCCACCAGAGAGAGGTTAGACAGGAGTTCATGTCTAGTGACAGGTTTCTGTGAACTTTAGGATTCTATCACTCTATACTTCTATTATAGACACTATTTGAGTCAGTCAGTCAATAACATTTATTATGTGCATATATGGACATATATTTGTGTATATATGTATATACACACACATACATATTCCTTCTATAATTGATTTAAGGTTATGATATTCGTTTAGATAGGCAAGGTTTTCAGAATAATGTATACTACCACCCCATCTTTTTCCTTTCTCTCTGTTTCTCTTTGTCTCTCAACTCTCTCTCTCTCTCTCTCTCTCTCTCTCTCTCTCTCTCTCTCTCTCTCTCTCTCTCACACACACACACACACACACACACACACAGAGTATTTTTTAAATACAAGGTTAGTAGTTAAAATAACAATAGCTGCTACATGACATAGAAAAGATATTTCTAGACCACAATAAAACAACATTTTTTGCCTAAAAGTAGATGAGTTTGAATTGAAAACCATTTCCTTGGACTCAAGGAAAATAAATTTGTATTAACCCCTGGATATGTCATTATTTTAGGGCCCTTTGCTGTGATTAGTCTGATGATTGGTGGAGTGGCTGTCCGATTAGTTCCTGATGATATGTATGTTGGTGGAGGAGGTGCTAATTCAACCAACAGTACAGAGGAAAGAGATGCTATGAGAGTAAAAGTGGCTATGTCAGTAACTTTGCTTTCAGGAATCATTCAGGTAAAATTCTCATTGATGAAACAATTGGTTTGGATTTAAAATGTCAACCTATTGAGTATTAATTATACTAGATAGAGGCAAAGGCTGTGAGAACATGGATAAGTTTATCAATTCATTCAATAAATATTAATTAATCACATATTTAGAGCCTTTAGATCACATACTGGCTATGTGATCCTGGGTGAGTCATTTAGTTTCTCAATACTTCTAGACAGTTTTGTTGAGCAGTGTTTTAAAACAGTTATCTTTATGCATCAGTAGAAGGTCAGTCCTCACCAGGAGTCCCTTACACCACTGAAATCTCAATTCTAGAAAAAGAAATGTGCAAGAAACAGAGCTAGGTGCTAGGGATGCACAAAACACAATACTAATCCTGCCCCCAAGCAACTTACAATCTGCTGCAAAAGGGTAGTTGTACATAAATAAATAGTTCTGGGTAATACTTAAAAGGGAGTGAATCATACACTCACATATACACACAACCACACACAATAATCTAGCACTAATCGCACAAACAATAAGTGAATTCAGTTACTGCTCTGCAGCAGGTAGGATTTCATCACATTCTCTAGGAGAGGCAGTAGGATACTGAGTGATTGAGCTCTAAGATTGAGTCCTGGACCTCCCATCAGAAGACCTGAGTTAGAGTTTTGACTCTGTGTGACTGGGAACAAAGCACATAATCTCTCTAACCTTTAATTTTCTTATCTGTGAAATGGATATATACCACTTGCTCTACCTCAGAGTTGTTACTGGGATGGAAAGGGAGGATGTCTGCAAAGTGCTTTGTAACCATAAAATATCTCAGTCTTAGCTATATCTCTGTGTTTGTCTGCGTATGTATAAGAATGTGAGCCATTATTGTCAGTATTTTTAAATGTCTGACCTGTTAAACGATATGCTTCTCTTTGCCATTAAAAATTAGTTTTGCTTGGGTGTCCTGCGGTTTGGATTTGTGGCCATATACCTAACTGAGCCCTTGGTCCGTGGTTTCACGACTGCAGCAGCCGTACATGTCTTCACTTCCATGTTAAAATATCTTTTTGGAGTGAAAACAAAGCGGCACAGTGGACCCTTTTCAGTTGTCTATGTAAGTAAGCGTCTTCGATTCTTCTCAGCCCTCGCATTTCTCTTTTTTATTTCTAAGAGTTTTTACAATCAGGAAAAAGTTCAGCTAAAGCTTTTCTAAGAAAAGCACAGTAAGGAAAAGTGGATCTTAAAATTCCATGAAAGTATGTACATAGTTGGAGCATAGAATTTTGTTTAGCTTGATGGTGTATCTTTAGCCTAACTGTCCAAATTCACAGACCACCATTATGCAAGTTGTTGATACAAAGTGTTTTCTCTTTATGAACTATAAGTTAAAATGTGCAGCTGTTCAAGTGTAAAGAGATTCATGGCTGCTGTTCTATGGCCTTTATTACTAGATATTTACTTTAAAGTTGGGTGACAGGATTTTTTAAACATGTGCTACTGTTTGCAGCATATGAGACATTGTGGGCAGTGATAAAAACATGGGCCTTACCCTCAAAGAATTTACAGAGACAAAAATGTGTATAATTTGTGTATGATACAGATAACAGAAGTATTATATGTATGTTCATGTTTCAAAAACAAATAGTTAATTATAAATTATAATGAGTCAGAAACAGGTAAACATCTTGCATTGGGTAAGAGGTTGGATTAGATCAGCTCAGCAGTGACAAATTTGCCAGCCCACAAAAAACTCCCAACCCAAAGAATTTGGGTGTGGCCCAACCAGATCAAAAAGTAATTGGGAAATGTTTGGCAAAAAATCAACAAAAAATAATACAGTGAAGGTAACGTTAATTTGTGGTTTTTTAAGACAATATAAAGCCCACAGGGTTCTCCTTCCATTTGAATTTGACTGCCATTGAATTAGATACCTGTAAGATCCTTTCAACTCTGAAGATTCTGTTATGTACAGCTAACTGCAGGGATATGGGAGCACTCTGGAAACAAAAGAAAAAAAAGCAAGTAAATGATGGTAAATTCATTTTCAGTCCTTAAGTATCACCATAGAGATAAGTGAATACACATTTCATTGGTTGTAAAAAATGAACTAGTGAAACAAGATACTTAAGGAATTCCATATTTTAGTGAGGGACCCATTACAAAATAATAGCACACAAGGGTAATGAGCTATGTGTATTAGCCATAGTTTGATACACTCGCTGGATATTTCCCCAGTATCTTGTGTGTATTATTAAAATTTTTAACTCAAACCTTTTAATATGTTTAAGTGTTCAGTTGTATTTAAACAAGACATATGATTAAATATAATCCTGAGTCGACTCTTCTTTGTTCTTAATCTGTTTTTCTCTAACTTTGGAAACTTGCCTTAAGTTTTCAGGCTTCTAGGATAACTTTACTCAAGGCAACTCTAATTATCTGAAGAAATTATTGTTGTTTCTCAAGCCTGCCTAACCAACCAGATGGGAATATCAGATTTTATTAAGAAAGTACAGGAGGATTTTAAATGTAATGGTGCTCAGAAAAATTGTAAGGGCAAAGCATGCTTAAATCCTAAGAAACTGGCAGCCCCATTCTTTGTAAAGACTCTAGGACTAATTGACCTTGTATTTTTAGGAAACTAGTTAATGAGGTTTCAACATTGTGTCAGCTCTCAGCTTCAATTTATTTACTAGTAGACTCTTAAATTCATTACTATCCATATCCCCAGTACTTTTATTCACCTTTTTTTCTGAATGGAATATAAATTAGATGAATTCCTACTTGTGAATTTGTTTTGCCACATTTGTCTCCCAGGAAACTGGGAGAACCTTGTCCCCTAAGACTTAATTTAAAAGAAAATTTTCATTTGTAAGCATGTGTGTATTATTAATTTATAATCTTGAATGCTCATAGGGGCTTGTTTATTTAGTAACCTCAGAGATTTCTAAGACCTAAAAATGCAACATTTAAAAGAATTTAATTTAAACAATGAATAATATATACAGGATATCTTATCTGAGGAATCTAAATATATTTCAGACTGGATCTGCATTCTAGAACCCCAAAATAAAAAAGCAAGAGACTCAGTTATCCAGTTGCTTCATCTATATGATGTTAAATATTTATGGTAATTCTGACTTCTAGAGGTTTGGAATCATGTGCTAATTAAATATTCAGGTTTTTATCCAAATATCTTGCCACAGTAGCCATAGCCTTAGACTTTTATTAAAAAGATAAGTGACAGATATCATATTCTGTTTATTCTAGGAGCTCTCATTTTGATTTTGAGTTACTTTTTGTATTTTTAAGTAGAAGATCTTATAATAAACTCCTAGTTTATTTCAGAGAGGACTAAACTACAGCCGTAGAACCTATTGAGACTTTCCCCTCTCCCCTCAGACATTTGTTAGCTTTAGATACTATGTAATACAGTCACTTAATCTCTTTGGCCTCAATATATTCATCTATAAAATGAGGAGGTTGGAATCACTGACCTAATTTTCATTCCACCTTAAGTTTTAAGGAGTTCAAGGCTTTGAATCATCTCTCCTAGGTTGGATTTCTCTTCTCTCTGGATTAGCTCTGGGATAGTTCTGGATTTCAGAAAGAACTCTTTGCCATACTCAGGACTTCCAGAGATATGAATAATAAGATACTATAGTAGTCATACGTAGCAGGGGTAGAGGAACAAGGAGGTATTTATTCTCCTTATTCTGCTTTCCGGGGTGATGCACTTGACAGGCATCTTAAAACCCAAATCACTCTGGCTTACATTGATTGAATAGCCAATAGCCTCCACCCAACCCTCCGTGGCTCATTGTTTAGGTTTTGACAGCTTAGAAAGAGTATAAGTAGCAACTGTTTTCTGTTCCTGACTAGAAACTCAGAGGGTCTTCCCATCCCAAATTGATCTTTGTGATGATAAGTTGAGCCATCTTTGTCTCAACTCTTAATTTTCCCTTTAGTCATTGAATGGACATGGCCTTAGACAAACAGAGACCTGGGAAAGACCTTAACTTAGAAAGGCGAAGGTCATGCACTGCCTCCCGGGCCATCACCAGTCATCTCAACCTTTGTCTTGCCATTGGACTTGGATGACTCTTGAGGAGAGAATGGAAAGACTGAGGCTGTTGACTTAGAGCAACTCTGTCCCACTCATATCTAATTCATTCAGTGGTCAAGACATCACCTTCATGATGCTATTGGTACTCTTTGATGAACAAAACTATGAGGGGTTTTGTGAGCAGAAAGTATGACTTCTTTGACTTAATAAGAGGAAAGGAATCTAAGGAACATTCTTCTTAAACCACTGATTTCATCATTTAATTCCCTTGCTCAAAATTGTTCAGTGACTTCTCTTTGCCTATAGGATGAAATCCAAACTCCTTTGCCTTACATTCAAGCTTCCCTGCAATCTAATTCTACCTTCTTTTCCATGTTTAAATTCAATTACTCTTTTTCATGACCATCACCCTCTGTGACATACAGGTAGGGTGAGCCAGTCATGTTCCCAGAACTCTTTAGAAAACATTCTTGCCTTTAACACCTTTGTGCATACATGTTCTTGTTCCCTAGAATTCTTGCCATCCATCCTCCAAAGTCCTGCTCAAGTCACATATTATCATGAAGCTTTCATTGGATTGTCCCACCCCATAGAAAAGAAATAGGCTCTCCTTCCTTTGACACTTAGCCTTACTGACTTTGTATTGTTAGCAGTTTATTCATACAAATTTCTGCTCTTGCTGTCAGATTAGAAAGTCCTTGAAGAGTTGTATCCCTCATAGCCCTTCTTGAAATGACGTAAATGGGTCTTACTAAATTTTTTAGTGATTAAATGGCTCTGAGTAAAGCTGTAGAAACCATTGTTCTTTACAATTACAATTTCTTTTAATTACTGGTTTTGCATTTCATCCTTCAATTTAAAAAAATTCTTTGTCACCAAGTTGTCACATTATGACTTTAGTTTTACATGTAATGGCTCCTAATAGCATTTATTCACCTCTCAGAAGGATATAAACTGAAAGTTGGGGATGCTGCTGTCAAGTTTTGAAATAAAGCCATGAGTTGAGAAATAAAGCATCATTGAGATAACAGGGTAGCAAACCTGCACCCTGGAGGATATTCCAGAAGGGCAGAGCACAGCAGATTTCCCAACAGCAAAACCTTTACAAAAGCTTCTTATATCTCTAGGAGGAGAGGGTAAGGAGTTAGTATGAGATAGTATATGAAATGAATATTTCTCTCTTATGTTTAATAACCAATTATTGTATTAGGACCAAGGAATTTTCCCCTTTTCTATTTCCTCATCCAGAAACCAACCAGTGTGGAAAATCTGTCCTAGAGATTTACCCAGGCCAAGGTCAAATCAGATAGTAAAAGCAATTCTGTTTAGGCTATTGGGTATATTCCTCCTCATTGTGCTTGCTCTGACAAGTCTAGGGAAAGGTTGAGTCTCCCTATTATCAAGATAGATGATGTGGAAATTGATGTCTCTTTGACCAAGATTTGAGTGACCTAAGTCAAGAATCCCCAGACCTTCATTTTGATATGAGAACACACCTCCCATTGTGTTAACCAAACTGAGTTGAACTCAGGAAGGGCATATAAACTGTAACCCTACCACCATTAGGAGTCTTTGGTCTGAGACAGACAGCCACATCCTTTTATTAACATGCTGGCCTTATTAATAAAATGATTAAATTACCCAGAAACTACGTCTCTCAAAGTCACAACAGCAAGGACTCTGAGGTCTTTCAAACTTGTTTCACTTCACATTTGTATAATCATCATGCAAATTATTTTTTCTGATTCTGCTCACCTTATTCTGCATCAGTTCATTCAAGCATTTTCCATATTGCTCTGGATTTGTCATATTTCTGAAGGTCCAACAAATTTCCATTGTTAATTGTTGTTAGTATCACTGGGCCATTTATCCACTGTGGCCTAAGAATCACAAACAGTTTCTTATGTATTTTAGATGTGAATAAAATAGCAAATATTAAGGAAGTATTTGTTAACAAAGCTGATAATACTTTTAGAACATGCTGTCAAAACAAACTCCAGTTCTTCCACTAACTCTTCATTATTCTCATTCCTAACTTTTTTCCTATTTTCCCTGTATTCAGCATCTTAGAGACTTTAGACTTCTTTCTCTTATTTTTGTCATTTCAGTTTTCAAGCTTCATACTCAGCTCTCTAAACCTTGGAACTCTGGGTGATCTTAAAGCTTCAGTAATTTCTTTCTCAGCTGCCAAATATGAATATGACTACTTTCCCTGTCTCTGTACTTCAGTAACCATTCTTTTTTTATGTTTTTCTTAATTCAATCATCAATATATCAGAAACATCTCAAGATGCAAAGAACAAAAACCAAACCTGCCATATAAAGTGGATATATGTATATATATATAAATGTACATTGTATATAAAACATATACACACATACATATATATCAATCAATCACTAAGTATTTATTAAGTGCCTGCTATGTGCCAGGCACTGTGCTAATGGCTGGAGATATAAAAAAGAGGCAAAAGACAGTCCTGCCCTCAAGGAGCTCATGATTGAATGGGGGAGATCATATGTGAACAACAACTACCTACAGGATAAGTAGGAAATAATTAAAAGAGGTTAGGCACTAGAATTAAGAGAGTTTGAAAAATGCTTCCTTAAAAGATGGGATTTTATTTGGGACTTAAAAGAAACCAGGGAAGTCATTAGAAAGAGTTGAAAAAAGACATTGCTGCAGGCATGGGGGACAGCCAAAAAAAGGCCCAGAGCCTAGAGATTCTGAAGTGTCTTGTTTGAGGAACATCAAGGAGACCAGTGTCACTAAATCAGAATACATGGTGGAATTGAGGTACAAAAAAACTGTAAGTGTAGAAGGGGGCTAGGTCATGAAGGGCTTTGAATCTCAAAAACAGGATATTGAATTTGATCCTAGAGGCAATGGGAAGCCACTGGAATTTATTCAGTAGAGGAGTGACATGGTCAAACCTGCACTTTAGGAAAATCACTTTGGTAGCTAGATGGAGGATGGATTGGAGTAGGGAGAAACCTGAGGCAGGTAGACCCACCAGCAGGCTATTGCAGTAATCCACGTATGAGGTAATAAAGGCTGGCACCAGAGACATGACAATGTCAGAGGAGAGAAGAGGATGTATATTCGAAAGATGCTGAAAATGTGAAATAGTCTTTGGCAGCAAATTGGATATAAGGGGATATACTTATACATATAATGTCTAAAAGCACTTTATAGAAGAGGTTTAGTTTTATATATTATGTGTATAAAATGTGTGAATATTATATATTATGAACAGACGTATATATACACACATATATATGCATTTTACAGTTTTCTATAAAATACATACATATGTATACTTCTCCAGGTAATAATAAATGATATATTTTTTATCCCTTTAATATCTACCCACACTTCCTTCTCTGTAGCTTTTTAAATTATTTATTGATGTTATTTTTCTTCTACATCTATAATTACCTGCCTTCCACCTAGCTTTCCTTTATAATAAATACATATAGTGGAACAAAACGAATCAAACTATTGACCAAGTGTGAGCTTGCATGTATCCATCATCTGTCTACCAAAAGGTAAACGATATGTTTCATCATCAGTCTTTTGAGATAAGTGTTTTAGTCAGAACTCTGAGGTCTTTCAAACTTGTTTCACCTCACATTAGTATAATCATCATACAAATTATTTTTTCTGATTCTGCTCACCTTATTCTGCATCAGTTCATTCAAGCATTTTCCATATTTCTCTGGATTTGTCATATTTCTGAAGGTCCAACAAATTTCCATTGCACTCATAGACCACATTTTTTTCCCAGTAATTCTTCCCTTGGTAGGCACTGATTTTATTTCTAGGTGTTTTTTACCACAATAAAAAAGTACTTTTATAAATATTTTTATAAATATAAGTCCTTTCCTTTTGTCCATGATCTCCTTGGGGTGCATGCCTAATAGTAGGATCTCTTGGTCAAAGAATTCATAAGGTTTAATTACATTTTTAGTATGATTCCAAACTGTTTTCTATAATTCACTGTCTTTTTACAACCCAATAACTTCTATTTTCATTTTTTTCTCATCTTTGCCAATCTGATGGGTATGAAATGGGACTTCAGTGTTAGATTTGCATTTCTCTTGTTTTAAAGACTCTTTAATGACTCTTGTTTTAATGGGTATTTTATGTGGGTTTTGATAGCTTGAAATTCTTTATTTGAGAATTCTTTTTTCATAAATTGTTTCCACTTATCTATTGGGGAATGTTTTTTAATATTATATATCATATAAATTCTTCATATGAACTTATATAACTTGGTCATGAAACTCCTTATCAAAGAAATATTTTGTGAAAAATTTTTTTCCCAAATAGTTTCCATTTTCTTTCTAATTGCATTTGTTTTGTCCATGCAGAAGCCTTTCAATTCTCTGTACATCCTCTGTTTCTTAACATTAAGGACAAGTCATTTTCTACTGCTTCTGAGGACATTACACTACCTAAGTGTTCTACTGTTTCTCTGGGCAATGGATTAAGCCGCTTTGTAAGACAAACTAAACCTTTTAAAGAACCTTCCCAACAATACAATATGATGATTGTGAAATTTGGGAGATGCTAATCAGTAAATAGAATGTGCCACAAGGCACATTTTTATCACATCATTAACAATTTAGAACTGTCTACTTATTAAATTGATCTTCATGAGGTATGGAACTCCCTGTCACTGGAAGTATTCAAAAAGAGGCTATGGATCAGGCATGTGCTGGTAAATATTTAACAACTGGATATCTTGGGGAAAAAAAGTATGCACAACACATTTTTAAGTGTAACCTACATATTAACATTTTCTTCATCTCTTTAAATCTCTGCAATCAACAGTACAGTAAATCAAACCTTGATTTGTGGTATTTGTTCTTTTCTGAGGTATAAATGTTCACATTGAAAATTCAACATTTAGTTCTCAAAAGCTAATTTGAGTTCTCCATGACTTCACTACCCAAGAGTATTGTAAAAGGGACTCCAAACTAGAGAGAAAGTTGGACTGAATGAACTCCAGTTCATCCATCCAAACTATAAGGTTTTATGGTTCTGTGTTATAGTGTTAGGATGCCTTTCTTCCTGAGAATTAATATCCACATGTTTTGGCATATATTTCTGAATTATTTCAGTGACAGAATTTGTGGCTACTGAATCATAATTCTTATGTGGACTTTTTCTTGATGGTAAACATTCAATGTCTTACAGAGTACTCTTGCTGTGATAGCAAATGTCAAAAAACTCAACATATGTTCCCTCGTCGTTGGGTTGATGTGTTTTGCTTTGCTGCTGGGTGGCAAGGAGTTTAATGAAAGATTTAAAAACAAATTGCCTGCACCTATTCCTTTAGAAATTGTCGCAGTAAGTCAACTTTCCATTCCAAATAAAATTTTGTTGATATCTTTTGTTTTTACATTGCCTAAATCTCCCCTTCTGTCTCTCCTACTCCTTCTCAAAGACCCATCCCTTATAACAAAGAATTTTTTAAAGAGGGTAAAGAGAAAAAAAATCAGCAAGACCTATGAATATATGAAAAAAATGGCAACATCTTCAATGTTCCACACCTGTACACTTTCCACCGCCTCTTCAAAGGAGTAGGAGATGTTCTCTCTTATCTTTTCTTTGGGGCCAAGCTTGTTCTTTGTACTTTTGAAACATTTACTTTTGTTTGTTTCCTGGTGTAATTTTGCTTTTCATTTGTATTGTTGTGTATATTGTTTCTCAAGCTCTGATTATTTCATTTTGCATCAGGTCATGTAAGTCTTTCCATGCTTCTCTGTACTTATCATATTTGTCATTTCTTACCACACAGTAATATTCCATTATAATTATATGCCAGGATTCATTTAGCCATTATCCAATCAATGGGCATCTGCTTTGTTACCACTAATTTGTTACCACAAAAAGTGCTGCTGTAAATGTTTTGGTATATATGGAACCTTTATTTTTAACAATGACCTCCTTAAAGTATATGCCTGTCACTGGAATCTCTGGGTATGAACATATCAGCTATTTTATTTTTAATAATTCCATATTGCTTTCCAGAAAAGTGATACTAATTCATAGCTCCACCAACAGTGCTTTTAAAAAAACTTAAATACTAAAAGTTAAATACACAATAAAAAGAATAGAAACATATTATAAACTTAAATACAAAATAAGAAAAGAAAAAAAGCATTGCCATGTGCACAGCAGTACATTAGAGAGGATTCACAAAAGTTCTTTCATATGCCCATCTTACAATACCTTCTACACTGACTATTCTCATCTTTCGTCATCTTTGTCCAGTTTTTTTACTAAATTTTCTGGGTATGTTTTTTAATAAATATTTTGTGTTAATAATTTAGAACATTCTTTTATATAGTTGTTAATAGTTTGTAGACTTTGGGAAATTGTTCATATCCATTGACCACTTATCTATTGAGGAATGGCTTTTGGTCTCATATATCTTGGATACCAAACTGTTATCTGAGAAATCTGATACAAAGTTGTTGGGATTTTTTTCCCATTCAATTAAATATTTGGGTTTATTTTTGATGCATTTTGCTTTTATATCAAAAAGTCATTTTTTGATATATCTCTTCACCACATTGAACCCTTCCTTGTAACATAGAAAAGAACTTAAAACCAACTGACTACAGAGGCTATCTATAACAGCATATATAATATCCTGTGCCTCTAATATAGGAAGAATAGTATTATGTTTCATGATCTTTTCTCTGGAACTTAGATTAGTCATTGAAACTAATCAGAGTTCAACTGCCTTTTGCTGTCTTGGTTTACATTCTTGTACTCATTGCATATATCGTTTTCTTGGTTCTGCTTACTTCATTTTACATCTTTTCATACATGTCAACAAGCCAGTTTTAAAGAAATGGTCATGCTCAGTGCATTTGACTTCACTTGTCCTGTACTCATACTTAAAATTTTGCATAGAAGTCACCCAGCATCAATGACTATGTTGTCTTGATGTGGGATATGTTGTCAACTTCTCACTCTTTTTCTTTTATTTTCTGCCTTGCCCCTCCCCAAATGTGACACTCAACTTTCAGCAATTCTATGTTAAAACAGTGTTCTGTTATGGAAAATACAGATATGAGTTGGCATTAGAACAAGACTTAAGCAGAATGGTGGCCTGTGTCAAGTATGTTTGAAGTGCCCACACAATTCCACTTCCAAGCCTGCCTCTGTGGCTGGAGGTGGAAAGAAGATAGGTATAGTATGCTGATGTGAAGACGTCTAATGGCATCCCTCTTTCCCCTCACTCCTTTTCCCTAATAACTAGTGTTAGTAAGACATGGAATTCAAGAATCTGTGAACAGGAAAGGGTAGGGGCTTTAGGAAACTAAAGGGGCCCCTCCTTCACTCTCATGTTTTGGTGAGAGTAAGCCATAGCTGGTACTTAGAGTTCCCTGATTAGAGTTTCACTTCATTCACTTCACATGGTAATTTTTTTCTGAAAAAGAGCTGCCTCAGCACCTCTCTCACCTTACTTTGTGTGTATTCTGGTTTTCCTTCTATCTCTAAGGTTAATATGTGTAATTCCCCAGTAAATTGTAAGTGCTTCAAAAACAGGGACTGTTTTTTGTCTTTCTCTTTGTATCTTCGCTGCTAGTACAGCTAGTACCTGGCATAGAGAGTCATTTTTAATCAATAGTGCTCGCTTTTCTTTGCTTGACTGCTTGTTTACTTGATTGATTTAATGGACTCAATCAGCCATACACCATAACATACAGAGAGAATTTTTTTTAAAAAAGCTGCTATTATATAAAAACAATAAAATGAGTAGAAAAGTTAGAAGGTACAATGGCTTAACTATATTTTTTAAGAGTAAGTATTATGAATGAAAATAGAACTGGTCAGATGCAAGTTTGGGGGATTTGTTTCTGCCCTCTGTTCTGTTTTTTTTTTTTTTTTACCTTGAAGGTAAACTTGAATTTGTTCCATTTTTAGGTGATAATAGGAACTGGCATTTCAGCAGGATTTAATTTAGAAGAATCTTACAAAGTGGATGTTGTTGGATCACTCCCACTGGGGTAGGAAATATACATTTTTATTTTGAGCTGGAATGACCAGTGAAAGTATTGTTAACCTATTCTACTGCCTACTAACATACTTACAACATAGTTACAGATTATTTCTTTCCTATATTTTAAATAGCTTGATTTGAATATAGTACATTTCAACTTAAGGGGAAATTCCAGAACTTGTTTTGATCATTTTGTGGTTTTTAGATCTATATAATTCCCTAAAATCACCTATTGTCTTTTATCTACCACTTTTCTACACATTTGTTACCTTATTTCCTTCTCACTTCATGCACAGAGCCCATTATTCTATTGTATCTTTTTTCTTCTGAGAAAAAGTCTCTGGAATGTAGAGCAGTACATTTTCTTTGCTGTTAAATTCCAGTGGTCCCTTAGCATCTGGCAATCTCATTCATTCCCAGCTGTTTGATGCCATACAAGGATACCCTGAGGTATATGGGATACAGAAATGATGTTTTTGATGCCCAAATTCATTCTTACTCATGGTCAGAGTCCCCATATCTGTGATTACAATGGTCTTAATATCCCTGTCCCAGAAAGAAGGACTCATAATATGTTGGCAAGGATTCAGCTGTCACTGACTTAATGGCAGTCACCATTACTCTATTTTGGAGTTCCCAAAATCTTGCACAGCTTGCAACCCAACTTAACACAAAAGACTTCCCCAGAAATATATACATCACAAGAAACACAAACACTCAGGGAATGCCAGACAGGAACAACAAATCCCTTAACCCCTTCCAACAAAGTCTTAGTGCTCTGCCGTAAAGAGAGCTCACCTAACTCTCTTTTCTTTCTTCCCAATCACCTTTACAACTACAATATAGGGAGCCATAGAGTCAGAGAGAAGCTGATGTCCTTCTTAGGACCCTGGCCAGCAGCTATTGTCTTCTTCCTCACATATATGTCAAATACTCAGTTATGGTAGCTTTAATTTTCTACCACAAGTCAGAAAAGTGACATGTTATCTACTTTGGAATGACACAAAGCACTAAATTAGCATTTCTAATATCACTGGGTTTTGCATAGCAAGAATTCTTCATACTTGGTAAGGAATATCCATCCTTCTTTTTGCAAAGCTAGATTAAAAGTGTACTTCAAGTTGAAGATTTCATTTATGTGATGTGGAAATATTCATGGATTTGTTGATAGATACTCCTGCCCATCACAGTTTTAATAACTGGTTTACAGTTTAATATATACTTAGAGCATAAGCTCATGATGCCTAAATGACTGCCAAACACTGAATTGAGTTTTCAGAGTTTCTTATATATTCTTTAATTACATCAGCAAGAAGAATTGGAATTTTACAGCAACAAAAAGAAAGGTGATCATTTATATTTCAAAGGTAAATTTGTAAATTTTATAGCAAGCAAATGAAGAAAGAATAAAAGAGAAAAATTTATATCAGGTCAATTTGTAAATTGATTAACAAACATTAGGTTGAATTTACGATTAGCCAACATTCATCATGAGAACGTAAAGTTAGTAAACCTGAGCCAGAAATCCTTTTATTCCTAACCACTTAATCACTTGGGTTAAATTTTTTGAGGTCTCAGCTAAATTCTACCCTAAAAGAAATGGCTTCAACAAGTTATATGATTTTCTTTAACAATAAAATGACCACGTTTTAGCCAAAAGAAAAGCAATTTTAAAATCTCAAAAGAAATTAAAATCCTTTTGAATAGTGCTACTGTATGTTCAGAGGGCTTCCTCCTATGTCATCGCATCCATATTAAAATGCATTCCCCCTTTCAGGTTATTAGCTCCAGCTACCCCAGATTCCAGCCTTTTCCATCTTGTCTATGTGGATGCTATTGCCATTGCAATAGTTGGATTTTCAGTGACCATCTCAATGGCCAAAATCTTCGCAGTTAAACACGGCTACCAGGTTGATGGTAATCAGGTAAAATGATAGCATTTCCATATTGTTCATAAAAATGCAATGAGATATTTTATTGGCTTCATATACAAAGCCAGATGAACTTTTAAAATATTTTGATCCAAAGATTTGGATAGAAAAGCAGTCTTTCTTGCTTCCCCCCCATAATTAGTGTTTAACAATCATCAGCACATATTTAAGCAGTATTGGAATTTACATTCTATTTCTAGCTTTAATCACATATGTGAATTAGTTGTTACTGATAACCTCATTTCATCACATTAGACTCCAAAGACTTATATTGACACATGTAGGGACAGCATTAGGAAAGTGGAACTACTACAGCAGAATTCTTTGCATATGATACCCCTTGTCTATCTTGAAAGCTTGAAAAATACATTCAAACTATGGCAGAATTTCTTCAAGGGATCACCAACTGTCATGGATTGAATGGGCTTTTCCTAAAATCTTTTTAATTTCTACCAGGGAGGTCACACCTTATTCATATTAACCTCTAGAGTATTTGATTTTTAGCATTCATTCATTAGTTGGTTCTCTAGTTTTCTTTGTTTCCAACTTTTTGAGTATCACAGCTGCCGTTAATGTATTTGCCTCTTACATGAAAGGGTAGATATAATTAAGGATAGCTGGTATTAATATGGATATTGCAATGTACTATGTTCTTGATGGGAATATTCAGATATGTACAAGTTATGGCTATTAAAATATGGATTACAAATGTGATCCCTTAAAAAGGATTCCTCTGGCAACCCAAAGGACATTACTCTGGAATACAGTCATTGTGGCACGTAGTACTGTTGGAATTTAAGTGAACCTAGAAATTTTGTATACATTTACTAAAATAGAGAATTGTGTCCATTCTGCGGGGACTCATGCAAGAATTTACTTAATTTGTGAAATGATCCTGTGTTTGAACTTGGGAATGGGGTAGGATGGTGATATGTGGCGCTAACACAGGATTAAAAACTCACACTGCTTTTCACCCTCTCCACGATTGTGCTAAACAACTACAGTACCCAAGGTGAGAGATAAAGATAGAGGTTTATTTACTAGACTAACATATTTGTCTTTTTGAAGAACTGCTTAGGTTTTCTTTGTCTTGTTTTCATATGATAAAGGAACTCATCGCTCTAGGCATATGCAATACCATTGGATCACTTTTCCAAACTTTCTCCATTTCATGTTCCTTGTCTCGGAGTCTTGTTCAAGAGAGTACTGGAGGAAAGACTCAGGTGTGTATGCAGATAGACTTTAGGGAGTCATGATTGGGGTGGTAATTATACATTTTAACCTCTCAGTTCTCTCCTGAGCCCCAGAAAAACTACTCTGCATGCAGAGCCAATGGGTGCTCCATGGAGTTCTACATCTCTAATCAACTTTTTGGGGAGAAGGGATTTAGGGAGTTTACTTTGAATCATGTAGTTCTGCAGAGGAAGGTGTAATTAGTTGAACTGAACTGAACTGCAGAAAGCTAGATCTGTAAAGAGGAGCTACAGCCCTCAACTAAATTAGATGTTTGTACAATACTCTGATTCTAGCACCTGTGCACCTAAAACTTCAGACGTGGGAAACTGTCATGTGCTGTGATGAAAACTTATCCCTGCAGGCAGTGACTAAGTATGGGAGGGATGTCAGCAGCTCTAACACCCATCCACACTATCCCAACCTCTCATGTGTCTCCAGGCCTGCACCGGACATCTCATGAGGATGGGCTTTCAACTTCCCGTCACCCACTTCGGGCAAGGGTATTTGAAATGGTCAGGGTATTTGAGCATTTCTGTATGTAACCAGGACCCATAAGAGCAACTGAAAAATTTAGACAGGGGGAGGGGGCAATGGGATTAGGTGATAGTTTGGGTGGCTTCTGAATCCATACTTATTTCATATCTTTACCAGTAATTTTCAAGGTATCAGACAAATGAGACCCCACCTAGTAACCTGCTTTTCTAGAAACCCCTTCAGTGCATTTTATCTTATTCAGCTTGCAGGTTGCTTAGCCTCTTTATTGATTCTGTTGGTTATATTGGCCATTGGCTTTCTCTTCGAATCATTGCCCCAGGTATGTATATTGGATTTGGCTTGGAGTTTTGTGCATGTGCAGGAAGTTTGCTGTTGGAATGCAGGCCCAGCCTTCCAAGCCTAGATTAGCTCACTGAAACTCTCTCATCACTGTGTGGGAAGTGAGATGGAAATCAGAATGGGGATGAGCAGCATGAGGGAAAAGTGATTATGCCAAAGCCATGCACTCTGGACATCAGAAAAGGGGAATGCACGGTTGTGATGTGTTTCAGGCAGTGCTATCAGCCATCGTGATTGTGAACTTGAAAGGAATGTTCATGCAGTTCTCAGATCTCCCCTTTTTCTGGAGAACCAGCAAAATAGAACTGGTAAGTAGATACAGACAAATACGTCTTAGACAATCTACCGTGCAGCTAAATATGATATTGGCATATTGACATTTTAATCCAATAAAAACCAGCTAATAAATAAAACCATTAGACATATACCTGAATGCTCATCCAGATGCTCAAGGTGGAGCTCAGAAGTAGCAACTGATTCAGCGGTCTCAGAATAGTGATTATCAATACTTTCCGATCTGTAAAGGTAATGACTTAAAGATCCGATGACATACGCAAGACCTATTTGCTAGAATTATCTGCATTTAATTATGAATCAAACAGAAGATGCTCGTATTTGCTCCAAGTAAAATGATGTATGCCCAACTATTTTCTTCTGGTTGTGGTTTCTTGATAATTTATTAATTTGAAATTTTCTCTAACAAAATTATTACTTTCAGTTACCCAGTCATGTCCTATGACATGCAATCTTCCTTTGCCTTTTGAAGTGGTATGTCCCTCATCTAATTGCAAACACAGCTTGTACTTAACACTTCTAGTATGTTCACATTAGCTTAGAGCTAAAAGAGACCTCAGAGGCCTCTAATCTAATCTTCTCATTTTATGGTTAAGGAAACTCTCCTTTTGCAGTTGAGGCCCCAACAGACAAAGTGACTTACCCTTGTCACATAGCTAATAAAAATCAGAGGGAGGACTCAGGTCCACAGACTTCAAATCCTTCCATTGTTCCACATTGCCTCCTATGTTCTACAAAGATTAGAAATTGGAAGAACAGTAATAGAATTTGTTTCATAAACTGTTTTTTAATACAGTTACACTCTGGTTCGCCTCTGAAGCATTCCAAAAGCTTCCATTAACATCTCATAAGAACCACATCATTTGGATTTTTTTCTTTCCTGTGATCCCCCTGAATTGATCTATAAAATCCCCATCTCAAACTCTTAAATGAATATGTTAACTGAATGTTTTGATGGATTGTAAGTAAGATGCATTGTCCTTCATAACACTAACTTTTTTCACGTAAATCTCCCTAGAAGAGAATAAGTTGTAAGAAAAATGACCATACATGGGTGTGGGTGTGTATGGTCAAGAAATATTATTGCCTAATAGAAGAAAGATATTTCATGGTCATTCTGAATCTACTTGAACGGTGTTTGAAAATTCTCCCAAAAACACTTATGTGAAGGCCTAGAAGAAAAATCTCCTTGCTTAGAAAGTATATATGCTACATTATTCAAAGTGTGTCCATCTAAGATGAGATGTTTTAAAATACCATACCAATTTTCAAACTTATGTTTTTAGAAAAAATTTTTCAATAATTGTTAAATGAATATATAATAGAGGTAACTAGGGCATAATATTGTGACACTGAGAAAAGTAGCTGAAAGAATTATGAATGTGCTGTCTAGGTAGGAATGTTAAATTATTTGATCACCTTTCTATTTGTTACTTTCTTATAATTATCAGGTTTTCTAAACTATTTTAATACAAGGCTTTCTTGTTTTGGTTTAGACTATTTGGCTTACCACTTTTGTTTCCTCCCTGTTCCTTGGGTTAGACTATGGTCTAATTACTGCAGTGATAATTGCCCTGATGACTGTTATTTACAGAACACAAAGGTGAGCTGGGTAATGGGTCTGTGTGTGGGTGTTGTTTATACTATATTTAAAGTTAAAACTTTGATCTTAAATTGTGGTCTAAATATGGAGTGAAATCAGAGCCCTTTGATTATTTTCAATTCGGTTTGAACAAAAAGCAGAAGCGGGGGGGGGGGGGGATATACACACATACATATACATGTATGTATGTGTATATGCACACATATACATATATACATTGTGTGTATATATACATACATCATACATACATATACATACATACACAGAGAGAGAGAAGGAGAGAATGGTAAAGAAAAACTTGTTAGAATGCAGGTCAGTTCAACAAAGAGTTATATGCCAGAGGCTATGCTAAACTCTTCAGGGAGTACAAAATGGTCAAGATACAATATCTACCCTCAAGCAGGTTATAATCTAATAGGAATTTGTTCTCTATTCTCTTGTAGTAAAAATAAGTACATTCATAACTAGAATATGAGCAAATAGTGTTAACTGTCATAAGAATAATACAAAGTTCTACTTTGAGGGGGCTCATATAACACAGACAATTATGAGGAACTGGGAAAGTTTTATGAAGGAGAAGGCTAAGTTCTGTGGATTGGTAGAATGCAGATAGATAGAAATTGGAGGAGGACATTTCAGGCAGCATGAAGAATATGAGGAAAGGTTTGGAACTGGTAAAGCATGAGTCATGTCTGTGAAACAGCGAGAAGTAGAGTTTAGCTGAAACATAGGTACGTAGAGGGAAGTTAAAGATGAAGCTGAAAACATAGATTAAAATAAGAATGTCAAAAGCCTTTAAAACCAAATAAGAAATAAAGTTTAGAGTTTATTTGTTAGACAGTGTAACCTATTGAAGGTTTGCTGTTTCACAGGAGGACGTGATCAGAATTGAACTGCAGGGAGCCTAATCTGTCAGCTATAGTGAAGGTGGATTAGATAGAGGAAGGAAGGAAAGGAAAAGGAAAGGAAAAAAGGGATAGAGAAAAGGAAGGAAGGCATAGAGTAAGGTAAAGAAGGGATAGAGGAAGGAAGGAAAAAAGGAAGGAGAGAACAGAGAAGGGTAGTAAAAGAGGAGAGGAGGGAGGAAATAAACGTTTATTAAGCACCTACTACTGTGCTAAGTTATTTACAATTATTGTCTCATTTGATCTCATAACACTCCAGGGATGGAGGTGCTATCGTTATCCCCATTTTCAGTTGAGGAAACTGAAGCAGCAGAGGTTAAGTGACTTGTCCAGGGTCACACAATCGTGAGTCTCTGAGGCTGTATTTGAACTCAGGTCTCCCAGACTCTATCCTAGTGCTCTATCCACTGCACCTCGGTAGACATTGGCAATTTCAAGAAAAGAAAGCATACATTTAATGAGGCTTTGCTGAAGGAAATGGCCTTTGTTAGACCATGTGTCCCAATATTTGGTTTGGAAAATATCCTTATCTCTTATAGCCTTTTGCAGTAGATACAAATAATGAGGATAGGAAAGTCAATAATAGGATGAATTCAAGACACGATGGGACAGAATTTGTCACATCAATGAGAGAAGTCAAAGGTGATTCTGGGGTCAAAATCCCAGCCTAGGTTACGTGGAGAGTGATAGGGCCATTAATAGAAGAAATGGGGATGAGAGGAAGAAGAATATATTTAGGAGGAAGATGATAAGATTTATTTGAACATGTTAAATTCAAATTTCTGACAAGGGTAGTGGTCCAGGAGGCAGTTAGAAACAGGAAACAGCGTTGAAAGAGAGATCAGTTTTGGAGAAATAGATTTGGAAGTCATCCACGTAGAGAACAGAAGTAATGAAGGTAAAGTTTGAAGTGCCTAAAACAAAACAAAAAAAAATATTGCTTCCTTCTTCTGGAAACACTATCTCAGGGGTAGGGAACCTACGGCTTTTTATTAAGGAGATTTGTTCTGTGAAATTTGGATTCAGTCCAAGGGCTGCACTTGAGGATATAGAGGGTCACATGTGGCCTTGAGGCACAGGTTCCCCACCCCTTCGAATCTGTCTCATGAGATCTTCAATTTCCTTCTGTTCCTTTGTTATCAAAAGATCCTAGTTAAGAACAAAATATCTGTCATTGCTAGCAAGCTAGATGTAGTCTTAAAATTTAGTAATTCTGTCTTAACTTAGACACTAATTCTTACCCTTTGCTTTGATCCTTCTAATTCCTGATACTCCTGAAGTAAAAATAGATGATCTTTACCAAGTATTTTCAGGTCTTTGTTTCTCATACTCACAAACTTTCTCCCTTCTCCTTTAATTTGTACATCTTGACAGTAGTATTTCTCTCTGAAGTTCAGTCATGTATAGCTGATGCATGGATTAACCCACATATTTCTCATAATAAATTCATTAATAACCTCATTCACCTGAAAGTGATCTCTCTCTCTCTCTCTCTCTCTCTCTCTCTCTCTCTCTCTCTCTCTCTCTCTCTCTCTCTCTCTGCCTCTCTCTTTCTTTTCATATACATTAGGAATTATTTATCTGGATGTCTTCTTTGCCCCAGTTATATGTTACCTTGTATCATGTGTGAAGTACTGGTTCAGTTGGATAGCTGAGTGATTTCAAGTAAATTCATAATAATCACCTACTCAATTGAAACTTCCATGAGGACAGGAATCATGTCATTTGATCTCATAACACTCCAGGGATGGAGGTGCTATCGTTATCCCCATTTTCAGTTGAGGAAACTGAGGCAGCAGAGGTTAAGTGACTTGTCCAGGGTCACACAATCGTGAGTTTCTGAGGCTGTATTTGAACTCAGGTCTCCCAGACTCTATTCTAGTGCTGCACCTCGGTGGACATTAACAATTTCAAGAAAACTGAAATACCTAAATCCCTTAACTCAGAGTTAAAAGCCATTCCACAGTATATCTATGGTTCCATTTTACTTCTCAAGAAATATTTATATACTGTGTTCTTCATGTTGGTTTTTATACCAAAAAAAAGTATAATAACAATTCCTGCCTTTTAGGAGCATATAATCTCCTTGGGGAGACAGAACATAAACACAGTTAAATAATAATGTAATGCAAAATAATTTTCCCATTGCACAATTCTGATGATATAACCCTTCTCAGATACTTTCAATGGCTCCCTATGGGATAAAAGACAAAAGCCTCAACTTAGCATTTGTCTCCCTAACAGCCTGGTTCCAACCTACTCATTCAACATCATTTTATACCACTCCTCTTTGATGAGTCTACGTTATCTCAACTGTACCACTAGCTTTCCTCTGAACTCAGCCTACACTTGTCTGTCTCTTGGCATTCACACAATGTCCCATGTTGGGAATTCATTGCCTCCACATCTCCACCTTTTGAAATCCATTTTTTTCTTCAAAGCCCAACTGGAACCCAACATGATGCTTTTTCTCAACCTCACCCCTCATCCTTTCACTCCTGAAAATGTGCGTGTATGTGAGTGTGTGTGTCTGTGTACACAAGTATGAGGACAGCATTATGGGATTACAGAGTATGGGGTGGGGAGATGGAGCAGCAGAGTAGAGAAAGGTAGGGAGGGACCACGTTATAGAGAATTTTGAATGCCAAACAAAGGATTTTACATTTAATTCTGGAGGGGATAAGGAGCCCCTGGACTTTATTGAATGGAGTTTGGGGATTACATGGTCAAATCTTTGATTTAAGGAGATCAGTTTGTCAGCTGAGGAGAATGGGGAGAAATACAAGGAAGGGAAACGAACCAGAAAGCTATTGCTGGACTCCTTTCCAGGTGTGAGGTGGTGAGGAGCCCACATAATGACGGTATCAGCATCAAAGGAGAAAAGGAGGATTTTGTGAGAGATGGTATAAAGCTAGACTCTATAGTACTTGATGGCTTAGTCACGTGACTGGAAGTACAGTGGTGCCATTTACAGAAACAAGAAAGTTAGGAAGAAGAGAGTGAATTCAGTTTGGGGTGTCTGCTTTAAAGGATAAAGAGAATCCGACTTTGCCCTTGGGTCAACCGATGATTCAGAGCTGGTACCTGGCTTTGAAGAGCCAGGTGTTACTGATTTCAAGCCCGGGGCTCTATCTACCCAGCTGCCTCTGGCATGAGAAAAAGAAGAGGAAATAGCTAATATTATTGAGTTTCAGCACCTCCTCACTCGTCCTACAAGTTTTTGCTTCTCTTTCCAGATCTATTACCAGAGACTTAGTGACTCAGCACTCAGGATTCTTTAGACTGTTTTTCCGTATCTTGGACGTGAGGACATTGTCCTTTTAAATCTAGATGATTTGGCAGAAATGGAAGGAAATTCTAAATGGAATAATATCCCTTTCTCTTGACATTTTTCATCTCTCATTCCTTGATCCCTCAAGCCAGATCCTACTGTTTGCATTCCAATTAACATTTTTTATCAAACAGTTCTTTAGCATCCAGCATTCACCCTAGAGATAGATTAATTTATGAAAAGGAATAGGGGTTTCAAAATCTAAAAATATCAGGTTATAACTTTATATGTATAAAAAATATATTTGAACAGACTTTAATAAGATTTTTAAGGAGAACTTTCCCCATTCTTGACTGATGGTTTTTTGTTTTTATTTTTTCCTGTGGAACCTTGTTTGGAGGGAGGCATAACTAGACCTTGAAATATGTGTAAGATTTTGGCTAGATGGAGAGGAGATGAGAAATGATTCAAAGTAGGGGGAATAGCATGAGATAAAAGTTGGAATGAAAAAATGAACGGAGGTGTTCACAGGACAGTAAAACTAGCCCAGCCAGAGGTGGGTAATGTTTCTATTGAGCAAATGGGAGAAAAAGTGGTATGGTGAGGGTGAAACCAGGTGATGCCAAGGTTAGAGCTTCTCCTTGGAGCAGTAGGTAAGCACTAGAGGTTTGGGTTCTGGTTTTATTTTTTTAGCAATGAAGTATCACAAGTATGTTTTGCAAGGTTAATTCAGTGTTAATTAAGTTCATTCAGTGTCAGTGTATAGGATGAATTAGAGGGAAAGCAAGACTAAAAGGTGAGAAATCTTTCTTCTGCTAAGAGGATTCCCCATCCTCCATCTAAGCAGTAGAGCAAGAAGGCTGAATGGGAACCTTAATCTTTTTTTATATGGACCGTTTTCACTATGGTGAAATCTGTGGATTCCTGAATAATGGTTTCAAAGGCATAAAATAAAATACATGGGATTACAAAGAAAAACAACTCTATTTAAGTACTGTCACCAAAAAAAAAATTTTAAGACAAGTTTACAGACTCCATGTTTTGAAGACCTGGCCTAAGACATAAAGTATAGACTAGGGAGTCAGGAGAACTAGAGTTCTACCCCAGCCAGATCTGACCTCCACATGATTGTGTACTTCTCTCTCCCTCATATTTCTCCTGACTTTGAAGTGTCTGCTTCCCATTCTTGGGGAGATTGTAAGAGCCTATGTGTTAGTGAACTGGAAAATGCAATGTGTTTTGGATGTTCTACGAAAAGATCAGATGGAGCTTGGTGTAGCAGATAGAGGTTTTGAGTCTGACTGACCTGGATTTGGTTCCTCCCTCTCACACTCACTTGTGTGGCCCTGAACAAGTCATTTGAGCTCTAAAATAAGTTACTAAAGAGTTACACATCTGCATTGGTAAAGGGGTATTTATATTTCATACGTTGAATATTCCCTAAACCAATGAAATCCCAGCATTAGATCCAAAAAAGGAAGAAAAAAACTGTAATTATCAGATATTGCCGGGTTTGATGACACTGTGATCCATATGTATAAAAAATTGTTTCCTTTTTTTCACTATGATGTTATTGTAAGATGCTTTCTCTTTTTTCCAGTCCAACCTACACAGTTCTTGGTCAACTTCCCAACACGGATGTATATATTGATATAGATGCATATGAAGAGGTAGGAGCTTCTGCTACACCTTTCCTTCAGTATGCCCTTCACTGGTATAGATCACAACTCCTCTAAGTCTTCATGAATGGCCCTTTTGAGCTGACTCCGCCAAAATACAACTCATCGCCTGGTGGCCAACCTTATGATGATGAGACACTATAAACTAAGTGAAGCTGGTCCTACAGAGGACAGACACCCTATGCATTGTAAAGCCTGGACTCAAAGCCTTAACTGCCTAAGAAGACCTGCCAGAACTTTTATTTTGCTAAACTTTAAGGAACCCAAGATATCACTTCCACACCACAGTGAGGCATCAGATCAGGACTTGAGTGAAAGCTAATATTTTAAATGATTAATAATAGTTACAATAATATATTTAAATTTGTAATGATATGTTTAAATTTAAGCTAAATATATAATAATATATTGAAGTTAAATAATAAATTTAAATAGTTAAATATATTTAAAATATATTTAAATTAAAGATTTACAGAGCATGTTTACCATAGGAAACTTATAAAGCAAATAAAATAAACTATATAGTTATTATTTTCCCCATGTTACAGACAAGAAAACTGAAGTGCAGACAGGTTGTGACTCATACATCACATGCACACACACACACACATACATCACTAGTAAGTTGGTAAGCTATAGAAGCCAGAATTCATACCTAGCACACCAAGTACAGAAGGCTTTTCACTACACCTTGAAGCCTACCTAGTCTCTACCCATAGCACTGCTATTACTGAATTTTATTTTTACTTAGTTCTGTTAATTTTGTAGATATGTGATACCTTAAAGTTTCTTTTATATTTTCATTAATTGCCAGACTTACATTTTCCCATATGATCTGAGAGTGTAAACTGTTGGTATCCTTTCACCAGTACAGTCTCTTGTGCCATTAAGTTATCCTTAAGTATACAGTGATGTAATAATATATGAGTGTAATTAGGTTTTGTGAGCATATATCCTGCAGCTTTGTTGAATTCATTTACCTCTAGTAAATTTGAGATTAATTTCCTACACACACACACACACACACACACACACACACACACACACACACACACACATACATACCACCTATATGAGCAGCTAGGTGGCACAGTGGACACAGCACTAGGTCTGAAGGTAGGATAGACCTGAGTTCAAATCCAGCCTCAAGACACTAGTGGTATGACCCTGGACAAGTCTCTTAACTCTTTTTGCCTCAGTTTCTTCATCTGTTAAATTAGCTAGAGAAGGAAATGGCAAGCCACTCCAATATCTTTTTGCCAAGAAAATCCAAAACAAGACCACAGTTGGTCACAACTGAATTAATTGAACAACAGTATCATGTATATACATACGCATACATGTGCACATACATGTGCCTATGTATACACAGACATATGCATATACATGTGTGCACATGTGTGTGCCATCGCATGCCTGCATATATGTATACACATGTGTATATGCATATATGCACGTGTATGCTTATACATATAATGTATATTTACTTATCTCTAATTTCATACCTTTTATTTCTTCCTTTATAGTTGTGGCCAGCATTTCCAATATTCTTTTAGATTAGCATAGACCATGTAAAACTTCTCCTCCACTTGGTTGCATTGAAAAACAAGTTTTGGCAGGTTCAGCTGGCAACAGACTGTGTCTGCTACCTGAGGGCCAACCTAACTAAGTATAAAAAGGCTCAACACCAGTAATTTGGCTAACTAGGTGATGAATTGTTTGGCCTTGATAAGCCATATTTAGTACATTAAATAGGAATGATGATGAGAATTCCTTACCTTGCTCTTGTTTCTCTATTAAATATGGTTGATTGTTTTTAAATGTATATACTTAATCAATATTAAGGGAAAATAACCCTCTGTGGTTTCATTTTGAAAATATATTGAATTACATGAATTTTCTCAGCATCTATTATAAGTATATAATTCTCAGTATTTTTCTCACTGTGCTGAATTAAATAATTCTTGTTTAGGTATGCCCAGCCTTGTATTATAGGGATAAACCCTACTTAATTGAAATATACAGTATTTTTCATGTATTGGATTCTGTTTGCAAAAGTTATATATTTAAGATTTTTTCACCTTCCATGTATTTGTAATTCCTGTTTCATACCTTTAAAATTTTATTTTTAAGAGACCACTTTTTGATGCGGGGGCCACTTTGGTATTTTCTTATGTTTTCCTTGGATCCAAGATAATAGATTATATCACTGCCATGCTTGCCTTTTAAGTTCTTACTTAGTACAATGCCTGGCACATAGTAAGCACTATATAAATGTTAGCTATTACTACTGTTACTATTTTATTTTTTGTTATTTTTATTTTATATCACCTACTGTTTTTTGGCCAGGCTTTACCAGAGTAGTGTTGGTTGGTTGTTATCCTTCATTCTTGAAGAGGACCAAAATGATATCACTCTTAGAGTCAAGTTCCAATGTGTCTAACTGTGACTGATCAGACCAATAAGAGCTCAGAAGGCTCTACCTCAGGTCGGGCACAAGTGGTCCATGTGAACATCTGGGGTGGATTCTCTAAATTTGTGCCATCTCACTTTTAAGTTACTTCAGTTTCTGCTTTGCTCATAGAGCACAGCACCTTCTCTGATGAAGGTATACCATGTTGGGCGGTCCTGTGCTAGTGCCTCCCATGTCACACAGTTAATTCCCAAAGTTTTTAAGAGAGACCTTGAGAATGTCTTTTGTAGCGGACGCACAACTCGGTGATGTGGTGAAGAAGAAAGACTCGAGAGGTGGGAGATGATAGGCCAACTCCATTTATTGATCTGAGGGTCTGGGTATTTATAGACAGAAACTGCAAGTCTACATGACATTCTGCTTGTCTCACCAATTGATTTAATCAGTCTTATAAGACTGATTAAATCAGACTGGGAGCCTAGAGGGCATCTACTTTACATATCCCTTGTTTTCTGAAATTTTCTTGTTTGTCTCCTGGAGACAGCAACATCTGGGGGGCATGCAGAGCCATTCCGGATGATAAATGAGCACAGTCTCAAAGAACAATTTCCCCCAAAGGTCTATCCTGATCTTGTCAACCGCACTCCACCCTGGCCCTCAACAGTCTTTGTATAGCTTCTTCTGACCACCATGTGAGCATTGCCTCATGTGAGTTCTCTGTAAAACAGTCTTTTAGGCAAGCATACCTTTGGCATTCGAACATGGCCAACCCATCAGAGTTGTGCACTCTGCAGTAGAGTTTGAATGCTTGACAGTTTAGTTCAAGAAAGGACCTCAGTGTCTGTACCTTATCCTTGCCAGGTGATCTTCAGAATCTTCCTAAGACAATTCAAATGGAAACAACTCAGTTTCCTGGCATGGTGTTGTATGTATCTAGGTACCAAAAGTTGATTTATTACCATATTTTCTGATATGGTATTGAAACAAATTGAGGAAATTATGAAAGAATTCAACCAAAGGATACTACATGGATAGACATCTGGAAACATCCTATTGATTGTGCCCTAGAGGTCCCTGGCAATTATTTGATGGACATCTGTAGGTAATGATCCCTTAGAGTGTGTATTTTTTAAAGTATGTACATAGATTTGTTTTCAGATGTCATTTGTTCAATGAAAATGTTACTAGTTTTGACTTTAAAGACTCTTGGTCCAGTGGTTTTATTGGCTGAACATTACGACCATTTTGGACAAGGGATGGTCTGTAGGTCAAAGTGAGGAATTTGAACTTTCCCTTTCCACTCCTAATTTGTCGATACCTCAATTTCTGTTCCTCTAAAACGACAACAAATACAGTGTTAATGAATATTCACTAATGGGTAGGAAACTGATGTGCTTTTGTGTGTCTTTGTACTTTTGACTTCAGAGTATTGCTATGATATTATTTTGAAGTTGTGTAATAATTTATGATAACACTCTTAGGCTATGAAACTATTCTTTTCCTCTTCCATTTAATAGTTAATAATGTTGGCTTCAAATGTCCTTGAATTTGAAAATCCCCTTTCTTCCAAAGATCCCAAAGCCCCTTGCAATATGTTCCTTAGAACAATGTTTTGTGACTGACGTACAGTAGAGTTCTTGGAATTTCTTTGAAGAAAACCTCAGAAAAAAAATCAGGTATTAGAGAATAGCATTGGTGTTTACAATTGTTCATTATATCCCTACAATATAGAAATGCCTAATAAGTATGTTATATTCCTAGCTTTTAAATTGTGCCCCAGCTTGTGATGAAGCATCTGTAGGGGCTCCATAAAACTAGTATCATAACATCAAATGCCTCCTCACCTTTATGCAAATTATATCACCCCCAGATTTGGGATTTTGAGACATGAAAAGCAAATCAGACGGGTCCTACAGTCTTAAAAAGGTTTGAAAACACAGGTTAGAGAAACTTTTATTTATTTAGGGAAGTGTTACTATTCATAGAACTATGTGAGATAAATTTGTTGCATGTGTATATATAAAGAAAAAATGTATATGTATACATATATGTGTAGTATAATGGCAGTAACACTGATATAGTGTATTCAAGGTCCTTCTTTCCCATTCTTCTTACCCACTTTGAATCAAGCCAGTTTTCTCAGTTCATCTGATTCTCCTTTCCCTTTGCTTAAAATTAACTTTCACAATTTCTTCCTCCTCTTCTAGTTTTTTCTCTCTACATATTCAATTCCTCAATTTTATTTTTGAGAAAAAGAATAAAATGAAAAAAATATGAGGAAAATCAACCCTTTCCACCATTCTAAAGCCTTTTGTTTTTCTCACTACTAATTTCTCTCAAATATGAAGTGAGCTAACAAAATAATGATACCAAGACACTTAACTGTTCTGGGCAGAGTTGGGAGACAGAGAAATTGTCATTATTAATTCTAAAATGAGCATCTTTAAGTATAACATTTTATTCTTCAGGTGAAAGAGCATCCTGGGATAAAAATATTCCAAATAAATGCCCCAATTTATTATGCCAATAGTGACTTGTATAATAATGCACTAAACAGAAAGGTAAGTAAAAGAATTTTTTTAGAAGTTCTTGCTCTTGAAATAGAATTTTCTCCTTTTACGTATATTAAAACTTTATACAGTATTACCCAGTATGCAGACTAGCAACCACATGATTAGAGGGGATACAATACATTCTAGAGATTCTCCTCATATAGAGAAATTCTGTACAGATAATACAGACTTATGTACGAAAGGAATTTGTACCCAATAGAAAATATTCCAGATAGCTGTCCAAGTTTTTCTCCAAAGCTTTCTCTTCGATGCTATTTTTAATTCCTATGATTATATCTGGAAGAGAATCTCTACTGGTTCCCAACCTTTGGTTTGATACCTTGTGCCAAGATTCCAAAGGAGTGGTGTCCCCAGGGTTCAGGCTGGTAATGAGGACACAGCTGAACCCATGAAGAGTTCTCAGAGTGAGAGTAGAAACCATGAATCCACACATCTGGAGGGTTTCCACATACAGAATAAGGTGCCCTTCTACCTCTACTGTTCTTCAGTTGATCACTTGGGTCTGACTCTTTATGACCCTGTGGATTATGGCACTCCACTGATGTCCATGGGGTTTTCTTGACAAAGGTATTAGAGTGGTTTGCCATGTCCTTCTCCAGGGGATTAAGGCAAACAGAGGTTAAGTGACTTGCCCAGGGTCCACAGCTAGTAAGTATCTGAAGCCAGATTTGAACTCAGGTCTTTCTGACTGTAGGTCTAGCACTCTATCCACTGAGCACCTAGCTACCTCCTTTTACCTTGCCCCACCCCCACCCTCACTAAATCATGCCTTCACCTCCCATAGAAGTGATGGTAGTCATTTGTTATACACTAATACTACATAGTGAGAAAGTGGCCAACAAGAGACATGCTAATCATCTTTTTTATAGCTCTCTAAATGCATCTGAAGGGCAATCAGTCTCTCTTTTTTTTTAATTATCAACATAATCTCCACCCTCTGAAGGAAAGTTTCACAGGCCTGGAGTCAGGAAAACCTGAGTTCAAATCCAGCCTCAGACACTTACTAACTCTGTGACTCTGGGCAAGTCACTTCACTCTGCCTCAGTTTCCTCATCTGTAAAATGAGTTAGAGAAGGAAATGGTAAACCACTCCAGTATCTTTGCCAAAAAACCCCAAAAGAGGTCTTAAAGAGGTGGACATGACTGAAATGACTGAACGGCAACAATTTAAATCAAGTTCCCTTTGAGAAAGGTTAGAATGGTAAATCTGGGTGGGCCTTGGGTAGCCTGGAAGCAGATGTGCATATACATTTGATGTTGCATTTCCTTAAAGACAGGAGTTAACCCAGCAATTATAATGGCAGCAAGGAGAAAAGTCCTGAAGAAGCATGCCAAGGAGTTAGAGACCAAAGGCAAACCCAAATCTTCGGTTGTAAAAGTTGTGAGTAGCCAATAAATTATTTTCTACCTTCTTAATCTGAAATATTTCTTTATTAAGCTACACAACATACAACTTCTAAAAAGGGGGACAATGAGAAAGAATTGATGTTTTATAGTGAAGATATTTGAAAAAGAGTTAAAGGAGTGAGAGAAGCTTTTTACACCAGCTTGCTCTTTAAAATCCTATCCATGCATTAACATGTGATTCAAGAGTCACCTTTCCAGAAAGTATTGTCTGAAGACCTTCCTTCATCTAGGACTTCACACATTGTGTGGCTTACTCTTCTCTGATGCACTTAGTTATGATTTTATATTTTAGGTATTTGTGCCTCAATCACTATACTGTAACCTCCATGAAGGCAAGGACCTTATCTGCTCCAGTGACTAGAACAATGTTCTGCACATGTGAGGCACTTAATATTTTTTTAATTTAGAGTAACTGTTTTTGAAATGACATCACTAAAGGAAGAGTTATTCCTTTTTAAAAAAAAAAAAAAAACACCTCAGTCATTTTAAGCATTCATCCCTTGTTCTAAGTTTACTCAGTTGGAGAAATAAAAAGCCCAATGGGCTTTTCATCCATTTAGACCTTCAGTGGTCTATAATTATTCATCTTTATCCTCCTAAGTTAGTCATTAATTAATTAATTCAGCAGAGAGCAAATATTATGTAAAAGATACCTTCTAGGGAGAGAAGAATAGATGTGACTGACAAGGAATAAAATCAAGTCTTAATGAATTACATTCTTTATATAACAAGGTTAAGGATTGTTGTTCCAACAAAAGAAAGTTGGTAATGAGAATTCAAGCACATTGCATAAGGCTCCCAGCATTATAGAGCTGTTGTCGTTTGCATGGGGGACATATAAACATTTCCTATTATAAATCATACCCAGAATCAAAAACGTAAGTCATGTATGTTCACAAAATGCAAGTATTGTGGTAGAACTGTAGTCTGTTCTAATTCTAGGATGAGGATGCAGAAACTGGTGGGGAAGAAGAAACAAAACCAGAAGAACAGATAGAGGAAAATGCAAAGCCCATGACAATTGATGCACTGGTCCAGAAAACATTTCCAGAAGAACTGGAAAGATTTTTGCCCCCAGGGCCGAATGTTCACACTATGATCTTGGATTTCTCACAAGTCAATTTTATTGATTCAGTTGGAGTAAAAACTGTATCAGGGGTAAGTATCTCTCCTCCCTCCCCCTTCTCAACAAGACAGCAATATTTGTTTTATTACCAGATAAATAATTAAATTCCCAAATTTTTGCTCCTTTTTGCTAATGTTTCTTATCTTATGGCTCTAGGACATAGGATGACAATCTATGCTAAATCATTTAGTTTTCTCTTTTCTTTACCTTCCATAGCAAGTGTATATAGAGGCCAAAAAAAATGTAGCAATGCTATAAAAGTGTATCTCAGCAAAGATGTATTTATTGGGGACAAAGAGAGCAAGTGAAGGAATTTGTGCATCTTGAGTATCAGAAGTCTCAATTCAGTAGAAGTGTCTCATATTCCTTCTCCTATCCTTAAAAATTCTCACTTGACCCTCCCTGCCCTCAGGCTATTGTCCTCTACTCTCCTCCCTATTCTTGTTCCATTTCCTCTCTGTTCAGCTGTCTTCACAGCCCCCAGATCATCTAGGTGCAGCCATGGATGGATCACTGGGCCTGGACTCAGGAAGACCAGGGTTTATATCCAGGCTCAGATGATAGCTGTGTGACCTTGGGCAAGTCACTTAGCCTCTGTTTGCCTGTTTTCTCAACTATAAAATAGGAATAATAAAAGCACCTACCTTACAGGGTTTTTGATCTGAGGATCAGATAATATTTACAAAGTACTTAGCATTGTGCACCACAGATCATATGCACTATATAAATGTCTAATCCCTGTCCATTCCCTCCTCCATTCCACTTGCAATCTGGATTCTGATCGACTTTATCACTCAAACCAAACTGCTCTCTTCAAAGTTGCCAGTGATTCTTATGTGATACGTGTACAAATGATTTCTCAGTCCTCAACCTGCTTCCACCTCTCGGTAGCAGCTGACACCCCTGAGCTCCCTTTTCTCCCATATCCTCCCTCTTTTCTAAGTCTGCATGGTATTTATCCTCCTTTGGTGGTTCTCTTACCTTTCTGACCACTCTTTAGTCTCCTTTCTTGGTCCCCTAACTGTGTGTTGAGCCCAAGGCTCCTTCCTGGGCCCTTTTTCTCTTCTTCCTCTACACATTTTCTCTTTGTGACTTCGGTGATTCCCATAGTTCTGTCATCTCTAGCAGATGATACTCATAACCAGGTATCCAGTCTCATGTCTCTTTTGAACTCCAGATCTGATCTCCAATTGCCTAGTATACTTTTTCAATTAGATGTCCTACGGGCTTCTCAGATTCACCATACCTAAGACAGAACCTCATTAGCTTTGCCCCAAAGATCTGTTTTCCAAACTTCTCTACTTCTGTTGATTATACCACCATACTTCCAACCATCCAGTATTTCAAGTCCCTGCCTCTTCTTCCTCCCTCATGCCATTTAGCCAATCAGTTGCCAGGTCTTAATGATTCTACTTGCACATCTCTTACATCCATCTCTTTTTCTCTTCTTGTCACATGGCCGCCATCCTAGCATAGGCCTCATCAGACTATTTTAATACCTTCCCACTTGAGTTGTCTGCTTCAAGTCTTTTTCCACTCCAGAATTTCCTTCATGCAATTACCAGGGATCTTCCTAAAATCCAGGTGTGAATATGCCATTCCTATAAATTCTAGTGACTTCCTATTTATTGTCTCTAGGATCAAATATGTATTTGTCTGCCATTAAAATTCTTCAAAACATGGCTCCTCAATCTATCTTTCTAGCCTTATTATACATTACTCACCTTCAAGTACAACACAGTCTAGCCAGACTGGTTTTCTTATTACCCTTCACACACTACATTTTGTTTCCCATCATTGTCCCTTTGTATTAGACATCCTCTGTGCCAGGAATGTGATGTGTACTCTCTCCTCACCTCTCAGAATCCTGCTACCTTCAGTGTATCATTTTCTGCATGAGGACTTTCTTAAACTTGTCTCCCCAGCTGGTAGGGCCTTCCCAAAAAAATTACCTTGGATTTATTTGGCACGTGTTTTGTATTTGTACGTAGGCACAAGTACTTACATATGTACCTGTTGTCCTCCTTAATCAAATACAAATCCCTTTAAGGCAAGGACTGTTTCATTTTCTTTGTATCTCAGTGCCTGATACATAGTAGGTACTTAATAAATACTTGTTGAAGAAACATATCAGTAGAAACTAAATTTATTCTAATACCATTACAGATCCTAAAAGAATATGGCGATGTTGGTATTTATGTATATTTAGCTGCATGCAGTGGTAAGTAGACAAAAACCCGGGGAGAAATTTTAGCATTTTTTTTGGTTCTTTTGTTTAATAAATGTCTTTTGAAAACTTTCCTAGCTTTTTAGAGTTGTTAGTAGCAAATCATTTACCAAAAACCACCCTTAAAAAACCAGGTTTGAAAATTAACCACTCAGAAGTTAAAACTCAATTATTTACCTGTGTGCAGATTCCTTCTGAAAGCTAGGTTGGGAAAAATATGGAGTAATCCATCTGTGTTCTGGGCTAGTAAAACTTTAGGAGTTATTTGAAGATGGCCACAAATATAAAATAGTTTCATGTGCCTATTACAGTAATAATTTTATTTTTCTATTCAATAAACTTGGAATGTTTTACCTATTGATTACCCTTTCTGTTGTACATCATCTATATCATATACAGAGATATATACTTGTATATTTGCATTGTTTTTCCTATATACACATTTAGAAATGATGCTCAAATATGAAGCCTGAAGGATGAATTAATTTGCTTCTCTTCCCTTACAGCCCAAGTTGTGAATGACCTCACTCGAAACAGGTTTTTTGAGAATCCTTGTGTAAAGGAGCTACTATTCCACAGCATTCATGATGCAGTTTTAGGCGCTAAAGTTCGAGAAGCTCTTGCGCAGCAAGAAGCCTTAGCCCCGCCTCCAGAGGAGGACTCAGAGCCGATTGTTGACCCTGAGACATAGAGGAGGCATTAAACACCTAGCATTATAAAACCTCTTGTGAAACTAGGTAGACCTTTTGAAATACCAGAGATTAAGGATTTTTACTTTTGTAGGTAAATTCTATTAGTTGAGGACTGCTTGATTTGGAGGGTGAATGAAGAATCTCAAGATGATGTGTCACTTGTAACTTTTCTGTCCAATTATTTCCCAAAAAAATTACTCAATCTCTTCTGCAGTTTTGTGCATAGAATGTATATCTACTACTGTATATAGTTAATGTACACAATGTTCCTTTCTAATGAGGATGAGCTCCTGCCAGGTGAGTGGAGGTATGTCGGTTGATTTTTTGATCTGATTATCATATAGCCTTCTAGTAGACATGACTGAAAGGCAGAGAAAAGTACACTTTTCTATTCAAGTACTTTTTTAAAAAACAAAAGTAGAACACTTCATTATACAACAAAGCATAAAAATTGAGGAGTGAAGTAGGTAGGTACAATTTGGTACCTTTCTCAGCAATATAGGTTATCAGTCACAGCTTAATTTAACCCTGGTTTTGTCCTCAGATTTTAAACACTTCTTTCACCTTGTCCTGAATCTTTATACTCAAAGTAGAAATTCTTTTCTGGCACGTTAGTAGCTGGGCTACATCAGGCCACTTTGCCATCTAAAGCCCTTACTGTTACACTTATACTGTAATGAGACCTGCTTGCTTGTCAGGTAAAAGGCCTTAGAACAAAGGCAGCACATTTCCTGGCAACAGTGAGTTTTCCTTTTCTGGTGTCTCCCTTTCTTGGCCAGCCTAATGAGAACTGTCCAAAGGAAAAAATGTCTGTCCTTCAGTTCCTAGCTTCCCTTCTTCTCCAGATTAGTACATCGCAATGTGATATTGCTGGTCTACGTGAAATCTTAAATCTTCTCCCCTTATTTCAAATCAAAATATTTGTCACTTTCCTACTGCTACTTCCAACCTGCCCTAATCAAATTTCCCTTGGTCTCTTTTTGTATTGTCCTTTCCTTAGTAACCATCATACACAAGATCAGATACATCTGCTTTCTGATACAGAGTGCCTTCTGAAAGAGCATGTAGTTACAAAATTTCAGTTTATTCTAGAAACTGTTTTCTAAAAGGCCTGTCATCTTTTTCAGTATCAGAGATTTAAACGGAACTTAATAAGAATTTTAAACAGAGATATAATGTGCTTTGGACCACATATGCTTTAGCACCAATAAAAGTCTAAAAGCAGTACCTTGTACATTGTAGGTGCTAAATATTTGTTGGTTAACTATTTGATTCCCTATCTTATTTTAAACTTTTCTGCATTTTTTATTTCTGTATCATATTATTTCTATTCTTTGTTTTTAACAGAATTCTGACATGTATATAAAAACTGTTGGAGAAAGTCCTGTGTGAGGGGAGGGGAATGTATTTTACTAAAATCAGTATTTTTGTGTCTTCAAATCTGTTACACCCAAAAATTAAGGTCCCTTTGGGATAAAATGTTTATGCAGGATCGTGGGATATGTTAAAATTACCTATTTTTACAGCAAATGGGATATATTAAAATTACCTATTTTTACAGCAAGTGGGATTGAGGGATTTTACTGTACAGGGGGCTTCATTTTCTTTATTGCTTTGATACCCCAAGACATTTAAGTTGCTATTTCTATGGCTTTCCATACTTCATATCATTTTGCCTTCAGATTTAGAAAGTCATGGATGACTTTTAGGCTAATATTACCCAATTTCTATTCCAAGCAATTTATTAACGGCTTTGGAACCTCTCCCCTGCCATTGCAATCTTTTGTTACAATCTGGAGGATTCTTGTAGTAAGGATAGACCTGTGAAAAAAGTAGTCGTCCAATACAGCCTGCCCAAGTCCTACTCTAAGTAAGGTTACCATTGCTGATCTATACAGAAGTATGGGTATGATGTCAGTGTATGAATGCATGCTTGACTTTCAGCTAAGGGGTCAGAGAATTCTCAGTACCAGATACACGCGACCTTTACACAGTCTTAAAAGGTAGCTGGTGGGAGGGTTACCCTTGGTGATTAGCAATCCACACTTATATTGTACTTTACAGTTTACAAAGTGCTTTCCTTCTACCTCGATGAGGTAAGTAGTATATTTTCCCCATTTTACAGATAAGGAAACTGCACCCAAGAGGTATGTTGAAACACTAGTATCGTGGAAATGGTATTCAGCTTGGAAACATCATCTAGATGTTTCAAATCACAGCTCTGATACTAGTTGTGATCGTAAACAAGTCACTTAAGTTCTCTTGAACTTCAGTTTCCTCAGCTGAAAAAAAAAGTGTTTAAAACCTGTGTATTTCACTAGGTTGTAGTATGGATAAAATGAGATGACATATGCAAAGCACTCTGCAAACCTCAAAGTGCCATGTAAATGTCGGCTATTAAAGTTACTTGCTCACCACACAGCTAGTCCACGGTGGAACACATCTTTATAAAAATTTAATACTCTCCACACCATCCATGCTGCCTCTCAAAGCTCAAGCTTACAAGGATGGATACAGCTCCTCTTTGAGTTCTCCTACACACTGCTTATGCCTAACTTTATTCCAAATACCATATCCTGTGTACCTCCTTATTCATATAACTGCCTCTACAGAAATGAAGAAAAGTGTATTTCTATATGTGATAACTCACCTTTTTGGTGTGGGAAGTATATTGTCTTCCCAGGTACGTGTGTCTAAGAATGGGTAGAAAGATGGAAAGGAGGCAATAAATTAAATTTGGCCCCGGTGAGGGGGGTGGGGTGGGAGGGGCTTGTGTCTCTGTGTGTGTTGTGGGGAGGGAGGGAAAGGGTGGGTTGTGTGTCTTTGTGTGGGGATTGGGGGAAGGGGTTTGTATCTACTTCTGTGTGCCCCTATGTGGGGATGGGATAAAATGTCTGCCCAAGTAAGGGGTGGGAGTGTGTGTGTGTGTCTGCCCCTTTAAAGGTAATAATGCAGTTTCAATTCTGAAATCATACAAGACTGCATGACATTTGATTATGTCTGCTATAACCAATGCAAAAGTGCTCTAGGCCTTCTTAATACCGTATAGTTTCAACAATACACTCAGGAGGAACAGTTGCCTTGGTATGTCTAAATTCCTACTAATGTAACCAAGAGCTGAAGACCTATGAAAGTATTTAAAAGCTATTTAAAACATAGCAAATTAAAATACAACTGTAATACTGGTTTGAAGTCAAAACAATATAAAATTGTTAAAACATTCAAAAGCCAGCAATATTCCAAATACCCTTACTGCTCGATCATTTCTCAAAGTAAGGTCTACATTGATTATCCAAATGACTTGGTATAATCTGTGCTCACAAAACCACAAGGGAATAAGAATGGCTCACAACTCTTCCAATATACCTTACATTTTGTATAAGAAATGTTTTGAAAAGGTGTATAAAAATTAGTTTTTATATACCCACCACATTTTACAGGCATTAAAGAATATGTAGTATTTGAAAGAACAGTGACTTTTGAAGCAAAATTTAATTTTGTATTTTGAATTCACTAATTTTATGGACTTTGAAATGTGGGTTTTCATACTTTTCAACCTGTACTGTTTTGATATATTCATCTATGTTGGTCTTTTTTTAAACTGCCCATTCCTGAATATTTACAGGAACTTCCCACTTTTCATTGTAAAACATTGTAGAAACAGATCAAATATTCTCACAGGAAGATTTTTTTTTAATCAGGTGTAACATATCTGACCAAAGACTCAGCTTTAATTAAATCTTAGCAATGGCCAGCTGCATATCATAAAAGCAGATACCATAAATACAAAAACATTACTTGTTAAGCAGTTAACTATTATTTAGTATAAACAACCAACATCTTAAAATAATCAGTTGTCTCCTTGGTATCTGAGAAATTGAATTTCTCCTCCGTAACTGAAGACAAAATTTGTTCAGAACCTATTTCAATTTTCTTTCCATTACAAGTAAAAGCTTCCTTATACCATCTCCAGACTGGAGCTTAAAGCTGACTTTTGCATTTATTATTAGAATCTAACATTATTGTTATATGTGAAAGTGAAAAGATTGTTCAGAGCATGCCCTATTATTAGATTTACTTAAATCAGAACATTACTCAAGTGTTCTGCTTATCCCATACACTTCTTCAGTCATCTACAACTTTATTTTCAGTTTAACCTGCTATTGGGTTACTTTGTTTTACAATTCAAGAAAGGTACAGAGCAAGGGGAATGACTAGAAGTAGGAAAAAGAAAAGCAAGACTTGTCTGGTTCATTTTCTGTGTGAAGTATCAAGAATGAAAACTATGGTTGAGCTTCAAATGTCAGTATTTGATACCTTTTTCATTTTTAAAACTGTATAATGTCCTTTTTTTTCTATTATTTTCCTTGTGAATTTAAAATACATTTGGCTACTGGATATCTGTGTTGTTGTTGGTTTTTTCCCCCCATAGTTCATAGGTTCATAGATTTGGAGCTGAAAAGAAACTTAAGGGTCAACTCTAAAACACCACCACCACCCCTCCACCCCATTTTACAGAAAAGAAACTGAGGGCCAAAAAGGCTATGAAACTTGACCAAGTTTAAACAGAAAGATCTGAACTTCATTCAGGTCCTAAGTAACATATAATTAAAATATCTGTCCATCTTTTTTTCTTGTTGAATAAGCAGGCTGCAAAACTTACTTTAAAATACCTAATTAAGGGCTTTTAAGAGTCTATTTAAAGTTCCAGCAAGCTCTACAAAATGACTTTTAATTGTTAAATCAAAGCATAGAAATTTAATTGTAAAATAAAACTGTAAGAGCTGCAAGGGCCATAAAATCCAACTTAATAGTCATTCTTTCTACATCCCCAACAAGCGATCATCCTGCCTTTCTTTGAAGACCTCCAACAGGAAGCAGCCCCATCTCTTCCCTAAGATTTTAGGATAACTTTGACAGGAAATTTTTCCTTATATGGAATTGCAATCTAGCTCTAAAGCCTCCTCCATCCAGGTACCAGAACAGCGGGATGGGGTGGGGGGTGGGGGAAGACACCTGATTAACTACAGCAGGGTTAGCCCTGGGGATACCTACAGCTCTGAGCAAGAGACAATCTCTCTGACCAGTGTAGTTGCAGGAACTGGCACTTTGAGACTCTATCAACACATCACTTGCCAGCCTTTTATACAGGCAATTGTGGATTATCCAAAGGTGAGTGATACTCTTACGGATCTTATGCCAGGCTGTATTTCATCTTTTCTTGTTCTGCCTTGTCACTCAAGTCACTCCATGGCCTATCAATACCAAATGTAGTTCTTACTTCATTGAATACAGTCAAAATGCCAAAGAAAACTACTTGATATCAAGTACTCCCCCTTCATATTAAAGAAAAAAAAGTATGTATAGAGGGAGAAAACCTTGACATGCTTGATATCCACCACAATGGTTCCTGTTTTTATCTCCTGATGACACCAAGACCTAAAGTGGTTGTGGTATCAAAAAATAGAAAACCTTTTAACAATCTTTCTATAAACTTTTCCCCCTTTTATTATCCTACAAAAGGAGCAAGTCTAATAAAAGAAAAGAAAAAAAACCAAACTTTGGAAAAAGTTTATTTGTATATTAAGTACTAATTACGATGGTTAAACAGGTCTACGAAACTGACATTTTTCTTTATACGAACAAGTTATTCCAACTGAGAAGCAGCAATATACTTTGGAAATTTCCAAAAATTAGTTGTATGTCATGTAACGGGGAGTAGCACTGAATTTGGCATATGATTTGATGACCTTATTCACAGCTTCCAGGAAATCTTTCTCAGTGGCAATTTTTCTTCGTGCTCTGATTGCAAACATCCCTGCTTCAGTGCAAACACTTCTGATTTCAGCACCTTTCAAATATAAAAGCAACTTTATTCAGATACTGAATAAATACAAAGTGGACAGAATAAACATGCAATGAGTAAGACTATTCACATACCAGTGCTATTGGGACACAGTCGTGCTAACAACTCAAATCTTATGTCTCTTTCAACACTCATTGAACGAGCATGAATCTTGAAAATATGTGTCCGACCCTAAAAACAGAGAAATAAACATTGCTAAGATCACAGAAATGTTGGGGGGAGAGGGGAGTACTTCTAAAGTAAAAATAAATTTCTTACCTCCAGATCAGGTAAGCTAAATTCAATCTTTCTATCCAGTCTCCCAGGCCTCATCAATGCTGGGTCCAAGGTATCAGGTCTGTTGGTGGCCATCAGTACTTTAATATTACCTCGAGGATCAAATCCATCCAGCTGATTGATAAGTTCCAACATGGTCCGCTGCACCTCGTTGTCACCCCCAGCTCCATCATCAAAACGAGCACCTAAAAAGGGTGAAAATTATTAGGCTGCATTATTTCATAAAAGGTAGATATTATTGTAAAATTTGATCATTTTTACTTTCTGTATTCACTATGCTGAGAAGGCATGCAAGAAAAATAGCAATTTACCAACTAAATTTACCAACTAAAAATCTCGCAAATCAGTTAAGAGTAAATATATTCCAAAGCTTGTAAATAAATTTAGCCTATTCCTGTGACTTTTCTCCATTATTCTTTTCTTCTTCTCAAAGACAGGGCTGGGACTTCACAAATCCTAAACAAATGACTCAAAAATCAACATGGAACATTATGCTTAATGTTCAAATACAGAAATACCTTATTAAAGGAATAATAGGTCAATTTCTTCCCCCTTTTCCCCAATGAAGAACATAACCAGTTATATCTCTCTAAAATAAATCTTATTTTAATGTGAAGCTTTATTCAACATAAAATTCCTAAAAGTAGGTGCATCTGAAATGGCCTGATAAAATTTCCATTTAAAAATTACTCTTATTGTGCAACATCTGAATATCTATCTGGGTAACATTATAGCATGTTAATCCTGTATAAGGAGTACTAACAATGTAGGACTAATATATTGCTTTCCTAAACTACTGAACATCTCCAGCATGGTACAGTGGAAAGTGTTCTAACTCTTCCACTTTACCATTGTCCGTATAAATAATGGGGTCGAACTAAATGCTCTTCCTGGTCCCTTCTAGTGCTAAATCTATGATCTTAGGATCTTTTACAATTTCTAATACAAAAGAACATTGTTATAACACAACTTAGAACTGCATAAATCTGGATATATCCCACCAGCTTAAATGAGATGCAGCCCTTCCCCAGCAAAATAAATAGTTCCCTAAAGCTCTCTAATTTCTATATGTGATATACTAAACTGTACAGGGAACAGAGTAACAGTGTAGCTTTTTTAAATTAATAGTGAAAAAGTAGCTCACGTCACATAAGCATAGCTATATGTAGTACAATTAAATCATATCCCCTGAAATTATATATAAAAAAGTCAAATGTAAATGAATTTGTAAGTTAGATATTACCAAAACTGTGCACCACAACACTGTCAATTTAAGTCATTTTCACTATTACACAACAGTGGAATGGTGCATGGTATACTAACCCAAGTATTAAAGAGCCTACTATAGTTGCAAAAAGAAAAAGACCCTTCTATTAGCTTTTTCAAGAAGCTTATCTAAATACTACCTATTTTACTTTTGCTTCTATAACTCTCTTAAAATATTAGTTTTCTCAGAGGTACGGATCTCAAAGATGTTAGAGCTGATAAACAAGTTAGTATACAGCACAGTTAACATACTGTAAAGATTTCTATATTTTCACCTTATAACTCTTGCAAATTCTGACCCCAAAGTAGCTTTCTTAAATATTATTCATACCTCCAATAGCATCAATTTCATCAAAGAATATAAGGCAAGCCTTCTTGGTTCTGGCCATTTCAAAGAGCTCACGGACCATTCGAGCCCCCTAGTGAGAAAAAGATGAGTTGAGACACAAAACTCAGTGTCTGCCTGATAAAACCTTAAGCAAAAATAGCGCTACTATTTTTGCAATGCTACAAAAAATATCTACTAAAACTCAGCAATTACAACATTCTGCTTCTTTAAGGCCCAAGTATGACACTTTCTTTCCAGGATTCATCTACTCATTCACACAACAATACTATCTTCGTGATCATGTCACCCATTAAAGGCAGACAATACCTAGAAGTCTGAAACAGGTCAGATTAATGTCCCTTAAAAAAACAACCACCCCACACCTCGGCCAAAAGTCCACTTGCGATACATGATACTCTATACGTAAAAATTCCAATACAATAAACTTCTGCCTGGTATTCACTGTTATGTAACTTTGGCTACAGTGATCAGTGATAAGTGTTTCCCTTTCCATTATTCTCAGTCCCCACCTAGAGTATAAGTTTCAGAACTCACAAATTCATCACTGCCACATAGACCACTCAAAGAACTGCTGTTAAAGAACAAAGAGCCCAGGCTATTTCATGCAGCTAGAAGTATTAACACTGTACAGAAATACTGATTGCCTGAAATGAGATATTACTTTAGCCCCTTTCCCCCTGTACTTGTACTGCATTTCTGGTAATGTTTGATCTAACTAACAGGATCACAGAAAGCTGCATCTTTCAACTGGTTCCAAGAAAGTATGTGCTGCTCCAAAATTACTGGAAAGTATGGTTAATTAAAGCAGTATAGTTTCTGAGCTGCTCAACTATACAATGCAATTATTAATCATTCAATTAACTGTCTTGTCCCAGGCACATAGAAGTGATCCAGGTAAATAGTTTTTTCTTGTTTATACCCTGTATTATAAATCTCCTGCCAGATCTGCTTCTGCTTTGTTCATAATAAATTAAATTTACCTCTCCAACATATTTCTGCACTAGTTCAGATCCAATAACTCGGATGAAGCAGGCATCCGTCCTGTTAGCAACAGCACGAGCACAAAGAGTCTTTCCAGTTCCTGGAGGACCAAAAAGAAGCACACCTTTGGGGGGTTCAATTCCAAGGTTAACAAACCTTTCTGGCTGCAAAGACAAAAATTTAATACTAATGCATAAGGAAGAATTTTGTATATGCTTATTTAAGGCCAAAATTTTCAAAATTAAATCTTACGTACTTTAAAGGCGAAATTTTATCTACTCTCTGGCCTTGGATACAAAGAACTGTCACATATTATTATGTAATCTATATAACATCATAAAGTTCTCACTATTCACAAGGTCATGGTGAAAGTAGTTTAAAAATTTATTTACACTTCATGCTAATTTTGATAAAAATTTTAACCAAAAACTTAGTACCTTTTCTCTATTTCAAGTAGTTACCTAGCTTCATATGATGTCCAGTCTCAAGTTTATGATTATTTTATTACGTCGAACTTTCCAACTTAATTTAAACCCGTTTCTTATTGCTATCTTTAGACCAGTTACTGGTCTTGCTCCACAACAACCCTTCAATACACCAAAAGGTAAGTAACATCTTAGTTTCTCAACTTCAAACAAACAGTTCCTTCAATTTTTCATCATATGCCCTCTTCTCAAAACCTTTAAATCTTCTCCTTGCTTTCATCTGGACCTTTTATTTTCTTCCCTATTTCAAAAGAATGTTTGTTCTTTTTAAAAACTGCTTACACTATGAAGAAAGAAATCATTAAATTACAGAGGCTCAAAAAACACCTATGTTCAATCATCACTTCATACAAAGCAATTTAAAGCTGAATAGAAATACCCCTTACATGAAGCAGTGGGGTTTCAACGACTTCTCTTAGCTTCTCAATCTGTTCTTTGCAACCACCAACATCACTGTATGTGACATCAGGTTTTTCTTCCACCTAAGAGGGAAAAATATACAATATATTTTAAAATTTCAGTTCTGTGCCCCATCTAAAAATATAGACTCATAATCCAAAAGCAGAACTTGAAGCAAATAAGGATTTTAATAAATATGAAGCGTGTAGACCACTGACTTGGAACTCCCAAACAATCTAAATTTTACAGTACTGTTAGGAGTATGAAAATATGTAAGCCAATCAACATTTTGCAATACATCCTTTTTTGGACTACTTTGCAAGACTATTAACCCACTTAAGACAAAGCTCACAGGTTTTGTTTTAATATGTTAATGTATATATGTGAACAGTCTGCTAGTCACAAATTTCAAAGTTTTTCATGATGAGTTAATTATATTTTAAAGAAAATGAGACTTTCGTATCTCGTAGTAACTTACCTGCATCATGGTAACTGTTGGGTCAATCTTGGGAGGCAGGGGAATATGAATTTGATACTTATTTCTGTCCACACTGAGGGGGGAAAACAAAAGCCTCACTCAGACATTTTCTAGTTAAGACAGAGAGGTCAGAAACATGCTCATACTGAACTATAACATGGTTTGGTAGACTAAAGACAGTTGAAGAAAAGGAGCCTACATCAATGTTTGTTAAACAGTTCTATGGCCTTAGGGCAAGTCAATCAAATCTCCATTGGCCTACTTACTATGGCAATCACAATCCTGACTGCTTTGTTATAAATAACTTATTATGACTGAAATTTTATGTTGGAATATAATTTTCCAAATGTTTTCCTAATGGGAAATCCATAAAGACAAAAACAAGCTTCTTAATATCTTAATATATTTTACTTCTGTATAGCATTTTAAGAATGTTTAATAAGGGCTTATCATCTATTATTTCATCTCATCTTTATAACAATCCTTTAAGAAAATTAAGGCAAAGACAAAAAACAATCAAATGGCCTTCCTAAAATCACTCCATTACTTAGTGACAGTACTACAACTGGAATTCATTTACATCTAATTCCCATGTCATATGAGCACCAAAATCCTTTTATCTTAGCTAGGTCAAACTATTTAAGCGGCTTGGTAAACTAAATTACAAAGTTCTTCTCCTTAAGCTTTCTTCCTATGCTGACTCTTTTTGATATCTAGAGCCATCACTGAGATGTAACCAATCAGCTTCAGGGTAGAGGAATGGGAGCAAATAGAGGGATTCAATTGAATAAATACATATTAACTACCTAATGTGTGCTAGGTTGGGATGCAAAGATGAAAAACAGGCCCTGCCCTGGCAGTACTTATCATTCCAATGGTAAGTTGTGACAGGATAAAGGCTATAGCATGCCTACTATAAAGTATAATGTGAAGTCAAAGGAAAGATCTAGGCAAAGTATGGTAGGGAGAAAGGCAGGAAATCATTTGAGGGGAAAAGAAATAATTATTTAACAAGTGCCTACTATATGCCAGGCACTGTGCTAAGCAGTTTTCAAACATCTATCTCATTTGATCCTCATAACTCTGGGAAATAGCTGCTATTATATGATCCCCATTTTACAACTAAGGAAACTGAATGAAGCAGAGGTCAAATGATGTGCTCGGGATCACACAGCTACTAAGTGTCTGGGGCCAAATCTAAGCTCAGGTCTTTGTGACTCAAGGGCCAGAGCTCTATCCCTTGCACCACCTAACTGTATCTAAGGAGGATAAAGGGTCTTGGAAGAGACAGGACTTGAATCAGGATTTGGAAGAGAAGGATTTCAAAAGCAGAAATAAATGTGCTTATTGTCAACATGGGATCTAGCTTGTACAAATACATAAAGAAAGTACAGAACAAAATTGAGAAAATTTTCCAGTGTAGCTAGAAAGTGGTGCATGAAGGAGAATAGTATAAAATATGGCTAGAGAGGTAAGTTGGAGCCAGAATATAAAGATCTTCTACGCCAGGTTAAGAAGTTTGCATTTTATAGTGGCAATAGAGTCATTAAAGGCTTTTCAGCAGGGACATGATATGGTCAGGCCTGGGCTTATCTTGGAAAAATGACACTCTAGTGGAAGAATCAGAAGATTTGGCAACTGATTGGCTGTAGGGAGTGTAAAGAAGAAAGAGTCAGTTTATTCTGATATTTTGAGTTTGGATGATGGGGGTATCAGCAACAGGAAGAAAAGACGGAAGCAGGTCAAACTTCAGATGCCAACAGGACATGTAAATAAAATATTCAACAGCTGAAGATGTGGCACTAAAGGGAAAGAACAGAGCTGAATATCCAGGCTCAGAAGCCATCTTCATAAGAGTGAGTAGGTATAGAGAAGAGGGATGTGCAGAGAGCCTTTAGACACAACCACATGAGAGGGCAAGAAACCTACAAACCACCAAAGAAAACAGATCAGAATGGAAGGAGAACAGGGAGAAAGTAAACTTTGGAAAGCCAAGGAGGTGGTTAATGGTGTACAATGCCACAGGTCAATGAAGATAAGGACTGAGAAAAGGTCATTTGATTTGGCAATTAAAAGACAGCTGCTCCACTGGAGTAACAAACAGTCACTGTACTGATTACAGTTTTCAAAGCTGCTAAGTTTTTATAGTATTGTTGTTACTATATATATTATTCACCTGGTTATGCTCACTTCATTCTTTAGCAGTTTAAAAGTTTTCAAAATTATTCACTTTCATAATTTATACTGTTACAGTATAAACTGTTCAATGATGAAACATAATCTATTACAGAAAGGTGATACAGAATACACACACACACATACATGTATATATATGTTTCTCTATATAATCATCAGAGATTTGTTTTGTTTGACTATACTTATGTTACAAGAAATTCGTTTTTCTTTTGTTTCCCAATGGAGTAGGTAATGGAAGGGAAAGAAAATATACTTCTATCTAAAAAAATATATAGTTGGGGAGGTGTTGCCACAGACTTGGAATGCTGCATGTACTTTCAGATACAGTCACTGTATAGTTAGTTTTATTAATTGTTTTAGTTATGAGAGACCTGTCATGAAGCAGAGGTGTTCTACAAATGTTGGGAAGGTAAAAAACAGAACACATCAATAACACACTTTTTAAAGAAAAGGTCAATGGTGACCTTAGAGAGAACAGCTTCAGCAGAAAGGGGACCTACAGCAGACGGCAGGGTTTAAGGAGTTTATGATGAATTAGTGGAAGCAGCAAGGGAAGAGGGATGCCCAACAGCAGGATTTCACTGATAATAATACTTGGAATACAATGGCCTTGAATAAATTCATTCAAAATAAAGTAGGCACTGTGTCACAGTATCTGGAGTGAAAGAAGAGGATAGTATACAGACATCTTACCCAACTCTCATTCCTTCTTCAATGTCAGTAGGTGCTACTTGATCACTGAGATCCACCACAAACTTGGCAAACTGCTTCACATTGATAATGTATTTTGGGTCCTCTGAATCAGCATTGATTATCTTTGTACACCTAGCACAGAAATACTTATGATTACAGTGAGGAAAGGACACCATATTGTAACAAGGTAATTGGATTCTATACTGTGGACATACCATACAAAAGTAAATTGAAACCTGAAGGTACAACTACTGCTCAAGGTAATATTACTGAAAACTAAAAATGGTGAGTTACATAAAGTAAATAAAATCAAAGGAAGCTTTTTCTCAAAATGCCTCAATTCAGACAATGTGAAACACAAGGTTGCATATACTAATGGCTCCAGTTCTAATAGCTTGAAATATCTCAAAGTGGTTTACATGTATTATGTCACTTGGGCCTTGTAGGAACTCTGGAAGCAGTTGCTTCAGTTACTATTATCCTCAATTTACAGATGAAGTTAATATCAGAGAGGCTAAGGGAGGTACCCATTATCATAGACAGTAACAGACGTGGAAGTGAAATCTAGGTGTGCCTCTCCAAGGCTGACACTCTTCTTCTACACTAGGCTGACACTGCTTCTCATGTCACACTGCCATTCTTTGGAACAGGAGAAATCATTATATGTACATACTTATATTAATGAATAAAGGATATGCTATATTCCCATAATTCCCTATACCCAGAGAAGATTGTAAAAATAAACACAAACTTTATCAAACAAGACATTGTATAGAGAAAACAACCACTCTAACTAGTTCACCTGATCAACAAATCAGAAAAATATCTGTGTAAAGAATTAATTTTTCTATCCTATTTTACTAAAAAGCTTCAATGTATAAAGCTGTTCTCAAGACTGCTAAATCACACACACACAAAAACCAATTCCTTTATGTCAACAATCCCCAAGGGTCAACTCCAAAGAATTTTTGTAGAAAGCCTAACCTATTTGGAATTTAGAATGAGAAACTCTTAAGAGATACTTTGATTAGACTTTGTGAAGTCTAATAGACTTATCTTTAGACAAAGTTAGGCATCATTACCTTGCGACCTGTAGTGGTTGTTCACTCTGGAGGGTCTGCTTATCTGCAGCCAAATCCCAAAGAGCTGGGGGAGCCAGGCCAGTGTCTGACTCTTTAATGCCTAGAAAAGAAATATTAAAGTCATTGAAAAGTGTTATATTAACCTGCTCTGAAATAAGTATCAATTCATATTTTAAGAGTCAAATTTAAAATTTGTAACTGTAATATTTACTACATTTCAAATAACTTAAAACAACTTCACAATAAGATAAACTCCATGTAATAAAAATACTTCCATGCCTTAGACAATTGTCTATTTATTATAATAAAATCAGAATTCATCCAATGAAGTGTACTAAATTGGGATTTGGTCTGGAAAATGCCTATCTCAAGGAAAGTAGCTGTATCATAAATATACAAGCATTGTAAATAGTTATATAGGACAGTAAAACAGAATGCTAGTTAAATAAAATGCAACTCAACTTGTTCAAAAAGAACAAAAATCCAAAAAATATACATTTAATGAAAATTAATTGAGTTCAAATTCTTACTCACTTACATCATTTTTGAAGAAAGAGAGAAAACATACCAGTGAGCTCATTGATTTTCTTAAGAAGTTGCTGGATGTCATCTTCTACCTGTTTAATCTGTCTAGAATAAGTGCTCTGGCCCTAGAAGAGAAAATAATTCTAATTAGTCCAAACAACTATAACTTATAAACTACAGCTAAAACCTAATTTAGGATGGGGGTGGTCTATGATTCTGTTATTTCTTACTGCCTCCAAAGTTATAAGACTAACAATAATAATATCTGTATCATTTTCACACTATTCCCTTCAACTACAAATATAGTCAAACCCTCTATTACTCAAGGTTATAAGCAAAAGCTGTGCCTAACATTATCAAAAACCCTAGCTACCTCAACAAATGCGAACTAGGCAAAGATTCACAACATAGGGTAAAAGCTTATATTTTTCAGTCATCTCTATGCTACTAATGTAGAAATCAACATCTGCTATGTAAATTGTTTCAAATTCATTAAATGCAGGAACATATAGTCTTGATTACATATAGCAGGAAATAATGTGTAATAATTTATAAAGGACAATAATTTCTTATTCTGAGCTACTTATAAAATCTCAATAATTTACTGTTGTAATATAATCGGCATCCAACTCATAAATCTATAGACATATTCATATCTCTTCTTTACCAAACTCCCACTTCCATGGAAGGCCTAACAGTCAAAAGGCATGCCAACCCAAAGGCATGGTTAATTCCAATATTAAATAATGTAATCTCAGGAAATAGTGTTATCATTATGGTTAAGGATTAATTCCAACATGGCAATCAACAACATTTTTACTTTTCATGTAAGAATGTAAAAATTGTCACATCATATATACATGGCTCCAATGGTTCTCAAAGTATGATCTGAAGACTTAAAGAAATCCCTAAGACCCTTTTAAGAGATCTACAAAATCAAAATTACTGTCATAATAATACTAAGACATTATTTGACTCTCTTTTGTCATATGATTCAACCAAAATAATATGACAACATATTAAATGTAGAAATAAATGAGAATACAATTGTCTTCTATGAAGCCAGACATTAGAGATTTGCAAAAACATGTAAAACAGTGTCATTCTTCTTAACTTTTTTTTTATTTTGGAAAAATTATTCTTCAAGGAAAATATTATTTATGTTAACATGGAATGGGTTTATTACTTTTTAATGAATAAATATTATAAAAATGTATCCTCTTTAATTTCTTTTTTTTAAAGTTTTAATTTCCAATACAGTAAAGCTTGATAGCTATAACTCATAAAAAGAAAAATGCTCTTTGAGGTCCTCAACAATATTTAAGAGTTTAAAGAGGTCCTTGAGACCAAAAAGTTTGAGAAATACAGATCTTACCCAATGTTCTTTGAAGCAGATATCAAATACATTGAAGTTTATAAGACAAATGCTCTCTAAGGTGTCAACACTGGAGGCTAAAAATACTGCTATATTCTTTAACAGTCCCATTATGAGTCTATGTCTTTTGTTTATCTGAACTTTCCTTGAATCTATATTTTTAGCTTGCACTATCTCTTATCATGCTGTTCCACACATTTACTAGCCCACATATTCCCTTATTCTAGTCACCTCGGTCTCAGTGACCACCACCCAAGTTTACTTTACCTCCATTCCCAGTTCCCCACTCCCTCATGATCTCATAGTCTCCAATCACATCCCCTTCTCTGTTTTTATTCTTTCAGACTGTAAAGTCTTGAAACTTTGTTAGTCTATCAATATATGGCAGTCATCTATGACCTCCTAAATCCTTAATCTTGCACTTAGCATTTCATGACCTTGAAGAGCTTAGTGTTACCTGGGAACCAAAGAGTTTCACCATGCATTCTCTTCTCCAGTTCAATTATACTTCATGTATCTGTAATTTTGTCAGTGGTGAAGGATACTCTCCCCACCAAAGAAGAACACATATATCTTAATTATAAGATGGTCTTTTAAGAGATACTATAGTCAAAAAAATCCATCATTCTGTGACCAACCTGATGGTAAGCCTCTCTAAGGTAGTCATTAGACAATACACCTATGAGCCATCACAGAGCCTATACATAAAACCTTTCTAGCTTGGTAAGCCCAGCCAAAGTTTGCACTCTGCTGGCGGAGATTTCATAGACCCAAAGTGACTTTACAGCAAACATGAGAGTAGGCCTTTACTGAGATCTAGTTAATTTACAAAGGCACTAATTAAAACTAATCTTGGAATTGATACCTAGAAGATCAACCCTTTACTTTTCTACACATACAATTATATTAATCCCCTAGACTTTGTTTACTATCTCAAAGACTCTTCAATCTCTAAGACAACACTGTGCCTCAAATTTTTGATGTAGAATTTTGGCAAAGATTTTTTTGGAAACTGACATTATATCAAGGTGCATGCAATTTCTCCTTGTAAATACCATATCTTCCTTTCAATAAATATCATGCCATTCCTCCTAGATTATTTTGGAGTAAGAATTTAGTAATAATACCCTTTATTAAAGAGCCCATGTCTTTTTTTTATTCTTTGTTACAAAGGAAAATTCACTGAGAGGGAGAAGAATACATGTGGAAGAGAGATAAGAACAAAAGATACCAACAACCACCTTTTTAAAGAGTCTGTCCAGTATGAAACTTCCCAGAATATCTGGAAACCTTTTCCTCATCGTTAACTTTGTGGAATAAGTAAGGAATATTTAACGGAATGCAAGTAGGACAAGAGATCTATTGTTCTGATAAGCTTAAGCTATTAAAATGGTTGAGATCTCCCTTGACATTTTTCAGTTTTTTTCAAAAGAGCAAATCCTTTGATATAAAAGACTAAGAACATATTCAATGAAATTATTTTCAAGACTTGCTATGAGCTACTTATGTTTATTTTCATTCACATTCAAAAATATGTGAAGTTTTAGTCTACTCAGAGAAACTATCCAAAAATCAGTAATACTTTCAAACACAAAATTGAAAAATTAATTTCCTTTCCTTATTATCCACATGCTAATGATCCTTACTGAGGGACCGTACCATATTAGAATTCTAAGTTACACTTAACATTTCCACATTTTTCAGTAATACAAATAACTTACATAAGTTTTCAACAAGGCAATATCACCTTCATCCAGTGCTGAAAGGAGAGAGACAATATGTTAGCTTTAAGATCAAAAAACAATAGCTGTGGTTTTTTTAAAGGGAATCATCTCAAAAAAAAAAAAAACTTGGAATTTTACTGGAAATTTCAGGAAACAACTAAATACAACAGATCACTTTAAATATGATCCATATACATAAAACAATGATTATAGTTATCATTAAGTCACTCTACCCAAAGGATAAAACTAAAATTGCAAACTGGCCAATCAATTCCAGGATACAAGTCTCCAGGACAGTTTTCCAACAGGTGTCCGGGAAACTCCTTGAGTTCTCAGTTTCAAGAAGATGCTTCCAAAAAGAGAAAGCAGGAAAGCTGAAGCAGGAGCTGGAAGAAGCACTCCTTCGTTTAAAAGGTACTAGGAGTTACAGGTATTTAAAGATGGGGGGGGGGGAAGGGGAACAAGGCCAGGGTGGTAGATATGAACACATGAGAAATACAGTTTGAATATGAGGTATGAGTAGAGTAGAAACATTTTAATCAAAATAAAAACCTGGAGAAGACAAAATAAGGAAGCTATCACCACAAGGCAAGAGGGATCACAAATCATTCCTGGTCTCTAAATACTTCAAAATCTCCTAAAAAAAAAAAATACCCCAGTTCTACCACTCAGTGTGAGGCACTGGGCAAGCCATTTAAGTTCTCTGGGAGCTTACTCTACTAATGTGTAAAATTCCTAGACTTGGGGAACAGCGGGGGGAGGGGGGCTTGGGAGGAAGGGAGGTTTTAAGGTCCTTTTCACATCTAAATTGCAGGATCCGAGCCCCACAAGAAATCATTTTGACAGGAGAAAATAGCACAAAGCACATGGGAAAGAAGCTAGGAAGTCTCCAAACACTTCCAGGACAAGTAATTTTTTTTAAAAAATGCGTTAGGGAACACTTAAGGTGATTATAATGAAAATTGCTCAGACCTCAACTAAGAACAGACTTCCAAAGTCCCTTGACTCCTCTCCTCCCCCCGCCCCCGGCAGCAACACACACACACACACACACACACTACACACACGCATACTTGCACTACACACACACACACACTACACACACGCACACACACGCACATTACACACACGCACACACACACACGCACACACTACACACACGCACACACGCGCACGCACACACACACACACTACACACACGCATACTTGCACTACACACACACACACACTACACACACGCACATTACACACACGCACACACTACACACACGCACACACGCGCACGCACACACACACACAAACACACACACACACACACACACACACACACTACACAGACATACGCATCATCCCCAACTCCAGCCCGGACACCCCACGGGGGCCGGGAGTGTGACCGTCGTCGTCGCCCTCCCCCTTGCTAACCTGGCTCAGGCCCCCCGGGACCCGCTCAGCTCGAGTCTGCTGAACAGATACAGAGTAAGACCGATCCCAGAGGTCAGAGATAACACGAAATGCCCTCCCTTTACACAGGGCTTGGCCGGACCCCTGCGGCGGACCAGGGAGGGAGGCGGCGGCGCCGCGGCTGGGCCCTCAGGCCCCTGGCCGCCCTCCCTTCCTCTGCCCCTTCCCTTCCCTCTCCCCTCCCCGCTCTCCCTTCACCCTGCCCGTGCCGCTGCAGTCCGCTGACCTCGGATGGGCTTATCGTCCTTCTCCTCCTCTTTGGTTTTCCGCTGATCGGCGCCCAGGTAATCCGGCATTTTGGGACTCGTAGCTACCTGGGTTCCTAGGAGCGATTACACAGCAGCTTCCCCCTACTTCCTGCTGCCCTACCTCATTTCCGGTCCCCCTACGGAACTGGTGCCGCAGCTCATCGGTCCGGCTCCCGGTGGGGCCGGGCTCTGGCGCTGTGGGGGATTTCGGGGAAAGTCCGGGCGGAGTCGGGCTGAGCTGGCCTCCCTTCTCTCGTCCCAGGGGCCTCAGCCACGCGTGGTGTTTACACGGGAAGCTCCTTTTTGACCCCATCCCAGGACAACCTCCCTGACCCTCAGAGCAGCCCCACGGGGCTACCCCGTAGACAGCGAGCTCCCCGTGGCTGCAGGTCTTCAAGCAAAGACGAGGCCGTTTGTCGTCGGGCAGCGCGCGTTTGTGAAGCTCCTGCTACGTGCCGGGCACTGCGCTAAGCCTTGGGGATGCGAAGAAAGGGAAGGAAAAGCCGGCCTTAGCTCAGTCTGACGGAGGGAAGGGGAGGGGAAGGAGGGCAACAAGGCCATGCACAAACCCTTACTAAGCGGGAAACAATGTAACACTTCCTGCCCTCTGGGAACTCGAGTTCTACACAGGGGGTTTATTCAGACGCCAGGGGACCTGACGACGTAGGAGGCGCCTTCCAGTCAATGAATTTTAAAACCGGGCTAGGAGCAGCGGGAGGCACCCAGGAGCGCAGCCCCTGGAGCCTGGGTCTGCAGGCAGGAAGACTCAGCTGGCCTCTGAAACTTACCAGCCGTGTGACCCTGGACAAGTCACTTCACCCTGCTGTCAAAGGAGCTGGAGAAGGAAGTGCAAACCACTCCTGCATGTTCACCAGGAAAACCCCCAATGGGGTCACAAGGCGTTGGACAGGACTGAACAGCAATGTGGCCCTCCAGGGAGACTTCTCATGAGATTCCTCCACTGTACAAAGCTCCGTTGGGCAGGAATCATGTACAAATGTAGCCTAAACTATAATAATCTATAATTTCACATATAACTATAATAATCTATAATTCAATTCAACTAGCTTAAGTCTTTTCACATGTAAAATGGGGGTAATAATAGCACTTACCTCCCAGAGTTATGGGGAGAATCATATGAGATAATAATTGTAAAATGCTTAGCACTGTGCCTGGCCCCTAGTAAGTGCAATTTAAATGGGAGTCATTACTATTATTATATAAGCTTTTATTATACACAGCCACATGCAAGCTACCTCAGATACAAAGACAAAAAGGATGTAATCCCTGCCTTCAAAGGAGCCTTCAAGCTGGAGGCATGACCACGTGTCAGGTGTGGTGGAAAGGATTATTTAGAGGGGTAGCATTTGAACTGGCTGACCTCTGTGATACTGCGCAGCTCAGAGATTGTGTGATACTTGATACTGGTTCTGTTTCCGTTGTAGACAGTTGATGAGGTGTTTGGGTGCCTGTGCTTGGACCTCAATTCTAAAAATCACATTTCTCTCTAAAAATCACCTTTCTCCCTAGCCTCAAAACAGTATCCCAGGCAGTTTCTCCCCAGCCCAAGGACACAGAATGCCTCAGCAAAAACCATTATCTCCCTTTCTGCTACAGTAGCCAGATGCATCTATAGAATTTATTAGTTTGAACTATCTGTGTACTGGCTGAGCTGGCTGGGTACTGGGTCATAACAACATTTACTACTCACTGATCACATGTATGCTAGACTTAGACATACGTATACTCCCTTACATTTATCTTGTCTAACAAGACATTGATGAGGGCAGCCTGGTATTCCTTAGTCAGTCCTGACCACTAGTTAACTTAGTGACCATTCAAGCCTAAAACCACACTTCCATGAGCCCCCACCTTGGGTTATTTCCCAGTGAACTCTGGGTAAAATACCTGTGCAGTAGATACTAAAAGTGAATGTTCCTTTTAAAACTAACCACTCCTTAACCACTCCCTAATCCTGCCCTGAATCACCTGGTTAGCATATTTGTACTATAGAATATTCTATATAAACTTTACCTGTACCTGTACAGGTTCCGTAAGAACTCTTACCTGCTGAAAAGCTTAATAAATCTTTAAACTTGACCTCAAGAATGCTTAAGTCTGAGAATTCATTCCAGGCAACCTGCCCCTGAACTCTGGTCTTTGGGCTATCCAGCCCTCATCCACAGTGACAAAGAATTTTTTTTTTTTTAATTAAGGGCCTTTAAACAGTTGCCCAGAAAACCCTAAACTGTATGCCAATCACTGTCAGGCTCTGGGGAAGACAAAACCTTAGAAAAGATGATTCCTGTTCTCACAGACCTAGTTAACAATTCAGTAAATGAGTTAATAATTATAATACATATCACCATATAAGTGGATTTAGGAAGGAGGAGAAACTGCTTCAAGTCAGGGAGGGGGAAGGAAAAAGGAAGGTCATAACTAATTGGAATCTTAAAAGATTTTACCAGAATTTGTGCTCTGTTTTAAAGAATGGGTGAAAGAAAGAATTAAAGAATAGGGACTCAACCTCTTCACAAGGGAAAGAAGGCAAAAGACACAGCATAACTAAAAGTAAGGAGTGGAGAAAGTACTAGTTGGGTTTGAGGAATAACTAGTATTTGCTTACAAACTAATGTATCCAAAAGAGAATGATAGGAGATAAGGCTAGAAATATCAAATGGTGCCAGATTTGGAGTATCTTTAATGTTATGTCAGCAAGCATTCTTAACTACGTTCTATGTGCCAGGCCCTGTGCTAAATGCTAACGAAAGGCAAAAACAGGACCTGAGGAAACACTATGCTCCAACAACAAGGCACAATATATACAGGATAAAATGGAAATAATGCACTAGAATTAAGGAGGATTGGGAAAACCTTACAGATGATGGGACTTAAGCCGAAACTTAGGGGAGGCCAGGAGGTAGAGGTAAGGAAGGAGAGAATTCTAAGGTGACAGTCTGGGAAAATACCTAGAGTTCGGACTATCTCAGGGGTGGGGAACCTTCGGTCTTGAGGCCACATGTGGCCCTCTAGGTTCTCAAGTGCGGTCCTTTGACTGGATCTAAACTTCACAAGGGTTGTTCTGTTCTGTCCAAATTCTGTCCACAGGTTCTCCAGCTCTGATAGTTCAAGAAACAGCAAGGAGCCGGTATCACTGACTCAAAGAATGCACAGAAAGGGATAAGGTGTAGTTTAAAAAACAAATAAACCCTAGAAAGGTAGGAAGCATCCAGAATATAAATGGTATTTAAAAGCCAAACAAGATTTTATATTTAGTCCTGGAGGTAATAGGGTGCTATTGGAGATTATTGAATAGGGAGGTAAGATCACCAATCCTACACTTTAGGAAAATCAATTTGACATCTGGGTGGAAGATGAACTGGAGTAAAGAGGGACTTGGGTTAAAGAGGCCAACCACAAGGATACTGCAACATTGTCAAATATCAATTGCGACAGTTAAGTGTAAAGAAAATAGTTGTAAAACATTTGGATTGTGAGTTTTGGGAAAACACCTTCTCCTCAGAATAAATAACCTTACAGCTCAAAGAAACAGAATTATGAGCTTGTATAAATAGAGACCCTTGTATGATTTGTCCTTTGCTCTCCAAGAGCACCACGACATCCAGGACATGGTGATGTGACTTGTAATTGACTTTGATTTGAGTGAGGGGGCGCTGTGCAAGGTCACGAGCCTCACTTTCTCCTCCTGAGCCATCTGGATCCAGTGACCAGATATAGATCAGGATGATTGGAGATGACTTGATGGTCCTATCCTTCTGGCAACTGCCAATCAGTTAATGCTAATTAAACTTTTTATCTTCTAGCCTTGCTTCCTGATTTATTGGCTTCAGCTGAAAGGATGAAGGTGAGCAGGATCACTTTCCAGGAAGATCGTAGGATCACTGCGTAGAGGAATTCCCCAACACAAGCAATACTGTTTGAACTTTACTTTGTTGGCGATAGTATCTGTGTAAAAGCAAGCACCCTGACACATCCAGGAGGGCCTACTATCACAGGCTCTTTGATCTGCTTTTCTGAAAGGAAAGGCAACTTTTGAAACAAACACTTCCAATGAGTAAGCCCCAAAGTAAAACCTCACCTTGGAGTATTTGTACACTTTTCAGAACCAGAGGGCATAACAACCCTTGAGGAACCAGTGCCTTATTAACAAAAGGTGTGGGCCTTCCTACAAATCTGCCCTAATCAAACTCCCCTTAATGGGCAGGTCCATTAATGGGTGGGGAAGATCTTTAATCTCATTAGCAATACGATAAAGAGCCAGTTCATGGAATTGAGGGGCATAGAAGATAAATTGTGGAAGGATTTGTAATTCAACTGATTTATTGAGCCTTACAATTTACTAGGTGGGTATAAGATATATTCACTGCCCTCCAGGACAAACTAGTGGGGGCAGAGAAGACATATAACTACAGTTATATGTACATAACTATGTTATATATGTACATATGTATATACAGTTAAAGATAAATAACTACGGCACAAGATTGTATGTGATACAAAAGTGATACGAACAAACCTCTGTAAATTCTCATGTTGGATTAATCAATCCTAGAGGAAGCAATATGGGAAGGCTTCATGAAAAATACTGTATTTGTGCTTAGTCACAATGGCTAAGTAGGGTTTTGATACAAAGAGATTAATAGTAGGAAGGATATCAGGGCATCCTAAACTAAGGAGTAGTATGAGTAAAAGGCATAAAGACAAGAAATTCAAGGTATATTGAGGGGATATTTAAGTAAAATAGTTGGGAGAGTTCCCAAATGGAGGATACACCAGGATTAATGTTGGAAAAGAGATAAGATCATGAAGAAACTTGAATGTCAATATAAAAGTGGGGTTCTTAACCTTTTGTGTCATGGACCCTTTTGGCAGTCTGGTGAAGTTTATGGACCCTTCTCAGAATAATGTTTTTAAACACATAACATAAAATAAGTAGGATTACAAAGGAAACCAATTACAGTGAAATGCAGTTATTAAGATATTTTTAAATATCTTTAATAGTATTTTTAAAATAAATATTTTTTAAATTAAATTATTTTGTTTTCAGTGTTCGACAATCACTTCTATATATCTTAGATTTTTTTCCCCTCCCTCCTCCTCATCCCTCTTCCTTTCCCACTCCCTCTCTGAGATGGTGTACAATCTTATATAGGTTCTACATGTACATTTCTATTAAATTCATGTTGCATAGAAGAATTAAAATGAATGGGAGAAACCATAAAACAAAACAAAACAATACAAAAGAAAATGATCTGTTTCTATCTGCGATCCTATTCCATAGTTCTTTCTCTGGATGTGGAAGGCATTTTGCCTCAAGAGTCCATTGGAAATTTTTTAAAACCATGAATTGCAATGAAGTACTTCGTCTACCAGAAAAATTCCTTGCACACTGTGGTTGTTGCTGTGTACAAAGTTCTCCTGGTTCTGCTCCTTTCACTCAGCATCAGTTCATATAAGTCTTTCCAGGCTTCTCTGAAATCTTCCTGTTCATCATTTCTCATAGCACAATAGTATTCCATTACATTTATATACCACAACTTGTTCAGCCATTCCTCAGTTGATGGGTATCCCTTTGATTTCCAGTTTTTGACCACCACAAAGAGAGCTGCTACAAATATTTTTGTACATGTGGGACCCTTTCTCATTTCTATGATCTCTTTGGGATAGAGTCCCAGAAGCAATATTGCTGGGTCAAAGGGTATGCACAATTTTGTAGCCCTTTGGGCATAGTTCCAAATAAAATAAATATTTTTAAAAACAAGTTCATAGACCCCAGATTAAAAACCCCTGATCTAAAGGATTTGGACTTCATTCAATGGGAAGAGAGAATTTATTTAGATTTCAAATTGATATTTAGCCTAGAAAGGATAGTAATATTCATATGCAGCAATGTGACAGGTTCCTAGCTCTATAACTTTAATATATTATGTCCCCATGGAGAGGAAGGCAGGGGGTAGAGAACTTCATCACCTATGTCTGGTACACGGACAGTCATCTTACTTGTACTGGAATGATCCCATGGAATACAAGAATCCCAAGAAAGCTGGTACTTCCTAAGTTCAGTTTACATTTACCCTCAAAGCCTTATCTCAATTAGGTCTAAGTATATGATATACATTACATATCTCTGCTTATTGACTTATAGACTGTTTATGAAAAAATTGCATTTGCCTAGGGATATAGTAATACCCTCTCTTGCCTGTCAGACTTCCATAAGGGACCTCTTTGTTCACACTAAGATGTATCTCTGGTCCCTCTAAAGAGCTCAAAATCTCTTCCTGAATATCTACCCATTCCCATCATAAATCACATCACACAAGATTTTCTTTGTTTATATTTGGAGACAGGATATTAATGATGGGGGGTTAAGGGGGCAGGGAGGGAAGGGAATACCAGATCAGAAGCTAATCCACATAAACTAACACTGGCTATTTTTGGCCAAGCTAGGAGTGTGTGATCAGAACGTTGTCTCTTTCTCTTTAACCTATCAGGAAGTAGAGTGTGGCCAATGATGAGGGGAGGGGAAGGAGTCACTATGTTAGAGTCTACCAGAGTCCCAAAGGAAGGGCAGGGGAACAAGCATGTAGGAATCATTTTCCTCTCAAAAGGTTATACTGTTTTACTTCTAGAATGCACAAACCAGAAAAATGGGAAATTAACTCTTCCTCTATCACAAAAGCCTCCAAAGCCAAATTCAAAAAAGTGGTCACTGACCTGATGAATCCTGGAGTAGAGTCTATTGTCCATTTAAAGAGCAGAACATCTCCATAGTGATGCAATACAGGTAAGGAGCACCAGAGGCCAGGGTCACATATGTGATTCATTTGTTCCAGTAATATTTCTGTCTATTTGTTGGTCTCTAGACAAGGATCTCACATGAGACCACCAATGGTTAAGTTTCTGTTCATAGATGGCTAAAAACTCTGTGATTTTTAGCACCCCTTTAGCACCTCTTCCACCATGCCACCATCTCCACAGATGCAGAAGAGGGCCACGCCGTGGGAAGGGGCATCTTGTAGTTTTCTTCATTTCATGAAGTGCCATCATAGCCAAAGAATCAATAACTACATTGATGAGCTTTCTCACACTTGGCTGGACTTCCACTCAGAAAGCAGACATACTGTATTGAACTTATACTTGAACCTTTCCTGCACAGTATACCCTGCTAGAGCATTTGCTTCACTGGCATTGCCTTTGAGAACCCAAGGTCATCTTCCTAACACAATGAGGCATCACAGGAATACTTTGTGGAGAAAGAAAGAGCTATTAAATTTTCAAGAAAGAAGGTTGAAATAATCAAACTAGTATTTTTATTCATTCAACGAATATTCATTTTTGCCTCTCTTGTATATAAAATCCTATGGTAATAATGGGGCAGCTAGGTGGCACAGTGGATAGAGTGCTGGGCCTGGAGTAAAGAAGACCTGAGTTCAAATTTGGCCTTAGACACTTATTAGCTGTTTGACTCTAGGTAAGTCACTTAATCCTGTTTGCCTCAGTTTCCTCATCTGTACAACGAGCTGGAAAAAGAAATGGCAAACCACTCCAAAATGGGGTCACCAAGAGTTGAACACAAGTGAACAACAACATGTTAATAATAATTATAATACTATTAATTAATAATGTCAATAATAATTGACATAACTCATTAAGGTTTTCAAAGCATTTTAAATTTGATCCGTGCAAAAACCTTATGAGGTAAGTGCTATTATTATCTCCATTTTAACCCCTGAGAGAAATTAATTTACTCGCCCAGGGTCATACTGTTAGTAAATATCTGAAGCAGGATTTGAACTCAGGTCTTCCTGACTCTATTCAGCCATGTTATCTATTGTGCCACCTAGAAGTTTCAGGGACAAATAGAACAGGATGTCTACCTTCAGGAATCTTACATAGAGCAAGCTTATAGGTACTGTAAGCTTTCAGACACAAATAATGACAGAATGTGACAAAGGTTAAGAAAAAAGCATAATATGGATGCTCAGAGCAGAGAAAGGCCCCTTTTGGCAAGATGAAATATTTGGCAATCTGAAATAGCTTTATGAAGTATGTAGCATTTAAGCTGAGCCATTTGCATATGATGCATAAGATTTCAATATGAATGCTCTTTTTCCTTTCCTAGTATGAATGTTAGGGATATTTGGGTACACCTGCAAATGTTAGAATTAATATAGACTGGAGAGAGTGACCCCCACTCCCTGCCATTTTAAAGGAAAAATACTATGCACCTGGATAGCCGTATTTAGTACTTCATGAGGCATGAGAGTAGGATTTTAGTGGAGATCCTTACTTATTGCCTAATGAATAAAGTACTAAGTACATTTGTAGGTAGCCAAGCTGAAAAAGCTTCAAGTACTGGCCCAATTATAGACTGTTTAGGACCACCTAAATTGGGAAAGGCTTATAATCAGATTTTCTAAAGGGTGATGAATTTTTCTAAAATCTCTCAAAGACCATCTGTGAAACTGAAGAGTTGTGATGTGTGCATGAACAAAATATACATACTGATGAAATCATAAAACTGTTGCAAAAGTATATCCACTAAATGGTTTTGAGGAGAATAACATAAAAAGGGCCATGTTTTAGGAGGTTTAATTTAGCAGGTTGTATATAGGATGTGGGTGGGACAGGGGAGGGGGTGAGGGAGAGACAGGAAAAGAGAAAGAGCAGAGAAAGGGAGGAGAGAGAAAAAAAAGGAGGATAGAGAGAGAGAATAATTCATGTATGAGATTATATGATAAACACAAACCAGTAGCAATGAAAAGGAAGATAAGTGTGAGAAATTATGCCCTCAAAACAATGAGCAGAGTTTAGCCACCTAAAGCTGATGCTGAGAGACATGGAGAAGCAAAAGGTGACTGATTTAAGAGCCTCTTTCTTGGGAGAACGGTATTGCTCTGAATGGAGATTAGGGAGGTGAGGAGGAGATGATCTGAGAAATAAAGGGGAGAAAATGATGAATTTTGTTTTAGACATATTTGAATTGATAGTAAGATTTGGGAGGTAGAGAATAAGACAGCAAATGTACTTGCCAGTTGAAGGAATTTAGAAATGACAGTTCCATGAGGCAGAGGTTGTCTTCTTTTTCGTAAGGAAGAATAGGGAATAGTGGAGTTACATCTAGGATGGTTAGATAAGTTCTTAAATGAGATCATGTATAGTCAAAATTACCCTTAAATCACCTACAAAGTAGGACAGCACCCTTAAATAAGTGTAGCTAGAAAGAGCCTAGACCTATTTAAAGGAAGGTAGTTTGTATCAGAGAGCAGATGGAGCTGAGATGGTTACTATGGAAACATTTGGATGAAAATTTTACTTTTCCCTCTACCCAGTGAAAATATTGTTTAGGGGGAACGATCAGGATTCCTGTTTAAATATAAGATAACAAAAACACATAAAGCCAGGTGTTACAGAGTGCACCTGTGATCCCTGTTGCTGGGAAGGCTAAACCTGAGGAGAAGGAGGAGGAGCGTTCAGTCTTTTTCAGTTGTCAGACTCTTTGTGATCATATTTGGGGTTTTCTTGGCAAAGTTACTGGACCAGTTTGTCATTTTCTTCTCCAGCTAATTTTATAGATAAGGAGACTGAGCAAACAGGGTTAAGTGACTTGCCCAAGGCCATCCAGATACTAGTAAGTATGGAAGGCTACATTTCAACTCAGAAAGAGGCTTTTCCTGGGGTAGGTGCTATTATTATCCTCATTTTGCAGATGAGGAAATTGTGTGTGTTCGTCCTTCGTTGCTGAAGAAGACCATGCCATCAGAGAAATAATGACATGACTTGCACTTGACTTTGTTTTGAGGCTGATGAGGATGACTTGCCCAGGATCTCACAACTAGAAAGTATATGAGGCAAGGTTCAAACTCAGGTCGTGCTGACTACAGCACTCCATCCACTGCTCCATCTAACTATCCTTTGAGTTTGAGAGTTCTAAGATGCAATAGGGATAAGGCCAGCATCATTATGGTAAGCCCCCAGTAGTGGAGTGGAATGCCAACAGGCTGCCTCAGGAGGGGTAAACGGTCCCAGGTTAGAAAAATCAAACAGATCAAAGTTCCCTGGGGGATCAGAATTGGGACTGGTCCATGAGGTGGCTGCCACATCCAGATCCCAGGTTGAGAAGAGAAGACTCAGGTTCAAAACAAAAACAAAAAACTGGTAAATACCCTGCTGTTGTTGGGAAAGTGATGAACGGGGAGGGAGGAGGGGAAATAACTCTGGATAGCGCTTCATATATTAAGTATGATTCTTTTAAAGGGTGTTCACACCATCCCATAACCTTTTCTTCCTCCTGCTTCCCCTGGAGGCAAGAGAGGACATGAGGAAGTCCAAGGATATATAGACAGCAATGGCCACCTACAAGGAATGGCAGAAAGGCGAACTAAAGCTGTTTCTCTGTTTAGCTCTACTCAGTCGAAGTCCACGTACAGACCATCCATGAGTTTGAAGGAAGAGATCATGCTCAACAACAGAAAAACAGAATAACCTTCAGGCATACGCTCATCCTTAAATGGTTATTTCCTTCTCTCTCTCTCTGGTGGTGGTTGCTATTGTCTAGGAGAATCATTTAAGTTAAGGTGTCATTATCATCTTACCCAATTATCTTCAAAGATCAGCTCTAAACCTGGGGTCTGGAGACCTGGCCTCCTCTTGCTATCTGCGAGTGATGACCAGTCAACCATTTTCCAACTACGCTTCAGTTTTTTTCTTTTTAAAATGGGATAATATTTACCTGTCCCACAGTGTGGTTGTGATGAAGGTGCTTTGTTAATTGTTAAGTGCTACAGAAATGAACATAATTATTTCTTTGTGATATTTGTAAGGGGCTTCCCCAAATTTAAACCATTCGTTATCATTGATAAATGTTATTTGTTGCTATGAATAACAATTATTATCTATTAACCATTTGTTAATAGTACAATGTTATACAATAAGACATTGTCTTAATAACAACTGTTAATATTAGTTAACAGTTATATTAGCCATAACGTAATTAAGTCCCGGTTGTGGGATGTCTATTGATTAATAATAGTATCAGTCATTAGGACATGTGTGTGTGTATAATATATATACATGTACAAAACATGTGCCGCACAATGCAGCAGCCACGACCCCATCTCCCTCCCGCCCAGGGCCTTCGCACTAGTTTGCAGCCCTCCGCTGAAGGAGTGACACAGGAGCAGGACAGGTACCCACGGGAAGGGCTCAGGTGTGATACACAACGCCAGCCTGAGGCAGGGCTCCATCAGAGCGGCCCCCCGGGGGGCCCTTCCCGCTGTCTCATCCACCCCTTCCAGCTCTCCAGCAGGGGCACCAAGCACGCCCGGGCTGTTTGCGGTTCCGTGAGCCCAAGCTCACCGTGCCTCCTTCTCCAGGTACGCGGCACGAGTCCTCTACGTCCAGAGCCGCTGGAAAGCGAAGTCTACGGAATGGGGCAGGGAGGCAGGGATTTAGTGCTTGGCTTTCCGTGTTCTGCCTTTACACCCCCAGCGCCGGCAGAGTGTTTAGGGAAGGGTAAGCGCTTCATAAAGGCTGACTGGGAGTCCGTGCGCAAATCCTCCGAGCGCCAGGTCTACACAGAGAAGCAGGCGGCCCTTCCACAGCCGGGAACCTTCGGTGAGGCTCCGGTGCCCGGCCGGGCCGGAGTCAGAGGCAGGCAGAGCCTGTACGTACAACGATGGGGGGCAGGAGAGAGCGTCGCACCCAGAGGGCAATGGCCCGGAAGCAGTTGTGGCCTGTCTCCATGCGCCGGTTCCTGGGCTCTGGAGAGTGAGCGGAGGCGCGAGGGATCCGCCGGGGAGCTGGAGAGCGAGCGCGAGGCGTCCCCAACCCGGCGGAGGAACCGCCGCTCGGACCAGCGCCATCATGTTGCTGCTGCCTGGCGCGCCGGACGGCCAGGGCACCGCCGTCACCAGAGCTCTGTCGGCGGGTAAGTGGCCGGACCCGTTCGGTGCCCCCGCCCTCCCCCGCCCGTGCTCCCCAGCCCCTGCCCTCCGCCCGGCCCCGACCTCCCTGCCGGCCTCGGGCCCCGCCCTGTGACCCGGCGGCGCCCCGAGGCACGAGGGGCCAAAGGGCGCCGCTGGCGAGCGCCGGACCGCGGGGACCTGGGACCGGGCGGGAGTCCCCGGAGTGTCCCCGCGCAGGGTGTCGGAGCAGGAGCTGAGTCCTGAATGGGGCGCGGGCGAAGCCCCCGCGGCCCCCTCCGGCTCCCCATCCCGTGGGTCCTGGCGCGGAGAAGACCGGAGCGAGGCGGGGGGAAGCCGGCTCTTCCCACGTGCCGCCGGCCGCCCGTGCCAAGCCATCCGCGCGCCCCATGCCCCTCGACCCCCGGGGACCGGCCCCGCTTCCCGGCCCACCCCCGGGTCCCCCCCAGCCCGGCCGGCCGCCCGGCCGCCGCGGCTTCTCGGAGCTCGGCGTTGGCGCGCCCTTAGCGGAGGTCACCGCTGTAAAGTTCGCTGGGGAGAAGTTGTCCTGCTGCTGCTGCAGAAAGTTCAGTTAGCGAGCTTCCCGACGCGGCCCCTCCCCCCCTCCCGCACGGGGACCGTTCTGGGCACCGGTCTGAGGGTGGTCCTGGGGGTGTCGGCTGGGCTTTGGGGCGGTCTGCTTGACCGGCCTCGCCTTCCCCCAGAGACCCGCGCCCAGCCTCCTCTCCTCCCCGTGGGCTGCGGAGCCCGGGTGGCCGAAGTCCGCCGGCGAAGGAGCCAGAAAGGTTTGAGCGTTGGGGAAGGAAAGAAGGGCTCCTGGCCGGAGGCTCGGCCGCCGGAGCAGGGCTTCTGGTTTTAGCCGCTGGCCAGGGTGACTTGCTAAAGGCTGGGCATGTTGTAGTGTACAGCAGGAAATAAAGTCTGCTAAGTCTGGGAGTTTTGAAATAAGAAAGCGATTTCCAAGGAAAAGGAGACGTCTGCAATCATGGTTCAGATGTCCCAGCTGTGTGTTTGAGCTTGATTCTGCCCTAAGTGCAGGGAGAGCGTTGGATTCCTGAAGCAAGGAAAAGGTGAACAGGTATTCAACTCCCTTCCACGTCTGTGCAGGGCATTACCAGACAGAGTTGTTGTCTTTTAGTTATTTGTATCAAGCAGCAACAATAGCTTACTTAACTTGTAGTGACCCTTTATTTAGCCCCACTTACCGTCTCCTCTCCTAAAATTTTCTCTAAGTTTTTCCTGAGTTAGAGCAGTTTACTCTCATATTTCAATAATTCTTGGTAAATATTCACTATTTAATTCAAGAAAGACCTTGGAAAACATTTAAACATGCTGATAATGCATTCATTGTACAAATGTGTAACCCATGTTAGCAGGTTTCCTGTACACAATGTTAATAACTGTTTAAAATCCTTCCAGATGACCCTTGGGTAGGCCTTGTGTTCACCTCCTGTTGAATAAATTTCACAATGGACACTTCGGCTCTGCAGAAATCATTGTTGCTATTGTTGGTGTAAACAGTAGTTTGCAGCATTTCTCCTCTGACTACCCCACAATTTCCCAGGAAAGTCAATAAAAATTTGCTTGGGATATGAAGTTGTTTAGTGCATGACTGTTGGCACATGGCACAGAAGGACTTGGGTATATGGGGCTATTAATTGTGTTTTGTTGGGAATTTATTGTCTTATTAATCCTTCTGGTAGCTTGATTAGTACATCTATTTCCACAAGTGATGACTAAAATTGAAATTGATGAATACATCATTTACTTAACCTTGTTATTTCCTGGGGAAATGCTTTATTTTAAAATAAATTTAAACTGTAAAATACATTGAAGCTTCTCAATACTTTTCAATCATAGCTTCTGTAATCTGTCAAGTAGAACCTGTGGGAAGATGGTATGAAGCGTTTATTAAGAGGCGAAACAGGAATATTTCAGCCTCTTTTCAGGAACTGGAGGATAAGAAAGAATTATCAGAAGAGTCAGAAGATGAAGAATTACAGTTAGAGGAGTTTCCTATGCTGAAAACGCTTGACCCTAAAGACTGGAAGGTATTGTATATACATACCTTTTTAAGTTATGTTTGTCGTCATATTTTCCTTGAAATTGTTAAATAGTCTCCTTAAGGGTTTTCAGCTGTTTAAGTGTATTTTCCAGCTTTCAAAACATCCTAAGATCTTCCTGCCTGTAATTCCTTTTTTTCATTCTTAGAATTACGCTTATTAATTCATCTGGCTTTACAATGTATCGTGTAGGTTGAGTCATGGGAACTGTTTCTAATTGATGTTCCTGTTGTCAATTTAGAAAAGAAATGTGCCCATAATTCTAAATAACAATAAATTGTGTAGCCTTATGGAAAGGTGTTTTTGCACAGAAGGCCATGAACACTGCCTATCCATACTACCAAGGTTTTAAAAAAATGAGAACTTTTCTAGCTTTTCCTGCTCAGTGTTATACTAGGTTTCTAAATTTCCTAGGCAGGAGGGGAAAGAAAAGAAGATATGCTAAGTGAAAAGAGAGAAAAGGAAGCATAACCTCCAGGAGAATATACTAGAATCTCTACGACACAGAGAAAGAATCTTAGGTTTGAAGAACACATGGTTGGAATCTTGGTTCTGTTATCTTGACAAGCCATTTAACTAGGCCTCAGTTTCCTTATCTATAAAATTAGGGGGTTTTACTGAATGAGCTTCTAGCTTTCAGTCTTTGATGCTGTGATCCTATGGAGGAAGGGGAAAGATTGTTACCACTTCTACCCTCCTTCCCCCCATTGTTGCAAACTTACAGTTTCTTTGAGTCTGGCCTGTCCATTAGAGTTCCACAGGGACTTATCCCAAGGAATTACCCTAGGAGCCTCTACGTTACCACAGTAATTTCTGGATTCCACGTGATGGTAGCAGAGAGAAATTCAGGCTCTTACATGGAAAAGCCTTATTTCCAGGGCACTCCTTATTCATACTAACTCTATCTGTTCCCTTGGATATCTCTAGCCCTTTTTGTTGTCCATCATTATCTTTACACCTAATCCAACCCCTCTTCTAGTCCAAGCAGGTTTTTGGGTAGTGTTCTTCAGTTTAACCCTCTTATTTAAAGAACTAGCATCCTCCCATGAGGAATTGGGGATAAATTTTTCCTAGTAAAAGTGTCTGATTATCACCCTTGGGGCCTAAGAAGTTAGTACAGCAACCAAACAACATGATCCACAGTTTAAATTGAAAGCCATACCGCTTTCCTTAGTTGTTATACAAGCTCATGGAATCTCAAAGGTGGCAGACTATCAGTCATTACTTAATAAGCATTTGCTAAGCTCCCAAAATGTGCCAGGCATTGTGCTATGTGATGGACATTCAAAGATAAGAAGTGAAACAATCCTACTCTCGTGCTTATATGCCATTTATACTACTTGAGAGATCCCAGGAAATAGTCTTTTTTGGCCAACAGGTATCAGGTACTTTTATCACTCAGCAGATTGTGTCTCCTTGGTGTAAGCCTAGAGGCAGGAGCCATTCAGCTATTCTTTCACACATCCCAGATTTATCCTAGCCATGCCCTGATGCAGGCTTTCTTAGCTATGCACTATGCATGACATGAGATGAGAAGTGCATTTTTATTGAACTTAAATTTTTTTATATGTGTCTTTCAGAATCAAGATCATTATGCAGTTCTTGGACTTGGACATGTAAGATACAGAGCTACTCAGAAACAAATCAAAGCAGCCCGTAAGCAATTTATATTGGTTACTATTTTGGAATTCTTCGAAGAATACAATTATTCATTTTAGAAGGTGTGAAAAAGCTCTAGATTTAACTTTGTAGAATTACATCAGGAAAAAACACTTTGTGGTTAGGGTATATTTGGACCAGCAGAACCAGAAAACATTATCAGTATGTATTTTCTCATTTGTCTACTTCCTTATTCGTTGAGAATAAAAATAATCAGACTGTGAGGTAAATTTTCCATTTAATATAAAAAGCACTCTTAAGATGGTCAGCTTTTAAAAATACGGTAAGCTTCTGGTCTCTTTGGTATGAGTCTTAACCCGTATTTCATGAGAGTCAGTGTGCTCTCTTAGGAGGCAGGTTGGTGATTTAGTGGATATAACCCTGGGTCTGGATTCAGGAAGACCTGAGATCAAATCCAACCTCAGACACCTACTGTCTGTGTGACAAGTCACAACCTCTGTTTGTCTTAATCCACTGGAGAAGGTTTGTCATTGCAAAGTGTTCTGGTATCTTTGTCAAGAAAATCCTATACTGCGTCATGAAGAGCCAGACATGACTGAAGGATTGAACGACAGTAACTGTTCTGTCAGGTTGTTGTTGCTTTTATCCAGACTGAGGTCACATTATTCTTGAAATTGCCCTGTCTTTTTTTCAATAATAAAGAATTAGTTTTGTTAAGGCCTCATTAAATTTTAAATGATAGTTAGAAGAACTATGCAGAAATTTTCACCAACTACTTTAAAATTCAGTTGCCTTAACCACATTTAAACATTATTTTTCTCCTATATTAAACACCTGCCTCTTACTATTTACCTATACCTTGTGGCTTCACCATAATCTCTCTTCCAGAAAAATTAATAAAAGCTCAATTCAACCAATTATAACACTCTAGTAGGTGAAGAAAATGACTAGAAAATTATTCTTCAGCTTAGGAGGAGTTTATTGTATACTATTTTGCAAATTTTGTAATCTGGGTCAGAGGAGCGACAATTTATGCTGATAAATCTTCGGTAAATTAAGCAGATTTTTATGCTAGGCACTGGGGATACAAAGATGGAAATGACAAACAGGGATCACAAACAAAAAGAGGGAAAGAGCTTAACTTTAGCAGCTAGGAGTTCATAGGGAAGGGCTTCCTTTATGGGATAGCATTTGAGCTGAACTTTGAAGGAAGCAAGAGTCTAAGAAGTACAGGTGAAGGAGTATAATCTGTGGATGGGAGATCGATGGGCAAAAACATGGAGAAGTAATCCTGAGTTCTGGGGAAATTCTAGGAAAAGCATGTGGGCTTGAGTATGACAAGGAGCATCATAAATTCAATAAATCTGGAAAGGTAGGCTGGAACCAGATTGTGCAGGGCTTTAAATGTACTGATGAGTTTCTCATTTGTCCTAGAGGAAATAGCTGCTGAAAATTCTCAGGCAAGGAAGAGACATAATCATACTTCTGTTTTAAGAAGATTATTTTGGGAGCTACATGTAAGATGGATTTGAGAGGGGCTGTTGTGGAAGTTCGGATGAGAGGGGATGAGATCCTAAATAGGGTGATGGTTGTGTGAGTTGGGAAAAGATGTTGTAGAATCTATGAGAACTGTCAACATTTGGATACGAGAGGGTGAGGGGAAGTTAGGAGTCAAAGATGACTGATTGAAACCTACATGATTAGAAGGATGGTAGTAAATAGAAGAGAAGTTTGAATGAGTTTGGTCTTGGGAAGGAGGGCCACTTGTTTTTGACTTGTAGAATAAGCAAGAAGAAGGAACTTAAAACAGAAAGCTTCTCACCAAAATTGAAGGCAAATCTCTCTGCTGCAACGTAATAGGGAAAGTAGTATAGGAGGCTGGAGAAAAAGTTTTAGGACAGCTGTTGTGAGGAGTCATTGGTAGTCAATCAGGGAAGAATAAAATGATTGCTGGATTGGTGTCCAGTTTAGATAACAAACCCGTGCTGGACTCAGTCTGCACAGCTCTATCACTTTCTCCAAGGGCATTCAATCTTACTGAGTAGAAGCAGAGAAGGTAGGGGTAGGGTTTACCAAGGCATGAGCTGCAGTAGAACGCGGGAAAAGAGTTTCAAGGGTAGCAGTGTATAGCTGAAGTGGTTATATGGTCAGCTGAAAAGGATGGGAAGTGAGGCCAGGACAGGGGTCTTCCCAACTCTTATGACTTATACTTTCATTCTACCTGAGCCACATACAGGGATAGTCAGACCCATGTCTGAAAAAATCAAATATTACCAGTGAGACCTAATCATCATCTTTCTTTTAGTCCTTTAACTCAGTGTCTCAGTGGCATGTGACACAGTTGATATACTTTCCTGTGTAAGATTCTCTTGTCTTCTGTGAAACTGCATTCTCTTAGCTCTCTTCCTGCCTCTGCTTCTTTCCCTGGTTCTTTTTGTTTCTATTCTGTAAGATTCTGTCCTCAACATTCTTCTTCCTCAACATTCTCAGCCTTGGCCATCTGTCTTCCATGATTTTAGTTGCTGTATTTCTAGCCCATCTTCTCTCTAGTTCCACACTTACATTTCTAATTGTTTGGACATCTGGATTTCCCATTACTTTCTCAAACTTATCATGTGCAAAATCTAAACTTTATAATGCCCTCTCAGTCTGTTCCTTTTTCTGACTCCCCTAACGGTTCCACAGTCTTTGTTTTTTCTTGTTCCACATTTAGTCATCAAGTTCTATGAAATCTAATTCCAAAATTTCCACATAAATCATTCCCAGGGCTGCCATACTAGTTCAGTACCTAATTATCTCTTGCTTAGAATATTACATTAACTCCTTAACTAGTTAATTGTGTCTCTAGTGTTTCCCCTCTTTACGTTGCAATGTCAGATCCATCTCTAAGGCGCTTCTCTAATCATGCTAATTGTTTGCTCAGAGACCTTCAGTTTCTCCCCATTGCCTACCAAATAAAGTCTGAATTCTTTAGCATTAATGTTCAGAGTCCTTCATAATTTGGCCAAGGGTATCTTGTAGTGTGACCTCTGTGTGTTTGTGTAACACACCTGTAACTTCAATCAAACTGGATTACTTGCCCTTCTTGACTTGGGCTCTTCCTCTTCCCACCCACCATATTTGTAGCTCATCTTTACCATTCAAATTTCTATACATCTTTAAAACTGCTTAAATATAACATCACCTCTTTTGTGAAGGTTTTTTTAAATTCTCCAAATGGAGACTATTTCCTTCTTCTAAAATCCTCTATCAGTTTATTGATACCCCTTTTATTACCTTTCTCAAATCCTCATAATTATTTCTGTATGTGTCATTTCACCTACCAGATTATAACTTCTTTGAGGACACAGGCTATTTCTTTATGTCTTTATAGCCTTCAGAGTCTTTGGCACACTGTCTTTTGCTTAATAGATGTTCAATAAATACTTGGATGGATGTATAGATGAACGGATGAGCTTATGCCATGGTAGGAAGTGAGAGGTCAAGGCTAGAGTATGTACTATTCAAGTAAAGACAGGGTTGGAATCACAGGGATAGGCTGAACAGGGCCTGTGTTTTGGTCTCAGAAATGAAAATAAGGAGATAACTTTCAAGCTCCAGTTCTGATTTCTCTGACTCCAAGTACAGTGTCCTTTCCACTGTGCTGTGCTGGTTAGAGGGAAGCATTGTTGTAGATTACGTAGTTGGTATAGTTAACGGTAAGTGCTTGACTTCTGTCAGTTTAAAACGTCACTTGGAATCTTTCTGTGGAAAAATCTAATTTAAGATCAGTTTGGGTTTTGAAAGTTTGATATATGAACATAAAATATTGTGTGTGTCTACTTATGTTTTACTTTATAATGATAAGCACTTCAAAGTATATGATGAGAAATTTGAAAATACTTTTTCCAAACTTTACTTTCATTGCTGCCTTTCTGCAGTGTTATTTTTGGGATCACAGTGGAGATGGTAATGTGGGAAGTATCTTTTTATCTGCCACTCTTATCGGTTTTAGATCGGCCTGTTCATCTTGCTTTATTCCATGAATTCACAACATGAAATTCACATGGTTAATTCATATTATCCAGTTTGTCATATAATTTATTAGAACAAAGACATGTAAACCAAACATTATTTTTTAATCTAACTGTAGTGGACAAACTCAAAATTTGAGGTACAGGAGGCATCAGAGTATTGAAATCCCATGAAAGGAACATTTGAATGTAGAAAACAAAATATAAAACTGTTCGTCTGTTAAAGCATAGTACTAGAAAATGAGAAGAGTTTTTTACTCATAGAATATCATATTTCGAACCCTTTTTTTTAGCTGCTACATTTTAGACCATCCTCTTACTGTTAGGAAGCAGCAGAGTGATAAAGAAGATTTATAGTTGATGAGCTGACAGGATTCATAGGAATAAAGGGACAGTTAACATTTTTATTCTATTATAACCTCTTCCCTTCTGGAAATGGTTTAGCTATCCAAACCTGTATCTTTCAGAAGTAATTCTGTGATAAATAGTAGATGTATTAGATGAATTCAGTGTATGTAATAAAATGTCTTCATGCTTATATAGTGGCTAATTTTTATTGGTGCTTTATATAAAATAAAACTAGAAAGTATCATGGGAGGTCAGAGAATAGTTTTGACTGTGGTGTTGTATTTTTTAATAATTGTATAAAGAAACTTGTGTCTACTTAAGGGCCAACCTAAGAATGATGGAGACCTGACATACTGTAGATTTACTGGTACAAACCATACTTCTTCTGGGAAGACTTAACATTGGAAGGCAATATCCTGTAAAATGAATTGCAAAGTTATCCTCCTTACATGCACTAAGATAGTTGAACCATGCATTTTGACAGTTAATTGCTAATACTACTGGACGTTACATCTTCCTTAATAAAAAATAAATAATAACAATAATAAAATATCTTAATAAATTTCCTTTCTTTTCCTTAAGACTCTTTTGGTTGTTTGATTGATTCTGTTGTTAGAATCACCATAGGGAACCAGAAATAAGGCATCTTTCTTTTCTAAGTGCAAATGTAACACTAAAGTAACATTTTGACTAACTACCTGGATGGAAAGAAACAGTGACTAGAGAATCAGCGTAATTGCCAGGAAGATCTGTCTCTAAGCCCCACCTCTGATCATTGAGGGCTATCTGGGTGTCATCTGAACTCTCAGTTCTTTATGAAGGCTCTCTGCACCATCCTGTATGGGTTAGAGGGAGTTTCCTTATCTGAGAGCTATAGCGAAATGCTAAGTCCAGTCCTTCAAACATATACAATGAAGAATTAAAAACAATAAATATTACAATATGTTCAGAAATAATTTTTAACTGTTTTGTTAAATAAAACATCTAAAATAAAAAGGATTACTTTGAAAGCCTTATTTACAAACTTGACCGTTCACTTTATATGTATGTTTATAATGCAAAATTTATGTAAGCTTTAAGGATTTTGGCAGTAGAACAGTTGCTGATCTGCTTTAGTCAAGGAAGTTTCCTCACTGAGAATTCCTTGTACTAGTGAAATTTAAGATATAGTGCCCCCTAAAAAAGGATTCTGGCTGAATTTTTCTTTATTCAGATTATTTTAAAATATTAATAGTAACTTTTATGTGGTTCTTTAATGTTTGCAAATCGCTTTTCTTCAGAAAATCCCTACTAAGTAGTGTAAACATTGTCCCTTTCAGATAAGGAAGATGAGCATTTGCGAGGTTAGATGACTTGCTCATGTTTGTACAGCTAATAAGTGTAAGGGGCAAGATTCAAATCCAGGTCCTCTGACCCTAAGTATAGTGTCCTTTCCACTGTATCATGCCGGTTAGAGAGATGTGGAGTTTTTATTTATTTTTATGGACACATAGAGTCTTTAGTAATTCCAATTGGCTAACGTCTAACTGTAAATTATCCAAGAAGATATTAGTTTACAGTAACATTTAAATGGGGGGGGGTCTGTTCCATGACCAATTATTTGTCATGACATTCAACGTTATCTTTAAAATTCCAGAAATGAATCATTTTAACTTGTTTTTATTTTCAAATACAAAACATTAAGTGACAGAACTTATCCAAACCTGACTCATTTGGTAGATAAAGCAATGGTTTTGAAACATCATCCAGACAAACGGAAAGCAGCAGGTGAACCAATAGCAGAAGGGGATAATGACTACTTTACTTGCATAACTAAAGGTAAGAAAATACCTCCAGTTGTAGGAATTTCTAGTGTTTAATAAATTATTGTAGATCTTTTTATAGGATAATATTACTTAATATCTTAAGCATTGTATTTGACTTTGCTGTGCGGTAACATTAACAAACTATTTTTAATTAAATAAAATTATTCTTAATAATAGCAGAATTGATTTAGTTTTTCTATTTAATGATGACAATTATGATCCACCAGTTTTCTATTCTATTTCAAGTGATAGTCTGAATTAATATATGACATTGTGTTACCACCTGAACTAAGTCAAAAGGAAAAATAAGTACTTTTCAAGGCTACTTTTACTAGTTAAATAAACTGGTTTAAACTAAATAAACTAGTGCAAACTGAAGTAAGAAGTTAATCCTGGATTCTAGTGCGCTGCATAACACGTAATTGGATGCAGTCTTACGTGCAGTAAACTATATATTACACACATTTACTAAGGAAAATAAGAACGTATATTTTTTCCCAGAATAGTAATCACCATTTCCAAATAATCCTTAATCTTAAAATGTGATTTAAAATGAAGTTAACACATTTTTAGGACCAAAGTGAAAAGTCTTAGGTGCACACTGACTCCCATCATTCCTATATTCTTTCATTGCTGTATTGTAAGGGTCCTTACTTGCTACCCCTGCCTGAGAACGATTTTTTTAGTTTTTAAACTATTACTTAATAAATGGATATTTAAGCCATTGCTTAATCATCTTTATAGCAGAAGGCAACAGTCCATTATTGTACTGTGAAAATAAAAACCTACTTTAACCTGAAAACTACTAACATCAGTAAAGTAAGCATTTTCTCCTAGAAATATGTAAAGTCAGGTCATACCTGGTGATGTTTTGTGACCTTGTAACTTTTTTTCCTCAGCTTATGAAATGTTGTCTGACCCCGTGAAAAGACGAGCATTTAACAGTATAGATCCTACCTTTGATAACTCAGTTCCTTCTAAAAATGAAGCAAAGGACAATTTCTTTGAAGTGTTTTCACCAGTGTTTGAAAGGAATTCCAGGTGAGCTACGGCATCACCTTTTGAACTTAGAGTGCTATTGCATGCATATAGAGGTCTTCAATATTTTTTCCTTTTTCTCCTGAAAAATGATTTTACTTCCTCTTTTTGCACAAGGAAGAAGAAAAATTATATTTATCTCTTCTTCCCTTGTAAAAGGATCTAGCAAGCTCAGTTTTCTCCATCATTTCATTCCCTAAAACAACAGCCCTATTTTGACACATTCTAGAACCTATCTTATGTTTTCCTTACCTTCACAATGCCTTGTATAATGTGATGACTCAGTCTGATGTAGATACATTATTTGCTTGTAACTTCATTTCTTTCTCTTTTTTCCACCATTTAACTCTTGCTGATTAGTACTTTTTCTCCCTTTTGCCCAGTATTAGTTGAGAAAAACAATTGTTCTCTTGTCTGAGCAACTGCTTCCCATAAGGCTTCTCTGGATAAGGGTGGGTTTACATTTAAGATTTTTTTATACCGTTACAATTTTTTAAACTTTCATTGAGTCCACTTTTTTTAGCTAGTGTAAACCCTCATAGTGTCTTTCCTTGTTATGGTTCAACCTTTCTGCCCTTGAGAGTTATCTTCTCATGTGGTTTTATGTGCAGTCTATTTCCCCATCTCTTTATTTCTCACCTAAGGCACCTAAGTATCACAATTTGTGTCCTTTCAGGGCTCAACAACCAGGTAATGAAAGTATGTAGTATATTTTTTGGGTAACAGTTATTTTAGATAAGTAACAATTATTTTTCCACACCAGAACCATATTATCAGTTCTTTAATAGATGCAGAAACATAGTTCAGAGACCCCCTAGTCCAATTATTCTAGTTGTAACTCAAAATCTTTCGATTCAAAGGTAATGAGAGTAGGAAAATTTTTATTTTTCTAAATCTGGGCTCTGAGGTGAGTTTTCTAGTCTCTCAAACTACTTGTCTAACCTCCCAGTGATTTCCCTAATTTCTAAGCTCAATCTCTATGTACTAGCTATTATTTTCGCTGTGACAAAGTATTCTAAAAAAAAGAAAAAGTTAAACCAGACATTAGACTTTCCATACAAATACCTTCATCATAAAATCATAGGTTGAAAGCTAAATGGACTAAATAGTTTACCTCATCCAAACCCACTTACGTTACAGAAGAAATTGAAGCTAGAAGGGATTTAATTTGCTCAAGGTTACCCACAGAGTAAACAGTAGAACAGATCTGAAGCCAGGCCTTAAATCTCCAGACCCAATATTCTTCCCATTTCACCATATTGCCTCTTTTGATGCATCATCAAATGATTAAATGTTTAGGAGAAGAGCCTGCTTCCTCCTTCCCCATGTTTTGGAGAGGATAGCCAAAGAACTGGAAGGATCATTACTCTAATTTCTCCATCTGTACTTGTACCGCTAGTGGTCCCTCGATGTTCACCATTAACCAGGCTTTTGCGTTTTAATGTTCCTTTATGTGTAGGGTCTGGCATGTGACTTTACAACCAGGTAGGGAAGTTAGGAATTATACTCTACTTTTTATAAAAAGTTGTTAATGTCATTCGTAGCTTTTTAGCAAGTCTTATGAAAACAGTAAGGAAAGATATCAGACCAACTACTCACGTTGTGTTTTGGAGGTACATCCTATTAGACATCATAAATGTTTAAAAAATTGTCTGTTACAAATTAATGACATTCATTCAAGTTTCATACCAGCTTTTATGACTGGGTTTGCTTTTTACTTTAATATTTCAGATGGTCAAATAAGAAAAATGTTCCTAAACTTGGTGACATGAATTCATCATTTGAAGATGTAGATGCATTTTACTCTTTTTGGTAAGCTAATACATTTATTTAAGTAATGTTGCCATATGAAAAGGATTGTAATTAAACACATGTTGATTGAGGAGACTGATTCGCAGAAATTTTCATCATAAACTTAACTGAAGCCTACTTATTTAAAGTTTTTTTCTTGAAGCTGTTTTCTCTTTCAGCCGCTGAACTTTTTCTGAACAAATCATTCCAATCTATTTCCTGTTGGTGTAAGGTTGCTAGTTATTCAAAGTACTATGGTGAAAGTAATTGAAACTTGCATTAACTTGTATTGGTGAATGCAGATTGAATAGACAAAGAAAGATTCTCATGTCTGTGTTCCCATCTAATCAGAGACAAGGTGATTGATTTTTCATTAATAATTTACTGATTTTTATGTATACCAGTTCATACACAAAAGTAAAAATTGGGTGAATTTTGTAATGCAGAAAATTTTTTTTTTTTTTGGTTAATCTCAAGTGAGTATGAAGAAAGATGGGCATGAAGTCTTTGTATCAGTTGTTCAACAAGCACTTTTAAGTACTTATATATGGTAGTTTGAGGAGGGAAAGAAGATACAAATGCAAAGCACAAAATGGTCCCTGGTCTCAAGGAACTTATAATATAGGAACAATAAAATTTCATTTTACAAATTAATGGTTTTTACTTGACTTAAGATATATTAGAGTAAGAAAATGATCACCTGTTATGATTGCCTGTACCTGGTCACAAAGATAAAAAATTGGGCAGCAAAGGAGGGATAAGAACCAGGATACTTAGGTGGGAAAAAAAAAATCTGTGACAAATCTCAAGAAACTGAAGAACCTGGATAATTGGGAGGGAACAGGTACAATAAAATTTTATGTCTAAATTTATTTATAATGAAAACAAGACAAGGTATTTTTTTGTGGACAGAAAATTAAGTAGGTACCAATTAATCCAATTACTATTTTCATCTTTTTAATAAAGCATATATCATTATGCACATAACAGCTTAAAAGCTTGAAATTATAACTATCATTTTATGTTTATCAATTTTCTGTTTCAGGTATAACTTTGATTCTTGGAGAGAATTTTCTTACTTAGATGAAGAAGAAAAAGAAAAAGCAGAATGGTAAGTAAAGTCATTAACAAGTAAAGTGGTTTAGCCCATTTTTTGGAAAATGGGAGGATTTTATTTAATTGCAAATGTCTTGAAAATTATAAAACATTCTTGAGGCTTGTTTCACAATGAGGAAATCTTCATGAGTTACTATTACTCATCAGATAGTAGTGGCAGTTCTGTTTATGATGTGATGCACCTCCATATGTTTTAAACTATTTGGATGTTTCCAAACGACACCATATGCACTTAATTACATGTATGAAGAAGGATATATTCCAATTAGGAAGTAAAAACCCTAAATCCAGAGCTAAGGATAAATGTCCCTGGTACATGGAAGTCTTAGTGTACCATTGGTCGCAAGACAATGCCAACATATTTATGTAGAGATTTTCTTACAGTGAGCTTATATCTCTAATAAAATCAGTGTACCCTCTAAGGTCCTGTAACGTTAATAGCAGTGAAGAACTCTGTGCCACTTACCAACTAGGTGGCTCAGTAGGGATAGAGTGCCAAGCCTTGAGTTAGGTCTTCCTGAGTTCAAATGTTACTTCAGACTCTTAATGAGCTGGAGAAGGAAATGGCAAACCACTCCCACTATCTTTGCCAAGAAAATTCCAAACAGGATCAAGAAGAGTTGGACATGACCGAAAGAAAGACTCAACAACATCAACAAAAAACTCCTTAACATCTACCATGTAAATTGACTCTGAATGGGAATTTGCCAGACCTTACATTCTGTTAGGGATGGGGGAATAAATGAATGATTGAGCATCTCTTAAGTAAAGTAAGCATTGTACCAAACACTGGGGATACGAATACAAAACAGCAATAGTCTCTGTTCTCAAGGAGCTTATATTCTACCTGAGAGAGACAATGCATAAAAAAGGGAAAGGTGACTATAGAAGAGTATTTTGGTTGTGAAAGCAAGGGATGGTAAGTAGAGCCATATGGAAGTAGAGATTGGTACATACTTTCCATTAGCATTGTCAGTATTGATTATGGTTCCAGAACTAGAAAGAGAGGATAAAAGGAAGCAGGTACAGCAGGTAGTGTACATGGCATCCAAGTGGTTGGTGATATGATTGGGTGGGTAGTAAAGTGAAGCATGGCTGGAACTGGCAAGTGGCCAGATAGGGTAGGTGATATGATATACTTGCCAATCAGGACAGTGAGGCTAAGGCAAGAGTTCCAGAGGGAATGGTCTTTGGTCCTTAGAGGCAGTAAAAAGAACCCCTACAAAGTTCTTGCCCCAGGGGTAGTCATCAGTGTTGTTTTTGGGGGGAAGAGGTGGGGTTTAAAATTTTAATAGCCCTAGAATGACAGGATGGATAAAGTTCCCTGTGCAATTAGGGCTGCTCTAGCATGCAGAAAATTTTTTCAAGGGTTTTTACCCTCTAAAGTTCTTTCAGCACAGAACAAGAAAAAGAGGGTCAAAGATAACCTGATCATATCTGAGCCAATAGCAGGAAGACAAGAAAAAAAATAGAGGGAATGAAGATAGGAATAAGAAAAGTGGAAACAAAACTATCAGTTTTTGCACATGATATGATGGTCTAATATCTAGAAAAACCTAAAGAATCAGCTAAAATTTAATTGAAACTAATAGATTCAGCAAAGTTGCAGGATATTATACAAAGCCACATAAAACATTAGCCTTTCTGTATGTTAGGGAAAAATCTAGCAGGAAGAGATAGGAAAAGAAATTCCATTCAAAATATGGACTACTTCGGCACTTACTGAAACACAAAAGAATGATGTGAATAGAACGTTTTTTATAGAAATAAAGAGAACTAAACATTGGGAGAAATATTAATTGCTCATAGGTAGGCTTTACCAATATTTTTAAAGTGACAGTGCTACTTAATTTACTTATTCAGTGCTGTAGCAATCAAACTGAAATGATTATATTATAAAGCTAGAAAAAATAATGAAATTCGTGTGGAGGAATGAAATGTTACTCAGCATTTTCAAGGGAAACAATGAAGACAAAAAGGAAAGGGGATATAGTGGTAAGCTAAGCTATAGTTACATAGGAGTATTCATAAAAATGCTTTGGTACTGACTAAAAGAAAAAGAGAGGTTGATTATTATAATAGATTAAGTATTATGCAACATAAATAAGCAAATGAAGACAATAGTGTTGTGTTTGTTAAACCCAGTTCTCAACTTAGGCAGCTAGGTGGCTCAGTGGATAGCATTGGGTCTGGAGTCAGGAACGTGCATTCAGATGTTGTCTCAGACACTAGCTCTTTGACTCTGGGCAAGTCACTTAACCTCTGCTTCCTCAGGTGTGAAATGGGGATAATAATAGCACCTACCTCCCTGGGGTTGTTGTGAGGATCAGATAGATAATTGTAAAGTGCTTAACACAGTGCCTGGCATGTAAATGCTGTATAAACATTAGTGGCCACTTAGCTGTTGGGGCTTTGTTTGTCCTTCATTCTCAAAGAGGACCATGACATCAGGAAGATGACATGACTTGCTCTTGACTTTGATTTGAGTAAGGGAGGGAGGGCTGTGCAGAGTCACCAGCCTCACTTTCTTCTCCTGAGCCATCTGGGTCCAGTGCCCTGATATTCATCAGGATGACTGGAGATGGCCCAGGATGCAATGGGAGCATTCTCACTTTGAGTGAGATACACCCATTCATTGAATAGGCTTCTCTAAGTTACTCAAGGGATGACCCCTTTAATAAAAGAAAAAATCAAACTGGGAGGGGAAGACCCTCATGACTAAAATAGCTGTTGGGCTAAGTCCCACAGCAAACAGGTATAAAACAACATCTCATATGTGTAAGCACCAAATGAATATATAAGATATAAAGAGTAACATTATCAACAGACACTAAAGGAGCAAGGAAGAAATTACCTGAAACTCCATAGATAGGGGAATAGTTCATGACCAAACAAGATATAGAGAAGATTACAGAAGACAAGATAAACAGTTTTTATTATATGAAATTTAGAAGCGTTTGCACAAACCAATGCAGTTAAAATTAGAAGGGAAAAAGGTAATTGGGCAAAAAAAAAATCTTTGTAGCAAATTTCCCTAAAAAAACACATGAATAAAAGATGGGCAATTTGCATAAAGTAGGGCCCTTAGGAGAATTCCTAAAAGTCTTCACCCTACTTTAACCTTGTGGGCTGTGGATCCATGGGCATAGTCTTAGAAGCAGAGTATTTCTTTTGCATGTATGTCCTGTTCTCCACTTCCCTTAGAGGAGAGCTTTGGGTACTCCATGCAATTTGAAGAGAAGAAACCACTCGTACTACAATGCCACTCAGCTGTAGTCTTAGCTTGCAGAAAGTTAGCTTCTCCCAGCCTCCGTCTCCTTCTTCCATAGGACCTATAGACATCAGTTGTGATTCTGTGACCACAATAATTCTTTAAAGCCTTCCATATATGGACAGGAGGGCTTCCACAGTAGAAATGTGTGCATCATAGGTCTCTGGAAGTGTATCCTTAATGTAAAGACCAGTTTACTCTAGCCTACATCTGGCCACATCTTAGCCAAACTTTTGTGAATGTATTTGAGGGATGCTTCTCTATATCATGACCTCCCCTGACTTCACTAGCTTAATATTAGCATCATCCTTTTAAATATAGTATTTTTCACCATTTTAACCTGAGAAATCATTTTCTAATCATGGAGCTTAGAAAATACTACATTTTTCAAATGTTTATTATTTTACAGTCGTGATGAGAGGAGGTGGATTGAAAAACAAAACAGAGCAGCTAGGGCACAAAGGAAGAAAGAAGAAATGAACAGAATAAGAACATTAGTTGGTAAGTATACATTGTTTTTCAAAAGATTTAATTAATTAAATGGGGAACTAAATAGTCACAGTGTTTTCTTCCTTCTGATAGACAATGCATATAGCTGTGATCCTAGGATAAAAAAATTTAAAGAAGAAGAAAAAGCCAAGAAGGAAGCAGAGAAGAAAGCAAAAGTAGAAGCAAAGAGAAAGGAGCAAGAGGCAAAAGAAAAAGTAAGTTGACAATTTTCAAAGTGACTCATGGAATGAATTTATTCAGTCAGTCAGTAAACCTTTATTAAACATCTGTTGTGTACTAGGCTGCTGTGCTAAGTACTGGAGTTACAAAAAGAAAGAAAAGACAGGGCACCTCACGGAGCTTAGTCTAATGGGGGAAACAACATTCAAGTATATACGAAGCAGGCTTTATACAGGATAAATAGGAAATAATTAACAGAAGGAAGGCATTAGAATTAAGAGGGATTGGGGATGGCTTTCTGTAGAAGGTGGGATTTTAGTTGGGATTTGATGAAAGCCAGGCAGGTCAGTGGAGGAGGGAGAAGCACCAGGGACAGCCAGAAAAATGGAGTATCTTGTTTGTGGAACAGCTAGGATGTGAGTGTCACTGGATCAAAGAGTACATGTCAGCTAGTAAGGTATAAGAAGACTGGAAAGGTGGGCGGGGACTATGTTAGGAAGGGCTTTGAATACCAAATAGAGCATTTTGTATTTGCTCCTGGAGTTTATAAAAATATTCCACAAGATAAAAATTCCTCTTTAGTCTACAAGCCTATTAAAAATATAGAACCTAGGAACTTAGACTTAAAAGTGTTATTGCTAATTTGTATAATTAGTAGCAAGAGAGAGGAATCTTAATTTTAAACTCTTATCAAGCATTTACTGAGAATATATTGGATGATGTCAGTAGTGTAAACATCATGGCAGCATCTGATATCTTCATTATCATAGTAGTTAGCATTTAATATTATATTCCTCTTGAAATAGAACATATTTGAAGGAATTTATTATTCTGACCATACTATGGTCAGTCTTTGTTCTTCAATAAGATGGTTTCAATCTCACCTATTTTCTGAATCAAAATATTCACTAAAAGATTGGATTAATTATTTAAAGTAATTAAACAGCAGCATATTCCATTTTTAATGCATGATGGTTTCTCATTTCCCTGAACATAGCAAAATTATTTAAAGTAATTAAACAACAGCATATTCCATTTTTAATGCATGATGGTTTCTCATTTCCCTGAACATAGCAAAGACAAGCTGAATTAGAAGCAGCTCGATTAGCAAAGGAGAAAGAAGAAGAAGAAGTTAGACAACAAGCGTTACTGGCAAAGAAAGAAAAGGAAATTCAGAAAAAAGCCATTAAAAAGGAAAGGCAGAAGCTTCGAACTTCATGCAAGGTATGTCAGTCTTGTGAAGCAAAAATAGGCTCATAGTTTTAGAACTGGAAGGTACTTTAGAGGCCAGCTTGTCCAACCCCCTTTTTTACAGATGAAGAAACAGAGGCCCAGAAAAGTTAAGTGACTTATGCAAGGTTACATAATTAGTGTCAGATGCAAGATTTGAACCAATATGCTTTAACTTCAAACCAGTACTCTTCCCTGTATAGCAAGCATTTATCAGGTGCTTTATTATATGCTGGGCATCTCCATTTGCTGGGTACAATGTATCCAAAAAATAAAAACCAAATAATCTCTCCTCAGTAGGACACATATGTATAAAATACATGCAAAATAATTTCATTTGGGGCCTGGAGAGCACTGGCAACTGAAGAGGTCAGAATAGGTCTTTGGGGGTAGGGGGTGGGAATGGGGGGCGTGTTGCAATAAGTCCTGAATGACGGTAGGGATTCTAAATGGCAGAGGTTAGGAGAGAGTACATTTCAGCCATGGAGGTAAACTTATGCAGCAGCACAGAAACAGAAGATTTGTGATAGCCACCGTTTACATAGTAGGCACTCTGTTTTTTTGAATAACTTTCAATCCCTCCTACCTAGCTAGACTTTTCTCCCCACCTCTGTAGCTGTAATTTTAGATTTGCATATCCCTCACTATCTCCCTAAGTTTGATTATATTAACTAGTTTCTAGTTGCCCTTATGTAATTGGCATATGATATAGTATTCATTAATTTTAAATATTAAGTAAATCTGATTTTTCTTTTTGTTCACTGCCACCTCATTTATCATCATGCCAGTGATAAATGCTTTTACTAAAATATAAACTCTCTGATTGTAGATGTTTATACTTGGGAATAGACTGAGTAGCACACTCAACTAATGAAGGGAAATTCTGTTATGGGGATTACACTACTATTTTATCCATAAGCAATTTCTTGGGGTCTTAAAGTGGCTCATAATAGCTATAAGGCTCATTCATTCTGCATCCATAACCTACAAAAGATGACTTTTATAGCTGTGAAGAACTTGGCCAAATCCCCCTAGGATTTTGACGAGGTCAGAAACTATGATGTAAATTAAACTGCTAGAATTTTCAGAGGTTCGTATGTAAATCTGTTTAGCTATTAGATTGATCTTATAAATCAACGATAATTTGCTTCAATATGTACCCAACAGAATTTTATGTTTATGCTTTCTAGAACTGGAATTATTTTTCAGACAGTGAGGGAGAGTGTGTTAAAATGATGGAAGAGATTGAAAAGCTTTGTGATCGTCTTGAACTAACAAGGTATGATCACCATCTTACTGTAGATCTTTATCAAGAAGCAGCTTTTTCTTCTTTTGGTTTTAAGATAACTATAATACTTAGTATATTAATTTATTGAACTCTGAAACAGATAATGTTGCTTTCTAAATGCCTCTGATATATTCTGAGAGAAACTTTCATATATCATGGTTATGAACTTAACAATACACAAACTAATCAGTATTAATTGCTCAAATGTGTGTGTATAGTCATTTGTTTTACAAATGCATATACGCAAATATATAAAAAATAGATTTCAAGAAAGAAAAACAGCAAATACTGAGATTTGAACTACAATTGAACAAAGCTAGAGACTAAAATTGCATGATGAATATTAGGTAGTTATAGATTGATTTCTTCATTATAGAAGTTAGACGCTCAAACAAATAGCAACCTATCAAACATAATGGCACTTAAATTTGTAATAATGGCAATTTTGCTTGGCAGTAAAATTACAGTAAGAAATTACATAAACTAAATCATCTTCTCACTTGGTAACATAAAGGGGTGGTTCTTTTTGTGCAGTATAAGAGGGTGGTTCCTCCATGTGAAACTTAGTGTCCTTCAACACAAAAAGCCAGCTTTTTCTATTAAATTTGGATAAAATTTCATGCTCCTTTTAAAAATTTAGTTTGCAGTGCCTGAATGACATTCTTACGTCTACTACAAAAGAAGAAGGGAAGGCAGCTGTGGAAAAGCAGGTAATGTTCATTTAGGAGCATTATTTTGCAGTGTGTATGAGGTATCGAACTACTAGGCTGTAGTTGCTACACAATCATTACATTTACCTTTGTCTCCTAAATATGCACATACATTTTAGAGTTTACAGGAACCAGTCAAGAGCATCTAATCCAATCCCCCTTACTTGACAGGTGAGGGTGAATCTGAGGTACAGAGAGGTTAACCCTTAGAGCCCTAATAGGAAATTTTCATTAAATTTTGTTGTACTTTGCAGAATCACTTTTCCCAGCTCTCTTCTAGCTGTTGAGCTCAACCAAAAAGAGAGTGAGATTTCTTTTTTCCCCTTAAGGATCATTCCAAGATCATTTTGTAGGTGAAAGAGATGAAGATGAAAAGACAATGAAGTACATTCAGATTTCTTCACCTTAACTCATCTGATTTTTTTCCCCCAACTTTGTTGTGCATTATGACTTTTTCGTATAGAGTTTGGATACTTTTCATTTCATGTTGTGATCTTACATGGTGAGAGCAAATACTTTGTGCTTTGGCCATGGGGTTTACCTTCCCCTGGGCAGAACACTAGGGAGAGGAGGGGAGGGGAGAAGCTACTACTCAAGGAGAAGAGAGGCTACATTTCTTGCTCAAAGATCAAGTCTTAAACCCAATTCGCTTTGGAGCTCATAAACTGGACAACAAGTTCCGACCCAGCTAGCACAGACTGAATGTAATAAATGTAATAACTAAATAGTAATTGTTTCTCTTTTACCCAGGAACCCTGAGGGTCTTCCCCTCCCAGTTTGATTTTTTTGGGGGGGGGGATTAAAGGGGCTATCCCTTGAGTAACTTAAAAAGCCTATTCATTGAATGGGTGTATCTCACTCAAAGTGAAAATGTGATAAGACCTTAGCCTGAAAGGGCCAGGATCTCACATTGTATCCTCGGCCATCTCTAGTCATCCTGATGAATATAAGGCCACTGGATCCAGATGGCTCAGGAGAAGACAGTGAAGTTGGTGACCTTGCACAGCCCTCCCTCACTCAAATCAAAATCAACTGCAAGTCATATCATCATCTGGATGTCATGGTCTTCTTTGAGAATGAAGGATAAACACAACAACAAATACTTTATGCAGATTTCTATCTCTTAATATAAAACAAAATTAGAATCATGGTTTATATGAATTTGCTAAAGATAGCAGCTGAGGCTTTCTGGGTTGTGTTTGTGCTTTCTTGGTGTAAGTCATGTACTAACTGAATTTTTTCATTTAACTGATAGGAAAATAGATGTATGTCATCTTAAGTTTTCAGTGTTTGTATTTTATTTACATGAACTAAGCCAAATTGATCTTAGTTGACACACTTAAAATCTAGACAATTTTAAGGGGTAGTTTAATTGGCAATGTGTTCTGGTTCTCAATTTAGCTTGCCAAGTATTCATTCAGTATCAGGTACCTTGGAGATGACTATAACAATAGTTGACATTTCCAGAGTACTTCCATAAAAACAATCCTGTGAGGCAGTCACTAAAAATATCATTTCCTCTTTACAGACAAGCTTGGCCAGTTGGTGATGAATCCTTTGGCCATGGCAATCCATAAATACAGAATGCCCCTGACTTTGACTTCTGCAGTGATAGTGGTGGAAAAGGGAGAGAGGGTATAAAGAATCATAGTTTTTAGACTATGATTGTAAAGGAACATTAGCACTTTTGACACTCAATTTTTTTCCCTTATGGCTCACTGTTTCTTTTTATTTGTATACAATAATAATGCCTTCTGAGGAAAACTATAGCTTAGTGTTCAAACAAATCCTGTCCAGATGCATGTACTTTAAAGGCTTTGGGAATAGTAAACTTGGACCCACAGACCTTAGCATTGGCATCGTTGGTTTGGCTGCCTTAGGATTGTTAAACTTGGCAACCTTGTGGTTAGTGGGCTTAGTTACCCTTAGAACCATTGGGGTTGGTGATGTTGGTGCCAGTAGACTTAGTGGGCTTGGTAACTTTAGGGTGAGGGTTGGGGCAACCTTATAGTCATGCTAGGTGATATAGGGACCTGGATGTTTGGCAGCTACTGGGGCTGGTGTATCAGGTGGTAGCTTTAGGGGACTGTATGTAGCCTTGGCAGTCCTGGGCCTGTTCTTGTTCTTGGGGACCTTGATGCTAAGGCCTCTACTCAGGAACTGATGGCTTTGACATTGCTGGCCTGCATCTTCTTCAGTTCCTGTTTAGCCTCTTTAGCAAAACATGTTTCTTAGGAACTTAGGGTCACCCCTTTCGGAACCTCTTGTTCTCTGCCACTTGGGTTTCTTGATACTATTTATGTTCCATTTATGGGACTTATTGTGGGTGGTATGGTTCTTAGACTTGACCATCTTTATATCTTACCACTTGTGTTGCTGTCATTCATTCTGTGGACTGGAGGAGACCAAGAGTGAGAGAAAAAGCAACTTTGGGACATTTTAAAATGTGATACTTTCTTTCACTTACCAGTGCTAATGGATATACCGAGGATATACCATTATATACATATAATGGAGGAGCCAAATTATATAAATTCTAACACTTGCTATAAATGAAACCAGAATATAAAATAAAGTTATAGTTAAAGACAAATAAAAGAATGATATGAAGAAGAGTATTAAGAACTTGAAGCATTTATCATTCATCCAAAGTTGTGTTTGGCCTTCGATTTTGAAGACCATGACCTCAGAGAAATGATGACATGACCTGCACTTGACTTCCTTTTCAGTGAGGGAGGGCTGTGCAGATTACCAGCCTCAGTTTCTCCTCCTGAGCCATCTAGGTCCAGTGACCAGATAGATATTCATCAGGATGACTGAAGATGGCCCAAGATGCAATGGGAGACCTTGGCCTTTTTAAGCTAAGGCCTTTTCAGGTACTCATGTAAAGTGAGGTAATGCCCATTCAATGAATAGGCCTCTTTAAAAAGTAGTCAGGGGATGGCCCCTTTGAACAGAAAAGATTAAATAAATAAATCAAAGCTGGGAGGGGCCTCAGGACCCTCAGGGATGTTGTTTCAAAGAGAAACAGTTATTGGCGACATTCACTCTAAGCTAGGAGGGTCCAAAAAACAGGCATTGTTGTTCACTATATGGGCTTCAGAATGCACTAATAAGGTTTTAGGAAAAGCAAGAAAAAGACAATAAAGAAATCTAGCCAGTAAGCCCCAAGTTAACTGGGCAGCTTTTGGCCATCAAAATTTACCTTCTTTTGGAGAGGAGAAGGAAGGGGAGGGAGAGGCTGAGAGAAAGGATGAGGTGAGTTACCCAGTGGGTTGATCCTTCATATTTGAAGACCATGCTATCAGAGAAATGATGACATGGCCAGCACTTGACTTTGTTTTGAGGGAGGAAGGGCTGTGCAGGTCACCAGCCTCACTTTCGCGCGCGCATGTGTCACATATATTCAGAACTAATGGATAGCCTACAGGTATCGTTGAAATCCATGTAATGTTAAAAGATCCCTCTCTTTCATGGCTCCCTGACCCCCCACATACACTGGGGGGGAATTTTGGGATGGTGTACACAGGAGTTACACAGAATGGTGGGTGAGAGCAGAGTCATTTACTACAGAATAAATAGTGTTACAAAAACTGACTTGCCCACAGTAGTGACACAGGTCTTTTGATTCCTAATCCAGTACATTTCCCACAATGAAAAGTGCCCCAAAAGAAGTACCTGAAACTATCCCAGATATTAAAGAGCTTTTACTTTTGCTAGGAAGATCAAATATTGTGAAAAGCAAAATTTTAACCCAGGCCTGTTTTTTCATTGATGTTGGGAACTTCGAGCAAACACAATCCCCTACCAGTGCATCTCAATAAATTCTTCAGTTTATAGCCTTGAAAGTTGCCTGGGGCACTCAGAAAATGTATACTCACAGCCAGGGATGGTTTGTCTTTTTATGCTTTTTTATGCCTTGTATAGCGCTGGCATATAGGTGCATAATAAATACTTGTTTGAGAGGTTGACTTGCCTAGTACGTGGCAGAGACCACCGCAGCTGAAGTCTGACTCCAAGGCGGTGTCTCTTGCCCCATTCTGCCTATTTGTATTTAAAACAATACAGTAAGTACTGTATTTCTTCAGTCAGAGAAGGAAGTAATGAAGCCAGAGAATTGGATAAGGTTTAATAGAGAAGTTGGAAGACTGTTTTTTGAGAAAGCTTAAGGCAGAATAGGTGCTAAAGATAGAGGACATTTTTTAGTCTGGAGAACTACTAAACCATGGAGCAGAGGTGGGAATGAACGGTCAGTAGAGAGGAAGGCTGGATTACTTACAGTTTGGGATCTGGAGTAACGTGAGAAGAGATTGATTAGAGGAAATAAAGCTAGATAAGAATGCGCCTTGAACAGCAATAAAAAATGTATATACCTGAAGGGTAGGGAGGAGACTGGATGCACGCTTTAGAAAGATGAACCAAAGCATTGTGCAGAATATGTGCATTTTAAAAAGCACTTTGTAGAGGCTGGTGATTAAAGAAGATGCCTAGAAAGAGTACAAATGTATGGCTATGAGATTCCTTTAGGTTTGAGAAAGGACTAGTTTAATAGCACCAGGGTTAGGATTACTTTTAATAGGAATTAAGAGAGATTTCTCTGAGATTTGAGGAAGAGTTGGGAGGATCGATTGAGAGACCAAAAGGATGATCATGATGGCACAATTGAGTGGCTTTTTTCATTAAAATGTGAGGCAGTTTAAAATTATAGAGTAAGATTGAAGAGACAGATGCTTGGAAGCTAGAGGAGAGGCCTAAATAACTGTAGGCAAGAGCGCACTACCGATGTGTATCCAGGGGCATATTTTCCTAAGTTCCCTTCTGCCTTGGGAGCAAGTAAAAAGAAAGCAAATGAGGGGTGTTCCCAGGTTGGGAATTAGCATGGTAGAAGATCTTGGAAACCTGGGATAATGGTGGGGAATAGCACTAGTTTGCCTTAAGTCTACACCAGAAATTGTCTAGTACAACTATTAGTTGTACTAATCCTTTACCTATCCTTCATGTAGATAGAAGAAATAAATGAGCAGATAAGAAAAGAGAAGGAGGAAGCTGAGGCTCGTATACGTCAAGCATCTAAGAGTACTGAGAAATCAACTGGTGGAAGTGGCAGTAGCAGTAAAAATTGGTCAGAAGATGACTTGCAGTTACTAATTAAAGCTGTGAATCTTTTCCCTGCTGGAACTAATTCAAGGTACCTCTTTTGTTAAAATATTATTCAAAATAACACTAACTAGAACCTAGCAATGAGAATCCATAGCTCAGTACTGTTCTTTATATAGATGAAGAATGTTCAAGTAGCCCCCTTGATATTTAACCTAGACCTACCCACCCTGTACAGGAGTCTCAGTGTTCTCATTAACAAAATTCCAATGTGACTTCTAAAGTAGCTTTGTTAAAATATTTAAACATTATATATGGAATATTTCATTCTGATTTCTCAGAAGACTAAATCACAATAGATTTTTTTGATTTATATCACAAAACAAGCAAAACCTTGTGTTTATTTACTTTGTTTTCTCTTCAGTAGTAAGAGATTTATCCACCCAGTGCTGTTCCATTTCCCAAAACTACAGAAGCTTTCTTTACAGCTGGCCCCTCGTCAGATAGATAGCCAGTTAAGAATCTTCTGTTCAGATTCTAAATGAAATTATACACTTATTAATGACATCATACACAAATGTGTAATTTTTATGTAAAAATAATACACACTATCTTAAGATTTTGTTATGCACTAAAACATTGAATGAGATTTTGTAGAATATAAAATCAAAACCTTTTGAGTGGCAGTAGTTTCAAGTAATAGTAGTAATCTAAGCCAGACTGTCCAGTTTGGTATAATCTTGTAAAAATAGTTTTCACTACAATAAAACCCCAAATAATATTGCTGCTGTTTTCTTATCTTGTGATAGGTGGGAAGTTATTGCCAATTATATGAACCTGCATTCTTCTTCTGGAATAAAGAGAACTGCAAAAGATGTCATCAGCAAAGCAAAGAGTCTTCAGAAACTGGGTATTTAAAACTTTTGGTGAAATCGTTAAGGGAAAAAACTGATTTGGGGTATCAAGTACTTTTAGTAAATTAAAATCTAGTTGAGCATTCATTATTGCATGAGCACTGATTGTGAAGTATCACTGGATGTAAATAAAGCTTTTCTTTACTCTCAGACCCTCATCAAAAAGATGACATAAACAAAAAAGCTTTTGATAAATTTAAAAAGGAACATGGAGTTGTGCCTCAGTCAGACAGTGCAGCTCCTTCAGAGCGGTTTGAAGGTAACAAGTTTTTTTTTCCTTTAGTTGGGAAATAATTGATGGGTATATCAATATCTCCAGGAGTTGGGGGGACAAAAGAGTTGGGAGCTGGATATAAACAGACTTGATTTGTTATCCCTCCTTTTCAAATGGTTTTATTTTTATAATAGGTTATTTTAACACAAGAGAATTACTATAGTTTATTTCCCAATATAAGATTTCTCTAGACTTGTAAAATTACTTTTTTTTTCCACCTGAGTCATTGGGACACAGTTCTGATTTTTCTAAGGTTTCTAATTTTTCCTGTTATCCATACTTACAGAAAAAAGGCAATTGACATCTTCCCCTAGCGTATATCTGAAGTGAAAGATTTTTCCTGTCTCTATTATATAGAAAAAATTTTCATTGTCTTGTTCTGTCAATTTAAGACAAACTATTAGCATTTTGTAAAGAACACTGATAAAATTCTTTAAGTAGTTTCTAACACAGTCTAGGTAAAAACTTAGTATGGAATTCATTCTAGTGAGGGACCTTTTTTTTTTTTCTAGCAGCTGCCTGTATTAAAATAGGCAAGTACTTTTATTATCTTCTGTTTTAGTTTCTTTAACTTTTACGGGTGGGGCAGGGATATGTGAAATAAAATTCACTATCTAAACCAAGCCAAAAGTAAGATTGTGTTTTTATTTATAATTGCACATATATAAAATGTAAATAATATCCTTTCTATAAATAAAAAAAATTAATCTAGGAGATAATCTTGGACAATAATCCATCAAATCACCTAACTTTTTTTTAGGTCCTTGTACAGATTTTACACCTTGGACAACTGAAGAACAAAAACTTTTAGAACAAGCTCTGAAGACATATCCTGTGAATACACCTGAGAGATGGGAAAAAATAGCTTCCACAGTGCCTGGACGATCAAAAAAGGACTGTATGAAACGATATAAGGTGTGTGTGTGGGTGTGTGTGTGTGTAATTCAGCAATTCACAAACTTTATTCTAAGTTAAATTGCGTACTGTTGTCTTTCTTGTTGGTTGGACTTCAGGGTACTAAAAACAAAAAGTCACTACAAAGGCTAAGTAATATTAATTCCCAATAGATGTGGTCTAGCTGCACTGTAATGAAGAACATCATGGAAGATTGGTGCCACCTTCCAGAAACTACTTTCCTAAAAAATATTTTTAGATTTTAAAGTCCTACAACAGTATCTCACTGTGGCAGAAAGATAGCCCTGGCTTCTCAAAGACTATGCCAGCACAGCGTAAGCTTTATGGATAGCTTTGAGTGTGTGGCCCTAAGTTTGATGGTTTTCCAAGGAATATCCTAAGATCAAAGTGGCTTCTCAACAGGAGATTGACCACTGCCACTCAAATTGTCATCTTTAAAGCTACAATTTCATCAGAAAAAGATTTGTTTGTACTATAGACCAAAACTTATTTTACCCATATGCAGGAATATAACAGCAAATTTATTAAATTTAAACCTTACTCTGAGAACCCAGATCCCTCTATTTGTATTTCTTCTAATAATCCTTTTAGAAGTCATGAACAATAAATTAGAAGTATACCCTATATTGCATATTATCCCCACAAAACCTTCCTGAAATCATTCAGTAGAAGCAGCTTTAAAGTTTAAACTTAGTTAACCTTTCTTACTTTTTTTCTAGGAACTTGTCGAAATGGTAAAAGCAAAAAAGGCTGCTCAAGAACAAGTGATGAATGCTAGTCGAGCCAAGAAATGACTAAAGTTGACAATCTTTGTTGTGTTTGTTTTTATAATAAAACTGCAAATACTGTATAAATTTTCATTCTTAAACTTATAAAACTCTATTGGTGTTTCATATCTGTTTTTGGCTTATTGACAGTTCCTCTAATAGAAACAGGAGCTGGTAGTAATTACCTTTCCTTACCTATTACAAAAAACTTCAGTCTCTGAGAAGCTGAAAGGTTTCCTTATTTGTAATTACCTTTTAAAAGTCTGATAGAAATATCACCTCACATTTTCCTTGCTAGGCTCCAAAAACACTTTGATTTCTTTTTGGATGAACAGCCTGAATTTCTCAGGTTTTATAAATAATATTTTCAAAATGATTTGATTAAAATCTTCTTATTCTCGAAGCCAATACATGCCACTGCAGATTTTGTTATAATCTGGTAATTGCTCAATGGGACCTACAGATTTAAAAGAAATTATCAGTTAAAACATAATTAATACTAGTTTCAAGAAAAAAGTGGGGAAGAAAGGCTTGCTTACCAACAGCGGCTACAGCAGGGTGTTTGTTATAAATATATTTTGTGCATACATCTCGTATACTCTGAGCATCAACAGCCTAAAAGAGGAAGAAAATGAAGTATGATATAACATATCTGGATTTGCCTATGGTAACCATAAGAAATGCTTGCTTTGAAGTTGAACTCTAGTTCTAAATTAGAACTTTTTTGTAAAATTCTTAATCTGTTAAGGGACCCTGATCAGTGAGACAACATATCAGATTTCAAAATAGTAATCCAAATTGTTTTAGGCAAATGAAATTCTTTAGATCTAAGAACTTACATCAATTCTCGCCTCTAGCTCAGGAATGGGAATTCTCCGATTATAACATAACATTTGTCGACCAATATCTTCACAGATTGGAGTTGAACCTATTTAAAGAATAAAAATTCTGTTTACCCAAAACACACCCAAATAAAAATAAAACTCTAGCCTTCAGGCTTACCATCAAGCTGCAGCAGCATGTTTGTTTTCAAAAGATTCTTAGCTCGGGCAACTTCACTTTCGGTGATACTTGTGCACAGCCGTATCCTAAACAGTATGAATAAACAGCAGATATGTTGAATCAGTTATATCATCCTAGAATTCTTTTCATCATGTTAGTGTCTCACAAAACATATCATGCAAGAATATGTTGTCACTGGATACAAGCAGTATTTTAATATCCTTAAAAACACATTCCCACCCCTCCCTAGGAGAGGGTTCTGATAAGATTCCTGGGGCTGAGATTCTTGTTATCCTTAGGAATCCTATCCCTCATTACTGGTGATTCGGGTGAGCACAAATGTTATTTCCAGAAGGAATCATGAAAACACCACTAAAGGATAACAAAGTCTGAGGCAAGAAAACTGAAGACCTCTTAGAAATAAATACCTTTATCCCTGCTACCCTCTCCAGGAGAAAGGCAGACCTGGTAATGAAAATAAGATTAAGACTGGTATGTGAAAACAGGGTTTGAATTCCTAGACCCCTGAAATAAAGGAATGACAGGCTTCGGGCTTCTGGCCAGAGATGGAGTACACTTAAGAGGTCTGATAAAAAACAAAACTGCCCAGAGCCTTGGAAATCTATTCAAAAGAAGGCAGTAGAGATTCCTGGAAGGAAAATAAAGCACATACCTCATGGGTAACAAGGTAAATTGGTACAAGGAAGTAAATCTGAGACTTGGAATGGACAACTTCCTGATGGAGTAGGTAAAATGAGGGTGCATTGAATATTAAGAGAGGTATAGTATGAAAAAGCAATGAATTTAAAACTCTAGGGGACTTGGGTTCAAATCCTACCTATAACAAATACCTTCACAAGGATGTGCTAAGAAATAAATGAATTATGTTGAGAGCTTTACAGACATTAAAGCATTCTATGTCATCTATTATACCCAAATGAAGAAATCCCAAAAGCATGATGGAAAGCATTTAGGTGAAGGTGAAAGAAACAGAAGTGACAGGTACGTAGGTACTGTTATGTAGTGGATGGAACAAAGTCAGGAAGACCTGAATTCAAATCTCACCTCATATACTAGCTAAGTGACCATATCACTTAATTTCTCAGTTTCCCCATTTGTCAAATGCAAATAATAAAGAGTAGTAGCTGAAATTACAGTGGGCTAACTAGCAGTCAGGAAGTGCTTTCTTCTAGTGGAAAGGTCACTGAGCTAGGAAGTTAAAGAGACCTGGTTCTAGACTTGAACCTGTTTCTAATCAGCTGTGCGATCTGAGATGGATTATTCACCTCTGAGTTTCAGCTTTCTCATTTATAAACTGAGGGGTTGGACTAGAAGAAAAGGTCTTTTTGTGTCATGGATCCCTTTGGCAGTCTGATAAAGCTTATGGACCCCTTTTCAGAATGTTTTTAAATACATAAAACAGAAAATCAACAATACTGAAATAAAGTTATCAAAATGTCGTTGAAGTTTATAAAGTCCAGGTTAAGAACCTCTGACCTAGACACAAAGAACAGGAGTTCAGGGGGAAAAAAAGCCTGACATCTGGTTAAGTGAAATTGCTCCTTTGCTAGAGCTTCCATTCTCCCAAAAGCACAGTAGCTGTTAATTTTTTTTATTTGCTCTGATGATAATTTCATACTAGAAAGGGTGAAGGAACTAACAAGAGGAATCATTCTTCTTGCTCTGATTCTCACAAATAAGGAGAAACTGCTGGAGCAGAAATAAGAGCATCTTGCGGAAAGTGACTGCTCCATTTTAGAATGTGTGATAAAGGAGAGTAAAGCTGGGCAGAACCTAACATGCACCTTCTTTTTTAGAAATGGTGTAAAAAAGGTTCAAGGAAAAGATGGGAAGGATCCCATAATATAAAATTCTACACAGGAACTTAACCCTGGACAGGTGGGGAAGTTCACAATAATTCTGAAGGCACAAAGAACTGATTCAGATGAAGAGAAAGAACTGTCTCAAGAGACTGATAGGGGCTGCACAGAGATCAACTTAGATTTTGAAATGTACAAAAGATGGAAGCAAGGGTTCATAAAGGGGAACAAAGAAAAAGGCCTGGCACAGTCCTTAAAAATAAAATAGTAGGGGCACTAAGGCTCAGCATGAGGTGAGGTGGTCAAGGAATGCTAAGAACACAAAAGAGTGAGGACTTTTTTAGCTGATGGCAATAAATGATGGATGGGATTGAATAATAAAGACAAAAAGAAGATAGAATAACTGATTATATTTTGCTTATTTTTGGAGAATAAATAACAATAGTAAGCTGTTTCCCATGATAAGTAGAGATAGATAGTAAGAGTACTAGTTGCCATAAATTTAACTGACTAGGCCCACATGAACTACATGTTAGGGCACTGAAAGAACCTATGGAAGCCACTACTAAGGTGCTGTTAGTTATCTCTGCAAGATTATCAGAAAACCAAAAAAATACCACAGGATTGGTGGAATTCTGATATTATTCAAGTAAAAAAAAGGAGTAGAATAAGCAAACTATTAAAACAATGAGCTTGACTTCAATGCTTGGCTAAATTCTAAACTACATCACTAAAGGGAAAGTTAGTAAACACGTATAAAAGGAAGAAATGATCACAAAGTGCCAGTATGACTTTTAAAAGAACACGTCATGCCATACTAACCTTATGACTGACAGGTCATAAGGCTGATCTTACTGACTAGAGAATAGATGAATAAATATCACTCACTAATTGTTTTATTGACACATTTTGTTTTTACATCATTTTCATTTTTTAATATATTCCTTCTGCCCTCCCTTCCCCCAAAAGTCATACCTTATACCAAACAATAAAAGATAAAGAAAAAAAACCTCTTCAGGAAAACTAACCAAAATAAGTCTAAGAGTTTAGGTTATGCTCCACAGCTACCACTGCCCACTTCTTCAAAGATTACCTCAATTTTTAACAAAGCCTCTCTCTCCTGTTATCTTTGTGGACAAGGTGAAAAGATGGGAACTAGACCATGGCAGAATGAGGTATATTCAGAACAAGCTGAAAATAGTAGTAAAAATAATTGCTATTTGTTGTCGATTTAAAAGGATGCATCTACTGGACTATTCCATGGAACAGTCTTTGGCCCTGGGCTATTCAATGCTTGTCATTTACTTGACTAAAGGCATCAATGGTATGCTTGTTTGCAGATGACACGAATTTAGGAGGGGTGTTAACATGTTGGATGCACATCTTTAAGGTGTAGAATAGTACTTCAAAGATACGATTCACAAGAGAATAAAAATTTTTGTGATCTGGAATGTCTGAGGGATAGATGAGATAGATACTTTAAAAGGTGGAGGAGAGGGCTTTTGAGAGGTAATGTGCCTCCTATGCCATATACTTTCCCCATTCCAAATATCACTAGCAAATCAAGCGTGGAAATATTTTTTAACATACTTAGATCACCGTTTCTCAAAGGCATTCTTTAGAAACTTCAGGGTCTCTTTATAGGCTAATGCTGCAATGTTTAGAAACACTTTAAAGGGGTTTGAGAGAACCCAATAAGTAACAAATGACATTTTAGTGTAGAGGTGCAGGGAGAAAAATCTGGAGGTGAAGGAAAAATGAAACAAAAATAGTTCACCTATCGCTAATCAAATGCCTATCCCCCCAGATCTAACTAGTCCAGACTTAGCAAGATAAGATTGCATAAATTGCTTTTTAAATTATCTGAAAATTGGTTCATTTTAAAGGAAAATTAAGTGTTGCCTAGAGAAACAAAAGGCAATCCTTAAAATCTGGCTTAGATCTTCCCACCAAATCTAGTTATTTATTCAACTATTAGCAATGTAGTAAATTAAAAACTTTAAACCTAACTGATAAGCCCCAACAAGATTTAATTAAACTCACTGAACTGATATTATTTTCTCACCATTCTCTTTGAACAAAGTGTATCATGTCTGCCACAGTAGCTGGCTCACAAACCATATAGAGTCCCCACAGTCCTGTATCTGTGTAGGAAGTGTTGAAGGACTGGAAGCTATGACAGAGGTTCCCATGACAGGCAATCTGGGCAAGCTTGCTAGACAAATTCTGTAGGAAGAAATAATATTAGAATTACTGAAAAGCACAAAGAGTTTTGTTAGCATAAAAATAAAAACATTTTCTCTTGACCCTACCTCCGTCCTTTAACCCTCACATCTCTCCTTTAGTGCCAAACTTCTAGAAAGAATAATCTGTGTCCTTTGCCTTCACTTCTTCACAAACTACAGCACTCACTCCTAAACTCTTTGAAATTATCTGGCTTCCATTTACTGAAACTATTCTCTCAAAGGTCATCTGTGACTCCTTTTATCATAAAATTCAATAATGTTGACAACTTATTCCTGAAATTCTCTCCTTTCTTTTCCATGATATCACACTCTCCTGGTTCTCCTCCTACCTCTCCAATTGCTCTTCCTTCTTCTGGATGATAAATTTAATTAAATTAGCCAATGGGGTTTATCTCTTTTAATGTTTTTTTTCACAAAACCAGTTTCCAGTTTTATTTACTAGTTCAATGTTTTCTTACTTTCAATTTTATTAACCCCTTTGATTTTCATTATTTCCAATTTGGTGTTTAATTGGAGATTTTCAGTTTGTTCTTTTTCTAAATTTTTTTAGTTGCACGCTCAATTCATTGATCTCTTTCTCTATTTTACTGATGTAAGCAATCAGAGATATAAAATTTCCCTCTAAGTACCACTTTGGCTATAAGCTTTGGTATGTTGTCTTAATGTTGTGATTTTCTTTACTGAAATTATTGAATCTTTGATTTTTTTTTTTTTTTTGAGGGGTGGAAGGCAAGGCAATTGGGGTTAAGTGACTTGCCCAAAGTCACACAGCTAGTGTCAAGGGTGGGATTTGAATTCAGGTCCTCCTGACTCAATAGGGCGGATGCTCTATTCACTGCTCCACCTAGCTGCCCCTCTATAATTTGTTCTTTGACCCACTTCTTTTTTAGGATTAGATTATTAAATTTCCAAATAATTTTTAATTTTTAATCTATCTTTCCATTGCCCATCATTGGGTGTACCTTTTATTGCATTATGATCTGAAAAGGATGCAGTTACCATTTCTGCTTTTTGCATTTGGTTGTAAGGTTTTTAATGCCCTAATACATGGTCAATTTTTGTGTAGGTGCCAAGTGCTTCTGAGAATAAGGCATATTCCTTTCTATTTCCGTTCAATTTTCTTCAGAGATCTATCTTATCTAAATTTTCCAGAATTTTATTTACTCCCTAAAACCTTTCTTTTGTTTGTTTATTTATTTTTTGGTTAGATTTATCTAGTTCTGAGAGGGGAAAGCTGAGGTTTTCCACTAGTTTAGTTTTATTATCTATTCCCTCCTGTAACTCACTCAACTTTTCATTCAAAAATTTAGATGCTATACCATTTGAAGCATATATGCTTAGTACTGCTATACCTCATTATCTATGGTAACTTTCAGCAAGATGCTGTTTCCTTCTTTATCTCTTTCAATTAGATCTACTTTTGCTTTTGCTTTGTCTAGGATCATGACTGCCACCCTTGCTTTCTTTGCTTCAGCTGAAATATAATAGATTCTGCTCCAGGCCCTTACCTGTTTCAAAAATTTCTTGTAAATAACATACAGGATTCTATTTTTTAATCCACTCTGCTATCCATTTCTGCTTCATGGATTGGTTCATCCCATTCATAGTTACGATTATTGTGTGTTTCCCTCCATCCTGCTTTTTGTGTAATTTATCCTCTTTCCTTTTCCCCGATCCCTCCTCACATGTGTTTTGCTTCTGACCAGTCTCCCTTCAATCTGCCCTCTCTTCTATCATTTCTACCCCTCCCTCCCCTTTCTCTTAACCTTCTCCCCTGTACTCACCTGTAGGGTAAGGTGGATTTTTATTCCCAAATGAATATGTATGTTATTCCCTCTCTGAACAAATTCCAATGACAGTAATGTTCAGGTTTTGCTCACCATGCAATCTTTCCCTCCAATGTAAAAGCTCTTTTGTACTTCTTTCACGTGTAAGATAATTTACCCCATTCTACTGCTCCCTTACTCCATCTCCCAACATATGTTCTTTGATCCTTAAATAGGAAGGGACTTTGCTCTCCCAGGACCACTCACTGCTTAGTTTTATTTTTTTGCATATCACAGTCAACTCACACTTGTGTCCTATGTCTATGTACATTCCTTCTAACTGTTCTGATAATGACAAAGTTCTTAGGATTTACAAGTATCATTTTCCCACATGGAATGTAAATGGTTTAACCTTATTGTATCCCTTTCAATTTTTTTTCCTGTTTACATTTTTATGTTTTTCTTGAGTTTTCTATTTGAAATCAAATTTGCTTTTCACCTCTGATCTTTTCATCAGGAATGGCCTGAAAGTCCTCTGTTTCATTAAATGTCCATTTTTCCCTCAAAGGGTTATAACTCAATTTTGCTCAGTAGGTGATTCTTGGTTGTAATCTCAGCCCCTTTGCCCTCTAGAATATGATATCTCAAGCCCTCAGATCCTTTTATGTAGAAGCTGCTAAATCTTAAATGTTATCCTGACTGTGGTTTTATATTTGTTTCTTTCTGACTGCAAAATTTCCTCCTGAGAGCTCTGGAATTTGACTATAATATTCCTGGAGTTTTTATTGGGACCTCTTTTCAGGAGGTGATTGGTAGATTCTTTCAACTTCTATTTTACCCTCTGATTCTAAGGTATCACAGCAGTTTTCTCTCATAATTTCTTGTAAAGATTTCTATGATCTTTTTTTTTTTTGATCATGGCTTTCAGATAGTCCAATAATTCTTAAAGTTATCTTTCCCTGATTTATTTTCCAGGTCAGTTATTTTTCCAGTTAGATATTTCATATTTTCTTCTAATTTCTCATCCTTTAGATTTTATTTTATTATTTTTTTTATATTTCATGGAGTCATTTGCTTCCATTTGCCCACTTTGAACTATTAAGGCGTCATTTTCTTCGGTGAAATTTTGTACCTCTTTTTAAAAATTGGACAGTTCAGCTTCTCAAGGAGTCATTTTCTTCAGTGAATTTTTGTATCTCCTTTTTTGCATTTGGCCATTTCTCCTTTTTAAGAAGGTCTTCTCTTTAGTGGAGTTTTGTGCATCTTCTGTCATTGAGTCTATTTGGTTTTTTAAGGTGTTATTTTTTCAGTATTTTTTGTGACTCCTTTACCAAAGTGTTGACTCTTTATCATGATTTTCCTTGCATCACTTGTTTCTTTTCCCAATTTTTTATCTACCTCTTATTATTTGATTTTTGGAATCCTTTTTGAGCTCTTCTAGGGCCTGAGACCAATTCACATTCTTTGAGGCTTTGCATGTAGTTGCTTTGATTTCATTGCATTCTTCTGAGTTTGTGTGTTGATGTCCCCTGTCACCATAGTAACTTTCTACAATCAGGTTTTTTTTTGTTTCTGTTTGCTCATTAGTTGGGTTCTGTTCCCAGGGTGGAGGGGGCACTGCCCCAAGCTTCAGGTTTTTCATGCTGTTGTGTTCAGAGCTAGTTCGAGAGGTAGGTAGGTGTGTAGGGGTGTATGTGTGTGTGTGTGTGTGTGTGTGTGTATGTGTGTGTGTGTGTGTGTGTGTGTGTTCTCCAAGGTGGTATCAACTAAGGAGAGGTATAGTCACTGCTTTCTTGCTCTGTGCTCTGATCTGTGAGCAACCACAAGCACTCTTTTCTGACTTGGAACTGTAAGCAGTGACTTAGAACTGTAACCAGTGTCCCTGTTCCTGTAGGCTGGCTCCTCCTTGCCCTGTGACTATGCCCTGTGACTGTTTATGGGCCATGCAACAGAGTCCTGCTCCTAGTACCAACAAAGAGTTCCCTGTAATCTCCTCCTGACCAACTGTTGGAGGACTGAGAACTCTCGAAGCCATTGTAGCCATCAATTCAGTCACTCCCAAGGCTTACTGCATGTGGCCTGAGACAAACCTTTACTGCCAACTTTCTAAGTTGTCTTGAAAGTTGGAAAATTGCTTCACCCTGTCCGTTTGCTGCTTCTGCCACTCCAGAATTCATTTTGAGGTATTATTTTAACGTTTTCAGGATGGGAATTTGGGAGAACTCAGGCCAGTCCCTACCTTTACTCTGCCATCTTGGCTCTACCTCCTCTCAATCATACTTTTAAACCAAATAATATGTTATAGTACAAGAAAATTTAGATTCTAATACATGATCATGTCTTGTGAAACAAAATATTTGATAGACAAGGTTCCATAGTAGAGAGAATGACAGCACTGGAGTCATTAAATCCTGGTTTTAACTCTTGCTTCTGACACATACAACTATTCAATGACAGGGAAGATATTTACCTTCTCAAGAATCTCTGGGCAATTCTCTAAGACTATAAATTATAGACAAATTGCCAATATTTATTGTTTGAGGAAATTTCCATATCGGGAGTCCCTTAAACTACAGGATCTAGAGATCTGGACAAAAACCACATATGTCCTTCTACTTTTGTCAGGAACAAAGAATCGCTATCTTTGAAACTCCCATTCCTCAAACAAGCTTTAAATGTATATTCCAAAGCAGAAGTTGTAATGTAAGCCCCTTGAGGCAAGAATTGCTTCCTTCTTGTCTTTATATATGCTTAATCCCTAATGTTTTGTACAGAGTAGGTGCTTAAGAAATGTTTGTTAAATTCAACTGATACTTACTGTTTTGCACTATTAGTTATTACCTTTCCTTTGCAGAAAGTGCTTTCTACTGGGCTGAAAACATCAGTTCCAGACTCTTAAATCACAATTGCCTTAGAAGTACAGAAGTAAATAAAAGAACAAATTTTCACAGGACTAACTTTTTAAATGCCAAAATTCATAATACCTATTCTATCACACAAAGAAGTAAAGGATTGACCCTTGGAAGAATAGTCTTTTAAATCAATCTTATTTAAAATTGAAAATTACCTTTAGGATCACTCACCATTCCTCCTCCAAAAGAGCGATCCCAGTTCCCAATTAGAGTATTTGCAACCATGAGAGAGATTGTGTCTGGGTGAGACCAACCAACTGCTTCAACAGCAAGTGCAATGTGTGCCAAAGGCATCTTGTCATCCCTCACACGAATCTAGTCAATATTTAGATAAGAAAAAAGAACTCTAGCTAAGAGCATGTACAAGTTCAAATATGGGAAAAGTTTTATAACAAGCTTTTAAAGCTTCAAAAGTTCCATGGTTTCAGCAGCTATGTGTCTTCCCAGGCCAGGCAGAGCTCGCTCAGGGCAGGAGTTCCAAGCTCTGACCCTAGGGCATGTGCTTTTCACCAGGGAACAGTTAAAGCTGAAAGGGAGATTAGAGATGGCACATTCCCCCTTTCTCTTTTTTAATATGGAGTTCTTCTGACACTGCAGCCCTTGCCCCTCCCTTTTCCTTTTCTCTCCCCTACATTTTATGGATTATTTCATAGTCACTGTGTTAGAAAAAGTGCTTATTTTAAGAATTAATGTTTGTTATAAAGAATTATACACAGAAAAATGCATTTTCAGCAATCTCTAGCAAAATATTATAGTTTTTAGTGGTCACAGGAACCTAACACTTCCATTTCCTATAAGCTCAATGTATCAATATACACATTTTTTTACTTTTGAAGCATTTTCTAAGAATGCTACCTCTGTGAAAGTTCAGGATTATGTGTGTATATACACAGACATGCATGCATACATACATGTGTGTATGCATATGTGTGTGTGTATGTTTACATGCACACATATCCCAGTATCACCTCACACTCACCTGTGCCTATTTTTAGTTATAAAATGATTGCAAAGCTTGGAAAAGTATGTTAATCTTCATGCAACCTGACTAAAGATGCTTAAAACTGACAGAGAAAAATGATTCACCTCTCCACCAAGATCCCCAAGTGAACCCAGTTCCCACCACTGCCATCAAAAGTGGAGACTGGAAGGACATCTTTTACCTGCTTGCTACTGCTATAAGTACAAACCAAAGGCAAAGCTCTGGGGTAAAGAGAGCTCAGCTGCTGGCAAACCTAATGTATAAGTGAATTGCAATATAGGAGAAGACTTTAAAAATCTCAGATGGTCAACTAACACTCTAGAAAACATAAAATAGTTCTGAGCAAAGAGCAAAGAAAACGTTTTGTTATAAATGGTTTCACACACTGATACTACAACAAAAAGCAAAAAGAAGCTCAGTATAACTGACTGCCCTCTCTATCTGACCGTTCTCTTGTCTTTCCAGATTTCATTACCATGGCTGATCTGCAATGTCACCCTGGCACATCCCTCTTCTATGCTGGCCCCAATCTCCCATTGGCGAGTTCCTCCCAGGACTTCCATTTTTGGGCAAGGCCCAAGCCAGCTAACTTTCATTCCTCAACTTGTGCTGTGCTTCTGACTTTCCAGACTTTAACACCATGCCATCAGACAACCACACTGGGTACCTTCACACTGCTCCTCCCTACTCCACATCCCTATTCCCATTAAACTAAGCTCCTTGAGGACAGGAACCATCTTTTTGTTTATTTTTGTATTCTTAACACTTAGCACAGTGCCTGGCACACAGTAAGCATTTAATAAATGTGTCTTGCTGATTTGGGACTTAAGTCCCCATCTATCATTCCTAATAATGAAAACTTATGTAGCTCTATCTAACTAGCTAGTTAGCTAGCTATATTTTGCACATATATCAATGGATCTTATAAGGAAATCAATGCAAAATTCTAGTTTAGGTGGTTTGTGAAGTTACCTCACTTCCTGTAAATTTGCAGGCAGGCAAAGCTGGTATTTCTCCTTCATGTGCTGATAAAGAATTACCAAAATGAAACTTTGCTAAGTCAAGCAGTTCATCATGAGATACGCCTAAAATGAAAAAAAAACTCTTTACATGTAGATAGCTTAAGTCATAAAACTAAATGCTAAAATTTTTTGCTCTACCATAAATTCTGCACAGAATAAATTTCAAAGGCATCTAAGCTAAAATAGAAATTATATTTAATTTTTTAAATTTAATTTTCATACAACCATTCAGAAATACCTACTAGGTAATGTAGCTCTGCATACAATTGTTTTTAAAACTGTAACCTGAAATATTACAAGAACAGTCATTCTACATATTAAATCACAGAGAAATGAAGCGTAGCTGTGGAATAAGACGTTCAGGATGAGCCTAAGAGCTGTGTGCATTTATATAGTTTTCAACAGATAAAGACATTTACACCAAGACTAGCCCTCTTAACTCCGTGTGCTAGACTCCCCCTTCACTGCTTACTTGCCTCAGTCTGAAAACACAGAAAGTCTATTAAGTTACAGTGACACAGGAAAGGTTATCACCAGAAAGCTGACTATTTGGTGCTAAACTTTTTGGCCAGAGTAACTCGTAAAACCATCTATCCACACTGACATAAAACATGGGCCTTGATCTCTCTCCTGAACTTTGATTTCACATTACCAGCTGCCTGACAGACTCTGCCACTGTCCCACGGGCATCTCAAATTCAACATTGCCAAGGATCATCTCTCCCTCTAAATAAATAGCTCCTTAACAATATTTCATCCCTATCAAGGGTAAAAACAACCCACTAGTCACCCAGGTATGTCACTTCTTTGTCACCCTTGACTATTTCCTTTCCCTCACCTACTATTAAGTAATCAGTAGGCAATTCTTATAGATTCTACCTCCATCCCCCTTTCTTCATTCATATATAACCACCCCCTAGTTCAGGCCCTCATCTCCACTCATTTGGACCATTTTAATAACGCCCTCCCCCCAACTGATTTCTTATTTCTAGTCTATCCCCTTTCCAATACATCCTTCTCGGTGATTTCACTGGGAAGGGGACTCAGTTCAATGCAACAGCCTATTATATGCCAGGCTACAAAGGAAACAAAGACAAAAACAAAATAACTCCTGCTAGTGAGTAAAGATTTATCATGTGCCAAGATCTGCACTAAGCTCAGGGGAGACAAATATGGAAAAGAGAGTCCTTTTCCTCAAGGAGTTTACAGTCTAATAGGGGAAGATAAAATGCAAAAAGAAGCTGAAAGGGGAGTTGGAAAAGGAAGGTACCCAGATAAGTGCCAAAGTTGTCCTCCTTGGGTACAGTTCTGAACATATCATTCTCTTGCTCAAAATAATTGACTTTCCACTTATTTTAAAATAAAATGCAGATTCTTTAATCTGGCATTAAAGCTTTTCACAATCTAACTTGAATCTTTCCAGCTCCTCCCCTCTTTAATATTACTCTTTCTGAACTCTGTCTTTCAACAAGACTGGACTATATCAGCTGCTCCCTGGAGTTCCTGCCCCTGTCCCTAAACCAGAAATGCATACCTGCCTGTCAGAATTCTTGTCTTCCTTCAAGGTTCAGGTTAAGTACTAACTCTTCAGGGAAGATGTCCCTGACACTTCCAGTTACTAGTGCTCTTTCTCTCTTCAAATTACCTTGTATTTATTTTTTTATTTCTGTGCACCTCATATGCTCCAGAACCTCCACTGAAGGAGGGCATTCAGGCCAGCCATCTCTTCATTTCCCACCTGGATATTCCTTTAGACTTCTCTATTATTTCCCCTCCCTGGATACCTTCCATTCCCACCCCGCTTTCCACTTTCCTTTTGTGTGTTGTCTTCCTCCATCAGATGGTAAACTCCTTGAGGGCAGGGTCTGCCTGTCTTTTCATGTTTATATTCCCAGAGCTTAGCACAGTGCCTGGCACATAGAAGACACTTAAGAAATGTTTACTGTCAGGGGTTATTTTGTTTTTGTCTTTATATTTTTTGTAGCCTGACACAGTGCCTTGCATGTAGCAGGCTACTGAACTGAACTGAGTCTCCCTCCCAATGAAATCACCTATCTTTTGAAGTATATGCAAGGTTACATAATGAGCATCAGGAAGACAAAGATGAACTGAGACATACTTTTAACCCTCAAGAAAATGATAATCTAGAATAAAAGGAAAACTGGAAAAACTGCAAAAGGAAAAACAAAGTTAACTCAAAATAGGTGGGAGAAAACAATGTAACAGGGAGGCTTTTGCTCTACCAGAGATTCAATGTTTTCTGTCCCTATACTAACAAACAAACGGCACCAAACTTTGGGGAGTTTTATTGTCATGTCTGAGCATTCAGTTGCCTGCTAATTCCAATGGAAACTTCAAGTACTTTCTACCCACCTACTCCCATGATACATTGACCAGCTCCACATTTTACTGACAGTAAGCTTAGTAAAAAACACAGTGTTCATTCAAAAGAAGTCAAAAGATGATGCTCAAAAAATATTTGTTAGAGAAATAAACTTAAAAAGTCTCCAGAGAGTAAACTACCTTCCAAGCAAAAATGTATAGCATTATTTCTTTGGTTCTTAACTTTACTACCTGGAAACAGTTAATAATTTGTTCTATAACTGTTCTGTAACTATAACTGAAGCTTAAGATACAAAAAAAGTTAGCCTCTTTCAAAATGAATGAAATATGTACATTTCCCCTTCCCTCTGTTAGGCTTTTATAGAATTAATAACTTAGCTATTAAATGAGGAGCTAAATGGGGGCACCTCCTAACCAGTTTAAATTAATATAAGAAGCCATGGGAAACAGCCCTAATGAAATGGACATAAAAACATAACAAATACTTTACATTTTTGATCACCTACCTCCAGCAGCAGCAAGCACAATCCTTGGACCCTTATAATGGGTTGTTATGTATTCCACTAAGTCTTTACGGTTTATAGATCTGAAAATGGAAAAAGAAAGGCGGTTAAATGGGAAAATAGAATACCCTTGACTTTCACTAGGCCCCTGAAGGTGTCCTATAATAACATGTACCACATAATATGTGGAAGAAAGCATCTCTACTGTCAGAATTCATACTAAAGAAAAAGACAGGTATCTGTATCTCTCATCTAGATCCATGAGCAGCACTGACTCAAAGTGAAGTCTTACTTAATAAATGATTTTTCCAAATTTTAAGGATTTGTAACCTTAAGTGCCAATTCAACAAACGTTTATTAGGGAGTCATGTGGAATTAAATGCAGCAAACTATTAAACCATGAAATCTAGAATGTCTAAAGTTCACAATCTCAAGCATGGCAAGAACAAGACTCTCTTATGGCAGGCAATGACTGATGATTTACCAAATTATTTCATATCATCACAAAATCTTGAGCAGTATAGAATATACTCACTTTATATTTTCTGTTGGCCCTAAAATCGTCCGTCCAAGGGCAGTATTTTGATAGGCTGTAGCATGAAGATAATCAAAAACAACTTCTTGTAAATTGGTTTCAACTTCCTGCATCTCTCGGAGGATAACTCCACGTTCTCGTTCAATCTCAGCTTCTCCCAATGTACTATTTTGTATTATATCAGCAAGAATTTCTACAGCTATTAAAAAAAAACAAGGAAAAATTCAAGAATTGCAATTTTTAGGTTAATAGAGCAAAGTCTAGTTTTTTGAGAGATGCCCTATGGATAAGGAAGACCTGGATTCAAATTTTGTCTCTAAAATATAGTAGCTATGTGATGCTGGGCAAGTTACTTAACCTTAGTCTCCTAAGTCACTCTGTAAGACCATAAGTTGGATGCTAAAATACTCTGGTAGAATGAGACTCCTCCATGGAGTTTTCTATATTAATGAAATAAGTCTGGTATGAAAAAAAGGTTGTCATCAAAGCTACCTGGTGCTAAGCAAAAAAAAGAAATAGATGAGTAGAATATAATACCCAAGGCACCTAATAAAACGAAAAAAAAAAAAAAGGATTATTGTTTATGGAAATAAAAAATGGGGAAAGGATTCATTATTTAAAAACAGTTTTTATTTTTTTCTGGACTTATGGCTTCAATGGAGTAGAAAAAGGTCAGTTGAGAACTTCCTCTATCAATGCAGACCAATAATTAATAGCTTTTGAAATTTAATCTTACAACTATCCAAGAATAGGCTCAGGAAATACTGGCTAAGTTGAAATTCATATGAAAAGACTGTGATTTTAGTTGACTACACATTCAGCATAAATTAATAATGAGAAAAAAAAAAAGCTAATTCGGTCTCAAATGACCAAATATAATACACAGAATTAGGGAAGTAGAGGTCTCATTCTGTCTTGGTCATAATACATAAGGCATGCTGTGTTAGTTTGGGTACGACATTTTAGAAGGAACCTTTGGCAACAAGGCATACAAAAGTGAGAGACTACTGTGGGGATGAGATTCCAAACTGCATGACATGGAAAATAATTTGAAAAAGTTGAATATATATACACTAACAATCACATAAGGAATGTATGACATAAGGGTGCTAAAAATTCTAAGAGTTGGGGGCAGAGCCAAGATGGCAGAGTAGAAGCAAGGACATGCTTGAGCTCTCCCCCAAAACCCCTTAAAAAATGACTCTAAACAAATTCTAGAGCAGCAGAAGCCACAAAATGACAGATTAAAGCAAATTTCTAGCCCAAGACAAAATTTGGAAGGTTGACAGGAAGGATCTATCGCACTGTGCTGGCAGCAGAGCACAGGTCAGCACCGACCATGCCACGCAAATGGAGCTAAAGTACACTTTAGGGGACTGAATCACTGGTGGCTGTTGCTGTTTCCAGATTTCTCAATCCACAAACACCAAAGACAGTTTTGAAGGTGAGTGGCAAGGGTCTCTCACTTGCTGTGTGAGGGTAGTGTGGTCCAGCCCCAGTCCCAGCCCAAGGGTGGCAGCAGCCACTGCTGAAGCAGCAGCTGCTACTGGAGCCCTCCACTTAACAAAGAGCTCAAAAGTCAAGTAATTAGCTGGGAAAATGAGCAAATGGAAAAAAAACAGACTACAGATTCTTACCTTCTCTGTGAAAAGGTATTTTCTTACATCATTGGTGATGAGAAAGGTCAAAACATACAATCAGAAGAAGACAACAAAGTCAAAGCTCCTGCCCCCAAAGCCTCCAAGAAAAATATGAATTGGTCTTAGGCCATGGAAGAACTCAAAAAGAATTTTGAAAATCAAGTAAGAGAAGTAGAGGAAAAATTGGGCAGAGAAATGAGAGTGAAGCAAGAAAATCATGAAAAATAAGTCAACAGCTTGCTGAAGAAGACCCAAAAAAATGCTGAAGAAAATAACACCTTTAAAATTAGACTAACCCCGACTACATAGCACGACTATAGTGAAAATGTACTCAATAGGAAAGTATATGTAGAACCTATACAGAACTGTATGCAGTCGTGGGGAGGGAGGGGGGTAGTGGGGGGTAGGTGTGGAGGGGATAAAATCTCAATTGTATGGCAGTGATCGTTAAACATTAAAAAATAATTTAAAAAAAATTAAAAAATAAATAAAAAAATAAAAAAATAAAATAAAATTAGACTAACCTAAATGGCAAGAGGTCCAAAAAGCCAATGAAGAGAAGAATGCCTTAAAAAGCAGAATGGGCCAAATGGAAAAAAAAAAAAGGTCCAAAAGCTCACTGAAGAAAATAATTCCATAAAAATTAAAATGGAGCAAATGGGAAGCTAATGACTTTCTGAGAAATTAAGTCACCTCTTAAAAGAGATACCAAAAGGAAAGCTCCTAGCAATATTTTAGTCAAATCCCAGAGTTCTCAGGTTAAGGAGAAAATATTACAAGTAGCCAGAAAAAAACAATTCAAGTACTGTGGAAACACAATTAGCTTAACACAAGATTTAGCAGCTTCTACACTAAGGGACTGGAGGGCTTAGAATATAATATTCCAAAGGTCAAAGGAGACAGGATTAAAACCAAGAATCACCTACCCAGCAAAACAGTATAATCCTTCAGGGGAAAAAATGGAACTTCAATGAAATAGAAGGCTTCCAAGCATTCTTGTTGAAAAGACCAGAGCTGAATAGAAAATCTGATTTTCAAATACAAGAATCAAGAGAAGCATGAAAAGGCAAACAGGAAAGAGAAACCATAAGGGACTTATTAAAGTTGAATTGTTTATATTCCTACATGGAAAGATGATATTTATAACTCATGAGAACCTTCTCAGTAATAGGGTAGTTGGAGGGAATATACACATATTCATACACATATACATGTAGATGCATGTTTATGTGTATATGTATGTGAATATACATGTATGTATGTGTATATATAAAAAAATAAATTAAGGGTTGAGAGGAATGTAATGGAAGAAAGAGAAAGGAGAGATATAATGTAGTAAATCATCTCACACAAAAGAGGCAAAAAAGAGCTTTTAAAATGGAAGGGAAGAGGGAGAAGGTGAGAGGGAATATGAGCCTTACTTTCATCAGATTTGGCTTCAGGAGAGAAAAACAAACACAATTGAGTATGGAAGTTTATCTTACCCTACAGGAAAGTGGGCAGAGGGGATAACAAAAGGAGCAGATTGGGGGAAGGGGTAATCAGAAGCAAACACTTTGGTAGGACAGGTTAAAGGAGAGAATAAATGGAGGGCAGGACAAGATAGAGGGAAATATAGTTAGTCTTTCACAACATGACTGCTATGGAAGTATTTTACATGACCACACATGTATACTCTATATCCAATTGTTTGCCTCCTGAATGAGGGTGGATGGGGAGGGGGGAAGGGAGGGAATGTGGAACTCAAAGCTTAAAAAAATGAATGTTAAAAATTATTTTTACATGCAACTAGGAAATAAGATATATAGGAAATGGGGTATAGAAATCTATCTTGCCCTATAAGAAAATAGAAGGGAAGGGGACTGGAAAGGAAGGGGGTAGGGAGTGATAGAAAGGAGAGCAGATTGGAGGAGAGAATACACACTACCCTGGATAGGGAGAGGGAAGAGATGGGGAGAAAATTTGAAATTCAAAATTTTGTGGAAGTGAATGTTGAAAACTGAACAGAATACATGTTGTCCTGAAGTAGGGAGAGGAAGGAGATGGGGAGAAAATCTGAAATTCAAAATTTTGTGGAAGTGAATGTTGAAAACTAAAAATAAATAAATTTAATTAACAAAAACAAAAATTCTAAGAGTTGTCTTAAAGAATAGGGACAAGATTTATTATGCTAAGATGGAAGAACTAGAACCAATGGTAGAAATTATAAGGAGGTAGATTTCAGAGCTGTCAGTTGTCTTGTAAGATAGTGAATTCTTCATAATTGGAGGTATTCATGCAGATGACTATCAGGAATGTTGTAAAGCATTCATCCATTCAAAAGGGGGGTTTGCACTAGAAGATTACTAATACCTTTTCCAACTCAACTATTCTATTCTTCTAAAGCTCTCATGAGAAAAATGGAAAGCAATACGAACTCCAAAAGAAATATAATACCCTTCAAGAAATATTTTCATAATTTTGTAAATACAAAAAAATAAATACCTCTTGGCAAATCTTTTGAAAAGGCCTTGGCATAATATACTGTTTGCTCTCTGGATGTGTAGGCATTGAGGTGAGCACCCATGTTCTCAATCTCAAGCTCCAGATCTAACTGAGATCTTTTTTTGGTGCCCTGAAACAAAATGGGGAGAGGAGCGGATGAAGCAGAGAGTTGGTTAAGTCTACCTATAATCCCCAATTTAGCAAAAACATCAATTTTTTAAAAATTTTATTTTCAGCTTTAATTCACTCCCTCCTTCCTTCCACTGCCCCAACCATTGAGAAGGCAAAAATAACAAACAAAATTACAAATATTTGTAGTTATGCAAAACAAATTCCCACATCAGCCAAATCCAAGATAAAAAAATAGGCTTCAATCTAACCTGCACTCTGAGTTTTACCGTAAGTCCTTTGGAACTGTGGTTAGTCACTGTGTTGATCAGGGCTACTAAGTCTTTCAAAGTGATTATCCTTACAAAGTATTGTTATTACTGTGAAAACTGTTTTCTTGGTTCTGCTGACTTCACTTTCTATCAGTTTATACACTTCTTTCCAGGTTTGTCTGAAACCATTTCCTTCATCATTTCTTACAGCATAATAGTATTCCATAACAGTCATATACTATAATTTGTTCAGCCATTCCCCAACTAACAGGTACCCCTCAGTTTCCAAATCTTTGCCACCACAAAAAGAACTGCTACAAATATTTCTGTACATATATATCCTTTTCCTCTTTCTTTTATATCTTTAAGGCAAAGGTCAAGTAGCAGAATGTACAGTTTAACAGCTTTTTGGAAAAAATTCCAAATTGCTTTCCAAAATGATTGGACCAGTTCACAATTGCATGAATAGTGCATTATCATACTTGTTTTCCCACAGCCCCTCCAGCATTTATCATTTCCCATTTTTGTCAACTTAGCTATTTGATGTTGTGAGGTGGTATCTCAAAGAATAACAATTATTTTTAAGTGTCTACTGTGTTCAGCAGACTTGCACCTAGGCTCCATGTAAGGTACAAAGTTAATATAAAACAGGTTTCCTGCCTTATGGAAATTTAAGTGAGGAAGGCAAAATGACATACAACTACTAAAAATAAATCATACACAGTGGGCACATAAGAGAGTTGCTCTAAACATCACATATGAGGACTAGAAAGTATATGAGCAGAGGTTAATTTCAAGTAAACTGTCTTGACTACTTAATGGGAAAAGCACACTGGGCTTTAGAGCAACTAGGTGGTGCAATAGATAAAAGGGCTGGGCTTGGAGTCAGGAAGACATGATCTTGAATCCTGTCTCAGATACTTACTAGCTATGTAACTCCAAGCAAGTCACTTAACCTCTGCCTCAGCTTCTTCAACTAATAATGGTGACCATAATATCACCTACCTCCAGGGTTATTGTGAAAATTAATGAGACATTTGCAAAACGCTCAGCATACTGCCTGACATATAGCAAATACTTAATAAATCCATTCTTTATTCTTTTCTTTCCTTCTTTCCCAAGAGGCACCCATTCATATTTCCTTAGATCACAAAAAACTTTTTTTTTAAACTTTAAATTCAAGCATCAACAATGTCTTGAGGGGTGCCACTGAAGACTACAAAAGACAAAGGAAGGTAGTACCGTAGAAATGTGCTCCACCACAGATAAATAATCAGGATTACAGTTTAATGAATGATTTAGTATTTACCATCTTCTAAAGAAAATATATTTTAAAAAAAACAACCAAAAACTGACAACTTGCCTTAAAAGCCATATGTTCCAAAAAGTGAGCTGTCCCATTATTCTTCTCATTTTCATATCGACTTCCAGCATCAATCCAAAGTCCAACCTTATTAAAATACAAAAAAAAAAACCAACCCCAAAATAACAAAACACCATCCATTTTGATTTGTGACCTCCTCCCTCTTCTTGAAATATCTCATCCAACATTAATATAAAGCCATGTATTCACTGTAGTGAATTAATAGTTCATTTATAGTAATGAACAGGATTCAAATTTGGGGTCATCAAGGCTGTTACAAGATAATACAAAATTATACTTGCTACCCTGACAAAAATGGTAATACCTTATAAGAGCTAAAGGAGTTACTAGAAAGGGTAACCTCTCATACTCTAAGCACACAGCCACCTTTGGAAATCAAGGACATAGCTGCTAGAAATCTATCAAGGACCTAAGTCCTGAAGAGGAGATTTACAGTCAATAGCTGTCCTCGCCAAATGAATGCTCATCCAAAAAAAGTTGCCTGTGTTACCTACAGTGCATGTTGAGAGGCCAGAGTCTTCAGAGGCCACCCTGAGTCCATTTTCCAAAGTTGTTACTCTTGTCTCAGGAACATTTAAAACTACTTGAGCAGCTGCTTGTGTGCTTCTTAATCTGTTCACTCCAAAATTTATGGGCTGGAAAAAAAATTACAACAAATATTATACTCTAACATTGTTAAGGAGTCTTTTTCTATAGCCAACTTTCAGTACAAAAATATGAGATGTCTGTATGCCTTAGAAATTTTTATATCCCTTAGGATTTTCCCTTCCCTGGAATAGCGTAGTGAAAAGAATTCCAGCTTTAGAGTAAAGAAACCTGAACATAAATCCCAGTTCTGACACTGGCTGTGTAACTATATACAAGTTATTTAAGGAAAACGAAGCCCAGTTTCCTCACCTATAAGTGGGGATAATACTAGCACTAACAATACATCAAAGGGTTGCCAAAGAAGAAAATGACTGTAAATCTTAAAGTACTAAGTGAATGTGAGTTAATGGTGCAGAAGCAGTTCAAAATGGCGGATCTGTGTTAAGGAACCGTTCATAAAGTCTCTTTGAAAATACTTGATAAGACTCTCCTGATCAATGTATCAGTATCAATTAGGCTCCCTCTTTGATAATCCATGTGGAAATTCTTGCTTTCCCTCCAACACTTCCAGTCTCATTTCCCTAGTCCCCCACTAGTAAAACAATAGTAAGTTCGGATTAGTAAACTAGAGTTTACTATTGGAATCCCAATTTTTCCAAGTTTTCATTTAGTATAATGCAATGAAAGAGCCTAGACTTGGAATTAGAAGACATAAAAATTGAATTCATCAATCAATCAATAATCATTTATTAAACATGTACTAAGTGGGTGCCAGTGCTAAGGCAATATGCTAACAGCTGGGGTTACAAAAAGAGGCAAAAGATTGTCCCTACTGTCAAGGAATTCACAATCTAACGAGGGAGAAAACAAATAAATATGTATATCAAGCTATATACAGGATAAATAAGAAATATATAAATAAAAGAAGGCACTAGAATTAATAAGGGTTAGGAAAAACTTCCTGTAGTATATGGGGTTTTAGATGGGACTTAAAGAAAGCCAAGAAGCTGATGAGGGACAACCTAGAGAAAATGCCCAGAGCCAAGACATGGAGTGGCTTGTTTAAGGAACAGCAAAGAGGCCAATGTCATTGGATTAAAGAGTACATGGTAGGAGAGTAAGTGTAAAAAGACTGGAAAATTAGGAGGGGGCTAGGTTATGAAGGACTTTGAATATTAAACTGAGTGTTTTGTATTTGATCCTGGTGGCCATAGGAAGAGGCCATAGTGGCATGAATTTGTGTTTTAGGAAAATCATTATGGTGGCTGAATGAAGAATGGCCTGGAATGGGGAGATCCATCAGCAGGCTATTGCCTGGCAGGGAGATCCATCAGCAGGCTATTGCCAAAGTCTAAGTATGAGGTGATACACCAGGATGGTGGAAGGATAGAAAGAAAAGCATGTATTTGAGAGCAGTTGCCAAGGTGCAAAAATCAGTAAGCCCCTTGGCAACAGGTTGGACGTGAGGAGCTGATTTTGTGTTTATCCTTCATTCTTGAAGAAGACCATGACATCAAGTTGATGACATGACTTGCAGCTGACTTTGATTTGAGAGAGGAAGGGAGGGCTGTGCAAGGTCACCAACCTCACTTTCTTCTCCTGAGACATCTGAATCCAGCGGCCTGATATTCATTAGGATGACTGGAGACGGCCCAGGAGGCAATGTGAGACCCTGACCCTTTCAGGCTAAGGTCTTATCACATTCTCACTTTGAGTGAGATACACCCATTCAATGAATAGGCTTTTTAAGTTACTCAAGGGATGGCCCCTTTAATCCAAAAAAAAAAAAAAAATCAAACTGGGAGGGGAAGACCCTCAGGGTTCCTGGGTAAAAGAAAAACAATTACTATTTAGTTATTACATTCACTCTGTCCTAGGTGGGTTGGAACTTGTCCAGTCTGTGAGCTCCAGAGTGAACTGGGTTTAAGGCTTGATCTTTGAGCAAGAAATGTAGCCAGTAAACCCAAAGGAAAAAAAGTAGCTTTTGGACATGAGTGTATCTTCCCCTGGGCAGAACACTAGGGAGGGGAGGGGAAGGAGAAGGGAGGGGGGAAGGAGTTGCTACTCCTCAGAGGTTGTGTTGTACTTTGTTCTAGAAGAGGATCATGACATCAAGATGATGACATGACTTGCGGTTGACTTTGATTTGAGTGAAGGAGGGCTATGCAAGGTCACCAACCTCACTTTCTTCTTCTGGGCCATCTGGATCCAGCGGCCTGATATTCATCAGGACAACTGATAGTGAGGAGTTGAAGACAGCAACTAGGTTTCAAGCCTGAGGGACTAGGATAGGGGTGGGGAACCTGTGGCCTTCTAGATCCTTGGGTGTCACCTTTTGACTAAGCCCAAGTTACACAGAACAAGTCCTTTTATTAAGGGGACTTGTTTTGTGAAGTTTCGATCCACATGTGGCCTTGAGGCCACAGGTTCCCCAACCCTGGACTAGGAGGAGAGGGATACCCTCTACAATATTATGGAAGGTAGAAGCAAGGAAGGGTTTAGGAGAAAAGAAAAGGTAATGAATTCCATTTTGGAAATGTTGAGTTTAAAATGTCTACTAATATCTAGCTGGAGATGTCTGAAAGGCAGTTGGAGATGATAGATAGGAGGTTAACAAAAACTGGTTGAATCTTCTGACTCTTGCCAGTTAATTTTTTTTTAATTACATTGCGTAAATCTCAGTTGCACGTGAGTATTTGTACTACCTGCTCCGCAATGTTGTTGTAAAGATCAAACAAGATTACGTATTCAAAGTACTTTGTACTCATAAAGTCCTATATAAATATCAGACATTAAAATTACAATCTAAAATTATTATACAACTACAAATATAAAGACAAGAGACAAAGAACCAGATGTCTGGAGCTCAGCCATAAAAAAGAGACAAAATGGGAATAACTGGATTTCAGCCTTCAGACCATTTCTTAGGATTTAGCAGGAATGTGCTAATTGCCAATTAGAGGCAGCAGAGCAAAAATCTTCCAGGGAGATCATAGTAAGTTAAACTTCACTCAGTTAATTCCCTTCTTCCTCCCACCCCCTAATCTGACATTTCTTGCTACAGTAAAGAGAGCTGGAAAACAGGGAGTTAGCCAAAAGGATTAACTAATAAAATTACTTATAGAAACTAGAATCAGTGCTTTCAAGAAAGCATGGAGAATAAAGAAAACTATAAAGTAATCTATCAGGAGTGTGCTGTTTGTGTTTCTACTTGTAGCAAGTAATACCTACGCACAACAAGTAGGTCTCCCTCAGTGAAGACAAAAGAGTAAAAAGTGCAATCTCTTCTCTCCAGTGCAGAGAATTGTCTTGGATCATTGCTTTGCTGAGAAGAGCTAAGACAATTACAGCTGATCACTGCACAATGTTGCTGTTGCCTTGCACTGTGTACATGGTCTCCTGGTGCTGCTCACTTCATTTAGCATCGGATTTTTCTGAAATCCACCAGTTCATCATTTCTTATAGCACAACAGTATTCCATTACATTCAGCCATTCTCCAACTGATGAGCATTCCCTCAATTTCCAACTCTTTGCCACCACAAAGAATTATTTTTACATTATAAATACTTTGTACTATAAATATTTTTGTACATGTAGGTCCTTTTCCCTTTTTTACTGATCTCTTTGGGATACAGACCTAGGAGTGGTATTGCTGGATCAAAGAGCATGCATAGTTTGATTGCTCTTTGGGCATAGTTCCAAATTTCTCTTTAGAATGGTTGGTTCAGTTCACAACTGTACCAACAATGCATTAGTGTCCCAATTTTCCCACATCTTCTCCATGGGTGATTCCTGTTAACACAAATGAACCACTAAGAGAACTAAGGAGCACTGCTAAAGATTATGAAATCCTAGGCAAAAATTTAATGACCTCAGGGACATGTGATGTTTTCATCACTACCGTAGTCAATGAAGGAGTGAACTTAGAAAGTCAGAGTTTAAGACAGTGTCCAAAAATATGTTTTAAGTTTTTTGACCATAGCTTAAAATATAAGTATCATCCACTGAAATAAAATACTGATGGGAGGAAGCATACTTTAAAAGAGCCAGTAACAATATATTTGCCTGAAATCTTGTAAAGCAATAATGAAGAGAGCTTTACAGTAAAAACAGAGAGGAAATTCCCAGGTAATCCAAGCCCAGAACCACAGAAAATAGTATGGCATAGAAAGAAGAATAACCAAGAGAAAAACAATTCCTGAGAGACAGTATTCAAAAAAAGAGCTGCCAATAAAATCTAAGGTCTTAGAGATCTATAAACAAATGGACAAGGTATGGATGAAACAGAGAGAACTTATGATCCTAAAGAAACAATTCTAAAAAAAGAGCCAAATTTGACCTCATTGGTATCATTGAGATTTGACAGAATGGGCCTCATGACTAATCTATGAACTGGTCTTTTTTTAAAAGGAACAGAATAGATCAAAGGAGTGGCAGCATAGAACTATAAATTAAGGAAAACTTATTTGAGGAAAGGCAGGAACGAATGAGAAGAAATATGGTAAACATTTGTGTGAAGGTGAAGAATTATATAAATTTGAGAAACAGACCACAAATCAAGTATGAAATATGATCTTCTAGATGCCAGGATAGAGGAGCTATAAATGCTAAGGTTAATTTAGCAAAACGGAGTTTTAAACTTTTGTATATTGGGGTCAAATGGAAGACCAAAGAAAGGATAGGACAATTATTAAGATGTGACGGTAATGAGAATCCTTACTACTTCTATTTTCTCTTGCAAGAAGAATACTCTATGGATAGGGAAAAATGGAAAAAAAATGGTTAACAAGGAGTTGAAAACCAAAAATAAGTGTAAGTAAAAAAAATAAAAACAAACAAGCAAAAACCCCACTTATCTGCTACCAAGGAGTTAAAGTAAGCAGGCGATGACAGGAACTGAAAAAACTGATAGAAGTGAATGCTGAGTCACTCTGCTGGCAATCTTTGAAAAATTATGGAGAATGAGAGGGATGTTACAAGACTACAGTAAGGGAAATGTCCTGATTTTTGGAAGAGGGAAGAGTTTAAAACTACAGTGGGTGGGAGAGTGACCTTGACTTCTCAAACTCCTAGAAAATATACAGATAAGCATTTATAGAGAAGCAGCCATACCTAAAAGTCAGCATGACCACATCAAGAAAGGTTATGTCAAAATGACATCATTTCCTTCTTCTGACTGAGTAACTAGACTGATAGATGAGGAGAATGCCAAAGAACATATTTAGTAAAGAATTTAGTAAAGATTTTGACAAAGTCTCTTAACAGGGTCATAGATGGAAAGCTGGAAAAAAGCTTACAAGTCATCTAGATCAGTGGTGTCAGACTCAAACAGAAATAGATCCATGCAGGAGCATATTTAATTAAAAACAACAGATTATCATTACTTACTTCTTCTAGGCAGCTAGGTAGTACAGTGGATAGAGCACTGAGCCTGGAGTCAGGGAGACCTGGTTCACATCGAGCTTCAGCACTTACTACTATTGTATGACCCCATACAAGTCATTTTACTTCTGTATGCCTCAGTTTGTTGTTGTGAGGATCAGACAATATTTGTAAATCACTTAGTACAGGGCCTAGCACACACAGCATGTGTTGTATAAATGCTATTCTTGTTGTATTATACTGTATTTTTATTTATTTTGTTAAACACTTCTCAATTACATCTTAATCTGTTTCCTATAGCACAGGTTGGGGATGGGGATTGGCAAGATGAGTTTGAGACCCATGATCTACCCTAACATTAATTTTACATAGGAAAAAAATTAGGCCAAGGCAGAGTGACTCTGCTACTTACTTTAGCAAAATGACTTAAACACTTCAGGTATCAGTCTTCTAATCTATAACATGAGAGTACTGGACTGGCAGCTGAGGTCCCATCCAGGTGTAAATCTATGATACTAAGAATAGTGGGATCAAGATACGAAAAAGAGTAATACCGAGTAGGAAGCAGGAGGTGGAACCGAGAGGAAGACTTATGAGTCAGATACTTTAGTCATGAAAAAATGAGAAGGCTATCAACAGACTCTAGCAATAAGGAGGGCAAAGAACATGGGGCACACATGGACTGCAAGGACCTTTAAAGAGAGAGGGCGGGTAGAAAGAGGGAAGGTGGTAGAGGGATTGGTCTGGAAGTGGGGGAAAGGGAGAGGAAGGACTAGCACTTATTAAGCAACTACTGTGTACCACTGGGCCTGGAGTTTGGCAGGTCTGACTTAAAATTCAGTCTCAGACACTTACTAATTGTATGACCCTGTGCAAGTCATTTAACCTCTGTTTACCTTAATCTACTGGAAAAAGAAACAGCAAACCACTCCAGTATTTTTGCCAAGAAAATCCCTTGGACTGGGACTGTATGGGGTCATGAAGAGTTGAACACAATTGAACAACACAACCAACAACAATATTGTGTACCAGGCAATATGTGAAGTGTTTTTACAAATATTATCTCATTTGATCCTCAAAATAATTCTGGAAGGTAGGTGCTATCATGATTTCTAGTTTACAGTTAAAGAAAGTGAAGGCAAAAATGCTGTGACTTGCCCAGGGTCACACAGCTAGTATCTGAGGATGGATTTGACTCCAGGACCAACTCTCTATTCATTATCCCACCTAGCTGATTCTAGCTGGGAGTGAGGAATATGCTCACTCCCTTCTCTTTGACCCTTAAATAAGGGAGAGTGCAAGAAGTCATTTAACCTGTTTGAGCCTGTTTCTTCATCTGTAGAATGGGGATAATACCATCTCCATCTACCTCACAGAATATTGTAAGAAAATTCATTGTAAAACATAAAGCACTAGGTAAATGGGTTATTATGATTATGATTATTCCTGCACCCAGTTGTGAACTGTCTTCCCATAAGGAGGAAAAAGGAAATCAGGCATCCTCACTGGAAATCACTGTATCCCCAGGTCACCACTTCTGCTTCTGGGACTAGGCCTTGCAACCATCTTCTGGGGAAGCAACTCCTGTGAAGGAGCCAGACATTCTACCAAGTGCCAGCTAACTATCTCATAACAGGCAAATCTGCCTAGTTAAAGCAGTAAGGCTGGGATTGTGTTTGTCCTTTGTTGCCGAAGACCATGCCATCAGAAAAATGATGACATGACTTGCACTTGACTTTGAGTGAGGGAGGGCTGTGCAGGTCACCAGCCTCACTTCTCCTCCAGAGCCATCTGAATCCAGTGAATATTCATCAGGATGACTGGAGATGATCCAGGATGCAATGGGAGGCTTTGAGCCCTTTAGGCTAAGGTCTTTTCAGGTACTCACTTAGGGTGAGGTAACATCTATTCATTGAATAAGCCTGTTTAAGGAAGTAGCCAGGGCATGGCCCCTTTAATGAGGCCAAGAAAAAGAAAGACATCAGGCTGGGAGGGAACTAGCAACAGTTACTACTGATAATCACTCTAAAGTTAGGAGGGTCCAGAAGGGCCCTTAGGCAGGGGCCCATGGGAGTACCAGCTTCAGAGGGCAAGCAAGGCTGGGAAGGAAAGAAAGATGGCAGCAGGTGCCAGGTTAAGTCAAAAGGTCAGAGGTCTGGCTTTCCTTCTCACACCTTACCCTCTCCTTTTCACCCTCCTTTTGTAAGCTGTAACCTTCTTGAGGGCAAGGACTGGCTTTCTTTTTTTGTATCCGTATCCCTACAGCTTAGCACAGTACATGGCACATGGAAAGCACTTCATCAGTTCACTGACTTTTGCTCTGCCCTCCAAGAACTCACACATCTCAGGGGCGAGCCTAGAACCCTGGGGAAGTTATCTCCCTCCTTAGATTGTGAGCTCCAGGGGGGGTAGGGGCTTAGCATGGTGTCTGTTACAACTTAGCCAAAACAAATTCTCCTCCGAACTCAGCCCAGTGATTTGCACACAGAAGGCACTTCATAAATGCCTCCTTCATTCAGGTCCCGGAGAAGTCGTGCAGATGGCACCACTTCGCCGCTTTTAAGGAAAACAATGAATTCAGTTTTTACACAAGCTCGAGAGGACGCCAGCGCAGGCCACCCAGGAGAAGTCCAAATAACTTTTAACCTAAGTTTCCATACAGGAACAAAAGAAGACACACCTATGCCGAGGATGCAGTTAGCGCTTCGGATTCAGGATTTTTACCAGAGTGCAACACTCGCAAGACTCGATCTATCTCGTTCACGCTCGTTCTACAGTGAAAAGACGGAGGGCAAGTCAAGAGGGCCGGGGCTGGAGGAGAAGGAGGGACATTTACTACCGTAACCGAACGTACAGCGCTTAACTTCCCCAGTCCTCCCCTGGCTCCGGCCGAGAAGACCCCCAAAGTCCTTTGGCAGCTCTAGAAGCCCACGCTCCCGCGAGTCCTGCCACACTAACCCTTGTCCTCCAACCCATCCAATGAGGAGCTCGTCAAGGAGCAGGCGCGCCGCAGTGCCCGCCGGGACTTGTAGTCTCCGGGCTCGCGTCAGTTTCAATCAGTCACGCTGGGCCCCCTAGCGGGGCCATCTTCGCCAGCTCAGGCCAAGGCAGCTTCCCGGTGTCCGACTGAGAAAATAGGGCCTGCCGCTCACCTTCCACTTTACCTGACACTGACTCCGTCCCTCCTAGTTTTCGACCCGCACCCAAATGGCCAGGGCGTCACGTGTAACTCACCCTCCGGGACACGAACTTGTTCGACAATCCCCAGAGGCGCCTGGGCCCCGGCAGCAGTAAGGAACGGACACCAGCAAACATCGCCATCTTGACTGGAGATGTGCAGGGGTGGAAAAGGGTTGAAAGGGGCGGGGGAACTTCCGGGGTCTTATGGAAATAGGCTTCCTTGCCAGTGAAACGGGACCTCTACCGCCACCGTGTGGCCACGTTGGAGAATGACACGCCTCCTGTAAAGGGAGGGAGGACTAAATCCATGACGTCATCCATCAGTTTCATAAAATGATCCAGCTTTTTAAAAACTTTTTATAACTATTTCATTAAATTTGTTTTTTTTACCTTGTACTCTGTGTTATGTGCTTAAAACATTTTTAAAAAATATTTATCTCTTTTGATCCTTGCAACAACCCTGGGAGGTAAGATCCTGTTATCGTCCTCCTTCACAGTTGAGGAAACTGAGGCACGCAGAAGTTAAGTGAATCTCCCAGGGTCACACATCTAGGAAGGGTCTGAGGCCAAATCTGAACTCAAGCCTTCCTTACCCCAGGCCACAGCACCACGCCTCCATGGAAGAACATGGAAGACAGGAAGATGAAAGAAAGGTATCTCTTTTTAAGCACTGCTCCATAGGACAGTGCCCAGTGAAGAGAAATTGGATGATAGGGGACAGAGGTCTCAAGAGGATAGAAAGAAAACAGCCAGTAGCAAAGGTGAACAGCTGATCGGCTCTTCAGGATCAAGTATTTCCTGAGTGGCTTCATTATTTTGTTTGAAATATCATTACATCCCACGAAACCAGAAAGACCCATATCCAGAAGTAGAAACATGTTCCAAAACCAAAACATATTACTCACCTACCTGTGGTATAGGGAAAAGAACACTGTGAGAGTCAGGAGACCTGGGTTTTAGTTCTGGTCTCCTCCTCTCTCCCCACCATATTAGTAGTTGTTATGACTTTTTGAAGCTACCTTTTAAAATCCTTTTCTAAGCAACCAAAAATATGTAGTATATACAGTGGAAAGAGCATTCAAGGCAATCAGACAACCAGGATTTGAGTCCCAGCTCTGTTGTTTTTATGAACCTGGATGAGTCAATTCATCTAATAATCAGTTTTCTCATTCATAAAATTTGGATTATGGGATGAATGCTGCTATTGTAACAGAGCTATTGTAAAAACAAAAGTGTTTTATGAGTATTTTTGGTTTTCTTTGCTTTTTGTTGCAGACCCTTGATTTAATCATTGAAGGGGTAAGAAACTCAATTCAGATCCCTAATTCCTTTGCGACTGAGAGAATTGCCTGGTTTACTAAAAGATTAATGGCTTGCCCAGGATCACACAGTTTGTGTCAGAGAGAAGATTTGAATCTGTCTTGATTAAAAAGTCAGCTCTTTGTTGACGAGATATGCTACTTTAAACTTTAAAGCACTATACCCATTCTCCATGAAAAGCTAGAGGAGCTTTGAGCTGCTTGGGCTGGTCAATTGCAGTGAGAGTTTTATTCAGCTAAATCAGCTCAACAGGTTCTCAAGAGAAAGCCTATCCTTGCTGAATGTCCTCCTGGGTAAATAAATCTTGAATTAATCATTGACATTTTTAAGTCTCATTTTGTTCCAATATGGAAACTAAACTATCTCAATTTCTTCTAATATCTTTCTCCTGTTTTGGTTAAGTAAATCTCCTTTTTTTTAACTGTTGAATGACCTACAATGACCTCACTTTGTTCCTATGTCTAAACCAAACTACCAGAACAATGGTCTAAGTTACGCCCAGCCCCACATCTTCCTCATACCCACCCCTCTTTATGATTTCTCTATTCTATAAAGGGCATTATTATTTCTGTCACCTTGCTAGAGGGTTCTCAAATGGTCCTGATTTAGGTCAGTCCTCTGGTAATTGATGTTCAATGTTGGAGTGAAATGAGAACAAAAGAAGATTTACTAAGACATAGTAAGACAAGAATATCCGACAAGAATATCCATTGAGAATACATCCTGGGCCATCTCCAGTCATCCTGGTTACTATCTGGTCACTGGACCCAGATGGCTCAGGAGGAGAAAGTGAGGTTGATGACCTTGCATAGCCCTCTCTCACTCAAAACAAAGTCAAGTGCAAGTCATGTCATCAGTTCTCTGATGTCATGGTCTTCTTCGAAAATGAAGGATGAGCACAAACAGACAGACATTGAGAATACCCCAAGTTGATTCAATTGAGCCAAGTTCTCTTGTCTGAGTTACCATCACTTTCTACCAGACAAGGATCAGAGAGCAACTGGAACTCCTCATGGCTGTTTTGTGTGCAGGTGATTAGGTGGCTCAATGGATGGAGTACTGGGCCTGGAGTCAGGAAGACCTGAATTCAAATCCAGCCTCACACACTCACTAGCTGTGTGACCCTGGGCATGATCTGTTTGCCCTAATCCTCTAAAGGAAGAAATGGCAAACTACTCCAGTATCCTTGCCAAGAAAATACCACACAGGGTCACAAAAGAATTGGACACAGCTGAACAACAATGACCAGAAAGTGATGTCAACAGCCTGTCTTTAGTCCCTAGAATCAATTAAATCTCAAGGATGACTTCAGTACCTTTTATGGAAAAACTCATCTAACTTTCATGAAGCAAGGGTTAGGATATTGCTTCTATTACTCTCCATCCCTTAGTGGAAAGGTCCTTGAAGTCTTCTAGTAGACTAGCTCTACTTAAATGACTGTAGGGCTGTTAATAGTCAATTCTGACCTCTGGTTTTCAGGAAGCATAATACAGGCTGCATGAAAGAAGAATGGTCCAGACTACCACCATTGCTTTGCCTCTCTGGTGACAGAACAATCTCCTATTAGTATCACATCAATTCTTTGTCTAAAATTATATAGAAGTTTACACGTTTAAAACTGTATATAAGTCCTGAGTGACTTTGGAGCCTGCCTGAGTGACTTTGGAAATAGCATCTAGCTGCATGTTTGAGCCACCAGCTTACAGGTGTAGCTAAGGGTAAGGATGGCTGTACACCTACATTCTTCCCCATTGGCATCTGTTCTCCTATAACTGTGATACATGGATGACAGTGTTATCCTTCTAGAATAGTTCCTTCCCCTTTTGTGCTCCAGGGACTCATTTAGGTAACCACAGAACCCTTCACAAAAGAAAGAACTCAGACCAAATAAACATACAATTACTGGAGAAGTTCCTGCTGCCATGCAAGGACTTGGTTCGCACTGGGTACTGAATTATTAAATCCACAGAGCAACAAAATACAGAGATTCAATGACAAGGAGCAAGCTTGGATCTTTGCCCTTTACAGGTATTGTATGTCATGTAGGAGCAACTAGGTGGCAGCATCAGACACTTATTAGCTCTGTGACCATGGGCAAGTCACTTAATCCTATTTGCCTCAGTTTCCTCATCTCTAAAATCAGCTGGGGAAGAAAATGGCAAATCACTCCAGTGCCAAGAAAAAACCCCAAAAAGAGGTCATCAAGAGTCAGGCATGATTGAATAACAATACGTCATGCAAAGTCTACAAGTCCAGAGGAAAAGGGAGAGTAACTTTTTCTGGACCTCAAGTTATTTCCCTCTTGGAAGAACTTCATCCCTTGAGTAGTGCTATAAATCTAGATGATTATGTAGGTGAAGGGTAATCTGGGCCTCACCATCTTGATTCCTGTCTCCTTTGTGTAGTGGCCTTATCCAGGATAGTATAGTAAGTCAGAAGGATTTTATAGGTGGAGAAGAAGACTCTCAGAATCAGGGATTGCTTAATTTTAGTAATCTTGAATGCTTTTCCCTTTGGGGGAAGGGCCAGCCAAGGCAGTAGTATAAGTTTAGAGGACTTTTTAGGTTTCTGAGGAAAGTAGAATCCTACCATGGACAGAAGAGTTGTCCTGACTCTTTACTGGCTTAGATGAGAGTACTTTGCAGTATGTGCTAAGGGAAAAAAAAAACCTGCATAAGTGTTTCTACGAACCTTATAGGTCTTTTGTTGTGGAGACTTAGAAAGGAGCCATATATGGGTATTCTCCAGGTGGGATGGGACCAGGGTCACCTCTCCTCTTTCTACAATATGAGTTAATATAGATTTTCCCCAAAAGGCAACAAAGTCAGGATTTGCTTTGCCCAGGTCCTCATTGGCCAAATTCGAATTTTAACTCCCTTGAGATAGGGTCCTAGTAATCTCTGACTGTATTGATTTGGCTTCCTGATCACCACCTTGTCCTAAACAACTGTATTTCCATATAGAATGGGGAAGTAATCCTAAATGCTGTTATATCCTTTTTGAATATCCTTACTATGTTAGGGGTAAGCCAACCTCCTTTTGTTAGCTATTCGATGATCTATGACCAGCTCTTTTCTTCTCAAATTGAACCTAAACTAACAGGATGCCAGCCTCAGGCTCACGTTGGGGACAGATAAATTTTAGATGGGGCCAAAATGAGCAAAACTCTGGTGTCATCAGGGCAAAACCTGGGTGGCCCGTGATCCAAAATGAGATTTCATAAAGCCCTATGTATTTTTTAGAGTTTTGGTATTGGACCAGACCACCAGTTACATTTGTGGAATTTGTCTGGTTATCTGTCATTCGTTTCTTTTATTTGTTGTTACTTTGAAAAAAAAAACTACACTCATTTCACTACCATCCAGAAAGCCTAAATAATAATAACAAACCTGAGCATGATAATAATGTACTAAACTCTTCTCCACACAAAATAAAATATTTTTGTTCCTTTTTGCTTAGTTTTTCTTTTGTGTTTTTCTTTTCATTACTTGGGCTTTCTATACTGACAGTGACTGAATTTAGGTAGCACCCTTTAAAACAGCAAAGCAAGTATGAGCCTAGAGGGCATTTAATAATTAGATGTTAGGGGTGAGAGTAAGTACCAATCATTGAACCAGTTGAAATCCATTTAACTGTTCCTGTCCTGTAACGTGCATCTCTCCATCTTGTCCACAAGGTGGACATGAGAGACTTTGTCAACAGCTCTAGGGAAATCCAAACAAACCCCATATGTAACCTTCAGTTTCACCTACAAGTCTCTCTACCCTGTCAAAAAAAAGAAATTGGTTTGATATGACTTCTTTCATGACAAAATTATGCTAGACTTTAGTGATTACCATTTCCCTTTATAAAAGCTCACAAATGATGTTAGAGAATCTTACTAAGAATCAAAGTTTTGATTTTTGTCTTATTCTTTTTAAAATTTTATTTTTTTTTTTTACATGTTGAACTTAGCTAGAAGCAGAGTCAAGCTGGCAGGGTAAAGGCAGGGACTCAGCTGAGTTCTCCTCCAAACCCCTCCAAATATCTTTAAAAAATGACTCTAAAAGAATTATAGAGCTACAGAACCCATAAAAAGATGGAGTGAAACAAATTTCCAGCCCAAAACAACTTGGAAGGTAGGCAGAAGAGGTCTGTTGTACCAGGATGAGCAGGCTGAGGCAGGGCAGACCAGGCCCAAGCAAACCTGGAGCAGGCCTCAGGGTGACTGAATTACTGGCAACAGTGGTGGTTTCCAGACCTGTCAGCCCACAGACACAAAAGACAACTTAGAATGTCAGCAGGAAGGGTCTATTGCACCTGGGTGAGAGTAGAGTGCAATCCAGCACAGGACATGCCAGTACAGTCCTGGCCCCAGAAAACCAGAAACAGGCCTTAGATATGGTTGAATCAGCAGCAGCAGCAGCAGCAGCTGTTTCTGGAGCTCCCAGCCCACAGACGTTAAAGGGGGTCAAACAACTTGTCAGAAGGAGATGACAGGGGTCTTTTGGTTAGCACTGAGTCAGGACTCTGTTGCTTTGTCTATACTTGGGTCTCAGTCCTGGGTAGTAGTCCCAGGGCAAGGGGGAGGACTAGCAGAGTAGAGCTTGTGGCCACAGTGGAGGGGGGAGTTCCAGGGCAGAAAAGAGTGCTTGTGGCTGTTCACAGGCCAGAGTACAGACCAGGAAAGTAGGAAACACCTTTCTTTAGATAATGCCACCTTGGAAGAACTGAAAACTTACAGGTCTCTAAAAGGTGTCTCTGAAAAAAGCTGCACAAAACCTCTGAAGTTTGGGAAAGTGTGACCTCCACACTGGAAGCAGAGTCCTACTTTAACAAAGAGTTAAAAATCAAATAACAGGCTAAGAAAAGGAGCAAACAAAAGAAGAAAAAATTCTGACCATAGAAATGACCTATGAGAAATCAAAAAATTATAAAACAAAACCAAGAGAATGAAAAAATGGAAGGCAATATGAAATATCTCATTGGAAAAACAACTGACCTGGAAAATAGATCCAGGAGAGAGAATTTTAAAATTATTGGATTATCTGAAAGCCATGATCAAAAAAAGAGACTAGACATCATCTTTTAAGAAATTACCAGGGAAGATTGCCCTGATATTTTAGAGCCAGAAGGTAAAATATAAATTGAAAGAATCCACCACCTCCTGAAAGAGAGCCCAAAAGGAAAACTCCTAGGAATGTTATATCCAAATTCCAGAGTTCCCAGGTCAAGGAGAATATATTACAAGCAGCCAAAAAGAAACAATTCAAGTATTGTGGAGTCATAGTCAGTATGACACAAGATTTAGCAGCTTCTACATTAAAGGATCACAGGACTTGGAATATGATATTCCAGAAGTCAAAGGAACAAGGATTGAGTCTGTATATTATTCCCTCCTGAAGAAATCTAATAAAAGGAAGGCTGACTTATTCCATCTCGTCTTGCCCTTCTTCACCTCCAGAGGAGCCAAGATGGCGGAGTAGAAAAATACACATATGCTAGCTCTGAACCCACAGCCCATAAAATACCTGTAAAGAAGAACTCCCAACAAATTCGGGAGCAGCAGAAGCCACAGAACAATGGAGCAGAGGAGATTTCTGTTCCAGAGAGACCTGAAAAACTGACACAAAAGGTCCTTCATGCACCGGACCCAGAGAAGAGCCCAGCCCTGCCTTGGCTGTGTAGCACCGAGAGGAGCAGATCCTAGCAGGCTTCAGGGACAGAATCTCCAGCAGCAGCTGATCCCTTAGTGTAGAAGCTGCTAAATTTTTTGTTATGCTGATTGTGTTTCCACAATACTTGAACTGTTTCTTTCTGATGGCTTGTAATATTTTTCTCCTTGATCTGGGAACTCTGGAATTTGGCTACAATATTCCTAGAAGTTTTTCTTTTGGAATCTCTTTTAGGAGGTGATTGGAGGATTCTTTCCATTTCTATTTTGCCCTCTGGTTCTAGAATATCAGGGAAGCTTTTCTTGATAATTTCTTGAAAGATGATGTCTAGCTTCTTTTTTTTTTTTAATCATGGCTTTCAGATTATCCAGTAGTTTTTAAGTTCTCTCTCCTGGATCTATTTTCCAAGTCAGTTGTTTTTCCAATGAGATATTTCATATTATCTTCTATTTTTCATTCTTTTGGTTTTGTTTTATAATTTCTTGATTTCTCCTAAAGTCATTAGCTTCCATTTGTTCCATTCTAATTTTTGGAATTATTTTTTTCAGCAAGCTTTTGGAACTCTTTTTCCATTTGATCCATTCCACTTTTTAGGGCATTCTTCTCCTCACTGGCATTTTGAACCTCTTTTACCATTTGGTTTAGTTTCATTTTAAAACTGTTATTTTCTTCAACACTTTTAGGGTATCTTTTAATAAGCTGTTGACTCATTTTTCATGATTTTCTAGCATCCATCTCACTTTTCTTCCCAATTTTTCCTATACTTCTCTTACTTGATTTTCAAAATTCTTTTTCAGTGCTTCCATGTCCTGAGACCAATTCATATTTTTTTGGAGGATTTGGATGCAGGAGTTTTGGCTTTGTTGTCTTCTTATGGCTGTATGTTTTGATCTTCCTCATCACCAATGATGTAAGAAAATACCTCTTCACTGAGAAAGTAAGAATCTATAGTTTGTTTCTTTTCCCCATTTGCTCATTTTCCCAGTCAATTACTTGACCTTTGAACTTTGTTAAGTGGAGGGCTCCAGATGTAGCCTCCTCTTCAGCAGTGGCTACCACTGTCCTTGGACTAGGACCAGACCATACTTCCCTCTCAGTCAGGTGAGAGACCTTCCCCATTGACCTTTGAAGCTGCCTTTCATCTTTGTAGGTTGAAAAGTTTGGAAACTGCAGCAGCTACCAATGATTCAATCCCCTAAGGTCTGCTCCAGCTCTGTCCACACTGGCGCAGTACATGCTGAACAGCTTTCCACTCCCAGCCTGGTGCAATAGACCCTTCCTGTTGGCTTTCCAGATTGTCTTGGGTTAGAAATTTGCTTCAGTCTGTCATTTTGTGGTTTCATCTGTTCCAGAATTTGTTTAGAGTCATTTTTTATAGGTTTTTTTGAGTGGTTTGGGAAGAACTCTAGCAAGTCCCAGCTTCTACTCTGCCATCTTGGCTCTGCCTCTTATTCTAATCTTCTCATTACTTGTTAACCAATCAGAGTTGATTTTCACCCTTAGTTGCACCCCCTTTTCAAAAGAAAATATAAGTACTGAAGGTCCGACAGGCTCAGCCTCTTTGTTCATCAAGGGTAACAATGAGCCTCTTTTGTTGACTGCTTTCTAGACATAGTTAATAAAAATTGATTATAATTTACCCAGAAACCCTCTCTCAGAAATTTTCAATCATCACAGGTTATGATACTTGGAAGAAAGAAACTAGCTGCTTCTTCTCTCATAGCCCCTGACAAACAGGACCAAGAGCAGAGCAGATATGAGATGCTCCTTATACCCTTCTGCCACTACCTCCAAGAAATTGCCCCTCTACCTTCACTCTGTCCTCTCCATTAATAAAAAACAAAGAAACCGAAAACCCAAAAAACTTCAAATGAGATTCATTATCAGCTTGTAGCTACAATTGTATTCTTCTGGGAAGCTTATTAAGTATAACATAGATCATCTTACAGGACTGCTAATTAGACATTTCACATTTTCCTTTGCCCTGTACTTAATTCCTGGCACATGTCTGCTGATAAAATGACCAGGCTTGGACCAAGGCTACTAATGGTAGCCCTCTTCTCCTATCCAAGCACTTCCCCTGACATCAGTCAGCTCCAATCAGGGGTGTGCTGATAAATGTTTAGTCTCTCTTTAAAAAATATATATTATATACACATATATACATATATGCACCTATACATATACACATATATAAATATAAACCATATGATATAAATATGTGTATATGTATATGTAAAATGTATATATGTGTATAATATGTAAAATATGTGTGTATGTGCACATGTAAAGTGTATGTATATATGCATGATATAAATACATGTGAATATATGAATAATATATGTATAATGTATGTCTATATGTATGATATATAAAGTATGTGTGTATAGATGTATAATGTATAAAATATGTGTACCTGTATATATGTGTATGTGATAAGATACCAGACACTGAAATCCTTTCTCAAGCTAAACTGCCAAGCATTCACATTCTGCTTCAGAGAACACAGTTCCAATAGATTGGCCACATTGTTTGAATGCAAAACGTATTCTTGCAAAAAAAGACTATTTTGTGGTGAATTCATACAGGGTAAGCATTCACATAGTGGTCAGAAGAAGTGATATAAAGACACTCTCAAGGTCTCTCTTAAGAACTTTGAATTGATTGTGTGACATGGGAGACACTGGCACAGGACCACTCAGCACAGCGTGCCCACATTAGAGAAGGTGCTGTGTCTTATGAGCAAAGAAGAATTGAAACAGCTCAAAGGAAATACAGGATATACAAATTTGGAGAATCCTCCCCAAATGTTCACAGAGACTATTTGTGCCCAACCTGTGGTAGAGCATTCCAAGCTCTTATTGGTCTGATTAGTCACAATCGGACACATTGAAACTTGACTCTAGCATAGAGATGTCATTTTGGTCCTCTTCAAGAACAAAAGACAACAATATGAACATATGACATGTTCGTGTTTAATCTACATTATTAACATTTTCTACGTCACTTTGATTAATAAAATAATAAATCAAGTTGATTGATAGTGTTGATAGATTTCCAAGATGGAAATATTCACACTGAACATTTATCAATTGGCTCTTTGCTCAAGCATTTGTAAGCTGAGTCTAGCATACCTTGGATGCAACCCAACAGAATTTAAGGCCTTCAGACCTCTCAAACTCTTAAGGTCTTTCCTGTGTCTGGACACTTTCACCTTGAGGCTGATGCTCAGTGACCTACTCAGCAAAGGAAACCTAAGGCAGAAAAGGTAGCCATGGCCCCAGATACAGCTATCTTACTTTGAGTCCTTGCTCCAAGTAGGAGTAACATTAATGGTAGAAAGGAAGAGCACAAGCACACCCCATTCTTTCAACACCTTTTACTGAGAAATTTAGAGACAGAGTATACTATTTGCCACATGGGGGAGTTGCAGCCAAGAGACTGAGCCAAAAGATTTCTCTTCTTTTAATTGATGTAGATAGGTTGCTACAACCTATCCCTGCTACTGTGCCTAGGTAGGAGGATCTAGGGACCATGAAGGGGGTCACCATTCATAAAAAAATGTCAAGTCTTCCTAATGCTGGGTCATCACATGGCCAGAGGCAGACCCTAAAGCACTCAGGTTGGTAGACTAGAACCGGAAAGGGCAACACCAAATATGGGAGAGCCCCCGACATATGCGTATATTGTGGGTAGCTGAAAAAACTAAAACAACTCCATTTTGCTGCAGTTCTTCTATCTTGTCCCCCTGACCCCTATTCATATTGTAGCCTCAACCTGGTCTCTGACCTTCTTTACTACTGAAATAGCAAGGACAGTCCTATCAGTTAGGGCCGGGTATAAGAGATAGCTAACCTGAAGAAGAGCCTTTCCTGGTTACTAGTCCCAGCAACAAGGGATACCACATCCCCCGTTCCTACCCTGCAAGTTCCCAACAACAAACCATGTCCAGTTCTGAGGTGCCCCACACCCAATTTAGCTCCTCCCTAAATTGAAATTTATATAAGCTTTGTCCTTTTGTTCCTTTGGGGAACAAACTCTGCCCTTGCGGGTGGGACTCCCTTACTGATAAACTCAAGAAATGTTCTTTGGTTCCTAAATTTTTGGATTGAGTCTAAATTTGGTTTTGGTTTTGATTTGTTCTTACACTGACAAGATTATCCATAATATCTATCTATCTTTCTATGTATCTATGTATGTATGTATGTATCTATCTATCTATCTATCTAATCTATCTATATGTGTACTTATATACATGCATATGCACATTTACATATATCTTTGCTTACATACATGTATTTATATATAGTTTAATTTATCTGTCTATATACTTATCTATCATTCATGATACCTCTTTAATGTGGTTTTGTAATAATACAAAGGTTATCTATAGTGGAAAAAAAACAAGTAAATTACCCATGTGTTATCAAAAAGCCTATAGATATTTCACAGGGCATTAAAAAGATATTGCTTCTGTGGCATTGTAAGATAATGTCTCTCACATCTGGGCAGGTGGAGCCACAGAGAGTCCTCAGTTAAGATTCTTGTATAGCTGCCAGGACTCCAGTTTATCTCTCTAGAGACGCAGTCAGCCTCACATTGGTTGGGTTTCAAGCTCAGGCATCTCACAGGTCAATAACTTCTGGGTGTTTGGCTTCCTAATAGTCTATCTGGAGGTCAGAACAATGCCCATCTGATCCTTTGAAATATTCCATTTTACCTTTAAGATCATAGTATCACAGATTTAAAGCACAATTGTTGACGTTTCATGGTATACTTATAGAATAGATTTGTTGTGGGCAAAGAGAGTCAAACAGACGAGTCATTCCCTGGTGACAGACTCCAACCCATCCAGGGGTTTGTATGTTGGAGGATGGAGTGTTTAAGGAATGCCTGGGTGGTAGTCATGCATTAGTCAAATTATTATTTGAAGGTTACATGCAAGACAGCAATATAATGTATGTAATAAGAGCTGAGCATTATCAACCCATATGGTTCCCCTAGTCTTTACAGTATCAAATTATTTTAATCCTTATGTCAGAATATCACTCCTCCATGGGGATCCAGGCATATTTGGGGTTATACCTTTCAAAAATCTGTCTTTGTCTTCTCACCAAGAAAAGCCCTGGGAACTTTCATATCTGACCTTTATTCTTCCCAAAAAGAACTCTCAGATCATCTGCAAGCACTTAGGTTACGGAACATATTAAAGATAAAATGTTTCATTTCTTTAACAAGGTTTTGTTGTGCATACCTAAGTCACCAAAGATAGAAGCATCCATATGGGGGATGGCAGGGATCTGCTTCTGGGAGTAAACATCCTGGGTTCCCTTCTACATGGGAGAGAGCAATGCTAGTTAGCCAAAATAAGATGCATCATTAAAAATACCAGAGTGGGACCATCGTGCGCTCTCTTTCCAGTGGCATCCATGGGATGAAGGTCCTGTTCATCTCCAGTATGGGCAGCATGCACTGAACTGGGGGTGAGAGATGAAAGTCTATCTCCTCTCCTCTCCTTTAGGCCCTGTGACCCCCTGAGAATCAGGCTTGGGTGTTTGGTTTGGTTTGTCTTTTTCTGTTCTAGGAGTAGGCAGTGGAGTTCCCAAACTTGGGAGCTGGAACCAGGGCAACCTTTGAGTCAGGATCCCGGGTCAAATGCTGTTGCCAGCCAAGCAGGAAGCTCTGAGGAGCCAGGGTGCCAGGACTCAAGTCCAAGAGGGCCTGAGACTTAGAATTTGGTGGGACTGCATTATATAGGAACTGAGCTAAACTGTGAACATACTTGCCTTCTCTTCCCCAGATACTAGGGTGGTATGAGGGAAGGATTATGCCCCTCCAGATAATGGAGGGGATGATATCTATATGTTTGTTCTTATTATACCTTTGAAATAAATATTCCTTTATAAAAGTAATCTGACATAAGTAGTTAAGTGGAAATGGGGTGCAGAGTACCCCTAAAGTCAGGAGAAAGCAATTGTTAGAGACTTGAGCAAGTGGCAAAGACAAGACACCCAAATCCCTCTGGGGTTACCAGAGAGTCACAGAGGAGGAGTCAAAGGTAACTTGTTTGGCTGTCAGGCATTTTAATCTGAATTTCAAGTTTCTTTATAGAACTCCTAATACCTCTTCCACATATGAAGTTAACTATCATTTGGGTCCCAAGTCTATCAAGAAAACTCTCCATCCACCCCCCATTTCCCACAGAGACCTGACTTAAAAATAATAACAGTTGACATTATATAAGATTTTAAAGTTTGCAAAGCCTTTTCATACACTATCTTGTAAGGTAGATCATACAGATATCATTATTCCCATTTTATGAGACCAAATGTCTTGACCTAGTCTCAGAGCTAGCTAATCGTAGAGGTAGTATTTGGACCCATGTCTTCATGAGTCCAACTCCAGCCTTTATCTATTACACTACACTACCTTTCCTTGTAGTACCCTGTGTGGTTCAAGGTTGTTAGGAAATCAACCTTCTCCTTATCTGGGAAATATGACTCATCATGACTCACATGACTCACAATACCAATGGTGATAAACTCTAGGTTTGCTCTCCCATATCATGACTTGGTGCTCCAATGGTCCAAGGTTCTTTTCTCTTTTCCAGTATTCAGTTCACTAGTTCTCTGTTGTGTCAATCCTTATCTCTTCCCCCTATCTCCCTTTTTCTTTTTGGTGCTTCTGTCAATTTAGCATCTCTGTATTTCTCTGGCTGCTTCCCTTTGGGAACTGCATCGATGGCCCCAGTCATCGGCATATGTCTCTCTCTATTGTGCCACTTAGTATCTGTATCTGGCATTCACTCTCATATCCAAATCTATAAAGTGTCATTCCTTGTCCATGTGTCCCCTACATGGCCTCTGGGTCCCTTTTACCCAGAAGCAGCTTCCCTGTTGTTCTTGTTCTTAGATACTTAATGTTTAATTCTTAATCCAAATCTTTTTTCTACATGCTTGCAGCATTATACCTAGCTTTTCTAAAAGGGCATAGCAATTTCTTTGTAAGGTTCTCATAACTCCACTCATTGGTTCCTTAAAAAACCAAATTAGTTGCAAACAAAACATGCTCTGTGTCTCACAAGCATCTTCTCACTGTTATTAAGATTATAATAATATAAGCCACAATAAATAACTTGTGTGTCTTGCTTCATAGTTGAATTTCTTACAGAAGAACACAGGAGGATTTTTACATTGAAGGAAAAACTTTAGTCTATAATGACTCATAGTTATAGTTGACTATGGCCTGTGTATTTCAAATTAAGAAGATATATTTGTTTGCAAATCATATCTAAGCTTTTTTCTCCTTTATATTTGTTTGTATGTTTTTGCAAGGCCCCACAGGGGTGCGGAATCTGAGGCCTTGAGGCCACATGTGACCCTCTAGGTCTTCAAGTGTGGTCCTTTGTCTGAATCCAATCTTCCCATGACCACACTTGAGCACCTAGAGGGCCACATGTGGCTTCAAGGAGACAAGTTCCCCACCCCTGTGGGCCTGGTGCATACTAACAAGAATCTTAATTTTCCCTTAACTGTGATCAAATTGAATGTAGAAAATCAAGTAAATATGTGCCTCTTTCCTATCTTCTTAATTTTTGACAGAAAGCAACCACTGACAACTGTAGATAAAATACAATATCAAATGCAACAGATATCTTTGGTTTATACAAATCACATCAGGAGACCAAAAGGGAATTATTTTTAATTTCCAGGCTCAAAATATTCTTTACTCTATGCTGACTATAGGGCTTGAGTATGAACTTTAGGTTGACTATTTCAAGGAGATGATAAAAGCTGATATAAACTTGATTCAGAATGTTCACCCTTAAATCTCCAGTGATTTAGCATAAGACATAGGGTGTGAAGAGAGTGCCATTAAAAAAAGAGGCCTTTGTCCTCTATAATGAAGCAAACTCAGGTAGAGAAAATTAAAAGAAATTTATTGCGACAATTTCAAACAGCCCACTGCTTTTATAGATAACTTTTTCACGAAACAGCAAGACAATCTTGATAGGTACCCAAAGGGGATTTCATCCCCCTTTCTTCCCCATTGCAGCATCATAGGGAAATGAACATTAGAGACAAGGTGGATGGGACAAAAAGGTATGTGGCTACATGCTGACTAGCAAGGGATGGGATCAGAGAACATGCTGCCTCTCTCAACAGGTCTTTTGACTGACTTTGCACAAATTTCAATAGTGCTATTTACAGCTTAGGTTTCAGATTTGCTAATAGGCATAAGATAGTGAATAGATTTTTATTTGTGGAATCTGAAACAGATAGAGCCAGCTTTCAGTGGAGTGGAGCATGTGTAAAAATAATAATAATAGCAACTCCAAATTATATAATGCTTTAAGGGTTAGGTTTCAACATTCAATAAATAGTGACTTCAGTGATATGAGTGAACTTTCCTTAGTATAATGCTGACTATCTTAATTTTTCTCTTTAGCCCAACTCAGCTTAGTCATCACTCACTTCAAGGATGTAGTGAAGGAAAAATGATACAACATATTAAAGTATTCTGCAAACCTTAAATTGTTGTATAAATACTAGCCATGATTATGATTTTAAAAACTGCCCACAAATTGGGAAACAACCAAACAAATCATGCCATATGAATGCAATGGAATTTTATTACATGATAAGAAATGATCAACATGGCAGATTCACAGAAATATGGAACTGATAAACAGTGAAGTGAGCGGAACCAGGAGAACCACCACTTCCTGGCAGAAGCTGAGGGTCTTGTCTTCTCAGTGGTAATGGACCTTTACTGTCCTCTAGTCACATGGTGAGGGCGACCAGAACAGAAGCAGAATTTCTGCAGGGGTGAAGGGCATCCAGGAGAGCCCTACTTTTGGAAGCCTGTTCTTTGAATGGGTGTATCTCACTCAAAGTGAGAATGTTATATGACCTTAGCCTGAAAGGACCAGGGTCTCACATTGCATCCTGGGCCGTCTCCAGTCATCTTGATGAATATCAGGCCACTGGACTCAGATGGCTCAGGAGAAGAAAGTAAGTTCGGTGACTTTGCACAGCCCTCCCTCACTCAAATCAAAGTCAGCTGCAAGTCATGTCATCATCTTGATGTCATGGTCTACTTTGAGAACGAAGGACAAACACAATAACTTTTGTGGATAGTCTGTGATATTTGAGACTATTTCTTTTCCCATTTGTAAACTAAGAAGTAGCCTAGTTGGTGAAGTGAAATGCCCAGTGTCACACCATGTCATGATCTAAGAAGCCATTACCCAAGGAAAACAAAGTTATTCTGATGCTGAATGGATTCCAGCTCTACCCATAGACACATGTTCTGAAAGGATTGTTATCTAGTGAAAATCTGGATTTTGAAAATGTGTTTAACTATACAGTATTCCATCTTAGAAGGAACCTTCTTCAAGAACAGTTCTTCCTCTTGATAAAGGTTCTTATTTTTTTTAAATAAATATTCATTAAATTTAACAAGGTTTAACAAAATTGCTATACTTGTGTCTCTTCTGCACCTCTTTTCTGTGAATAGAAAAAAAAAATTTTATTGATGCTCTTTTTTTATTTAATCTCCCTCCTCCTCCCCCAGTAAAAGCCTTCCCTTGTAACAAATATGTATAGCCAAGCCAAAAAAATCAATATACATCATCCACAGTTAAGAATTCAAGTATGATTCTGTATCTCATCACCTCTATTAAGAAGTGGGAATAATGTTTCACCTTCAGTCTTTTCAAATCATTTTTGGTAAAGTTTAGTCAAAAATGTAAACTCTTTTAAAGTTGTTTCCCTTCATATTATTATTTTGGTTATTGCATAAATTATTACAGTTTTATTTTCTTCACTCTCTATTGGTTCATATAAGTCTTTCAATATTACTCTAAATCCATCAAACCCTGCATTTTTTATGGAGTAATAAAGCTCCACTACTTCCATAAGCCACAGTCTGCACATTTTCCAAGCCATGGACACCGATTTCTTTTTTGGTTCTTGGCTAAAGAATGTCGCTATAACCATTTTTTAAAATATGAATCCTTTCTCTTTGTCCTTGACTTTCTTGGCATACATATCTAACAGTAGTATCTTCAGGTGAAAGAATATTATATAATTTAGTAATTCAAAGGTCATAGCTCCAAACTGTCTTCTATAACAGTTGAACTAATTCACAACTCCATCAATAATATTTAAGTATACTTGTCCTCCTACAACATTCCACCTATTACTATTTTCCCCTTTGGTCCTTTTTGCCAAGCTGATGAGTGTGAGGTGGAACCTCAGGGTTTTTAAAATTTTCATTTCTCTTATTTTTAGTGATTTAGACTTTTTTCATATGGTTGTTGATAGCTTGCTTTTCTTTATTTGAAAACTGCAAGCTTTGACTATTTACATGTTAGACAATGTCTCTTGTTCTTACATATTTATATAAATTCTTTACATCTTTTGTCTTTTGTACCTTTGTTAGAGAATTTGTTGTGAAGATTTTTCCCAGCTATTAATTTCCTTTCTGATTCTAATGGCATTTAATTAGCTTGTTCAGAAGCTTTTCCATTTTATATAATCAATATCGTTTTATCTTTTGGAATTATTTATATCCTTTGTTTACGTAAGACTTCTTGCGATGAAGGCTGGAAGGGGAGGTGAGACCCCCACAAATACTGGGATACCAGGGACAGTTGGCCTGGAAGGAATTCGGGATCAAGCATTGTTGAGGTCAAGGTAAATATTTATTATACTTTTCAGCAGGCAAGAGTTCTTAGGGAACCTGCAACCTTAGAGGGGTACAGGTAGAGTTTATATAGGACATTCTATAGGAAACATGTGCCAAATATGCTAACTAGGTGTTTTGGGGTGGGATTAAGGAGTGGTTATGGAGTGGTCAGTTCTTAAAGGAACATGCATTTTTGATATCTACTATGCAGGTATTTTACCCAAAATTCATTGGGAAATAACCCAAGGTGCAGCTACCTGGAGGTGTGGTTTCAGGCTGAAATGTCACTAAGTCAACTAATGGTCAGGGCTGGCTCAGAAATACCAGGTTGTTCTCATCAATGTCTTGTTAGTCAAAATAAATGTAAGGGAGTATAGGTATGTCTAAGTCTAGGATACATATGATTGGTCAGTGAGTAGTAAATGTTGTTATGACTCAGCGCACATCCCATTCAGCCAATACACAGATGGATCAGACCAATAAATTTTATGGGTACATCTGGCTACTATGACAGGAAAGGAGATGACAGTTGTTGCTGGGGTAGGCTGTGTCCTTGGGCTGGGGAGAAACTGCCTGGGATAGTATTTTAGGCTAGGGAGAAATGTGATTTTTAAAGAGAAATGTGATTTTAGAATTGGGGCCCAAGCACTTGTACCCAAGTACTCCATCACTTCCTTTAGTTATCTTTGTAAAATATATCTCCTTATTTCTCCTCTATTTTTTTTTAAATAATGTGGCCTTTCACATTTAAGTCTTATAATCATTTTAAGTTTATTATGGTAAAATGAATAATATATTGTTCTATATCCAATTATTAGTGTGGTCTTGAGTGGCTTTTTTAAAAAGATAAATGAGTGCTACATTTTCAAAAGTTTTTTTGTATCTATTGATATATTCATATAATTTTAAATTGATTTTATTCTTAATATGGTCATTATGTTTATAGTTTTTCTAATGCTGAATGACACTTCATTACTTCCATGAATCCAACTTTATTACATTGACTAATCTTTTGCATGTTGCTGTGACCTTTTTGCTAATATTTTATTCAGTATTTATGTGTCCATATTATTAGAGATAGCTATTTGTAGTTTTCTTTATCTTTTCCTGTTTTAGGTATTAGGATAATATTTTTTCATTTCTTATTGGGCAGTACTCCCTTGGGTTGTCTGTGGGCCATTACAGTGCTTCTTAAACTGTGGGTTGTGACCCCATATGGGGTCATGACAAATTTGGCAACAGTAAAACATTTTTGAATGTGCAATGACCAAAAATTAATTAAAAATCAAATGTATAATGAATTCAAGATGTTTCTGGCAATGCTTTCCCATGTTGCATAGCTTCACTTCATTGTAACCTTGGTTCTGAACAGAAAGCATGCCCACTTTGCACTGCACATGCCCTCAGGCCAAGCAACACCAATAAACACTGCCAAAACACGAAAAGGGGTCATGGGGATCTGGACTGGAAAAAGTTTAAAAAGCCCTGTCTAGGTACTTCCTGTGGGGGAGGGGGAGTATTCCCTTTTAGTCAATAAGTTAATAATTGATGTTAATAACATGTGCCAGGCACTGTGCTAAACAATGGCAAACGATAGTCTCTGTCTTTGAAGAGCTCGAAGTCTAGTGGGGAAGACAACGTGCAAAAAAGTACATATACTGTAGACCCCTCCCCAAACCATTTTTGAACCCCAATAAGAGCCAAAGCCTGCACTAATTAATCAGACGGCTTTGCTTTGCTCTAAAAATGCCCTTTCCTGGGTCAGCAACTTTAAAGACAATACCTTCCATGCTGTTTCTACAAACAGAAAGCAGCATTCTGAATAGAAAGTTAAGACACCTGAGTGCTTTTTTCCCAACTTTCATATTGGTATATTGAAAAGCCATGAGCAAATCACTTAATTTGTTTTGCTTTCATTTCTTTGTAGTGTGTTTATACATTGTAAAGGGGCAGCTAGATGGTGCAGTGGATAGAGCACCAGTGCAGGAGTCAGGAGGACCTGAGTTCAAATCTCATCTCAGACACTTGACACTCACTAGCTGTGTGACCTTGGGCAAGTCACTTAACCCCAATTGCCTCATCCTGGCTCATCTTCAGTCATCCTGATGAATATCTGGTCACTGGATTCAGATGGCTCTGGAGGAGAAGTGAGGCTGGTGACCTGCACAGCCCTCCCTCACTCAAAACAAAGTCAACTGCAAGTCATGTCATTATTTCTCTGATGGCATGGTTTTATTTGGCAATGAAGGATGAACACATACAACTTCAAAGACCAGATAAGGTGGACAAGGAGTTTTCTTTCTGTTTGTGACAGAATGCCTGCAACCAGAGTGGTAGGATTTGTTATATCTTGGTATCACAGAGCCATATACTACATGGGGGAAACCCAGACCTCCTAGGATCATAATTTCTAACTGACACTACTTTGTCAATTGTCTTGTCTCACTGTTTTTATGACTTATTCAACTACGAAACTTCCTTTCTCATGGTATTGTTAAACACATAAGGAAGCCATAAATCTGAGGGACAAACATCCTGGGATAGTTCTAAAAATTTAAGCCTGGTCATTCTTTTATCAGTCTATCAGAACTTACATTTTGGCTCCTTATACATGTAAGCCCCCTAGCTTCGGTTAGCTTTAAGGAAATAAACAATATGGATTTACATATTACCTAGCCTGTTTGCCTCTTTAACCAAACTTTCTGGTTGACAATACAAGTAAGTTACATATAGGAAAAATAGGAATTAATCAACAGAAGGAAGACACTAGAATTGAGAAGTATTGGGAAAAACTTCTTGTAGAAGGTGGGACTTTAGCTGGGATTTGAAGGAAGTCAGGGAAGCCAGGGGGGTGTGGATGTAGAGGAAAAATATTCCTTGCATGTGGGCTAGCTAGAAAAAATGTCCAGAAAGAAAACAAAGAAAATTAAAGGAGATTTTGGGGAGAAAAAAATCTGTTTCTGGCACACTCATAAGCATTTCAGATCTGTCCTTTTCCATTATTGTCCTCTGTTAGACAGGGTTAGAGTAATTCAGATTTCTAAAATTTACTATGAAACATGTAATGTGGTAGCTTTGTACATGTGGTTGTTACGCTGGTGGTCTTCACGCCTCACCTGGATTCATTAAAATGCTTCAGTCTGATTTCTAAATGGACGTTACATGCAGCGTGAAGGACTCCTGGGGTTTCATGTAGGATCACCATGGAGACGGTAGCCACACTTGCTCACTGGGGACATGGTTCATGCCCTCCACTTCTATTGATAAAGTCTTTCCTGTGCATTTTCTCCAGTTTTGAATTCATTTGTGTATATAAAATTAGCTGGTTTATCCTCGAAAATCAGGTGAAAGCATAGTTTTGTTTTAGCCAAGCCTGCACCAGGCGAAAAGTTAAGGAACAACCCTAAAGTAATTTGCCTAATCCCTCACAGTAACATAACTTCCCAGAAGTTTCTTCTTGTTTTTCCCTTATTCACATAGATGCTTTAAAACTGCTTCTACCAGCAGTAACAATAATACTAATAATAGCCATCGTATGTATAGTGCTTTAACATTGGAATTACAATTTGCTTATATTCTCATTTAATGTCATTAACTACTAATTAGACAACTGATAAAGGGAAAGTATTTTCATTTGAATTCCAAATTACCTTACCGAACTCCTCAAAGCTCTTCTATATATAAAGCTAGTTACAATTTGACTCAATAAGTATTTAATAAAGTACTGCTATATGTTGAGCGCTGTTGGGGTTGGGAAGAAGACGGAAAGGTTAGATCTGATTTTTTGGCTCGCTTGATTACTCACATTGTCTTTCCTTTGTTGACCCCAGATTACAGCTATCTTTTCTGCTCTCCAAGGTCCTTGAATTCATCCCTCTAGCCTCACCCTATATTTTTCTCTCTGATTTGGTTATCCAGCTCTCCTTAATTGGCACAGAAGTCTGTATACTCACAATCACTGGTACTGGATTTCATTAATTCACTCATTCATTTAGCAAATATTTAGGGAGGATTTATCTTTCTTTAACATGTATATTGGCACAACATCTCAAACAGAGTCTCCAAACTGCACCTGGTGTGCTTAATCTGCAGGTGTCTACAATGGTTCCTATTATAATACAGATCTTAATGAGGCCAAGATGCTATTTAAGAGAAGAGTCCATGAAGCCTTGGGATTTGGCAGTGACCAAGTAAAGCAATTGCTGGGGAAGCATCTCTTTCCTATGTGGAAAAAACTTGAATAAAGATAAATTTTTCTTCATAAAAATGATGGTACCAGGGTTCAGTCACATTTCCAATATCAGTAAATGACCCTGAACCTTAGATCTAATTCTCCTATGTAGTAAATAAATCAATGGATTCTGAAACGAAATGGATTTGTGTTATGGTGGAATAAAGAAACTGAATGGTTACATCCAGACAATGATTTATTTTAACAATGCATGCAGTTGTAAAAAACAAGCAACCAAACAAAAAGTCAAGTTTAATGTTTTTGGTAAACCAAGGTCCCAGAAGCTTGAAAAACAGGAAACATAGGATTATACTGATTAATACATCTAGTTCCTCATTGGGGTAAGGAGGGAGGGGGGCCACTGGGAGACACTGAGGTGAGAGGGAGAAGGGTATTCTTGTGATTCTTTAAATCAGGTGACAGTAGGAAGGGGGAGTACTCTTGTGAAATCTAAATCAGGTGACTTACATGGAGTTACAACAACTTCACAAAATGGTGGATAAAAGCAAAATGGAGTCACTAATGCTAATTTTTAAAGTACCATTCCCTTCTTTGATCTTAAGGTTCTCAATTCTCAGGATCAGTTATTTAAACACTTTATCTATTAGGGACTTTTAGACCAAATGACAGTGTATATTTAAGGGGCATCAAAGGGTAGGGTGAGAAGCACAAAGTACAAGCAGAGTCATAATCTCATATATCCCTTAATTAGATAAAGCTGGTTAAATAGACTCTGTAGGTAATTTAAGGCAGTCTACTGATCAAACTACTTACAGGGCTCATCATCGAATAGTCTGAGAGGAGAAATTTACCTGTCACCACAGTGATCACAAAAATTTAATAAACATAAACATCATGAAATGATATCAAATCTCCTTGTAACCTGCTAACCCACTCCCAATGTCCATTTAATCAGTACATTTACCATATACTGCCAAAATTGTGTACCTGATATGGATGCTTCCATTAACAAGCTAAAGGAAGAATCTTTTAAAAAAAAAGCCACGAGGGATTAACTTGGAAAATGAGCCCTTCTGTCTCTTAAAGTTATCAGACAGAGACTTCAAAATAGGAAAATAATTTCATTTTCTTTACAATTATCAATGCAATTTTATATGTAAAATCTTTACTCCAATTTTGAGGACTTATTACTAAAATATATTTAAAACCTGTATATTTCATTAGAAACACTTGGAAACCAATTCCATATTGTGTGTGTGTGTGTGTGTAAGTATCTTTCTATCCCCTAGTTCTTAGAGAAAACAGTTATATCCTATTGCTTTTACAAAATTTATTACTCTAATTAGAAAACTTTTACATCTTTTGCCTCATTCACCCCTACTGAGGATATTATCCCCATATCACTCTGAAAAAATGAGATACTTCAAGGACCTAATCTTAAACACAAACAAATATAAAACTAGTAACAAAGGGATGGCAAAGTCAAGAACTCATTTACCTAGTTACACAGGATGTGGAACTGACTATAAATTCAAATTGAAAACAGTAAGCTCTTTCATGCTTGCATCAGTAGATTTAGTATTGGAAAAACAAAAATTTCTACATTCACTGCTTTGATTAGAGAGATTTACTATGAAAGGAAAAGGAGGGACATCAAGAGTGTCTTCTCAAGGTCAAAGGCTAACCTGAAACAAGCCACAACAGGGGAACGACTCCTTTAAGTCTTTTTGATTTCACACATGAATCATATTTAACAGACAATCATATAGCAAAGTTCTACATTTATTCATAGGCTGTCAAAAGCCAGGCTTAAAATTAACCAGGTGGGAAATATTCCTTTTTAGCACAATGGGAGACAGAGTCTAGAGTGTCTTACCTCAGTCCACACCATGGTCATCCCTTTCACTATTCCTAGGGAAGACATTCACTGTAGCAGTTCCCAGACTGCTCTCCCTATGGACAGCACAACAACCTTGGAAGGTGTTATTTATTATTGTTCTCTTTACAGATTAGGAAACTGAGGTAATTAGAGGTGAAGTAACTTGCATAAGGGTACACAGTTAATGAATTTCTGAGACTAGATTTTAACTCAAGTCTATCTGATCCATGCATTTTCCAGTTGTAAACTGATTTGTATTAAGTTCTGATTTACCACAATTATCCTAATGAAAGGACATAATTCACTACGAATGAGATGACATAATGATTTAGTTTCAGAACAAAATTTCACAGTGAAGTGCCTACTACGTACAGGGATTCTGTGAGAAGATCTGAGAAAGGAGAGATGAAAAATGACACCATTGCTGTACTCAAAGAGCTTACATTATGTTAGGCGTGATGGATTTTCTACATATATATGTAGCTTTTGAAGGCATTCCCTAACTCACTGAGTAGATCTTCCTGAAAAGGCTAACCCAGGGTCAAGGTACTGTTTGGGTCTATATCCATTGAAAGCAGAGTTTATGAGCCCCTCCTGATGTGTGTGCTTTCGAATGTCAGCATGAGGACACAATTAGTTCCAAAGCAAAAATATTTAATGAAATAGCACAGGAAGAAGAGTTGCAATAAAAAAAATTTTCCCCATTATCCTAGGGCACACTGTCCCACAAATCCAAATACCATTAGTGGGAAGAGTGAACACATGGAGGAAATGTGTAAGGATCATAAGTGTGGCAAAAGGCACGGAGGACAAGCAGCACAGAAAGCAGCCAACTATTAGTGCCCTGCGACACAATGCAAATGGCCCCCAGGGGGTTGAAATGGGAGGGTAACTTCCTATTTTTAACTATTTTTAACTAATTCTCACTAACGAGGTGCTAAGTTCAGGGTTCCTTTCTCCTTAAAAGAGCCTAAGAGCTATTGGCACTTTTCAGTTTCAGCACCTTTGAGCAAAGTCGTGTTGCCTAAGCCTGATTATGCCCCTGGCAACAATGAAACTTATTCTAAAAATTTAAAGCAAAAACAAATCTCTTGTCAGAATTTGGCCACAAAGCAAGCTTATCCGTAGTGCCTTGGAGATGATAGATCAATGTTACCTTGAAAGGAAGGGAAATGTGAAAGTAACATTTGCTTTCATTAACAGTTACAATGCAGTATTGAATAGAGAAGTAACTTTAAATCTCCTTTTGTTACACTGTTGCTCTTTAAATTGTACCATTATTGCCGCTTAGTATACAGAATGCTAGACTTAGAGGGAGGGAGAGATAAACTCAAATCCCACTCTAGACACTTAGTAGCTGTGTGACCCCTGGGCAAATCATCTTTAGCTCTATCTACCTCAGTTTCCATTTCTGTAAAATAAGGGCTAATCATGTCACTTATCTCCCAGGGTTGTGAGGGTAAAGGAAATAATGCACGTAAAGCACTTTGCAAACCTTGAAGAACTATAGGAATATTAACTATTCTTATTGGTAATATTTATTTATAACCTTGTGTAGAAATATTCTAATAATTATGTAATACAGCGTTCAATGAATATTTTTTAGCAGTTTCTCTCCGAAATGTTTGTGTATGTAACAATGGGATAGGATTTTAAAAAGAAGTAAGAAAACAAAAACCAGCGGTTTTCTATGAATTAAATAGCATTATACATTATTTATAATGTATACAAATAGTGTCTTCAGAGTTTGCACTTCTTACATAGATGTTCATTAGTGGTATTTAAACTGCCTTTCTTTTTTATATATCTAGGCTATTTTTGGCCAATTCAGTAGAAAATGAAGTTTAGGAGTTTTTTTCTTTTTGTTTTTTCCCATGATTAATCACTGGGCCAAAACCTTCAGGGTCTTCAAGGCATAAGACTGATTCTTTGTACTCCTGAGTTGTAAGGAAATCTGGTTAAGTAAAACATAATGATTTGGGATTGTAATGTTGCTCATTAGTAGAGCTTTGGCTTTTGATGTTGGCGATTAGGGTTTTCCTTCAGGGTCAGGCTGAAAGATCTACACAATGTTTTTCTGCTCCCACACATTAACAACCAGGGAATTACTTACACACACACACACACACACACACACACACACACACACACCCCAGATCTGTCACTTTAACTATCAAACAGTTCAGAGATAGATGCCACAACTTTTCTCAGGCCTATAGAGACAATGTCATTGATTGATGAAACCTCCCCCCATATTCCATTCAACACTTTAAAAGGAAAGAAATTAAAAGATTAATTTGTATATGGAAAATAAAGGGGGCTTCCATGGGAGAATTTGTAAGTATAGTATATGTATTTTAGAGAGAAAGGAGAGATTACATTTAGTTTTTTGTAACATAAAATGTGTCCTAAGTAGGTACTTTTTTGCAAGATGCTGTTCAAGCTCTCCTATTATTATCCAGCCATAAGCAGAACACATTATTATACTCTCATAGGGCTGCTGGAAGAAAGCACTTTGTAAACTTTACAAGGTTCTATAAATGTGAATTTATAACTCAACCTCTAATCAATTCCTTGGTTAATGAAATCAATCAATCCATCAATGAATATTTACAAAGTACCTATCATGTGCCAGCACCATGCTAATAGCTGGGGATATGTATACAATGAATGAAATAATCCCTATTTGTAAGAGTTTATATTTTAATGAGGGAGACAACAGGGACACATATAAGTATATACAGAATAAATTGACAGTTTATAGAGTTCTGCATCTAGATTCACAGGAGTGGGGAACCTATGACCTCCAGGCCACATGTGGCTCTCTAGGTCCTCTGACTCAATTAGTCAAAGGGTCACACTTCAGGACCCAGAGAGTCACCTGTGGCCTCAAGGCCACAGGTGGGGAACCTGGTCTAAAATCAAGAAAACCCGAGTTCAAATTCAGTCTCAGACACTTACTAGCTGTGTGACCCTTGGTAAATTACTTAACCTCTGCTTTAGTTTCCTTTTCCGTAAAATGATGATAATAATAGCACCTCTAAGGTTTGTTGTGAGGATAAAATGAGATGTTTTGAAAACCTTAAAGTGCTATCTAAATGCTAGTTAGTACTACTATCAATAATAATAGTAAAATCAAACATATATGCAAACTAGTTAAATACAATATTGTTTGGAGGGAGGGCACTAGTTAACATCTTAGAGTATCAGAAAAGGCCTCTTATAGAAGGAAGTATTTGATATGCTTCTTTAAGAGATTGTAGAATTACAGGAATGAAAAATTGCAAAGGAGACCAAGATGGAGTTTATAAGAGAACTGTATCATGGAAATTCAAAGAAGCAGGAGTATCTGACAGGAATTGGCTGACGCTGTCTAATGCAACAGACAGGCTGTGGAGTTGTTGAGGACTGAAAAAAAATAGAACATCTTTATGAATGAAAGAATAATGTAAGACAGTATAACTGCATTTATGTGCGTAGGAATATAGAGTAATATATACCTATGTATATACACATATGTATATACACGTTTGTGTATACACATATATACAAATGTATATCTGCCTTTCTATCTATCTATCTATCTATCTATCTATCTATCTATCTAATCTACACATGTCTCTTCTGAACTTCTAGTTCTTTCATGGTAGAACAGAGATGATACTGAGTTCTCAAAGGATCAACCAGTGGGATTTTACCAAAGTGTACATATTTGAGTATGTACCCACGGACTGTGTATTTCTTCTTTTGCCAGGACGTACCTAATAAAGTACAGAAAGGCTTATCGAGTTAGAGGATTTTTCAGGCCAAACAATTTTGGAAGGCCATTTACTAATGAAAAAGGTTTGGAATCTGCAATTCTGTGGGAAGAACTCATTTCCACACCAACGAATGCACAGAATTTCAAAGTATTGAAATATGCATTTGTATCTCTGTGTGTGTGTATGTGCCTGTGTGTGTATGTTTTGAGTTTCAATACCTGACTTTGACACTGGGCAAGTCACTTAATCTTTCATTACTCTAGATAAGCTTCTGACACTCTAAGTTGCAAAGAAGATTGGTACCTTCATTGACAGTTTTCTCTCGGAGCTCCTCTGTACCAATGAAATGACAGTTCTATTCCTTATCCTCATTCATACTGATGGAACTACTTTGAAAACAACTCAGTGCTCTTATTTTTTGATTTCTTCTCCTCCCTGATTTTTTTTTTTTTTTTTTGCAGTAAAAAGTGGTGCTTGAGCTGCATCTGGAAGGAAGAGATGAATTCTATGAGGTGACTATGACGATGGAATGTATTCTAGGCATGAGGAATGGCCACTGCAAAGGCATGGAGAAAGTAGATGGGCTATCTATTGTATGTGAGGAACAAAGACCCATTTGGCTAGATCACAGAATATAGGTGGGAGAATAATATTCAATAAACCTAGAAAGACAAGCTGGGACAAGGGATTTAAAAGCCAAACAGAGGAGTTTATATTTGATTCTAGAGGCAATAGGAAGCCTAACTGAGGAATGGGATGACATGGTTCATTTTTTAAAAAAATTCAAGTGCTGTAATGTAAAACTTAAATTGTGTTTGAAACAACCATAGCTATCTACTTGGGGATTTTTCTACAATTATTTGTACAATGTAAACCCAATAATTTTATCATGATTTAAAATTTATGCCTATTTATTTCACCTTATGCTGCTGGTTTTTAAAAAATTTATTTAAAAATTTAAATAAAAAAGCAGATTTTGTCAAATGTTTTATCAAAATAACTTTTATTTATGATACATACCTAACAACCACAAAAAATAGACACATCTATTCATTTTCCTCTTTTGTAACTTTAGCCAAGATCTTTTCTCTAAAACTATTTATAGGAAAGAGTATATCTTTGTAAAATATTCATGTTTTTTTTAATGTATATACTTTTCTCTTTTACAAATTGAATTTCCCATTCCCTTTTAAAAATTATTAATTTTACTTTAAATTTATGGAACAAAACACACACATAACATAGCACAATAAAAATGATTGCACATGAAACTGCAAATCTGTTATGCACAACTTGCGATTCCTTCTAAATATATAATAAAGTTATCATGTAAATATTTTTCTTCTTCTCTCTCCATTGTGGGGAGTTTTAACAAAATAAACAAAAACCCATCTGCCCTAGAGATGACCACCATTAGACATAAATATGTGTGTATAAATATATACATATACATATACATGTGTATGTGTGTATATATATGTAAAATAATTCTAAACATACTTTTATTTTATCATTCCTTTCTCTAGATGCAGATAGCATCTTCCTTCATATGTCTTTTGTATTTAATTTGGGTATTTATAGTAGCCAAAATGACTTATTCGCTCAAAGTTGTTTTTAAAACAATATTACTCTTACTGTATACAACATTTTCTTGCTTCTGCTCATTTCACTCTTCATTATTTTATGCAAGTTTTTTAATCCATGTTTTTCTAAGCTCATTGAGCTCATCATTTCTTATAGCACAGTATTATTCCATCATACCATATTACCACAACTTGTTTTCCCTTTCTCTTTTAAACTTTTTCTTTGTACTCATCTTTTGCTTTGCTCCCATCAGTTTCCACATAGACTGCGTCTGTATTTAGGAGGGAAGAAATTTGTAAACAATCACTTAGGTACTATAGAAAATCCTGTTAAATGATTCAAATGACATTCTTTCCTTTGACCAGTAACCTGTACAATATCCCATGGCACTATGCTTGTAGAAGCTGTGTCCATTTCTATACTTAGAAGAAATATAAGTGTTTGTATTACCTTATTGTCAACCAGGTGCTATGGCTTGTTGCCATTTGCATGTAGATGATATAAGCAGGAATTTGGAACAAAGATTTGGGGTGATTGAGATGGAAGGCAATTTATTTAATTAGGATCCACTTAGGTATATTTATTCCTTTGCCTTTCCCTAGCCCATTCATTTGCATGGGAGAACAAAAATATCAGCATTAAAAAATTGTCATTGAGAAAAAATTGTCATTGAGAAAAACAAGGAGTGTCAAGCTCAGAGAGCCCTTAGCAGTTTATTGAAATAGGAACCTCTAAAATTATTTTGAATTGATGCTATTTGTCAGCCAGAAGCTGAGAGAGTGTTGCAAGGTATTTCTTGTTCTAAGTCTTATAAGGACAGATATCTGGACCTTGGTGAACAGGAAGCTGACATTAAAAAAAATAGACTTAATGTCTGAAGGTTCTGCTTACCTGACTAGCTGTTGGTGTTTCAAAGAGCTTGTCCTTTGAGAGCTAGGACTCTTACTTGGGAGTGGAAAAGCATATCAGTGCCATGGTTCTGAGAACAGATTCTCTTCATGGGGGAGGAAAACAACAAAGTTGCTTTGGTTTTTTTCCAAGTCTACTACTGGGTATCTGAAGCCTGACCTTTCTAAAATAGCTGAAGCTTAATCCTCTGACTCTAAGCTAAAAAAAGAAATGACAGTGTTCCTTCCTCTTCCTGCCAAAAAAAAAAAAAAAAAGGCAGCATAGCTGAGGGCTTCAGTGAAATTACATTTGGTAAGGGAAAATAGCAACCACAGGTCCAGATGAACACCATCAAGTGGTATCCATACAAGACCAGAAGAGGACAATACCTTATAAAAATTACATACCATACCCATCGCATGCTGGACACAGACTATTACTATAAGACAGTGGTTGAAATGGGGTTCACTAAATCAGATGTAACTATCTTTGCTGGCTGCATATTGACTAAGAAAACCAGATTAACATTATCTATGCTCTATTGCATTTTTATTTATTTTGTTAAATATTTCCCGATTTCATTTAAATGTGTTTCAGTCACACTTGGGAGAGTTGAAGGCCACCTTGGGGCTTTGTTTGAATTCTGTCCCATGAAAGACCAGTGGAGAGGAGGCCTAAGAGTGTGAGCTCCTTGAGACCAAGGGGATGCTATTCCTGCTACACACTTCCCTGGTCAGTCCTTATCTTGAATGCCGGGCTAAGTTCTGGGTACCATATTTTAGAAAGGTCACTGGAGCCAGAAAGTGTCAAGTGGAGGGCAGCCAAAATAGTGAAAGGCTTCATGTCCCAGTCATATGAGGTTAGGTTGAAGGAAAGTAGTATGTTTAGCCTGGAAAAGAGAGGGTTTCAGGGGGACATGACAATTTTTTTCAAGTTCTTCAAGTTCATCATGTGGATAAAGGGATTAGAATTGCTCTGTTTGGCACCAGAGGGCAGAGCCAGGAAAAGTGGGAAGAAAATGCAAAAAGGGAGATTTAGGCTTGACATCAGGGAAGACTTTGTACCAGTTAGAGCCATTCAAAAGTGAAATGAACTACTTTCACAAGTAATGGGTTCCTCTTCTTTGGCAGTCATGAAGTGTAGGTTGGATGCCCACTTACTGGAGATCTTGTAGTGAGGATTCTTTTGGGGCTATGTATTAAACTAGATGACTACTGAGGTCCCTTCCAACTCTGAAACTCTGTGATTCTGCAATTTTCTTTTGAGTAGAGAGGTGACATAAGAAGACATGTGTTTTAGGAATATTGTTCTGGCAGATCTGTGAAAAATAGCTAAAGATAAAGAACTGGATGCAGGGAGACCAATTAGGAGGCTACTGTACTAGTCCGACTGGTAGATGATGAAGGCCTAAATTCAGAAGATGGTTATGTGAGTGAAGAGAAGAGGATGGATACAAGAGATGCTCTGAAGTAGGAACTACAAGATTTGGCAATTGACTGGATATTTGGAGTGAGGGAAATTTAAGAGTCAAGGATGACTCTGAATTTGTAAAAACCTGGTTGACTGTGCCCTGTGACCTGGATGATGGTGCCCTCAATAGGCCATTAAGCAGCTAGGCAGCACAGTGGATGGAAACTGTAGGCCTGGAGTAAGGAAGACCAAGTTCCAATATGGCCTCAGACAGTTATTAGCTATGCGACTTTGGGGAAGTCACTTAACCTCTTCTGCCTCAGTTTTCTCATTGTAAAAGTAGAAAATAGTAGTACCTACCTCCCAAGGTTGTTGTTGTAAGGGTTAAATGAGATAACTGTAAAACACTTCGTATAGTGACTGATATAGAATAAGTACTATGTAAATGTTAGCTATTATTATTAAAAATAATAATTTGTTAATTAACTAATTATAAGTGCTATAAATAATTATTAGAAATAGGCAAGCTTTGTATTAAGCATACATGCCTAATCCCTCCCATTATCAATAGCACAAGATTAGGGAATATATGATCTTTGATCATTTTTTTTCTTTCTTTTTTTTGGAGTAAACCTAAGTGGGCTCCATAAAGATGAAAAGAATGATCCTGGTAAGGATTTTTCAAGCTAATTTCTCACTCTCACCTTCCAAGCAACCAGGAAGCAGGACTAGAACAGCTACCATTTTCTTTTATCAAAATTTGAAAATCCCATATTGACTTTTTTACTATATTAATGCCATTACAACCCAGACTACTCTTTATCCTTATAAAGGACCTTGTATAGATTTTCCAAAAGAGAATAATCTTAAACTTTGGAGTCATTAAGTTTCTCTGTCCTGTTTATTTTTCTAAGTTCCTTCCTGGAAACTCATTTATGCACATACTGCTTTATTTTATCATTTTTCATCTCATCTCATTTCCCCAACTAACATGGTGAAGAAAGTTTGGTTTATGATACCCTTGCGTGCCATGGGACAAGGAAATAATGGCAGAATTCTGAGCACTACTATTGTCAGTTACACACCCAGTAAATGTTCTCAACGGTGATAATGATAATAACATACCAATGGAATCACTCTCCTGCTGCCAGTCTCATTAGATAATATTAGATAATATACTAAGAATGTATTTCCTTGTCTAGGTTGTTACCACCATATAAGGAAATAAAGATACAGGAGTCAAGTAGCTTTCTGAGCATGACTAGGCTTATGTTTGGGGTAATTTTGCTAATTAAGTGACTGGCAAAGCAGAGGGAGATATTTAAGAGATGTCTACTTCCTGACCTTCAACTATACCCACCAGTGCTAATTACTTAAATGACCTGCCACTAAATGGGCATGAGAACCTGGGCAAGTCAATTTATTAGCATCTTGGTTTTTATAAGGAGGTTGGATTCAATGATCTATTTGTCCTTTCCAACATGTTTTTAAGGCCTAGTAATATATAACAAAGATAATAATTGATATTCATGTTGTTTTAAAGTTTTCAAAGTACTCTACATATATCATCTTATAAACATTTACATGTACAATGCATTTCTTACATACATTTTTTTCAAATACATGTATTTGATTCTTAGAGCAACTGTGTGAGTTAAATCCTATCATTATCTCCATTTTACAGTTGAGGAGACTTGAGACTCAGAGAAATTAAATGAGTTTCCCAGTGTTACAGACCTATTAAGTGCCTGAAGTGGAAACCTCAGTCTTCTGGAAACCAAGTTCAGTGCACTATCCAAGTCTAGTACTCTAGCTACTATGCCACATTATCTCCCAGATGTGCAACATGAACTGGCTCTCCCCCAAACCTATCTTCCATGTATTAGGTTGGCCATGGAGTAGAGCTACCCTATCTGCTTTTGACCAGTGTTAAAAGACACCAATGAAACAATTCCTTCATTGGCTACCAAACAGGAAAAACTTCTAGACCTTCAATGGATCTCAAATAGATCTTGAAAAGGGAATAACTGTCCTCTCCTTCTGGTTGCAGATTAGGCCAGGACTATTCATAGAATCATAGAATTCATAGAATCTAAACCAGGTTTAGAGCTGGTAGGGATCTTAGAAGTTATCTTGTCCAATTCCCTCATTTTACCAATCAAGAGAACTGAGGCCCAGAAAATTGATATGATTAGCTCAGATTCACTCATGAGCTAGGTGGCAGGGTCAAGATTTGAAACCAGGTTCTCTGATTCTAGATCCCCCAGTTCTCTTTCCATTGCAGATTAAATGACTTGTCCAAGATTGCAGAGGTAGAAAGCAGCAGAGCAGGATTTGAATCCAGGTTCTATAACTCCTTATTAAGGGTCCTTTCCACTGCACCATATTGCCTCTCTCTTAGAAAGGGAGAATGTGGATAATTCGTTGTTTCAAAAATAGTATTTTATTTTTTCCAATTACATGAAAAGACAAATTTTAGCACTTTTTTAAAATTTTGAGTTCCAAATTTTTTCCCTTCCTCCCTCCCTTTCCTCCTTCCTAAAAGATTAAGCAATAATTAATTGTTTTCATTATTTTATTGTTATTGTTTAGTTGTTTCAGTCCTGTCTGACTCTTCATGACCCCATTTGGAATTTTCTCCGAAAAGATACTGAAATGCTTTGCCATTTGTTTCTCCAGTTTGTTTTACAAATGATAAAACTGAGGCAAACAGGGTTGTTGTGACTTGTCCAGGGTCACACAGCTAGTAAGGTTCTGAGGCTGAATTTGAATTCAGGATAAGGAATCTTCCTAACTTCAGGCCCAATACTCTTTCCACTGCACTATTTAGCTGCCTGTTGCTCTATTCAAACAACCTTCATTTTGAAAGGATTAAAAATATCATTCAATTGCAGAATAAAGTGCAGCAATATTTCAATGTAAATATGACATCAGTGACCAATTTTCTGGAGATCTGAATTTCCAATAGCCTTAAAATCAACAAACATTGCCATTAGAAAGGATCTTACGAGATAGTATAGAGTCTGTCTCTCCCTCATTTTACTAATATGTAAACTAAAGCCCAAATTATTGAGGAGGCTTATCTATGATCTTACCTACCCAGTGGCAGACCTAACACTAGAAGAACCCAAGTCTCCTGATACCCAGTCTAGTCTCTATCTTGAAATGTAGCATTTAGGTTAGTGTGAGACAGGGGGAGTTAGCCCTGACATCTTGGATCCTGTGACTTTGGGAACCCCCTCAGAACAACTTCTTGATAGTTTTGATCAAGATTTGTCTGTTCTAATTACAAGTGACATAGTTAGTGGGGGAAGGAAGGGAAGTCTCCGTTATAGCTTCCTACATCTACCTACAACTATATATAATTCCAGTTGAGACCTTCTCATCTTGAGGTTAGTGGCTGAGCTTTGCATTTCTCTTTTTATTAGTGATTTGGAATATTTTTTTATACAGTTGAGTAGTTTAAATTTTTTTTGAAAAATATTTATTTATATCCATTGATCACTTATCTATTGATTTTTCATCTTATATATTTTTGTTGATTTTCTATGTATCTTGGGTACTGAGCCTTTATTTGAGAAATTTAAATTTCTTTTCCCTTCTTATCCTAGATGAATTAATTTTGTTTATGCAAAGCTTTTTAATGTCATATAGCCAAAATAATTTATTTTGGCTTATGTAATGTTCTCTAATCCTTATTTTATTATGGGAAAGAAGTTGCCCTTTCTCCCAACGTGACTATATTGCAATTTCCCCCCAAGAGACAATGAGAGCCAGCTACGTAAAGTAAACCTAGGCCTTGAGGTCCTTGGTTGCCTCTTCTGTTTTATGGTTCCTTTTCTGAATACATGTGACCAATCAGTAACTGATATTAGAGGCAGCTTTTACAGTTTGAAAGGTTGGAAATGCTGAGTCCTTTGGTCTAAGCCAACTGGCAATATGGGAAATTGCTGCATTTTGGTGTGGAGTCAGGTGGCAAATCAAGGTAAGATTGGGGTACAGGGAAGGATGTCCACTGCTGGTGGTGAATGTGGGGCTCAGGTACCTTGGCTAGACAGTCCCAACCTGTGACTATGAGAGAGAAGGAGTAAGCACATGAGGTGGTCACAGAGGGGAGGGATCCTGCTGGTGGTGGAGAATGGAGTCCTTGGTTTCAGTTCTGGGGAAGAGGGACAAACTGTTGTTTGTGTCTGTGGGAGGCTGACAGGTGTGTTGTTCAGGGACTACAAAGAGTGAGAGCATTTGCATTAGAAGTTGTGTGGGCCCTGGTCCTGGCTGAGAGATGGAGAGGAGTACTTGAGGTCACTCATAGACCAAGGCATGAACCAGAGGAGCAGTGATCACACCTGGTTTTGGATTGTAGCACATTGAAAGAACCCCAAAATCAAAGACTCCCACTTAGAGTTCTGAAAACAGCAGCATGAAAAACCTGAAGCCCAAGACATTATCCCCCACACCTCAGGAAAAGAGACTGACCCTAACATAAAGTTAACAGTCAAGAAACAGACTGTTAAAAATGAGTAAACAACAGAGAAAGAACCTGACCATAGATGTTCAAGGTTCAAGCTCAAAAGAAGACAATGAAGTAAAAAGTTACTTGTAAAGCTTCAAATTAAAATTAAAATGGTCGCAAACCTAAGAAGAGTTATCAGAAGAGCTTAAAAAAGACTTTAAAAATCAAATAAGAGATGTAGAGGAAAAATTGGGAAAAGAAATAAGTGTAATGCAAGAAAATAAAAAAAATTATGAAAGAAAAGTCAACCAATTGGAAAAAGAGATTCAAAAAACTTACTGAAGAAAATAACTTCTTAAAAGTTAGAGTTGGACAAGGGAAAGTTAATGACTTCATAAGACATTAGGAAATAATACAACAAGATCAAAAGAATGAAAAACATAGATGAGAACATGAACTATCTCATTAGAAAAACAGCTGACCAGGAAAACAGATTGAGGAGAGATCTATTTCTATATGTCACCAACAAAACCCTGTCAGAAGAGATAGTAAGAGGTTTGTCATTTAAAATAACTACAGACAATATAAAATATCTGGGAGTATATCTGCCAAGACAAACCTAGGATCTATATGACATAATTATAAACTGCTTTTTAACACAAAGTCAGATTTTAAAAATTGGAGAAATATTAATTGTTTGTGGGTATGCAGAGTCAATATAATAAAATGGTAATTTTTAAAAAATTACTTATTTTTAGTTTTAGTTTTCAACATTCATTTCCACAAGATTTTGAGTTCCAAATTTTCTCTCCATCTCCCCCATCCCCACCCATGGCCTCTGATAACCCCTTCCCTAGTCTGCCCTCCTATCACACCCTCGTCTCCCCTTCCCCCTTACTTTCTTGTAGGGCAAGATAGATTTCTATACCTCATTGCTTGTATATCTTATTTCCCAGTTGCATGTAAAACCAATTTTTAACATTTGTTTTTAAAACCCTGAGTTCCAAATTCTCTCTCTTATTCCCTCCCCATCCACCTTCATTGAGAAGGCAAGCAATTCAATATAGGTTATACATGTGTAGTTCTGCAAAAAACTTCTATAATAGTCATGTTGTGAAAGACTATATTTCTCTCCAGTCTATCTTGCCCCCCATTCTATTTTCTCTTTTGATCCTGTCCTTTTTCACAAGTGTTTGCTTCTGACTATCCCCTCCCCCAATATACTCTCCCTTCTTTCATCCCTCCTCCCCTTATCCTCTTCCCCCATACTTTCCTGTAGGGTAAGATACTCACTTGAGTGTGTATATTATTCCCTCCTTAAGCCAAATCTGATGAGAGTAAGGTTCACTCATTCCCATTTACCTCTCCCCACTTCCCCTCCACTGTGAAACCTTTTTCTTGCTTCTTTTATGTGAGATAATTTGCCCCATTCTATCTCTCCCTTTTTCCTTCTCCCAATATAGTCTTCTCTCACCCCTTAATTTTATTTTTTAGATATCATCCCTTTATATTCAACTCACACTGTGCCATCTACCTTTATCTATCTATCTATCTATCTATCTATCTATCTATCTATCTATCTATCTATATTTCCTCCAACTACCCTAATACTGAGAAAGGCCTCATGAGTTACAAATATCATCCTTCCATGTAGGAATGCAAACAGTTCAACTTTAATAAGTCTCTTATGATTTCTCTCGATTCTTGTATTTGAAAGTCAAATTTTCTATTCAGCTCTGATCTTTTATCAAGAATGTTTGAAAGTCCTCAATTTCACTGAAATTCCATTTTTTTTCCCCTGAAGTATTATACTCATTTTTTTCTGGGTAGGTGATTCTTGGTTTTAATTGGAGCTCCTCTGACCTCTGGAATATCATATTCCAAGTCCTTCATGTGGAAGATACTAAAACTTATGTTATCTTGATTGTATCTCCACAGTACTTGAATTGTTTCTTTCTGGCTACTTGTAATATTTTCTTTCTGACCTGGGAACTCTGGAATTTGGCTACAATATTCCTAGGAGTTTTCTTTTTGTGATCTCTCTCAAGAGGTGATCAGTGGATTCTTTCCATTTCTATTTTAAACTGGTTCTAGAATATCAGGGCAGTTTTCCTTGATAATTGCTTGAAAGATGGTGTCTAGGTTTTGTTTTTTTTTTATCATGGCTTTCAGGTAATACAATAATTTTTAAGCTATCTCTCCTGGATCTGTTTTCCAAGTCAGTGGTTTTTCCAATGAGATATTTCACATTGTCTTCTACTTTTTCATCCTTTTGGTTCTGTTTTATAATTTCTTGATTTCTCATGAAGTCATTAGCTTCCATTTGCTCCATTAAAATTTTTAAGGAATTATTTTCTTCAGTGAACTTTGAGACCTCCTTTTCCATTTGTCCAGTTCTGATTTTTAAGGCATTCTTCTCCTCATTTCCTTTTTTGGACTTCTTTTATCATTTGAGTTAGTCTATTTTTTATGATGTCATTTTCTTCAGTATTTTTTTGGCAAGCTGTTGACTCATTTTTCATGATTTTCTTGCATCACTCTCATTTGTCTTCCCAGTTTTTCCTCTTCTTCTCTTATTTGATTTTCAAAATCCTTTTTGAGCTCTTTCAAGGCCTGAGACCAATTCATATTTTTCTTGGAGGCTTTTGATGTAGGAGCTTTGACTTTGTTGTCTTCTGTTTGTATGTTTTAATCTTCTTTGTCACCAAAGTAAGATTCTATAGTCGTAGTTTTATTACACTGTTTGCTCATGTTCCCACCCAAATACTTTACTTTCTAACTCTAACCTAAGTCAAAGGAGGACTCTGCTTCAGTGGTTGTGGATGTGGGTGTGGGTGTACTGTTCCAGGCTTCAGGGGTTTTGTATCAGCCACTAGATCCCCCCACTGTCTGTGGATCCAGAGCTATGGAAACAGCTGCTGCTGCAGCCATCACCACTACCTTCACTGCCCTGGGGCCAGACTCCTGCCAGACCATGCTTCTCTTTCAGGTCCCCCAGAGTTTTCTCACTGACTTTCTCTGCTGTGTTTGGCATTTGTGGGTTGAGAAGTCTGGAAACTGCCACAACTGCCAGTGAGTCAGCCCTCTGAAGCCTGCTCTAACCCCATTTGCACTAGTGCAGCCCAAGATGAACTGTGCTCCACTCCCAGTTTGGTGTAATATATCTTTCCTGCTGAGCTTCCAGATTGTCTTGTGCTGAAGATTTGTTTCACTCTGTGGGTTCTGTAGCTTTAGAATTTGTTTACAATTATTTTTATAGGTATCTGGGGGAGAACTCAAGCAAATCCCTGCTTTTACTCCACCATCTTGACTTTTAATTTGCCCTTGAAAATGCTTGATGTATCATTTTTTATTTTCCTTTGCACATCCAAAGTCTTTCCCTGATTGGGTCATAATAGAAACTAGGTTATGATATCCTTGCATTATTACTCTGAGATGAAGATAACAGGAGAATCTTGAAATATGTTATGGGAAATTAGGTATTAAATTAGTACTTTGTATGATGATAATGATTATGAACCAGGTGTAATCTTGTCCTGGCTATTTGACAAGCTGAATAATCCTTATACTCATGTTTAAAAAATCAACTCCATATTTTTATTCTTGCTGCTATGCTGGAACAAAGATCAGAAAATTATTTGTTGTAATGCATAGTCTTTGAAATCTCCCCAGAAGCTGTATCAGAATACAAATGAGCTTGTAGAATAAGATGAAACTGGGAAAAGATAGAGTGAATATGGTTATTGGATAGGAGTGAGAGACAAGGTAGGGTTGTGAGAGTGAGAGAGAGAAATAAAGCAATTCATACTTAATCATCCAAATACTTCTCTTTCCTTTTCCACACCTTAGTGAGGCCATGACATTTGGAATCTCTTAATCTGCTAAAACAAATGTTATTCTTCTGAACAATATTCTTTCTCATCCTCCCCATATTAACCAAATAAATAATTAAAATATCTTTGTTCTGGCAGCATCACGCAGTGGAATAAGTCTTGAATTTGGAGTGAGAGGACATGCTTCTTCTTATCAACTGCTCCACAGGCCAATCATTTAATCTCAATAGTACTTGTTTTTCTTATCAGTAAAATGAATGGAGTTGGATTAGATGATCTCAAAACTCCTTCTATTTCTAAAGGTAAAATCATATTTTTGCCTTTCTACCTTCTTTTGACCTCTTTCCTTCTTAGCTTCTAAGAGTTGTCTGGCTTCTGGTAGGAGCCAAGATACAACTCAGGACTGACTTCAAGTTATAGGTCATTGGAAATATGAGAGTAGCTTAGTGAATTTGGGTCAGTTGACCACCCTAAGCAAAGACTTGTTGCAATTAGATGATCTTGCCAATGGTCCCTAGTATTTCAACAGCATACATGTAAAGGGTCTGAATGGTCAACCTCGGAGGTATTCAGTTTCTCTTCACTTGAAGTGTTCTTGCAAGGGTTGAATGATGACTTGTTAGAGATGTTTTAGAGGGGATTTTTCAGTCAATCAACAAGAATTTATTAAGTTTCTATTTAATTCTAGGCATTGTGCTAAGCACTAGAGATACAAAAAAGGAAAAAAGACAGTCATTGTCTTCAAGGAGTTCACAATCTAATGGGAAAGATGACAAGTAAACAAATATACAAACAAGCTATATACAAGATGAATAGGAAATAACAAAGAGAAAACACTAGAATTAAGAAGAATTGGGAAATGCTTCCTGCAGAAGGTGAGATTTTGGTTGGGACTTGAAGGAAGCCAATGAAGTCAGGAGGTGGAGATAAGGACAGAGAACATTTCAGGCATGGGGAACAGCCAGAAGAAAGGCCCAGAGCTGAAGGATGGAATGTCTTCTTTGTGGAATAGCAAGGAGACTAGTGGCACTGGACTGATGAATACATGGTAGGGAGTATGGTGTAAGAAGACAGGAAAGGTAGGAGTTATGAAGCGTTTTGAATATCAAATAGAGGATTAGGTGTTTGATCCTGGAGGTGACAGGGAACCACTGGAGAAAACTGAGTGGGATGAGGGTGGGTGGGATGGTGGGAATTGTGCTTTAGGGAAAGTATTTTTGTGGTTTAATGAAGTATGGACTGAATTAGAAAGTAACTTGATGTAGACTACCAGATGTTCAAGTGTTAGGAGATGCCCCAGGGCAGTAGCAGTATACAAGATAAAAGGGACATATTTGAGCACAGGTTTTGTCAACAAATTGGACATGAGAGGTCAGAAATGGTGAAGAATCAAGGATGACACCTAGATTGTGATCCTTGAGTACTGGGAAGTGCCCTTGATGGTAATAGGGAAGTTTTGAAGTGGGAAGAGTTTTGGGGAAAGACAATGAGTTCAGTTTTGTATATTTTAGGTTTAAGATGTTTACTGGGCATCCAATTAAAGATGTTTGAAAGGTAATTGGAGGACAGCATAGAGATTGTGGGGTGGGGAGATTAAAGGCACTGTAGACAATGAGAATTATCAGCATACAGATGGTAACAAAATCTATGGGAGCTGATGAGATCACCAAATGAAGTAGTACAGAGGGAGAAAAGTTCCAAGGTGTCCCTGTGGGACACTTACTATTAGTGGGTTTAACCAAATTTCTATTTTCTATTTTAAATTTCTCTAAATTTTATTGGAAGTTACATAAATTCCTTTTTTCCTTGTAACAACAGAGATTATGTTTATTGACTTTACACAGTAACTGTATCTTTGACAGGCAATAATCACAGACAATGAGCTGGGCCCAGAATTGAATGAGAGGAGGAGGATAGTCTGGATTACGTTTAAGAAATTGTGCCATGCTTGTAATCACTCACCCAACTTCTCCTTGAAAGAAAGCAACAGTGTTTTAATAACAATTTTTTTTTGGTGACATTTAACTGTGATTCATGGGATACCACAGTTTCTGAAAAAAATTAAGTGGAGGCTCAACTAAGGAGCAATGGAGATGCACATAGTAGGTGTTGGTAGGTTGCAACAGATTATCAAATGAAAATCATGTAAGTGAAGCTGAATTAAAAGTATCACTAGAGACATATATAACCAGAAAGGGAGATGGATTGGACAAGTACTAAGACTGAAGAACAGTTAACAGGTTGAACTGGTTGGTATTCATTCAAATCAAGAGAATTAGAGGAAGGTTCCCAGTATGTTGGGGGGGTGGGGCTTGTGAAGAATTTACAGTAGGATGTGCACAAAAGTCAAATAAGGGGAGAAGGTACAGATGGGTTGAGACGTATAGTTTGAGGGAATACTCACATAAATTCCATTCTGTTCTGTTGCATTCCATTCTTCTCCATACCATTCTATTTCTCAAGCAGTTATTAAACTCCTATCATGTACGAGTCACCACACTGGTCACTGAGAATACCAGCACAAAAATTATAAAGTTCCTGCCCTCAGGCACTTACATTCTACTGAATAAGATTATAGATCCATCCTAGTATCTAAGGTTCCAAGAGTTTTGCATTAATTACCAAGTAATTGTCTATGGTATTGAGCTAGTCACTATACAATACAAGCAAACTAACTTGGTACCTGACCTTCAGATGCTTATGTACTAAATTCTAAACTGATACAGACATACAGCATAAAAGAACAATACGACACATACATCACAGAGGATGAAAATGTACATCACAGAGGATGATGCATGACTGAAAAAGATTTACATTGTATGGAGACTTTAGTGTTAGAATCATGAAGGGTAAGAGTTGGTCACTCTTGTTGTAGGGTAGAAATAGACACCTAACACCTAAACAAACTAGAGTTCCAGTCTTTGTAACAAGAGAAGGAAGACACCTAGAGTATTTGAAAATGGAGAACATCTCTGGAATAAAGAATGGCAAATGCAGATGCCTTCAAAGGAAAACAGAAGAAGGTAATAGTATTAATGTATTATTTATTTACCCAGAAAGACCCAGATGTACAAAGAGCGGGTCAGCTAGCAACTGTCTAATTTTGAACAGTGTTGCTTCTGCTCAGAGTCACAGAAGGATCCAAAGCTGACTGGAGCTTTCTGACTGACTGCCACCTGTATCATTTCAGAAATACTAATCAAAATAATCCTATAATCCCAGAAAATTTACACTGAGAACACCACTTAAAAACTGGCCTTAAATAAGATGAATATGAAAGGGAAATGATCTCCCAGTGATAGTTTTAGCATAGACTGGACAATAACTACTATGCAAATCAGACTAATATTACATAGTTCTTGCCCCCATTCTCTGATTATCATCACATACTGGACTCTGAGATATAAAAGGACCCATGACCTTGAAATGGAATATGGGACAGTGAAATATGATTAGTCATATTCACCGTCAGAGATTCAGGGTTTAAAGGCCATTTACTCTAATGTCACATAAAAAGAGGAGAGTGGTGAAATCAAAAGTCACAAAACTTGCTAGTGGCGGAGCCAGGATAAAATCTCAGATACCTTGATATCTACTCACTACTCTGTCCACTATACCTCATATTTTTAAAATATCCCCTGATGAGTTTTGGGGCCCAGAGACTAAATGGATTTCTAAATACCAGCCCCAAAGTCACATGACAGCACCTGAAATAATCTAATCTTCTGCTAAATCTGTCAAGGATATTTATGAAATATAATCATGTCCAGAAGGCCCTATTAAAAATTTTTTTTATGAACAGTAACCATTGTAACTAAAAACTTGCCTGAAGCGTGTATCTATTTACCAAATATCAGCTAATCAATTAATGCCACCCTCTTGGTGATTTCTTATTTGATTAACTTGGGGAAAGTACAAAAAATCCTTCTTTTTTCTTCGTCATAATACTACCTAAGTGACACTTAACATTGCTGGATGATGAGGATTCATTAGAAAGATGTGTTTTGTAATTAATTAAAGGAAAGAGATTCAGACCGAAATTTTTGCTAACTAAACAACCGACATGACTCGTATAGATGGCAAAGCCATTATGATTGGCTGGAAACTGAAAGCAAGAATTTGATTTTTCAACAATATCTTTGGGTTATAAAATAAGCTACCATGAACTAAGCTGAGAGTGATTTCATATCCTTCTTTTAATCTGCCTGTGGCACATGTGCCTATATTTGTGAAACTTGCAACTCAAAAGTTCAAATGACTTGTATAAAGAAAAACACATATATCATCAGACAACCAAACTGAAAGCTCAAGGGCAGTGAGTCAGCTCTGCCTGGTGATGAGATATTGGTGCAGAATTTTGGTGGAGATCCTTTCCCTATACTCAGATAAATTGCAGACCAAAAGGAAAATAACTGAACACTCTCCAAAATAGCTCAAACTTTTATAACACAGCTCATCTAAGCAACCCAGGTCAATATAGTAGATAAAGAATTCTTTTTTTGTAAGGCATAGCTCCCCACCCTTTGAATCCTTATTGAACAAATTTTAGATACTAGAAAAATAAAGATCTAATTTTTTTCTCCAAGCTGCCCATCTTTTACCATACTTTCTAATATGAGAGGAAAAGAAACTAGATAGGGTCACCAAAATCCTAAAAGATTATTGCACTATGGTGGTTTTTCCAAAATGTATGACTTAAACAATCATTAAATCTTAGAGCTGGAAGAGATTTTAGTGGTCTGGTCCAACCATATGCTTTGAATGAATTCCTCTCCAGTGTCCTCAAGTACTCCGCTAGATACCTCTAATGACAGTGATTTCCCAGTTTCATGAGACAGTCCTTTCCATCTTTGTACAACTCTAACTATAAGAAGCTCTTCCTTATATAGAGCTGAAATCTATTCTCTCTAATTTTCACACACTAGTCCTGGTTCTTCTCTTTGCAGCCAAGTGGAATAAATTTAATCTCTCATACACTTTCTCTGATACGCTTTCCATGTATCACTCCCCTCTCCCCATCAAATATATTCTGATCCCTCTTTTGCAATCTCTTTTCTCTCCATTCTTCCCCCACCTAATTCTTTTTTGCAATCTTTCTGCAAGCCTCTTGACTTGATCCCAAATACTAAGATTTAAAGTCCTTTACAAAACCATACTTATATTTCTTCTCTAAAAGTATGGATCAATTCTCTTCTGCCCATGCTAATTTTGGCCTAATAATTAACAGCAAGAAGGCACAGGTGCTCCATCAGCCACCACCACACCATCCATACATGGAATCATCAGTTACAACAAATGGAGAAGTTTTGAATGCTGTGGATAAGTTCTCTTACCTTGGTAGTATCCTTTCCAGGGATGTACACATTGACAATGAGGTTGATGCACGCATTATCAGAGCTAGCTCAGTGTTTGGGAGGCCCTGAAGAAAAATTTGAGAGAGAAGAGGTATTAGACTGACTACCAAACTGAAGGTCTACAGAGCTGTTGTGCTGACCTCATTGTTACATGCCTGTGAAACATGGACAATCTACCAGCACCATGCCAGGAAACTGAATCGCTTTCATTTGAACCGTCTTAGGAAGATTCTGAGGATCACCTGGCAGGATAAGGTACCAGACACTGAAGTCTTTGCTCAAGCTGAATTGCCACGTATTTAAACTATGCTTCAGAGAGCGCAACTCTGATGGGCTGGCCACATTCTTCAAATGCAAAGTGTATGCTTGCCAAAAAGACTATTTCACGGAAAACTCGCATGGTCACGCAGTGGCCAGAAGAAGCAATACAAGGACATTCTCAAGGTCTCTCTCAAGAACTTTGGATTTGACTGCGCAACATGGGAGGCACTGGCACAGGATGGCTCACCATGATGTACCCACTTCAGAAAGGGTGCTGTTCCCTATGAGCAAAGCAGAATTGAGACAGCACAAAGTAAATGCAGGATGCACAAATTTGGGATATCCACCCCAAATATGCACACAGACTATCTGTGCCCAACCTGTGGTAGAGCCTTCTGAGCTCATATTGGTTTGATCAGCCACAGTCGGACACACTGAAATTTTCACTTTATCATGGTGATGTCATTTTGGTGCTCTTCAAAGATGAAGGACAACAACCAACCAATTCCCTTATACTTTTTTTATTCTCTGCTCTCTTTTTAATATAGATTTTTACCTCCCTTTCTTTTTTCTCTTCTTCTTTCTTTCTTTCCCTTTAACTTCCTCTTTATAATCCTCTTTCCAAACTTAGAGTTTGTTTTGCTCATGATTAATCCCTCTCTAAATCTATCCTCCATATTATACACTTCTTTCCCTTTCGTCCTCTTTCTTCTTGTATCCTTGATGAATTGACTGTATCCCACACCACACTTTATGTGTGTATTTCTGTTTATGTTGTCTGCCCTCTTTTAAGCAGTTTAGATGAAAGGGTCATTCAAGTGATGTATGTGACACCATTACTCCCACTCCTTCGACATTTGTATATATTTCTAATTTTACACCCAGATTATATGAAATGATAGGTTTCCCTATACTTCCTCCCATTTTTATCCTTAGTATATCCTTTCCATCACTTCCTCATTTTTTTCTTCTTTCAGCATTGTCAAAACATATAAAAACTATTTCTATTTCTTCTGATTCATTTGACTACCTCTATGATCATTTATGTCATTAGGATTTTAAAAGAACTCTTGTATCATCCCTCCTTCCCCATTGGAATGTAAAGAGTTCACCTTTATAAAGCTTCTGATTGACCACTTGTATTTATCTTTCATTTTTTCTTTTGATTCCTGTATTTGCATTTCAAAGTACCATTTCAGATCTGTTTGTTCAGCAATACTGAAGATCCATTTTTTCTCTCGTAGGTTTATATTCATTTTTACTGGTTAAGTTATTCCTAGTTGTAGATTCATATCTTTTGTCTTTTGAAAATAACATGTCAAGTCAACAAATCTGGCACATAATGAGCGTGTAATAAAGGTTTAGTGACTTGGAACTGACTTTTTAGAATATACATTCTACCTCTGCTACTCATTAAGAGTGGTAGTTGGTAAATCTTGCGTGATCCTGATTGTGGTTCCTTAACATTTGAATTTTTATATTCTAGTTGCTAGTATTTCCCCCCCCGCCCCCCTTTCTGGGAGCTCTGGATTTTGGCAATGAAATTCCAGGGAATTTTCATTTTGGAATTTCTTTCAGGAGGTGATTAATGTATTCTTTCTGTTTTCATACTGCCCTTTTGTTCTAACATGTCTGGGTAATTCTCTTTAATGATTTCTTCACATATGAAAATAAAGTTCAGTTTTGGTCATGGATTTCAAGTAGTCCAATAATTTTTGAGTTACCTCTTCTTGGTCCACTTTTCAAATAAATTGTTTCTGATATTAAACAGGCTATGTTTTCTTCTATTTTTTTCAATTCTTTGACTTTACTAAAATATTTCTTTTCTCCTAGAGTCATTAGCTTCTATTTCGTCCATCATAATTTTTCGGTAATCTGTTACTAGAGAAAGCTTTTGTACTTCTTGTGTTGAGTTATTAATTCTTTTTCCAAATCTCTCCTCTGTGGTTGACATTTCCTCCATAATTTCATTTTAAAATAAAACAAAAAATTCTTACATAATTGCTTCAAGGAAATCTAATTATTCTTTTTTTTCTGTTCAGTCATATCCAACTCTCTGTGACCATATTTGGGGTTTTCTTGGCCAAGATATTGGAGTGGTTTGCCATTTCCTTCTCCAGCTCATTTTAACAAATGAGGAACTGAGGCAAACAGGGTTAAGTGACTTGTCCAGGGTATCACAGGTAGTAAGTGTCTAAGGCTAGAGTTGAACTTGAGTCTTCCTGACTTTAAGACTGGCTCTCTATCCACTGCACCCCCTAATGGCCCAATTATTCTTCTAAGCAAGCTGCTTTTCCTTTGAGGATTTAATTGTAACTGTTTTTGAGTTATTATCTCCTTCTGGATGTGTCTTGTGCATCCCTAGCATCATAAAAGTTCTTTCTGTTTATTTGTTTACTCATATTTGGTGCCAAGCCTTCAGGAGCTGAGTTCTATGTCTCTCTTAGGGATCAGATCAAATTGAAGCCCTTTTCTTGGCTGCTCAGCCCCTTCCTCCACCACGTGGGTCATTCCTTCACCCAGACACCTTTCCTTGGAGGTCAGACCAAGTTAGGGCTGCTTCCTTCAGCCTATGCCCTTTCCTTCCAATTTCACCCTTCCTTCTAAGACTGATCTAAATTGAAGCCCTTCCTTTGGAGGAGAGAAAGAGAAAAGGGAGATTCTTTTTTTTTTTTTCACCCTTGGCTAAGTTCTTCTAAGGCTAAATTCACTCCACCTGGTGGAATGGCTCTATTAAAGGCCCTTTCCTGAGGTGCAGGGGGGAAGTATGAGGGGGAGGAATTTCATTTTTATTTACTTCACTAGATTGAAATCCTTTGTTTCTAAGCTCCCCACCCTCTTTTTGCTCCCCCTTTTCTTCTTTTAAAAAAATGAGAGAATGGGGAAGAGAAGGGAGAGAGAGATTATCTAGAATTACGAAAGTGATGAAGAAAATATTAATAATGGAGATTAAACTTTAAAAATGTGTTGTGCATACAACATACTCCCTCTCTTCATCACTGAGCACTTTGAGAAGCAAGTCCACAGAATGCACATATTCCCAGGACTGAACCTTCATTGCACAGTACCCTGTTATTCTGTAACCCTTGGCTCAACGGGCCAGTTGTGTGTAGCTCTCTCCTCACTGGCAGAGATGGATTGCTCACTGCCCTGAGACTGCAAGAGGGCATGTAGTCAGGGAAAGCTGAAGAAGGGAGATGGGCTCTTGTAGTTTCCAAATTCAAGAGAGAATGAATGACTTTCCAATCTCTTTTCAGGTCCATAAAGGGAAAGAGCACCTCTGAGAAGAAGTCAATATGCAGAGGAACTGGTAATCTCCATCATGTTCTTAATCCCATTTTATTATAATCAAGATTTTGGGGAATTTCCGCTTGGATGAGAACTGAAACTTTCACTCTTGGTTCAGCTGAGTTATCCACTCACAATAGGAAAGCTTATTCACTTTGTGTATTATCTGGTATCTATTTTCTTAATGTATACTTTCTCTGATTTCTATTTTGCTATCAAGTTAGATAAATAGGTTTATTTTTTATTTGCTGTGTGTGAATTGTGAAACTGATATTTGGTGGGAAGGGAGTCATCTTGGATATGTACATAGCTTGGGGCTCCCCTTCCCTATTAAAGGATAGTAATTAGGAGTGTAACTTGAACCTAAAATTTATTTCTTCTAGTCTGACAACATATAAGAGAGCAAAAAGATATAATTCTAGCCTAGTTCCCCTGTCTCTGAGGAAAGCAGAGTGGCCAGTCTCTAGTTCCAATCTCCTCCTTTCCTTCCTAGCAGGAATCAAAGTCTTTCTTGGAGAAGGGTTCAGCAAAGTAGCCACTAGAGATATGTATTCTTGCCCCCCTATAAACCATATCTGGACAGACTCACATGAACATGCATGACCCACACAGGCAAAACAAAACAGCAACTATACAGCATATCATCCCTTACATATTTCATAAGAGACCTTCTACAGTCAAGTCTGATATTCCTCACCAGTTATGTTTCACTTTGCATTACTCTCTATCTCCTGATGTCATATCCAAATTGGAGTAGAGGCCTCAGAGGCTATCAACCCCACTCCCTTCATTTTATAAATGACAAATCTGAGGCCTAGGAATGTTACATGAATTGTCCAAGGTTAGTAAGCATTGGAGAGAAGATGGAAACCCAGACATTCTGATTCCAGAGTCAGGGTACTTTCCACTATAAATTTAAACACATTCCTTCCCTTGATATTTCCACTGCCAACATCCATGCATCTTCACAAGCCTGGAATGCCATCCTTCCACGTTCTCTGCCTCATAGAATCATTATTTTCCTTTAAACTTGAGCCTTCTCTGGTTCTCCCAACCACTCTCCTCCCCAAATAATGCACTATGTCTTCAAATTACCTTGTGTTTACTTATTTTTGTACCTATCCCTTCCTTCTGCAGAAAGTAAACTCTTTAGAAGCCACAAGCTATTGTGCTTTTGTTTCTGTACCCCTAGAGACTAGCCTAGGAGCTTGCTTAATAAATGCTTGCTAAAATGATTTAAGTACATACTATCACAGAAACTCACGTCATCACAAATAGCCATAGAAAGCTTTTGGAGGAGAGACTCCTTCAGAGTCTCCATTCTGTCCTACTGAAACAAATGTTTTTAAATTATATATATATGTTAGATACATATTATATATACATGTAAAGTACATATTTCAATATGTAAAGCATGTATGCTTATAAAATGTCTATTACGCAAATATGCATTGATTAATATGCATACTTTAGATATTTATGAACTATATGATATATATGCACAATCAATGAACAATCGATACCGCAGAATCTTGTTATTTCTACATCTTTTAGTTAATTTTGTGTTCATAAAGATAGGTGTGTTTGTGAAGATACAAAAATGTTGAGAGTGAAATCTCAAGGGAGATTGTGGAAATGGAAATGGAAAGTACAGTAACAGTGAAGTCAGAGGATAGGGGTTCCCAGTCCTCTCAGCAATGGAATATATAATTTGCTAGAGCCTGTTCATTTTCTTCAAGTAATCTTCACCAAGGAAACAGGTGAGGACTTTGGTCAACAGATCACAAGCCTAGCACAGTTATGATATAGTAGTGATGGGGATTTAAAATACGCAGACAACTACTAGACTTCTCTCTCTGACAAAATTCAAAATTATTTTTATTTGCCTTAATGATAAATTCATCTTTAAGAAGTGGAGGAAGCAAAAAGGGGGAAAATTCAGTTCTGAATCTGATTCTCTCTAACAAGGAGGGCAAGCTGGAGCAAAACTGATAGTAAATTTGGGGGAAGTGACCATTTCTTCCTAGAATTTATGATGTAGGATAAAATACCAGTCATATATAGTCTGTCAGTTTCCCTAGATTTTTGGGAAAGCAGATTTTCAAGTGTCCAAAGGAAGAATAGGTAGTATCTTATGGACTAAAATTCTACAGGAAAAAAATAACACAGGAAGGGAAGGGAAACTCAAAAATGAAATTCTGAAGACATAAAAGGAAAAAAAAAAAGGAGTTTTCTGGAGATCAGTGTGAATACACAGAGAACTCACCAGTCAACTTAGATATAAAAAGATATGAATCAGAGGCAGGTAATTGTCATGGAGGATGTCCTATAGGAGCCCAAGTAGAAGAGGGTATTCCTATTGATAGTGAGGCCTCCATACATACATTTTGCAGATGTTAATTGCCTCAAGCTACAGAATATTACAGAGGTAGGGAGTTGATCAAAGGAGATACTTAATCAGTTTTATGAGTTTATCAAGAAGTGAATCTTTGTTTGGGGCATTGATAATGTCTGACCATCTGAGGATGCTGACTTATCAATTATGGTCTGATGCCCCAACTAGAGCACACTTTGGATTCTAGGGCAGGGTGTGCATATACCTGTGCAATGGCGTTTTCTCTCCCTCCACTGAGACTTATTTATCATCCTCTTTGAAAACTATTTAGCCCCGGAGATAGTGGCTTCAGTCTAAGAAATGGTAGCCAATGGGGCAGTGGTGGAGGACCATTCTTCTTGGAACTTGAGTTCCTGTACTTTGAGTCCTGGACCCAGCCCTGGGCAGGCAATGGCAAAGTCAAATGATGGTTATACATGTTGTCAACTACATGATCTCAGGAAAGGGAAATCAGGAGTTCCTAAATTCCAGATATCTACAGCAAGGGTTCTGCTGGAGTCTGTGAACTTTTTAAACTTTTTTAACTGCATTTTTTAATATTTTGATAGCTATATTTTAGTGTAATGGCTTCCTTTGTAATCCTATGGATTTTCTTTTATGTATTTAGAAAACATTCCAAGAAAGCATTCACAGACTTCCCCAGAGGGTCAAAGAGGTTCATTCTAGAGAGAGAAGGGAGCTCCTGAGTAGAGGCAATTTTAAATTTAACCTTACGGCAAACCCAAGTTCTCGGGTACATGATCAGGCCTACTAACAAGAGACAAAGGAATTCCTGGTCCAGCAGCAATATCTTGGAGAAAGGAGATTTTTGAAAGTCCTCTTCCTCCTCTCCTCCCCCACCCTGTAAACTAGAGAATCAGCAAAGTAAAAAAAAGATATGACATGGGGAGAACAAAATAACAGCAACCAAAACCCTGGACTTGGCACTTCCCTACTACTATGAGTTATTTGGACAGTATAGGTACAGTAGAGATACAGTTGCTTTCTTACCAGTCCAAGTAAATTTCTCTTCTGAGGAAGTCCAGGCTCTTAAGGCACTTCCATAAGGCTAGATGCCTCTGTGCTTACGTCAAGAGGAGAAAGGGCAGCTCATCAGAATGTTGAGGGGTTGCCTATCTAGTAACTCCATGTTTATTTTACTTCTGGTGCTTGTCCAAGTCTTTAGGGTAGTACTATAAGGGTGAAGAACTATTTGGCTTCCAGAAAATCTCCCTGGAATGTTGGGAAGGAGTTTCCTCTCTAACAACTCCAAGTTCATTTCCAAAGGGAGTATAATACACTGGCTGGTATTATAATTCCTATAGGTCTTGTGGGGGAAGGTGCAACTCTCAAAAGAGGGAAGGAGAATGCTATCAAAGATGTATGAGCTACTATAAGTTATCTGTGTATTTTCTGCATTTTCTCCATGGTAGAATAAGGTATCACCTGATATGCAAAGTTACCTTGAGTGTTTATGTGGGATCAGAGCATTTTTGCCAATCCTGACATCTCTCCTGAGCTTCAGTTGTGAGTTTGTGTTTTAATTGCATGTTCTGTATTCATCTCAAACTCAACATGCCTAAAACTCATTACCCTTCCCCTAAGCATACCCCACTTCGATACTTCCATATTTCCATTAAGAAGTCCACCATACATCCAGTCAAACAGGTTTTCAACCTTTTCTTTTTCCTTGATTCTTCAATGTTCTTCACCACACATCTGGTCAGTTGCAAATTTTGCCATTTCTGTCTCTATACTGTTTCTTTCACATCTCTCCCCTTCTCTCTGTTCCATGAGCACCACTCTAGTTCAGGCCCCATTACTTTTCTTCTAGACTCCTAATTAATCTATTCAAATTTTACGTAGCTGCCAAAGTGGTTTTTCCTAAATCGTACTTATACTCCACAATTTAATAAACTCCAATAGCTTCCTATTACCTCTAGGATCAAACATAAACTTCTCTGTTTAGGTCTTAAAAAATTTTAAAACCTGGCCCCAACTTACCTTTACAACTTTATTATACAATACTCCTCTTTCTATATTCTATGTTGTAGTCAAGGTAGCCTGTTTGCAGTCCTCACATAGGATATCTCCTCCTCTCTCTCTATATATTTACATTTATGTGGGGGAGTGGTCGTTGTATGTTTTCCTATGGTTGATATGTACTATTATTACTTTACCTTGCCTCTTAGAATTCTTCAAAACTGCTCAAGTGACAGTTTCTACATGAATCCTTTCATGATTTCCTAAGACACTATTACTCACTCCCACAAAATTTACCCTTTATTATTTGCACATATTCTTGCAAACACTTATCTGCATACAAATTGTCTCCTCTGATAGAATGGAAGCTTATTGATGGCAGGAACTATTTTATTTTTCTTTATATTCCTCTGTCAGGCAAAATGCCTGACACCTATTAAGTAGGTAATAAAAGCTTTGATTGATTGACTGAAATAATAGCGTACAAAGTATCTGCTTCTCTGTATTTACCTCTATTTTGTTTGTGACTCAGTATGTGATTGTCACACCTGGAACTCTTGTGACATGCGTACCTCCTGGAAAGTTTGTACCCATTCAGCTGTAGTCCTTGAGCCTGCCACTGACTTGTTAAGTTTTACAAAGCCCATCAAGAAGAACTCAGTTCAAACTAAAATAATTTAATCAAACAGCATAGAAAAATAAGTGATAAGTTTTCTCTACCATGTAATCATACCCATAAAAATATACTTTCTAATTGGTTATTCCATTACCAGAGCACACACAGAGAAAATATATGTGACCTAGACATATATGGAGTTAGCTAGGTGGTGCAGTGGATAGAGTGTGGAACCTGGAATCATGAATTCCTGAGTTCAAATTCAGCTTCAGATACTTATCAGCTGTGTGACCCCCAGGCAAGTCACTTAAACCTGTTTGCCTCAGTTTCCTCATCTGTAAAATAAGCTGGAGAAGGAAATGGCAAACTGCTCCAGTATCTTTGCCAAGAAAATCCCAAATGGGGTCAACAACAGGTACATATGAAATAACATTCAAGTTCTATGGTCAAGGCATAGGCATGGCTAACCTCTGACCAACAGAGTTATGGATATCCTCCATTTGTGTTCCTCTCCTACTCTCTGCTAGATGTTATATCATCCCTACTGGGTGCCTTTGCTGGTATCAATCTGTGGTGTTCCCTTAGGAGTATTTTTGCTACCATCTGTTGAAGTACAGCAGGCAACAATTTCTCTCCTTGTGAGGAAGGGCTAGGATATTTTAGTCGACATAGCCTAAGGCTTATTGGCCATGTTACAACATAGAGTTACTTGAATGACTGTGGAACTTGTTTGGTAGCAGGTATATCTTGGACAGCAGTACAAATTGTTAATCAACAGGTCTTCTCTAATGATCCCAAACTTCTTCCTGAAACAAAGGTTCATTTTCAAGATATCACTATTCTATGGATGTTATTGAATGCTTTTTTATGGAAAAATAGTTTCCAATGAATTAAAAATAAGTACCAGTCAGAGGATAATAGAGAAGAATATGGTGATGGGGGTCAGGCTATAGCACATAATGAATTAGGGACCCTGTAAAAGAAACAGAGTAAAAGTTGAGAGCAAAGAAATGTGATCAGAAAAGATGAGTCCATCTATAATCCCATTTTAAGAATGAGGAATAACCAAGCAATGTGACATCAAGAGATCAAGAGAAGCCTTTATTACATTGGGTACATACCTTGGGGTTAAATTTTTGAAGGACCAGGATAAGAGTTGATTGGTGTGGAAGGTAGGGATGGGCTGAGATCTACATCATGGTCTAGATAATCTATATAGATAAGATCGCAAACCTTTTATGATTTTGACCACTATATTCAGTCAGGAAGCCAGAAAAATCCCACTGAAGCCTTCAAGTCAGGATTAAGTCTATTGTCTCTTTGTTGTTATTTTTTTAATTGTTCTTTTGCTACCCCAGTTCACTGTCCTTTGCCCATCCAACAAGAATGAAGTTAGAAAATTCCTTTTAAATCTTGTCAAACCTTTGATTGTCTGAAGATATCCCCTCTAGCCACTTTGGAGATTTCACCTGATTGATTGGTTGTTGTCCTTTGTCTTGGAAGAGGACCAAAATGACATCACCGTGATAAAGTGAAATTTCAGTGTGTCTGACTGTGGCTGATCAGACTAATATGAGCTCGGAATGCTCTACCACAGGTTGGGCACAGAGAGTCCATGTGAATATTTAGGGTGGATATCCCAAATTTGCGCATCCTGCATTTACTTTGTGCTGTCTCAATTGTTCTCAAAGAGCACAGCACCCTTTCTGATATGGATACACCATGCTGAGCAGTCCTGTACCAGTGTCTCGCATGTTGCACAGTCAAATCCAAAGTTCTTAAGAGAGACCTTAAGAGTGTCGTATCGCCTCTTCTGGCCACCAGACGATCACCTGCCCCATGTGAGTTCTCCATAAAATAGTCTTTTTGGCAAGCATGCATTTTGTATTTGAACACCATGGCCAGTCCATCAGAGTTGTGCTCTCTGAAGCATAGTTTGAATACTTGGCAGTTCAGCTAGAGCAAGGATTTCAGTGTCTGGTACCTTATTCTGCCAGATGATCCTCAGAATCTTCCTAAGACAATTCAAATGGAAGTAATTGTTTCCTTGCACGGCGCTGGTAGACTGTCCATGTTTCACAAGCATATAACAATGAACTCAGCACAACGGCTCTGTAGACCTTCAGTTTGGTAGTCAGTCTAATACCTCTTCTCTCCCAAACTTTTCTTAGATTCCACCTAATAAGACATCCAAGGAACTGTGCAAAAGTAGGCCAACAAAGTTTTACTCAGCGCCATCCCTAGCCCTCCAAATGCTCCTGGTTGACATGCAAATTGATGTGGGGGGCAAGCACAAAAGGTTTAGGTGAAGTCATTGAAGGTATTAACCTCCACCTTTGATCCTGTTTTCCCTACATTCCTGCTTTGATTATACAACCCTGAAAGCAAAAAATCTAGTTTTTACATCTCTATGCAGGATGGATTTTTCTGTACCTCTGTCTGAAAAAAAGTATATTTTCCTTTGTCTCATTTCCCCCATATACCTATTATATCACTTATTTAATAATCTCTGTTTTTTCTTATTTATCTTTTTGTTGGATTTATCTTCTGATAGAGAGGTATTAAAACATCTTGTTACTAGTTAATATTTTAGCAGTGTCTCCTAGCAAGACTAATCTTTTCCTTTTTATATATTTTATTACACATAATTATTAGGTATATATATGCATAAATATTTAGCATTTTTATTTAAAGTTTTGAGTTCCAAATTCTGTCCCTCCCTTTCTCCCCTCCTCTCCTCCCTCCCTGAAACAGTAAGCAATCAGATGTAGGTTATGCATATGCACGTAAAACAGTTCCATATTAGTCATTTTCTACAAGAAGACCCAAATTTTAAAAAAGAAAGTGAAAATCAGCATGCTTCAGTCTGTATTCAAACAATATCAATTGTTTCTCTGGAAGCCAATCATTAGTCCTTTGGGGACTGTCTTGGATCATTGTATTGCTGAGAATAGCTAAGTCATCGCAGTTTCTGTGTACAATATTCTCCTGGTTCTGTTTACTTCGCTTTGCATCAGTTCCTGTTAAGTCTTTGCAGGTTGTTCTGAAATCATCTTACTTGTCATTTCTTATAACACAGTAATATTCCATTATAATCACATACCACAGCTTGTTTAGTTATTCCCCAATTGATAGGTATCCCTTTGATTTCCAATTCTTAGCAGCCACAAAAAGAGCTTCTATAAATATTTTATACAAGTAGTTTCTTTTCCTTTTTTGGATGTCTGGGATACAAACCTAGCAGTGGTATTGCTGGATCAAAGGGTATGCACAGTTTTAAAGCCCTTTGGGTATAGTTCCAATTTGCTCTCCAGAATGGATGGATCATTTCACATCTCCACCAACAGTGCAATAATGTCTCAGTTTTCCCACATCCTCTCCAACATCCAACATTTTCCGTTTTTGTCATATCAGCTAATCTGAGGTGGAACCTCAGAGTAGTTTTAGTATGCATTTCTCTAGTCAATTAGTGACTTAGAAAATTTTTCATAGGACTATAGATAACTTTGATTTCTCTGTCTGAAAACTGCTTGTTCATATCCTTTGACCATTTATCAATTGGGGAATGACCTGTGTTTTTATAAATTTGACTTAGTTCTCTACATATTTGAGAAATGGTGACTTTATCAGAGATAACCTGTTGCAAAATTTTCCCCAGTTTTCTGCTTTCTTTATAATTTTGGTTGAATTGGTTTTGTGTAAACACTTTTTAATCTTATATAATCAAGATTATCTATTTTACATTTTGTAATGCTATCTCTTATTTGGTCCTAAATTCTTATCCATAAATTTAATAAATAAACAATTCCATGCTCTCTTAATTTGCTTATGGTATCACCCTTTATACATAAATCATGCACCCATTTTGACCTTATCTTGGTATATGGTGTGAGATGTTGCTTTATACCTAGCTTCTGCCATACTGTTTTCCAATTTCCCAGAAGTTTTTGTCCAATAGTGGGTTTTGTTCCAAAAGTTTGAATCTTTGAGTTTATTATATACTAGAATACTATGGTCATTTACTATAATGTAGTTTGTACCTGATCTATTCCACTACTCCACTGCTTCATTTCTTGACCAGACTGTTTTGGTAATTGCTGTTTTATCATACAGGTTAAGATCTGGTATGGGTGCCTATATATGTAAAAGTGATATGTTTTCATTGCTTTAGTGGAAAGTATACTGGATTGGGAACTCAGCTGAGACTTGAGTTTGAATCCCCCTTGAGAGTAGGTGTGTAATTTTGGGCAAGCTGGGCCTTCGTTTCTCCACCTATAATGCTTATCTCATAGGATTGTAGTATAATTCAAACAAGATAATATATGTGAAGTGTTTTGCAAACCTATAGGCACTTGGGGATGTTGTGATTATTTTGAATAGAACCTTCTATCAAAATATAAGGTGCTTTCAGCTCAGAATACTTGTTGCAGACATGTGCTTGTTTATCTTTCAAGCTTTCTGCTTATATTCGTTTCTGTTGCATGTCATTCTGTTGCATCTCTTGCTTTTCAGAAGTCAACAGTGCCATGGAACATTTTAGACCAACATTTCCACTTCAATTCATACAAATCTTTATGGATTAAATGTCTTTCCTGTAAACAACATAATGCTAGGTTCTATTTTTTTTATCCATTTTGTAACCCTTCTCTCCCCCTCCTCGTACTGGAGAGTTCAATTCATATTTAGTGTTACAGTTGTTATATTTATCTTCTTTTTTTGTTGTTGTTCTTTGCTAAATTGCTATTCACTTTCCTAGAAGGTAATGAAATTTTCTTATTTTTTTTACGACTGTTAGTATACATTTAAGACCACTTTAAACAAATTCCTCTGTCTAATGCTAGATACGTTAGGTTGTTTAAACTCGACTTCTTTCCCAAAAAAAAAAGGACCTTCACTTTGGGATCTTCCTGGTCTCACCAATTCACCCTCCTGTCTTTCTTTCTTCCTTTCTTTCTTTCTTTTTCTTCCTTCCTTCTTCCCTCCCTCCCTCTCACCCTTTGTTCCTTCCTTCCTTCCTTCTTCTTTCCTTCCCTCCCTCCTTCCCTCCCTTCTTTCTTTCTTTCTTCCTTCCTTCCTTCCTTCTTTCTTTCTTCTTTCCTTCCCTCCCTTCCTCCCTTCCTTTCTTCCTTCCTTCCTCCTTCCTTTCCTTTCTTTCTTTCATCTGAAACATTTGGTTTGGCCAATACAGTACTCTGAAAGTGTTCACTTTTAGTTAGCAGCTGATTTAACTTGATTGGGGAAGCATGAATTGTTTTTAAATACTTACCTTTCTAACTTAGGAAATTAGTTATTCTTGAAATGCACATGACTGTAAACTTCTCAAAATCCAAATGATTTGAAAATGTACTTCTCTTGACTACCAAACTTGGTTTTGCTAGGTGAATAAAGATTCTAGGTCCATGGCTTTGCCATGAGAGGCTTATGTCCTATTCTCTCTTTTCTGATTATCTCTAATCTTCCTTAAGAAGTTCACTTTCAATCATAGAGATGTCCCTTGGTATATTATTCCTGTCTTTCTGTCTTTTTTGAAAGTTGAAGAATTTTTTAAATATCTCATTATATTATTAGAATTTAAGCATAATGTGTCTAGATGAGTTTGGACTTAAAAAATGTAAGGCTCTTATGAATTCTTTCTATATGTGAACTATAGCATGCTTTTATTCATTCTACAAATTTTTCTCAAATAGTTTCCTATATTCTAATGTTTATATTTTTTTATATTTCTAAATTTTCTGAGGTGTCAATAATTCTTAGCTTGACATTTTGATTCATTCTCCAAATTTGTTGTCTCTTGTATCCTTATTTAATTTCTTTTTCAGTACTTGGGTCATTTTCTGAACTTCCTTTTGTATTTTGTATATCTGTGTTGTCTGAAATTTGTTATTTGCTGTAATTATGGTTTGGACATGTCTCAAGTCACTTCCCTAGTAGTTTCGTTTGTATCTATTAGATTGAAGTTCCTTGAGGGCAGAGACTGTCTTTTGCCTCTTTTTGTATCCCCAGCACTTAGCTTAGTGCACATGGCAAGTGCTTCATAAATGTTTATTGACTGAATGAATACTGGAAAAAAATGAGACATATAGGTCATTCAACAGTTAAGAAAAAGCAGTGGAAGAATATTCAACAAAGATAGGTACTGAGAATTCCTGGAATTGATTCAGCTGAGCAAAGTTCCCTTACCTGAATTGCTCATCTTGATCAAACAGAAAAGCATCAGATTGCCACAGAAGCTGCTTTGTAGGTAATGAGAAAGTGATGTCAACAGTCAGACTTTAGTCCCATGAGCCCATCAAGACTTGAGGAAGTTCTTAATACCTTTAGAGAATAAAACAGCCCAACTCTCATGGGGGTTGGTAGGCTGATGAGGTTAGGTTATTGCTGCTACCACAGCTTTACTGTCAGTTACTAATTGATTTTACTGCTTTCCCCCAGATTTTCTATTGTATTCATCATATTGATCTTATTATTTTCTGCCAGTTTTTAAAGTATCTTTTAATTCTAGCATCTCTTTGTCCTGTATCTTTGAAATTTCTCTACAAAATCTTTTTTCTATTTGCTCTTATGATTTTCTTACAAATGTTCATTTTTAAGTTATTTCAATAAGCCATTTAACAACTTAAGGTCTTCTCCTGGGATATCTTTCAATATTTCTTTTTTTTTATCTCTAATTGTTTTAGTTGCATATATTAGTACATTACTTTGTTCATTTTCAGTTTTGTTGGATTTTTCTTATTTTTATATTGTTTTTAAGGGGATATTTGTGGAGTCTGGACCCTTCAGAACCTTTCATTCTATCATACTGATCGGAATGCCATTGTACTGTTTTCTAAATACTTACAACCACAAATTCCAATAACTTAATTATCCATTCTAGAATGATTTTAGGAATTATTATTTTCAACATATATGTGTATATATGTAATCTATCTACACACATGTATATGTTTCACTAGTGTGTTGAACCTTCACATCTTTTTTGAAAGTTGGGACTACATTCTTTCAACTCTGATATTTCTCCCAGATTGCTCAGTGATGTGTTGTAATGACCCTGCCCTATATTTTGATATTATATATTGCATATCCCCCAAAGGCCACCAGAGGGCAGAGGGGCAGTAATAGAGTGAAGGTCTGAGGGGAGTCATGGGATTTTAGAATTGGAAGGCATCATGTTGGTAGCAGAATTAAAGTGCCAGGCTTAGAGAGGAGAATTGTAGTTGTGAACTTGAAGTACCCGATCGTACCCAATGCCTGTCTAGGAGGCATATTTTTAAAAAGATGAATAAATTCACCATCAAGGGTAGAGGTGGCTAAGAGTACCTTGAATCTGCATCAGGAAGACTAATGAGAGAGAAAAAAAGGAAAGGGAGAGGTAGAAGTAGAATATAGAGGAGAGGGAGAAGAGGGAAAAGAAAAACTTTCAGGTTCTAGAGTCTCAAGGGTTTCAGGAAAATGAGAAAGGCATAAGGCTTCTAAAAATCCCTAAAAGCAAAGTATCTGTCCCAGGCACAAAGCTCCCATACTCATAGATAAGGGTTGAGAAAGCAAATTATGAAAGGCTGAGATATAGATGTCCTTGGCAGCTAAAGAATTACAAGTAAGGCCAAGATGATCAGGAGGAGAGAGAGAGAGAGAGAGAGAGAGAGAGAGAGAGAGAGAGAGAGAGAGAGAGAGAGAGACAGAGAGAGAGAGAGACAGAGAGACAGAGACAGAGAGACAGAGAGAGAGTGAGAGACAGAGACAGAGACAGAGAGAGAGGAAAGCTTTACTGTATTGGGTACATAGGATCAAGATATGACAAATAACAAACATTTTAGTACACATAGCAATACGGTAGGTCAATAGGGGAAATACAAAGTTTAAATAAGACAAGTTCCCCATCTTTGGGGAGCTTTCAGTTTAGTGACATGGTTTAACACCAACAATGTGGGTGGACCTATGTGAGGTTACTTACCCATATTTAAACTAAAACTGACTGAGAAATTATTATTATATATACTCTATCCTGTCTCACCTAGTTTCCCCTCTGTAGCTTTGTAATAAAGGAGAATAGCATCCTATTTTTAGGGAAGAGGGGGAAAGGATGGGCATGGTGATTCAGAGGCAATCCTACAAAGGAGCTGGGTGATAGGGAACTCAGGAAAAGAAAAGAGGTGGCAGACAGACCATTAGAGCAAAGGTTCTCAACTTTCATCAGCCTTAAGACCTTTGGAAGACCCAAAAGTACAATGGTTCTGGGATTTAATTTTGATCTTTTGGTGGCAAGAAAATACGTTGTCTGCCTTAGACAATAAATAAGCAAACATGTCTTCTGTTGATTGAATAGATAACTCCTCACAATACTGACTAACTCATACTGATTGATTCAGTTTTTGACACCCATCACCTTCTCAACTCCCTCAGCTGTCTCTCCCCTCTGATTGGACAGCTGGAAGGAGGAGTACTAAATTCCTCCCCAAACCTTCCTTTTTTGACAGATCCTGAATGTTCCAGGTAACTCTCCATTTTCCATCAGCAGGTCTGCTTGATTTCAACTCCCATGGAACGTTCCTCCCCTCATAAACATGGGGAGCATTCTCCCACAAATATACATATGTATGGCTTCCATGAAAAGAATGGACCTAAACTTGGATAACAATGGGAATAAATCATACATAGCAGGAAATCCACGTGGCCAGTGCTACTTTCTCTTTCAGGACTACTGTATTTTGAAGTCTCTTCTAGAGAAGCCCTTACAAAGCTCCAGTCTCAACTGCCAGGACTAGCACCTTCTTGAGTCCACAGCAGGTTCTCTTCTCTATCTCCAGACATTATGTTCCTTTAAGTTAGATCTGGCCTCAAGTGACATATCTATGCCTGTCTCCAATGTTTCTCTGCTCCTTCAACTATGCCTTGAATTCTCTCAAACTGACTCTCCAATTACTGGGTGAAGTATTTTCTTCTGGGGTGGAGTGGTAGGGAAGGTAGAGGGTGGTAGCTCCTAGTCTTAACTCGCTTTATTTATATAGACCCAAAGAACATGACTGATCATCTTAGGGGCTAAGCCTATCATGACGGTTTCTGTGTGATGTCAGTTTCTAAGACTATAATCCCATCAAGGTGATTGAAGAATTTGTTCACACCCCATTGTGGGATTGTAGGAAAATTCAGTATCTCCTTTACAAATAAAACACAGACTTATTTAAAAGCATGATTGAATTCATCAGATGATCATAGATTCAGACAAGAAAGAAACCTTAGAGAACAACTAGTCCAATGTTCTGATTTTTCAAATTTTTCAAAAAGAAGCAGATAATGAGCAGTAGAACCAAGATTGAAACCCAGGTACCATGAAATCACAGCCAGTATACTTCCACTTTACCATAAAACTTCCCTTAATTTCAAGTAGCTTTTAAAGTTATTTTTCAATCAACAGATATTTAAGTAATAACTCCTATCATGTGGGGGTCTTTATAATTTTTGTATCTTGAGAAAGGAATCGTCATGCTCCAAAAAGTTGAGAACCACTGTAGTAAAAGTGTCTTAGCTGTAGCTGTCTTAGGAAGGAGAGAAGTGGCACATCTAAGTCCACGCCATTTCTTTGTACTTGAATTTGTCTGTTTGTCCCTAATTCCTTCTTTTGAAGCTCCTTTTTTTTTTTTTTTTAAATCTGAGTTCATTAGAGAGATCTCCTGTGTAATGAGATTTGGTCTTTTGATTGGTTTCCCCTTTTAGTTCCTAATCAGGATCATTTATAATTTTGTCTTCAGAATTTGATTCTCAAGGAGTATGATCTACTCAAGCATGGGATCATATTTATCTTTTCTTCTCCAAAAAGCTCCTGTTTGCTTTGAATGAAAGTATTTGGGCTAATGTGGGAAGGTAATCTCCCTCTTTTGGAGGAAAGTGGAGCTGACATTTTTTCCTATTCCTTTTAGCCCTTTGGTTTCTCTTCCCCACTTAGAACAATCAGTTTGGAACCCCAGTGGATTTTTCACAGTGACCAAGACTCATAAGATCGTTGATCTAGACCAAGAAATGACCTAAGAAAAAATGTAGTCATAGAAAGAAGTCCAACCCTTGCCTCATTTTAGAGGTGAGAAAATTGAGACCAGTAGGAATTCAGTGACTTGTCTAAGGTCACACAGAAAGTATCAGAGGTGGAATTTCAACCCAGGTTTTCTGATTTCCCAGAATGACCCCTGGAGTTTCTTTCCTTCTTTCTTCTTTCCAAACTTCCTTCTATTAGCAAGTTCCAGAATTTGGGTTACTGCTACCTAATTTTGGTGTCTGGGCACCCCCCCTCCCCCCCCACTACCATCACCACTATCAACACTACCAACACCACCACCTCTGCTTTCTAGAACTAGATATCTATAAACCTTACTTAGCTTGAGACAACTGACCTGGGTCTTTTCCTTGGTCCTTATCCTACTATGTGAAAACAGTGTAAAACTCTTCTTTGAGGTGTGACCCAAAGCTCATAGTTTCTCTGGACTCCCACAGACCTAAGTTCATATCTCAGAGATATACCAGAAAATAAAGTTCTCTATTCAAAATATCAAAATCTGACTTCTTGGTTATATCTGAATCTGGATTGTTTTGTTTTTTCCTATAAGCATTCATTTTATTTACTACCGACATCGGGAATATGGAAAAAGTTTCAATTTATATTCACATAAAGAACAGAAAAGGGACACAAGTCAGTTCAGAAAGGAAATATACATATGCATATCTATCATCTATCTATCTATCTATCCATCTATCTACCTATCTATCCATACATATATACATACACACACATAAGTATATCCCACCTACTAGTGAATATTATTCCTCAACTCATCAGAATGGTTCCATTTTCCTTTCCATAAAGGAGGATTCATGATAATAATAGTAGAAATCTCAGTAGCCTGAACATCCTCTCATTATGGTTCTTGGGCAGCTACAGGCTCTGTAATTCAAAGGAATTGGAGTCCATTAATTTATTTTTAAAAATGTTATGATAACTTTATTTCAACCCAGGTTTCTTTTTTAATCCTATGTATTTTATTTTGTGCATTTAAAAACATTCACCAGATGGCCAAAAGGGGTTCATGACACCACATCAAGTCCCTTTTCTATATCCTTATCTGTTCCTTACCTTCTTTCCAGTGGGCTCACAAGCTACCCCCATACCTCTCTACTTCCTCTTTTCATTATATTCTATCCATTGCAATACCATTACCATTGGCTATCATGTATGCTTGTTATGTAAATGTTTAAAGGCTTCAATGACTAATTATTATAGAGAAATAGCTAAGGAACATGAATAACTTAAAGGCAAAGTTCCAGGCTTTATGAAGATTCTTTATCAGTTACTTTTCATCTTCCATAATCACTCATAGGGAACCAGACCTATGAGGGATTTTTTATTTTTTTCTTATACTCTCTCTCTCTCTGAAACTCAATAGATTGGATTAATTTTCCTCTCTAGCCAGTGGATTCAGCTTCGCAGAGCTATAGGTATCTGACTGCTTGAAAAATCTAATTCTCCAATCTCAGCTCTAAGTAAGTGAGCCCTATGTTTTGATAGGCAACACTCCTTTCTAAAATCCTATTGCAAACCCCTCCTGCCCATGTTTATTCCATTGTAAACTACTTGACCACTCTAGACCCACTGTCTTCACATCACAGTCAGGAAGGAATCATGGTACCACATAGAATCATAGAATTCTAGAAGTAGGAGGGATTCTATTTTTTTCCTTCTGAATTCAACACCAAAAAAAGAGAGAATATTTCCATATATGAAGAAAAAAAAGGAGAATTATTTGTGAAATCATACATCACCATTATGTACAGGTTGCTAAAAAAGGATATGATAAGCTTAATGTGTTATTTTCCAAGCTGTCCTTATTTTCTGTGTTTTTTTAAAAAATGATTAAATGATCCTCTTTTCTTTCCTTCCTTTTTGATGTTGTTGGTAATACTGTCCCTAACTCCCTTCTCCAAATTCCCCTGATAAAAAGAAAAACAATATTTATAACAAATAAGCACACTCAAGCCAAACAAATCTGTACATTTGTCACATCCAAAAATATATGGCTCATTTGCACCTTGAGTACATCATCTTCCTTGTTAGGAGGTGGACTGCATGCTTTATCATAGGTGCTCTGGAGTTTGGTCAGTCATTGCTTTGATCAGCACTCTTAAATCTTTCAAAGTTGATTTTCTTTACAATGTTATTATGGTACAAATAGTTTTACATCATTCAAATCTTTGTAGATTTCTCTGAAACTGATCCTTTCATAATTTTTTATGTCAAAATAATATCGTATTACATTAATATACCATAATCTATTCAACCATTCCCCAAACAATCTCTAAGTCTTATGAAACTTTTCAGTGTTTTTGGGAACTTGAAATGATCCATGTAGTAGCCACCTTATAACTTATTCCAGAAAAACTTGTTACATCAAGTACAAATCAAAGCTACTAAGTTTAATGTAATTATTACTTAATTACTTTGATGGATAATCAATTTAGATAATCCTTCCAATCAATTAGCAAGTTATTAATATCACTGGTCTGTAATACTACCACAAACTGCATACAGTGTCTAATACAGATTGCCACCTATCAATACCTTCTTATCCTTTGTGACTGTTGTCCCTTTCTTCCTGTACATCCTCCACAGGAAGTCCTTCTAACATTCTAGAGGCCTCTAGATCTTTTCAAACAGCTTGGGCTTTCAATGAAGCATGTGGGCTCTTCATCAGTTATTTCTCACTCTCATCACATGACCAATCCACTTCCTTTTCTCGTTATACTTTTTCTGATAATGTCTTTTGTACTACTTTTCTTGTGTCATTCTTTGTTGATAATATGGTTTGGCCTATTTATGTTCTTCTCCACTGTTCCTTTGATATTACACAACCTGACTTCTTTTGAGGATGTGGTTTTCCTTGACTTGCAGTCATATAGCCTTATTAGAAAAATACTGATGTTAAAAAGATAGGTTTTTGTTTCAGGAAAAAACTTGAATTATTAAAAGCACTGGTATGAAATGAGATAACAGTCATAAGGCATTTAGCACAGTGTTTGGCACATAGTAGGTGCTATACTAATGTTAGCTATTATTTTATTATCACAGTATCCCAAAAACAATTCAGTCCACTCTCCTGCTCTTGTTCAATTCTGGGTCCAATTCACTGTACTCCTGCAATGTCCAAGATACATGTACTAGCTCTACGGGTTGTCCATTCAGTTGCATATCATATTCTGAAAAATAGGCAATCTTCATCCGCTAGATTGTTCCTGTAGCTAAACTCTTTTGAGTGATTACAGATCTCATTTAGAAGACTTAGTCTTGTAGAACTAGAAATAATTAGCATGACGTCAACTGCAAAAAGGAGCATCTGAAGGAGCTCAACATGTATACAAAATCTTTCTAGCTTCAGAAATCTATGATGAACATCTCCAATGACAATGGCCAACACTTTTTGGGGAGCCTGGTTTATGTCTCCTTGGTTTATATGTCTCCCTGGTTTATGCCTTGCTCAATATCAGTCATCAGACTTGTCACACTTTTCTGTTAAGAAATTTTGTATAATTTCAGCATATTCATGGGAGATTTGTTGAAGCAGGGTCTTCAAGGAAGCATTTTGTTCTACCAATAAAATCCATTTCAAAAACCATGAACAGCCTAAATACAGTGGCATCTTGTGTTCTTTACAACTTCACAATGACATGATGGCAACAATGTGCCCTGCGGTAGAATATCAGCCTATTGACAAAGCCTGCCTGTTCCCTTCTTGTATTTCCATCAAGTTTCTCTTGAAAAGCATGTAAATTATTATCACAAGATTTTGTAGAGGTGAGAAACTAGGCAGATGATTTGGTACTTGTTGGTATTTTCTCTGCCACCATTTTGGGGTAATAACAACGTCTTTCACCCCCCAGTATTTAGTATCATCCTCCTTTTCAGATAATAATTCCTGGGTTGGATTATGTTGCGTATTTATTATTTTTAGAGTCATACCTTAAAGTCTTTAAATATGAGATAGGAATACACACACTGAGAGACAGATATTACTTTTTACATGACTAAATATCACTGTAGTCTTTCTAGCTTATCTTTCCCTATTTCTGATAAATGTTGCAGTGAAAATATAATCTTACACCTAGAAGAATGAAATTACTGCTGTGACATGAAAAGCTTTAGTTTATAGCTTTCCTTTCCTTCTCTTAGTTGCTTCCTCATGTTGGTGTTGTTCTCCTATAAGGTAACAAGGGTCACCTTTCTCCAACTATTAACTCTGAAAGATTCATTAGGTAATTGGGCTAGGAAAGTATGACTTTAATAGCAGTTTTTCTGAAGGACATATTAATATTGAAAATTGTATCCTTTTTACACTTCTCTGAGTTCTGTGCTATATTTCTGAATTCCAACTTTCCTGCCTAAAGCATACTTTAAACAACTCTTTTTGTTGTTCTTTGTTGTCAGAAGGTTAAACTGGTGATAGAGTTAACATGTAGTCAGCATAGTTTGGGAACTTAGAAAATTTGAGGGCTGGAGTATGTGTGGAGTGAGGTCCATGGAGAAATTTCAAGGGACACATGAACTTGGATGGGGAAAAAAATTACATCTTTATTTCAATATAATTAGCTTCCTTTGTAATCCTGCTTTTTATGTATTTAAAAACATTATTCTGAGAAGGGATCCACAGTCTTCATCAGGCGACTAAAGTCATCCATTGTATAAAAAAGGTTAAGATCTCTTGTTCCAGTCCAATCCCCTCATTTTATAAATGAGAAAGCTGAAACTCAGAGAAGGTGAATGATCTGTCTGAGATCATATAGCTGATTAGAAACAGGGCCAGTTTTAGAATCGAGTCCTTTCACTTTCTAGTTCACTAGTTTTTCCACTAAAAGAAACTACTTTCTGACTGCTAGCTACTGTATTTTCAACTCCTAGACTACTTCTGAGCGTAAGTAATCTATAAAACTTTAGGGATAATTAAAATGTTTCAATTGCCACTTGGCCTGGGGATAAATAATATATTTAGTGGAACTATAAATAAACTTGTGCTTAACTTTCTGTATACACTTAGCTTCTGGCCTTGCCATACCTGAAATTCCTGAGCCCAAAGCCCTAGGGACAGCAAAGATCTCACCTCTCTAGAGATGTGGGTTCCTCAGTCAACATTGTTGTAATGTGATTCCTGTGAAGTTATAAATATGCACTATTTGGGTAATAACTAATATCTTGCTCAGTGCTTTATTAACATTATTTATTACCATTCTCAAAAAAATAAATTCCTAATAGTGATTAAGCACACCTAGAGGATTGTTGGAGTGTAACTTTTATCTTTTCCTTTCTGGTGGAAGACATTTCAAAGTAAATAATATTTTGAAGGGAGAGAAAAGTAAAAATCTTTATTTCTAATGGACTGGGCAAGTATGTGTGCTAGCTGTAGCATAGAACAAAAGGTCAAACGAGGCCCAGTTCAGCCAAGTGACAATCTGAAATAGTCATGAATAAAATGCAGAGAGGGCATTGTGCAAGCTGTACCATGCAATGGGGCTTGCTAGAGGATTTGTATGGGGGGGTGGTGGTGGTGGTGGTGATATAAATGGTAACACAGAACAATGCCTTTTCATTGTCTGCAGAACACAAGTCCTAAGCTTTTTTGTCCAGATAGGCTGTGTTGGTTAGAAATCCTGTGGTCTTTTATTCAGGGAGTGTATACATCATGGTCATTTATTATTTTTTTTCCCCTTTGAGTCCAGTTTTGTGATTTCATCTCTATGGAGACTTTCCATCTAGCTGAAGCTCCCATGAACTAATGAAGATTGGCAACCCATCTGTAATTTAGAGTGCTAATGGAGTTTGAGAAGCTATGGGTTTAGTTAGGTCCTTTCTTTGTCACTTAACATGTAGGGGTGACAGTGGTGATTCATTTAGCTCCCCTGGGGCTCAGTTTTCTTATTTATAAAATGAGGAAGCTGAAATTCAGAGAAGTTGAATGATCTGCCTGAGATCACACAGCTAATTAGAAATAGGGCCAGGTCTACAACTAGGTCTTCTTGCTTTCTAGGTCAGTAGCCTTTCCACTAGAAGAAACTACTTCATGGCTGCTAGCTAGCTCACTGTATTCTCAACAACTATACTCTCAAATGACTAGATAATCTCTGGGGTCTTCCAGCTCTAAATCTATGATTCTATAAATCAGAATGGGCAGCTAGGTGTTGAAGTGGATAAAGTGCTGGGCCTGGAGTCAGGAAGACTCATCTTCCTGAATTTAAATCTGGCCTTACTTACTAGCTGTGTGTCCCTGGTAAGTAATTGAACCCTGTTTACCTCAGTTCCTCATCTGTAAAGTGAGCTACAGAAGGAAATGGCAAACCACTGCAGTATCTTGGCCAAGAAAATGGGGTCACCAAGAGTTGGCCATGACTGAACAACAAATGAATTAAAAAGTCTGAGTTACTTAGAGGTTAAAAAAACAAAGAAAACTTTTCCATGGTGATATAGATATTACGTGAGAGAAACAAGATATGAACATAGGTCTTTCTAACTTCTAGGTGGGCCCTCTTTTCACTTTGCCATCTTGTACCTCTATTATGTGATCAATTTTGTTTTAATGCTCATTTGGAAGACTATTCTTTCTTAGGCTTCTTCTTGTGTACATGTACATGGAAAGATTTGTTTATCTATAAGCACCTGTTCTTCTAATGCCCAGACAGAGCACAGTGTTTGACAAGTCTGTCTTAGCATATGATATGTTAGGTGGGAATGAGTGTAAAAGTCAGTCTGTATTCATCAAAGCTCCCTTTCTTGGAGTGGTGGTGTGTGTGTTTGTGTCTTCTCAAAAGTTTGTGAATGATCATTAACAGTAATCTAGGTCACTTGATCAAGTTGTTATTTCTGGGGCTGTGATTACTTTCTGAGCCTAGGGTAAGATGACAAGTTCTTAGCTCCACTCAAACTCAGCCTGGGATTAAGCATACTATAAAGAAACTAATACCCAGCTATTAAGGAAGTTCTAGCCTAGGGAATCCTAGGATCATAAATTTACAGCTGGAAGGAAAGTGAGAGCCCATTCAGTTCAAAACCCTTTATTTTACAGATAAGGAAACTGAGACTCAAAGAAATGAAATGATTTATCCAAGGTCACACTGGGATAAAGCGTATGCCTGAAACCAACGTTATTATTGCAATCAATAAGGAAAACCAAACAGTATAGCTGCTTTAAAAGACTGGCTTGCAGCTTCCTGAAGTTACCTCTATATTCTGTTACTTTATTTTCTGTCATAGCCTAACACCTCTCTGCCCTCCCTTGAGATACTTGGCCTTAGGCAAGAAAAGCAAAGTAGGCAGGTGGAAAGAGCTGGGACCTAGAGTTGAGAGAGATTCAACCTCTGACAATTAAGGAAGCTCAAACTCTCCAGTCCAGTTTCTTCAGTTGTAAAAATAGAGATAATAACAGAGAGGGTTGTTGTGAGGATCAAATGAGGTAATGTAAACGTATTATTTAAGGTGCAACATAAACAAATGACCAGCTATTATTATCCTTCCAGATCACAGATGCTGCTCAGTCTAATTCTGGCTTTTTTAAACATATAGGGAATTCAACAGAGCCACAGGGCAGCCTTATAGCTTCAACACCATAGGAGAAAAAATAAGATGTTAATTTAAATAAGAACTGTTTATCAAGGAGGTTGCAACATCTGTTTAAAATGGTAGAACATTTCCAGAGTAATAATATTGTTATCATCAATATTTAATATCTACTTCACACCATGAGCTTCACAAACTTCAGATTAAAATATCTCTTCTTTCCAGCTGGGCATATGGCATAGCTGCCACTATATTTTTAAGGACTATTAAACTCCTCTAAGTTTAAGATGTTGGCTAGCTCAGTCCCAGGTACGAGAATCTATATTTAGGTAAAATAGATCGGAAAGGGATTTGATTTGCGTTGATAGAGGAAATGTCCACTTTGACGAAGTTGGTCTATTTAAGTATTAATAATGTGAATTTCGTAGGAAGGTGATGGCACTGTTGTGGTTGTGTTTGTCCTTTGTTCTCGAAGAGGACCATGCAGCTAACTTTGATTTGAGTGAGGAAGAGCTGTTCAAAGTCACCAACCTCACCTTCTTCTCCTGAGCCATCTGGATCCATTGGGCTGATATTCATCAGGAAGACTGGAGATGGCCCAGGATGCAAGGTGAGGCTAAGATCTTATCACATTCTCACTTTGAATGAGATACACCCATTCAATCAATAGCCTTCTTTAAGTAGTTACTCAAGGGATGACCCCTTTAATAAAAAAAAAAATCAAACTGGGAGGGGAAGACCCTCACAGGGTTCCTGAGTAAAAGAGAAACAATTACTATTTAGTTATTACATTCTCTCTGTGCTAGGTGGGGGGTGGGGGGACTTGCACACTTCAGTGAAAAGAGTGCAGGATCTGAAATCTGAGGACCTAGGTTCAGAGGCTGGTTCATCCACTAACTGCCTATAGTGTATGTCAGGGCAGTAGGTGGTGCAGTGGATAGAGCACCAGTGCAGGAGTCTGGAGGACCGAGTTCAGATTTCACCTCAGACACTTGACACTTACTAGCTGTGTGACCTTGGGCAAGTCACTTAACCCCAATTGCCTCATCCTGGGTCATCTCTAATCATCCTGATGAATGTCTGGTCACTGGATTCAGGTGGCTCTGGAGAATGTGGGGTTGGTGACCTGCACAGCCCTCCCTCACTCAAAACAAAGTCAAGTGCAAGTCATGTCATCATTTCTCTGATGGCATGGTCTTCTTCGGCAATGAAGGATGAACACACACATAGTATATGTCACTTGACCTCTCTGGACCTCAGTTTCCTCCTGTGAAAAAAGAGGAAATTGGACCGGATGATTTCTAAAGGGCCTTTCCAGCTCTCACTGATCCCCTTGTTTATCAGGTACCACAGTTAAAATCAAAGAAATGCTGCTTTTATAACTGCAAGGAGATGACTTAGAGAGCAGTTCCAGTCGTTGTTGGCTGGTAAGAGCAAAGCAGGTGTGGAGGTGGCCTGAGTGGCAGCCGCTGCTGCCCAGAAGAGCCAGGGCCAATATACCGGGGTCTGACGGCTCTCTTTACCAAGATGGCTTCGGCCGCAGGAAAACAACGTGGGCGGCCATCTTGGTAAAGGTCTAGGTAGGCGGACACTAAGGTCACTACCCGCCAGAGTGAGTAAGGGGCGATCAGGGTCGCAGTGAGGCGCGGCCACGGCTGGCATGGTGAGGCTCCGGGCGCTGGGCAGCTGCCTGGGCTTGCTGGCTCTCTGGGCCACCAGCCGCTCCGACGCGAGCCGTGCCTGGATGAAGAGGTATCTGATCCTCAGGGGGGGAGGCTGCTGGGAGCTGGCAAGCAGGGTGGCGTGCGGGGCGCTGGAGCCCGGAGGCAAGACGGAACCTGGGCGGGAGGAGGAGCGCGATGCCGAGCCGGAGCGCGAGCCCGAGCCGGAGCCGGAGCGCGATCCCGAGCCCGAGCCGGAGCGCGAGCCCGAGCGCCTGCAGGCCAAGATCTTTCAGCCCGAGAGGTGAAGATGCGCTGCGCTGCGCTCTAAAGCGAGGGCAGCCCTGCTCGCTCAGCCCGCCCCTCTTTCGTCCCCTTCCCGGGAGAACCCCTGAGAACCGAGCCTGAGTGGGGAGCGCCCCAGCCCTCCCCCCAATTCCCCTCTTTCTCGGGGTGGCTTTTGATTCTTCAAGACTCCGGGGTGCGTTCAGCTTTCGGATTTCACCAGACTCTTCCCACCTCCTTGCTCTCAGCTCTCTCCCGCCTCCAGACCTTTGCTCTCCGAAGGGAGCAGCCCGCATGCCCCAAGTCTCTGCAAAGTAGGGCAGGCTAGGGGGTGGGCCTGAGCCTTGGGTTTCATAGGTTATTAAAAAGCCCCAGTTCGTCCCCCGGCTGCTGCAGGTTGCGGTCGCTGCCGCATCCTCTGCCACTGGGAAGATAACATTTACCGAATTTTTTTTTTTTTGGAAGGTATCCTGGAGAATAATCTTTTTTTTGGGGGGAGGGTCGCAGACCCCATCTGGATTGTGGATTTAGATCTCCTCTGCCTTGGAAAACACGTAGGTGTTTCTTTTAAAAATTATTTCTGGTAGAATGAATTGACATCTACAGAGCACCCACACCCCTCACCCCACCCCTCCCCACCCCACCCTCTAGCACTGGAAATCTATTTCTGCAGGTCTTTTGGTTACCCAAAAAGTAACCGTGGAATGGAAAGGAGAAGCGAATGAATGGAGTTAAGGGGGCGGTGAGAGATTCTTCTTTTCCGAGTTCTGTGTTCTTTTTTGGGGGGTGGGGGGGCGGTGCTACTGGAGTCTTTGTAGACAATGTATTCACATCAGACTTTTTTTCCCCTCTGGACGGAACTTGCTCTTGTTTCTTCCCTGGGAGCTGAGGGAAATTGATCCCCTGTCACAGGCTTGTGTTTGATACTTTGTCTCCCCAGCGGGGTGTGAGAGAATTAGGAAATTGACCAAAGTTCGAACACTGTGGAGCCTTGGAGCCCGTGCCCCGACCGCTGCTGTATTTTCTTTTTACGTTCTTGAGCAGGACGGCCCCGCTGTATCTAACCACGGTATAAAACTCTAGTGTTTGCTTTGGATTAACGTGAAGTAGCTGGTATTTTATGGTGGCTGATAGTTTGTTCGTGAAGTCATTCCTGAGTTGAGATGTAAAGTGCCCATTTCTTGATGAAAATGAATGCTTCGTAGTCTCATTTCTACCTTTTTTTTTTGCAGTTGCTGTAATTTTGATTTAGCTCCGCGAAAATATTAACATGTGGTAGCATTGTTCAGGAAAGGAAGTCATATAATCTTTAAAAAGAAAATGTTTCCTGTTTTCTGGAGCATTTGTGCTTCAAGGAAACCCCAAATCGTTGATAGAAATTAAGAGCAAAGGTATTTATTTAATATAAAATGTTAAGGGCAAGCTTGGGGAATGTGAACAGCTTAATTACAAATTAAAATATTTGTAATTTTTAAACATTTTATATGCCATATACTAAATGTTTTCTTGTAGTAAAGATTTTAGTAGTCTCTTTAGGAGATAAACATGTTTTGTGGGTTTCTGCTATATTTATCTCCCCTTGTAATACCAGGCAACATTTCACCAATTTTGGATTACAGCCTTTGGAGAAAAGTTATGTACATTTTAAAAAGTTGATTAGTTCAGGCCTATAATTAGATTTTTTTTAAAAACAATCACTGGATTTTGGTGTTACTTTATTGCTGTACATAAAATTAGCCTTGTACATTTGAAAGAATTTTGGTTACTTAGAGGCTTAGACAAGTGAGTGAATTTTGAATGAGAATTGAACACTGAGTTTAGTCTAGACTTGGTTAAGTGAGGCTTGATTAAAATTATTTCTCCATTCTTACCTTGTTTTCATTTTGCTTTTTTCATGTGTTAAATGCCCCTCCCTACTTCTCCTTTATATAAATAAACATAGAATACATGCGAGAAACAACATAAAGGTATATGGGTTTATATTTAATTGGACTAAAGTTTTAAAACCACTTCATTGTCATGACTCTTTCACACAGCACATAAGGCATGTGATTAATCATTGAAGAGCCTGAAGGCAAGTGGGAGTGTAAATAAAAGTGGGAAAAAAAATTAATTATGCTTGCAATATGCAACATATTTTGTTAAATGTTTAATTCTAACAACTGTAATACTAATGAATGCAATATTACCTGTGACATTTTATAGTCTATATCTAAACCTTTTATTGATATTCTTTTCAGTCATACCTAGCTTCAGCCACTTGCAATCTATGCCTCCTTAGGAAAATCGCTTCTCTTCTGTTTCCTCAGTTTCCTCATCTGAAAAACAATGGGATTGGACTAAATGATCTCTGAGGTTCCTTCCAGTTTTAAACCTATGGGCTTATAACTTTAAATGACTAGATTTGTATATTAGTACAGAGGCAATAGGGAGGGAGCCAGAGCAGGTAGGCAGTGCAGTAGATAGAGTATGGGTCTGGAGTTGGAAGACTCACCTTCCTGGATTCAAATCTGGCCTTAGACAGCTATTTGCTTGTGACCCTGGGCAAATCACTTAACCCTGTTTGCCTCAGTTTCCTCATCTGTAAAATGAACTGGAGAAGGAAATCGAAAACTGCGCTAGTATCTCTGCCAAGAAAACCCCAAATGGAGCCACGAAGAGTCAGACATGACTGAACAACGTTAAAAGTAGGGAGCTGTTGGAGATGCTAGGGTGGCAGAGTGATGCATTCTAATTAATTCTTAAAGGGTGAAATTTTGATAGCTATGTGGAAGATGGGTTAAAGAAAGAAAAGAATGGAAAAAAAAGCCCAATTAGGAAGTTATTTTGATAGTACAAATGAGAGATGATGAATGAGTGGAAGAAAGGAGATAAATTCTTGGTTTACTCTCAGTTAAGCAGGATGAAGTCTTGGTCAGGAAGAAAAAAGCACCAAGGATCTTGCTTGTTAAAATAGGTAATCCTTAAAAAAATTGTGATACCATAAAAGTATTATGCCCATATATAATATTCTGGGCCTGAGATGTTTATCAGCTTTCTTCTTTAGGTTTAGATGCAAATAAACTTTTCATAATGCTGTAGAAGAAACATCTATAATTAAGAATAACATTAACATCCCTGTTGCGATCAATTACTCAAAACTAGTCAGCTTTGAGTCCCCATCTTGGCTGTAGTCTATTTAATTCACCTATGTCCCCAAACTAACTAAAAAAACACGAGGTAAAGTAAAATATAGTACTTCTTTCTCAATGGAGATCATTTTACTAAAAAGTATCTCTAGAAAAATAATTATTAGAAGTAATTAATACCAACTGAATTAGTGTCTAATATTACTCCACAAAATTTATAATGCATGAAGTAGGAAGTAAAAAATGAAAACCCAAATAATTGTAGACAGATAAAATTCTCTTTCCTCTAATTGTTTACTGTCTGGAGATGAACTTCTTTTAGGCAATTTAGTGGAAAATCTAGATTTTTTTTCTACTTCAGTCATTACCGAGCATTTTAGCTAATGAAGTTGCCACTTAACTTTAGTTTAATCATCTAAATAAGAATTTTTTTATCATTTCACATAGATGCCATATAACAATTTTTGGCTGAAAGAGGCTGTCATTTACACTATGTCACTCAATTTTATATAGAAATTAGATTCAATAGCAGTTAGAATCATAGGATATTGAGGTCCTGGAAAGGGAATTTATCAATTAGATAATCCAGGGCTTCTTACCATGGGGTCTGTGAATCTTTTAAAAAATATTTTGGTGAGCATTTCAGTATAATCTTATATATGCTATTTTATGCATTTAAAAACATCATCCTAAGAAGGGTTCTGTAGACTTCACCAGAATGTCAAAGGGATCCATGACACAAAATAAGTTAAGAACCCATGATCTAGTACAAACCCCAGTGTCTAGTTGTGTCTGGCACTTAGTAGGTCCCTAACAAAAACTTGTTCAATCTGTCTGAATGTTAAAGACTTCTTTCTGCCCTGCATCAGTGCTATTTTTGGTAGTCAGTAAATATCTAACTTCAATGCACATATTGAAATGGTCAAACTAGGTTACATTAGGACTTTGCTATAAGTAAAATTTAAGCCACAAAATATGCCATTTTTAATGAGTTATCATTCTTTTAATTGAAACATAATTTCATTGAAGTTTTTAATCTTGTAATTATTAGTCCAACTGAAGTAGCTTAAGACTGATTTGCAGCATCTTAAAGAAGATTGCATTTTTAGTTAAATATAAATATATGCATCACAAATATATTATTTGATGATGACAAATGTATTTATATGATACTCTGAAGGTATTTCTTAGTTTTCAGTGCCTTATTAACAATTCTGGTGCTCATCTAAGGGGTCATGCATTTCATGAACTGATAATGAGGCTTCTTTGGGAAAACAATGGAGACATATACAAGATTCCCTGCACATTTTGCTTTTAAATCAGTGAAATATAAAATTAACTATTATATCTATTACTGTTCTCTCCCCATAATTTTTTAAAGTAGAACTATCTCTTAATTAACTAGAAATAGTCCCAGAGTTTTCAGTCTCCTTTTTAGAAATGTAGAAGCCTTGAAAAATTCAATAAATATAATTTTCTGATGGAATGAATGATCAGGTGGCTTCCATTCAATGAAAATGACCACTTGGCTTTTGGTTTAAACTTTGTTTTTTCACCTTTCATATAGAAATGATTAACATTTCAATTGAGTAAATATCCTGCCTCAGACACTCATTAGCTTTGTGGTCTTTGGCAAGTCATGAAACGGTTCTCAGTCTCAGTTTCTCATATGTAAAAATGGGGATAATAATATCACCAACTTTCCAGAGTTGTTGTGAAGATGAAATGAGATCATATTTGTGAAGCAATTTACAAAAGCCTTCAAGTACTACATAAAAAGGAAAGAAAAACCCAGAGAAATATTGATGCACGAGCAAGCATGCTGTTCAGAACTCATCTTTTTACATCATATTTACAATAAGTATTTTAAATAATGTTGAAATAGTTTTATATTTTTCAGAGCGCCATGGAATTTAGATCTAGATGGGACTTCTAGATAGGTTTATTCGGTGCTAATCTCGTTTTACAGATGAGGAAATGAATTCTCATTTAAGTAACTTGTGTAGCAGAATGAGGCATCAAAACCAGGTCCTGTGACTTCAGACCCTGTGCTCATCTTTCTAATACACTTTGTAGTACACTAATTACATTTTCTGATACACTAAGATGTCTCTTTTTGTAGGATCTGGAGATTATTGGTTAAATCCTCGTTACTATGGGATATCCCTCTTGTGACTTGAGGCTTTTTACCTAATTTCCTCATATGTGTAGCTTCATAGAATTGGGAGCTGAAAGTGACTATAAGAGAAATCTGATCCAAATTTCCTATTTTATAGGTAAGGAAAATGAGGCCCAGAAAGTTTAAGGTGACTTCTTCAAGATTTCTGGAACAGTTATCCAATCTGTTGTATTCTTTCTGTCTTCTCTACTCAGAATCACCAAAGATTTATCTTGCTTTTGTGGTCTGTCAGTCAACGAAGCTTTTTAGTTAGTCAGGATTTGGCAAAGTATTCCTGAAGATTTATGATTGATTCCCCTATTGAATAACTGAAAAAACCAAAACAAAACTTTGCATTCAGGGAAGGGAGGGGAGAAGTGCTGGGGGCTCTCAAATCCACCCCCCTCTCTTTTCTTTTCTTTCACTGTCAAACTGCTGTTGAAATTCAAAGGGGCCAGTCCTGTGGGTGAGGCCAGAGCTATTGGCCAAATGCCACCAGCTTTCAAATCTAACGATTTATTAAATAGAAAACCTATTTTCCTTATGTATTTATTGTACCAAGCTTAATACACATATTTGTTTGGGGTGGGGGGGGTTGGCATATCTTGCAGCATTTTTTAAGAGCCTCCTTTGCATTCCAGTCATTATACCATGCTATTCAAATAGGAAAAAAGAAGCAGTACCCTAAGCACCAAGTTCTTATATAATTAAGCAGAGCCAGGGACTGTGTCCTCTGGAGGGTTTAGTCACAATCTCTTATTTGTTTTTACTTCTCTTATAGTGTGCCGCCCAGCAGGTGACCTTTTCCAAACAATTAAGTAAGAACCTCCAAGGAAGGGTGTGAACTATAAGTGTATTTAGCAGTTGGGGCCAGTATTTAATTTCAGTTTCAGGTCCTGCTTTCTCTAGCTGCTTATTGGATGTGATTTCTAGGTCTTGGCATCCTTTCTTTCCACTGCCAGGATTGCCCAGATGCCACTACTGTTCTTTTCTTTGTCTTGTTAGGATGCAAATACTACTGGAAGAAGAGAAGCATTTTAAGATTTATGGGTCCTATGGACCTGCCTACATATCTTCCTTTTAAATTTCAGATGCGACCTCTTTTGTGTAGCCTACCTTAAAGGTCCTCTGCTTGGAATTTTATTATACATGAGAGGTTTGGACAAGATTTGTCTTATAGTCTCTTCCATTTCCTAATCCTATGAAGCAACACACATTTGAAAATGGAAGTAAAAACCTCGAATCTCAAAAGGGTCACCCCATAGGAAAGAGGTTCCTAACTTGGATAAAAGTCATACATTGTGTGTGTGTGTGTGTGTGTGTGTGTGTGTGTGTGTGTGTGTGTGTGTGTGTGTGTGTGTGTGTTTTGTGTGTGTGTGTGTTTGGGAGGGTGGAGGGAGCTTTTTTGCTGGAGAATTAAGAGGATGACAATATTCTTTTCAGATAGGGGGTTTATACCATAAGGAAGTCTTTTGTTTTCCTTTAGGATAATCATTAAAAAAATTATATTATCATATAAAGTTTTGGGAAAGCATATTTCCTAGAAATGACCATGAGGTGATGCAGTGTGTGGCACACAGCTATTTTCTGTTTTCTTTGAGCAAGAAAACACTTTAACCATGAGGCTTCTAGGAGGTTGGGAGTCTCATGGTGAGTCCAGAATAGATAGCAAAGGTAGGAGGGTTAATGTGGTATAATGGGAAGAACGCCTGATTTGAAGGCAAAGGACTTGATTTGTATTCTAGTTCTGTGTTGTTGCTGAGTCGTTTCAGTCATGTCTCTTCCTGATCCTATTTGGAGTTTTCTTGGCAAAGATAGTGGAGTGGGATGTCATTTCCTTCTCCAGCTCATTTCACAAATGAGGGACTGAGGCAAATAGGGCTAAGTGACTTGCTTAGGATCACAGAGCTAGCTAGTATCTAAGGCCAGATTTGAACTTATGTCTTCCTGACTCCAGGCCCAGCCCTCTATCCATTGTACCACCTACTTCTACTACTTATTACTGTTATAACTTTGGATGTCAGCCTCAAATGAAGGACTTAGAAAGATCATGTGTAAGTTTTCTTCAAGTGTGAAATCTTTTAATTTTCATAAAAGGTAGGTGTTCGAGGACATGTACTATGGAAGAGTTGGGTAACTCTAGTTCCCATCCTCTCATTTCCTCACAGAATAAATTCATTATTTTGTCAACTTTTTGTGATTTCATCTGAGTGGATCCTCCTATCACCCACAAGTGCAGATGCTGACTCTTCTATCCCTTTGTAAACAGTTTAGAGTTGCTATGGCTGAAAATCTTGTTCCTTGTGCCATACCTAAGGATGTTTCTCACTGAATTTCAATAGGTTGTCCCTGTCCCTGTATTTATAATCTCTTTCGTCTTTGGTAGAAGATGCCCAAGCTTGTACTCCACTGGCATAGTCTCTAAATTATTCCATAGACACCTCTACCTGGATAATGTTCCTCAAGCATTTGAAACTCAACATGTCTAAAACGGAGCTCAGTGTTTTTCCCCTTAAACTCTTTCTCATAACCAGTCTGTTCTGTTCAAGGTATCACTATCATTTATCCAGGTTTGTAATTTAAGAGGTTATTCTTGACTCTTTACTCACTCTCCTCTACTTCCCAGTATCCAAACAAGTACCAAATCTTGTCTGCCTCCTCAAATGATCTCATGTATCCATCCTATTCTTTTCACTTCCACATAACCACCATCAGCCCAGGCCCATACTTCTCACTTGGTCTATTGGATCATTGTCTCAGAGCTTTTGCAGAGACTTTCCCCGTGCCTGGAATACTCTTCTTCTAACCACAGTGTCTAGAAACTCCTAGCTCCCCTTTAAGGTTCTACTCAAGCTCCACATCATTCATTGTCATTCTAATCTGTCTCCCATCATCCAGTCTGTCCAATCTCTAACCCAATCCTCCCCACTGCTACCAAATTGATAATCTTAAAGCCCAGGTACAAACATGTCACTCCTCTGCTCAAGCAGCTGAAGGCTCTTGATTGCCTTAAGACTAAAAAACAAAGTCCTCTGTTTGACATTTAAAACCCTGCACAATGTGTCTCTGGTTTATCTTTCCAGCCCCATTGTATCTTACTCTCTCCTTTACAAACTACATTCCAGCCAAACTGACTTGCCTCCTGTTTCCATGCATGACATTCCATTGTCTGTCTCAAAGCCTTTGCAAAGACTGTCCCCCATGACTAGAATGCTCTTCCTTTCACTTCTGTGTCTTGGAACTTGAACTCCCTTTGAGTCCCAGCTTAAATGCCACCTCCCTCAAGAGTCAGTTAATAAACATTTTTTAGTGTCTACTGCGTGCCAGACATTGTACCACTGTATGCCAGACATACAAAGAATGGCAAGAGACAATCCTATCCTCAGAGAGCCCACAGTCTAAGGGGGAGACAACATGAAAACCACTATGTACAAACAAGCTATATCCAGGCTAAATTGGAAATAACCAATACAGGGAAGGTACTAGGATAAGGAATTTTGGGAAAGGCTTTGTATAGAAGGTGGGATTTTGTTGTGTTTGTCCTTCATTGCTGAAGAAGACCATGCCATCAAAGAAATGATGACGACTTGCACTTGACTTTGTTTTCAGTGAGGCAGGGCTGTGCAGGTCACCAGCCTCACTTCTCCTCCAGAACCATCTGAATCCAGTGACCAGATAGTCCTCACGATGACTGGAGATGACCCAGGATGCACTGGGAGACCTTGGGCCCTTTAGGCCAAGGTCTGTTCAGGTACTCTCTTAGGGTGAGGTAATGTCCATTCATTGAATATGCCTGTTTAAGAAGTAGCCAGGGCATGGCCCCTTTAATGAGGCAAAGAAAAGAAAGACTTCAGGCTGGGAAGGAAACAGCAACAGTTGCTATTGATAATCACTCTAAATCCAGGAGGATCCAGAAGAGCACTTAGGCAGGGGCCTACTGTTGTTCAGTGTGTGAGCTTCAGAGTGTAGTAGGTTTAAGGTTTGGGGAAAGGGAAGGGAAAAGGAAAGGGGAAAAAGGAACAAAGAAAAAGGAATCTAGCCAGTAAAACCCAAGTTAACTGGACATCTTCTGGCCATCCAAATTTACCTTCCTTTAGACAGGAGAAGGAAGGGGAGAGGGAAACAGACAGGAGAGGAGGAACTGAGTTACCCAGCTAGCTAGGTCCCTGTTCAGGCAGCTGTGTCTGCTCACAGATTGTTGTGTTTGTCCTTCATTGCTGAAAAAGACCATGCCATCAGAGAAATGGTGAAATTTTAGTTGGGAGCTGAAAGACGCCAGCAAATCTAGAAAGTAGAGATGAAGAGAGAGGGCATTCCAGGCATGGGGGATATGTTAGTGAAAATGCCTGGAGTTGGGAGATGAAGTATCTTTCTTGAGAAAGAAGGAGGCTAGTGTCTGTGGGTCACAGAGTATGTAAAGTGTAAAGGCGTGGAAGGTATAAGAAGACTGGAAAGGTAAGAAGGGGCCATGCTGTAAAGAACTTTGGACACCACACAGAGGATTTTATATTTGGTCGTGGAGGTGATGGGGACCCATTGAACTTATTTGTGCAGCGTGTGTGTATGTGTGTGTTGGAAGGTGGCAAGGTCAAACCTGTGCAATTTGAAGAGCAGTTTGATAGTTGAATGAGGATGGACAGAAAAGAGACTAGTGGAAGGAAGACTGACTATCAGGGTATTGTAACAGTCCAGCCATGAGGTGATAAGGGCCTGTGCCAAGGCAGTGGTAGTGTCAGAGGAGAAAAGGGAGCATATTAGAGAGATGTTACAAAGGTAAAATAAGGTAAAAGATGTTACAAAGGTAAAATAAGGTAAAAGATGTTACAAAGGTAAAATAACAGACCTTCTCAACAAATTGAATGTGGCAGTGGGTGGGGTATGGAGTGAGAGAGAGGAGGACAATACCTCGATTGTGAACCTGAGTGATTTAGGAGGATAGTGGTACCCTCAGCAGGAATAGGGAAATTAGGAAGAGGGAAGGCTTTGGATGAACGATAATGAATTTAAGTGGTCTTTCTTGATACTCCCAAGGAGAATCTACCGCCTTCCCATCACTGAGTATTTCTTTTATATATATATATATATATATATATATATATATATATATATATATATATATACACATATATATATATATATCTCACCTCTTGTAGAAATATGTTGTAGGCACTGGTGAATGGACTTTCAAGGTTCCTTCCAGCTCTAAATTTTAATAAATTTTTATTGATTGCCTGATGAATGAACCTTGGGTCACCAACATGTTGCAAAGAGATTTTGTTTAAAGTTTCATAAATTTTTGAACATCATAATTCTCATATTCAAATAAAAATATAACAATATAACCTAAAAATAATAAAATTATTTATTTATTTATTTTTATTTTAAAATTAAATTTATTTATTTAACTTTTAACATTCATTTTCACAAAATTTTGGGTTACAAATTTTCTCCCCTTTTATCCCCTCCCCCCCCCCAAACACCAAGCATTCTAATTGCCCCTATCACCAATCTGCTCTCTCTTCTATCATCCCTCTCTGCCCTTGTCTCCATCTTCTCTTTTGTCCTGTAGGGCCAGATAGATTTCTATACCCCTTTACCTGTATTTCTTATTTCCTAGTGGCAAGAACATTACTCGACAGTTGATCCTAACACTTTGAGTTCCAACTTCTTTACCTCCCTCCCTCTCCACCCCTTCCCTTTGGAAGGTAAGCAATTCAATATAGGCCAAATCTGTGTAGTTTTGCAAATGACTTCCATAATAGTTGTGTTGTATAGGACTAACTATATTTCCCTCCATCCTATCCTGTCCCCCATTACTTCTATTCTCTTTTGATCCTATCCCTCCCCATGAGTGTCAACCTCGGATTGCATTCTCCTCCCCATGCCCTCCCTTCTATCATCCCCCCCACCCTGCTTGTCCCCTTATCCCCCACTTTCCTGTATTGTGAGATAGGTTTTCTTACCAAAATGAGTATGTATTTTATTCTTTCCTTTAGTGGAATGTGATGAGAGTAGACTGCATGTTTTTCTCTCACCTCCCCTCTTTATCCCTCCACTAATGAGTCTTTTGCTTGCCTCTTTTATGAGAGATAATTTGCCCCATTCAATTTCTCCCTTTCTCCTCCCAATATATTTCTCTCTCACTGCTTGATTTCATTTTTTTTTTAAAGATATGATCCCATCCTCTTCAATTCACTTTGTGTACTCTGTCTCTATGTATGTGTGCGTGTGTGCATGTGTGTGTGTGTGTAATCCCACCCAGTACCCAGATACTGAAATGTTTCAAGAGTTACAAATATTGTCTTTCCATGTAGGAATGTAAACAGTTCAACTTTAGTAAGTCCCTTATGACTTCTCTTTGCTGTTCACCTTTTCATGGTTCTCTTCATTCTTGTGTTTGAAAGTCAAATTTTCTTTTCAGCTCTGGTCTTTTCATCAAGAATGCTTGAAAATCCTCTATTTCATTGAAAGACCAATTTTTCCCCTGAAGTATTATAGTCAGTTTTTCTGGGTAGGTGATTCTTGGTTTTAGTCCTAGTTCCTTTGACTTCTGGAATATCCTATTCCATGCCCTTCGATCCTTAATGTAGAGGCTGCTAGATCTTGTGTTATCCAGATTGTATTTCCACAATACTTGAATTTCTAGCTGCTTGCAATATTTTCTCCTTGACCTGGGAACTCTGGAATTTGGCCACAATGTTCCTAGGAGTTTCTCTTTTTGGATCTCTTTCAGGCGGTGTTCTGTGGATTCCTTGAATATTTATTTTGCCCTCTGGTTCTAGAATCTCAGGGCAGTTTTCCTTGATAATTTCATGAAAGATGATGTCTAGGCTCTTCTTTTGATCATGGCTTTCAGGTAGTCCCATAATTTTTAAATTGTCTCTCCTGGATCTATTTTCCAGGTCAGTTGTTTTTCCAATGAGATATTTCACATTATCTTCCATTTTTCCATTCTTCTGGCTTTGTTCTGTGATTTCTTGCTTTCTCATAAAGTCCTTAGCCTCCATCTGTGCCATTCTAATTTTGAAAGAACTATTTTCTTCAGTGAGCTTTTGAATCTCCTTTTCCATTTGGCTAATTCTGCTTTTGAAAGCATTCTTCTCCTCATTGGCTTTTTGAACCTCTTTTGCCAATTGAGTTAGGCTAGTTTTCAAGGTGTTATTTTCTTCAACATTTTTTTGGGTCTCTTTTAGCAGGGAGCTGATCTTCTGTTCATGCTTTGACTTCATGTCTCTCATTTCTCTTCCCAGCTTTTCCTCCACCTCTCTAACTTGATTTTCAAAATTCTATTTGAGCTCTTCCATGGCCTGAGCCCATTGGGTGGGCTGGGACACAGAAGCCTTGATTTCTGTGTCTTTGCCTGATGGTAAGCATTGTTCTTCCTCATCAGAAAGGAAGGGAGGAAATGCCTGTTCACCAAGAAAGTAACCTTCTATAGTCTTATTTCTTTTCCCTTTTCTGGGCATTTTCCCAGCCAGTGACTTGACCTCTGAATATTCTCCTCACACCCACCTTGCCTCCTGATCCTCCCAGCCAGCATTTGGGGTCTGAGATTCAAATGCTGCTTCCAGCCTCAGGGCTTTTGGCGGGGGCAGGGCTGCTATTCAGTGTGAGATTAAGTTCAGGTGCTGAGGTTGGGGCAGGGCCGCCTCTCAGGCTCAGTTCCCTCAGGGGGTTTATGCACAGACCTTCCACAATGGATCCAGGCTCCTGCCCCCTTGGGGAGCCCCGGTCTGCAGCTGCCTCTCAGCTTCTACCTCCCGGGGGGGCCTGAGTTATGGGGGCACCCCACTCCCCTCTCGACCCGCCAAAGAGACTCTCTCACCGACCCCCGTCACCTGTGGGTGGAGGGACTTGTGCGGCCACTGGAGATCCCGTCCCTGAAGCCTGCTCGGATCTGTACCTCTCGGCCCGTGGCCATGGCAGGTCTGGGCTGGGCTCCGTGTCTGCAGCGCGACGGACCTTTTGCAAGAGGTTTGCAGGTCCCTCTGTGGGTGGAGGGACCCGTGTGGCCGCTGGAGATCCCGTCCCTGAAGCCTGCTCGGATCTTTTCCTCTTGGTGCCGCGACCGCGGCAGGGCTGCACTCAGCTCCCAGTCCCGGTGCCCAGTCTGCAGCGCGAAGGACCCCCCGCGAGAGGTTTGCAGGTCTCTCCAGAACAGAAATCTCCCTCGCTGCAGTGTTCCGTGGCCCCTGGGTGCAGAATTCGCCGTGAGTTACTTCCCTGTAGTGGTTCTGTGGGTTGTGGGTTCGGAGCTATGTGTATGTGCGTCTTTCTACCCCGCCATCTTGGCTCCGCCTCATAATAAAATAATTTAACGTGAATATTTTTGGTTATGTATCACTGTCCTTGATCCTCATTCCTCATTAATACACATTATTAAAAGTTGAATAGATATTGTACAGTTTGTCCTCACAGAAGAGTGTAAGAATGATTGCATCAGTTTATTAGTACATGGAACTTTTATCTCCTTTAGTAGGTAGTAATTAAAGGAATATCTTAGTTCAGGTTTCATGGGGAATAGGTCATTCTGGAGATATGAGACCCTCCCACACCTAATAACTAGGCAGCTATACACTTCAAGTGGTGGAATTTTATTTCTCATACTTGCTATGGAAATCTTTCTAAAATGTACTGTATAATTTCATTACCTTTTAAAATAGAGCCTGGGGAATGGGATGACATTTACGTACCCTTTCAAAATTCTATAAATATAATTCAACCTTTTTTGTGCTGTAGATTCAAGTTTAGATGATATAAGACATTGGACTAATTGGGCATTGACCCAGTCAGTTTCCTTGGGATTTACTCCCCTGGAAAAAGTCCTTGATGTCAGCTTTCTTTTTGATGATTTGCCTCTTCTCCCTCGAGGCAGAGGAGCAGCTGCTTGACCTCTTGGGTAGGATATAAAGGCTGCTTCTCTGGAAAATTAATTAGTGAATTAAAACCAAAATAGCCTTCTTACCAATGCTTTTCTCACCCTTCTTTGCAACTTACTGTTGCTGTGAGTGCCCTTTGACTTGTCAGCTGTTAAATATTATTTCTGCATCGTTAGCACCATGGATCATTGTCTTCATCAGCTTCATCTACTCTTATGTTGCATATTGCTTGTTGTGGATATGTCTAAAGGAAGACTTCATCTCACTTTTTAAAAAGAATTTGTGCTGTGTGTTTTTGGATGGAGTACCTGATCTGCAACAGAAAATTCTTCATCATTATTTAACCTGCATTGTAGGTGATATCATAATTTCCTCTGGTTCAAGGCTCCAGGTATCTTGAAATTGGAAACTCTGAGAGTCAAACTTGGGTCTGAATATAGAGTAATCACTATACTGTCTAGGTAGGCACATTGAAATAGTAAAATATTTAATGCGACCAAGCAAATCAATGGCAAAGCACATCTCAACACTCGTTTTTGAATGAGTGAAATCTCCTCCTTGATTTCTACCAGGGTAGCTGAGGAAGCCAACCAGGTTCTTTTAAACTCAGTTCTCCAAAATGGAGGCAGGACAAGTAGGAATGGCACAGCTAGATTGGAATTGCCAAGATTTGCCTCTGTAGCACCTGTGTTTCCATTCAGAGTACTCTCCATTCTCACCACATCTCTGCTACCTGGACATCTGATCTTTTTTACTCTGTGGCATCTCAGGAACATAATGGAACTCTTGGGTTTCTTGGATATGTCCATTATAGTTTTAACTGCTATCCTGTGAACAAGCTTCTCAGAAGACTCTTTGCAACAGATGGAACTTATTCCCTATTACGCATATGTCCTATACCCAGGCATATACATTCTCATGGGAATTGAAGTCCTGAGAACTTCAGTCAGGTTCCTTCCTAAGGCCTCATGGGAAATACAATCCCGTTCTACTTTGGTGGTTATCATAGACTATGATTCTGTGCCATTGACTAGTTTTGGCCTATCTATAAATTACATAAACCTTCAGGGCCTTAGTTTCTTATCTAAAAAATGAAATTATTAGGTAGATTTCTTTAAATTTTTTTCTAGCACCAACATGCTATCACTTTTTTTTTCAACTATCCTTACTGTTTGATGTATAGCAGAATTCCAGGTACAAGCAATATTAAAAGAAATTACAAAGTTCTAGATGGTGTCTCTTCTGTGATAACATTTCATGTTCTAAATAGCACCCTATAGATAACATAAATGGAATGAGGTAGGCAGGAAGATCATACAGCTATTGTCAGATAGCAACCCTGATAAACTCGACACTTGTCTAAATAAATAGAATGCCTTTGCTAGTAAGGGCTGTGAGGTACTTTGATTCATGAGACACATGATTCACATCCAGAGGACTGAGGGCAAAGTTTTAGGAGTCATTCTAAATGGAGACTCAGGATTAAGGATATTGCTTAAGTCTAGTGAGTTAGTGCTGCTAAGGCTGATCAGAGAGCACAGAAGTAGGCAATTTTTTGCACAGGTGATCTAGAGGTTGATCACTGATGATTCTGATCTAATGGGTCCAGGAGCTTACATTGGTAGAAGATGGAAGTAGAGATTCAGAATAGTTAAATGCCATGGAAGGAGGTGTTGGTGTTGTGGGCAAAAATGAAAACTAAATGGAGAGAGAGTGGAGAGAAAGGATGAGGCTGGATTGAGATCTGGGATCAAGCTAGAACTTCCACAAAAGGGAACTTATTCCTAATAGAGGATTGTTGACAGGTATATCCTAAGTAGAACAATTACTGCACTGGGGAATCCTACAGGTAGAGTGATCTTTCCATCTTAAGGGGTTTGGACATACTGAGTGTATGTGTGTAGGGAATTATCTAGCTTTGTTAGAGCAGTAGATACCTGTTTTTTAGCCCAGGAGTTCTCTGGCTTTGGTAGTGGCTGTGCTACTGCTTTCTTGTGGGGGAAGGGATCTGTTGGGACCCAGGTGTGCTACGCAGGGGTATTTTACTATCTGATTTGCCCCTTGGAATCTTGAGTGTGGGTCCTGTAATAGTTGAGAGACCTAACAAGCTTTGTTATACTGTGAATTGTTTATAGTTTTGAAGTGATTTTTCATTGCAGGTACAAAAAGATAATGGCATAAGACCAAAAACAAACAAAAAACATCCAGAAACATTCCTTGTTCATCAGTGCATTAACTGTTTTGAAGTTAAACAGAAGGCAAATGTGGGACAACTTTTGGTTCCTGAAAAATTTCATCCTTCTAGAACTTAGAATTTTCAAAGGATTTAAAAAAAATAAAAATCTGCTTCATTATCGCATAAAAGAACAACCTTCCAGTCATTGTCACCGGAACCTACTTGCAGAAAAAAAAAACTACTGTAATCAGCATTGATTTTCTTTTTTTTGTTGTTTTTTTCATTTCCTAAACTATTATGAAACCTCAGCAAATGGTCATATTTGTCAAAGCTTTTTTGAGTGATAAGCAATAAGCATTTACTAAGAACCACACTATGTGCTATGAACTGTGCTAAGAGCTTGGGATACAAAAAAGGGCAAAACAGTCTCTTCTCTCAAGAAACTCATGGCCTGAGGGTGACAGTATGAAAAAATTATGGATAAACAAGATGTACACAGGGTAAATTGGAGATAACCCCAGAGGGAAGGCACTAGATGAGACCTGAAGGAAGCTAGGGGGAATCCAGGAGGTAGAGATGAGGGAGAGAATTTCAGGGATGGAGGACAGCCAGTGAGAAGACTAAGGCAGGAGATGGAGTGTCTTGTTTAGGAAACTAAGGAGGCCAATGGAACTAGATTGAAGAGTAAATTGAGAGGAGTGAAGTTTAACAAGACTGAAAGGTAATAAGGTTTCAGATTATGAAAAAGGTCAAGTAGAGATTTTATATTTGCTTCTGGAGGCAAGAGGGAAGGAGCCTCTGAAATTTATTGAATGGGTGTAGGGGTAAAGTAACATGGTCAAATCTTTGCTGTAGGAAGATCAGTTTGACAGCTTAGTGGTAGTTGAACTGGCTTAGGGTAAATACAGTGGCAAGGTAACTTAAAAGTATTTGATGTAGATTTTTGAGCTTCACAAAATAACAGGTTAATTTATTCCTCTTTTTTTCCCCCCGTTAGTGATCACTGCATTAATTAAACACTGGAGAAATTCTTTATTTGACTATTTCATCTTTCTGTTAAGATAGATTTCAATAGTGTCATCTCCTTACTATCTATATATTATAATAGGAATATTTAGTATTATCTCAATCATTTAATCTCATTTTCTAATTTGTCATTCTGGTTTTTTTTAAATATTCCTATTACAATATTAGAAATGAGCAATTCTAATAAGTTCTTTACTCAGAGGAGTTTGTTATTAAGCATAGTTTTGCTTTCCTCAGTTAGTAGATTATTTCTATCTCTAATCAAGTCTTGTTTTTCATAATTACGCACAGAAATAAACCCCTTAATTGAAGGGAGAGCAGAAATCTTCTATTTTGGAAATTGTCCCTAAGTCCAGGAATTGCTAATATATTCTTTTTTAGTTCAACATACTTTCAAAGTGTTTAGTAATCAGGAAAATTATTCTCCCTTGACTGTTTATTGAAAGCAGAAGTTGTTCCGGGTTTATTTAGTGAAGGACACAATTGCATTCTGGCAAAATGGGCACTCATTTGTCTTGAAGTTTTCCTCTGATTTTAGATATCCTTTTGGCTACACTTCACTTTGTTGAAAGTTTCATTATATACAAACACAGGACGATGGATCTAGAATTTAAAGGACTTCAAGTCTAGTCCAACTCTTTCATTTTATAGATGAGGAAACTGTCTGCCAAGTCCTCAATATTATCCAACTTTATCTCTTGAATTTTTTCCTTTTTCCCCACTCTCATAGTCTCTACCCTAGTTATGGCCCTTATCCACTCTTGGCTATGCTATTGAAATAAAGCTTCTGCTTGGTCCCTTACCATTACTTTCTTCTCTAATGCATACTACACACAGAGGCCAAATTGATATTTCTAAAACATTGGTTTGACATGTCACTCTCCTATTAATATATATATATATATATATACATATATATATGTGATTCCCTGTTGCTTATAAGGTAAATTATAATTTTTTTAACCAGTCATTTAAATCCTTTCCCAATTTTATCCCACCTCCCTTTAGAGTTTTATTAAATATTATGCCTCTGTGTTCCCCTTAAAGTTCCCTGCTAGCTCTTTTCCAGCCAGCAAACATTTATTAAGTACTCACTGTGTGCCAGGCACTGGAGATACAAAGAAAGGCAAAAGGCATTAAACTGTCTCCAGTTTAATGCTGGAGACAACATGCAAAAAACTGTGTTTGAATAAGATGTATAAAGTATAAATTGGAGCTCACCAGTCAAAGCAAGGCACTAGTATTAAGGGAGATTATGAAAGGTTTCTTGAACAAGGTGAGAGAGTTGGAGATGTGAGATTCAAGGGCAGCAGAGAGTTATGGCTGGATTAGTAGATTTGAGAATCATCAGTTTAGAGCTGATAATTAAATCCATGTAATTTGATAAGATCACCAAATGAAATAATTTAAAGGGAAAAAAAAAAAAAAGAGAACCCAGGACCAAAATCACGGTTAGAGGGCATGACTGGATGAAGACCCTACAAATGAAAATGAGGAGGAATTGGCAGAAAGGTAGGAGGAGAAGCAAGAGAGAGGAGCGTCACAAAAACCCAGAGAGAAGACAGTCTCAAGGAGAAGAGGGTTATCAGTAACATCAAAGGCTACAAGAGGGGCAGGAAGACTGAGGATTGAGAAAAGTCTGTTAGCGTTGACAGTTAAGAGATCATTGAACTTTGGAAAGATCAATTTCAGTTGAATGATAAAGTTAGAAGCCAGACTGTGGAATGTTAAGAAGAAAATGAGAGGATATGAAGTGGAAGTATCTATTTTTTATTTATTTTAAACATTCATTTAAAAAAATTGAGTCCCAGATTTTATCCCTCTCTTTAGGCTCTCCCCATCGCATTGAGGAAGCAAACAATATGATACCAATTATGCATGTAAAGTTATGCAAAACATATTTCTGTATAGTACATTAGTGTATCTGTTTTTCTCTTCCCCTCCAGCATTTCTCACTTTTCTTTTTTATCTTACGAGTCAGTCAAGGTCAGTCAAGGTGAGATGGTACCTCAAAGTTGTTCTAATTTGCATTTTCTTATCAATAATGATTTAGATAATTTTTTCACGGGACTATTAATTGCTTTGGTTTCTTCTTCTGAAATGGCCTGTTCATGTCCTTATCATTGGGAAATGACTCAATTTTTAAATAAATTTGGCTCAGATTCCCTTTTGAGAAATGAAGTCTTTTTCAGAGAAAGTAGCTGTCTTTACTACTTGTCTTTATTCTTTCCTTGTCTTCTGAGTGCTTTCCTAATATGTACTATATAGAATGGTAGCTACATTTGCTAATTTTGTACCACTGGGCACTTTTCTTCAGTAAAAATAATTTGAAATGTGCTGTTATTCCAATATTTGGATTGTTAAGTCAGAAACATTAGTATCTAGATACATTTTATGGAATTAAGGTCAATTACTTCATTGGTAATTGGTTATTCATAGACAACCAGTCAGCAAATAAAAAAATATTATTTGCTGCAGTAATTATAATTTGTAATTATTTTGATTTTATGAATATGTTAGAATCTTAACAACAATGTTGAATTAAACTTCTGAAATTATGAAAGCTCACTGAATTCTAACTACTTAGTAAATCATAGATGTAAGGGAAGAAAGTGATAAAACACTTGGTTTTGGACCATAATTGGTGAGTTCTTGCTCTTCTGAAAGCTCATTACCCATGTGTATAGTCATTAGAGTGACATATTTGTGCTGGCAGACTTGTCTTCTGAAAATGTCAGAGATCAGACTTGCTTCCATTTAAAGAAATGAGGGTGTATTCTTGAACTATAAAAGAGGCAGTTGATTTCAACACAAGTTTAGAGAGTATGCTTTGTGAATTTACTAGGTAGAATTAATATCTTCCTTTTAATATTAACTATGGAACCTAATACAGAAACTAGTCTTTTAGTTAACAGAATTTTAAATTTTATGTAAAAAAACATTTTTGGAGCATTACTAATTAACTTAGTACACTGGAACTTCTTATAGCATATCATTCAGCATCAGATGAATTCTCCTAACCATTCAAGTCATCTGGAAATCTTTTTGTTGTTATTGAGTCATGTCCGACTCTGTATGACCCCATTTGGGGTTTTGTTGGCAAAGATATTGGAGTGGTTTGCCATTTCCTTCTCCAGTTCTTTTTATAGAGGAGGAAACTCAGGCAAAAAAGGTTAAATGACTTGCCTAGCATCAGCTAATTAAATGTTTGAGGCTGAATTTGACTCAAGTCCTCCTGACTTCAGGCCCAGCCCTCTCTCCACTGCGCCACCTAGCTGCCCATTCTGGAAGTCTTAAGAGAATTTTTTAAAAAACTATTTTCTATTTAGATAGACCCATGCATGGACTTCACAAGTTGGGGAGGTTCCAGCATGTTTCTAAAATCAGATAATTCTTTGACTAGGGAGTTTGGTTCCTCAAACCTGTTTGGTTTGTTTAAGTTCATGCTTCAAATAAGGGTAAGAATTATTATTAGAATTCACTGTCTTTGAGATTCTATTTTGTTTTTTCATCCAATGAACCATGCTGCTGACTCAATGAATAATACACTAGAATGTTTATCAGACTATTTTCTTTTTTGTTCAGGGAAACTTTTGAGTACTTTCAAATGTTTGTCTTATGGGCTGGTAGATGTTGCAGTGGATAAAGGGCTCTACTTGGAATCCTGAGTTCAAATCTGGTCTCAGACATTTATTAGTTGTGTGACCCTGGGCAAGTCACTTAACCCTGTTTGCCTCAGTTTTCTCATCTGTAAAATGAGCTGGAGAAGGAAATGGCAAACATCCTGGTATTTTTGCCAAGAAAACTCAAATAGGGTCATAAGGAATTGAGTCAACTGAAAAACAACTGAAGAAAAACAACAAAAACAACATATCTTCACTTAGGAGACTGTTATAATAGTCATGAAGAAACATTAAATAGCAGAGGGGCAAGAGGACCTGGACTTGAGTCCTGCTTTGCATACTTACTAGAGGTGTGACCCTAGCAAGCCACTTAACTTTTCTCAGGCTTCTTATGTAAAATGGGAACAGTAATAGTATCTACCTCATAAGATCATTTTAAGGATCACGTGGCATAATGTGTGTAGTATTTTGTAAACTATAAAGCACCATATAAATGAGAGCAGTCATCATCATTTTAACGAAGTGAGAGTGTTCTGTTCTCTCACTTAGTGATATCCTCAACTTTTGTTTTGTCACGCAGTCTACGCAGATGATTCTTAGATCTCTTTGTCCAGCTTTCATCTCTGTCTCTTAGACATCTTGAATTGGATATACTATAGATTTCTTAGAATTAAAATGTCTAAAACTGAACTCATTATCTTCTTTCCCCACACCCTCCCCTCTTTCTAATGTCTCTCTCACTATTGAGAGTACCACCATCCTCCCAGTCGTCCAGGTTCACAACACAGATGTCATCCTCAGCTCCTTACTCTTACCTCATATCCAATCTGCTGAAATGGCCTGTCATTTCTGTCTTTGTAATCTGTCTTGTAATATTCCCCTTCTCTTCTCTGGCACTGCCACCACCCTGGTGCAGGCCCTCACCTTCTTACGCTATCATGTGTTAGTATCTTCTTCTTTACTTCTGTCTTCTTTATTTCTGTCTTACACAAAAAGGGGATTTCACTCTTTGCTCAGGCAAACATCTCCACCTGCGCAAGTCATCCCACTCTTTACGGTCTCCTCCCCCAGACTGATTCCTCTGTTATCCTCACCCTCTTAGTTATCTTCAATCTCTCCCCATCTATTGGCTCCTCCTCTACAAATATGCCTTTGTTCTCAAAAATTCCTCACTGGATCCTTCCATCCCTACTAACTGTTGTCCTCTCACTTTTCTGCCCTTTGTGGCTGAACTCCCTGAGAAGGCCATCTGTCATAGGTGTTTCCACATCCTCTCTTCTCATTCTCTTCTTAACTCCCTACAGTTTGGTTTTCTTCCTCAACTGCTGTCTCCAAAGTATCAGTGATTATCTAATTCCAGATGCAGTGACCTTTTCCTTGTTTCATTCTTCTTTACCTCTCTGCAGTCTTTGACACCATAGGTCACTCTTTTCTCTTCAGTACTCTCTTCTCTAGGTTTTTTGTAATGCCATATCTTCTGCCTCTCTTTCTAAGTATTTCTAAGTATTCTCAGTCTCCTTTGCTGGATCCTCATTCAGATACCACCAGCTAACAGTAAGATGTCCCACAAGGCTCCGTCCTAGGTTCTCTCCTCTTCTATCTCCAGAATACTTTGCCAGCTCTCTCACCAGATCTCACCAGCTCCCATGGATTTAATTATCATCTCTGTGCTGATGATTCTCAAATCTGCATATCTAGTCCTAATCTCTTTGCTGAACTGAGTTCTTGCGTCTCCAACTGTTTTTCAGACATCTTGAACTGGGATGTCTAGTAGACATTTTAAACTCAACCTGTGCAAAAAGGAACTCATTATCTTTCTCTCTAAACCCTCCCCACATCCAAACTTTTCCACAATTTATCCTGTACTCTTCACTCACAATTATATGAATAGCATTTTTCATCACGAGTCTTAGATCCTCACATTGCTGAGAAGAGCTATGTCTGTCAAAGTTAATCACCACATAATGTTGCTGTTACTGTGTGCAATGTTCTCCTGGTTCTGCTTATTTCACTCAGCATCAGTTCATGTAAGTCTTTCCAGGGAAATTTGGAAGAAAGGTAGATTTTTAGAGAAAGATGATGAGTTCTGTTGTAGACAGAATTTGGCATGATATATGAAATTGAGTGAATGAAAATATGAAATATTGGAATTTGACATGAATGTATGAAATGTCTAGTTTGAAATGTCTAACAGGTAGTTGGTCATACGAGACTGGAACTCAGGAGAGAGAATAGGTCTAGATATTTAGAACTTGAAATCATCTGCAGAGATGATAATTGACCCTAGAAAAGGTATGGAGATGATCAAGTGAGTGTATAGAGAGCAAAGGGAAGAGCACCCAGGTCAGAGCCTTAGGATATACTCACATTTGGGGCATGTGGCATGAATAAAGAGCCAGTATATGGGACTGAGGAGTAGTCAGAGAGGTAGAAGGAGAACTAAGAGGAAAAAAGACAATCAGGAAAACACAGCAAGGAAAGAGTATTCAGAAGAGAAGGTGATCAACCCTGCTACAGCCATGCTTCAGAGAAGTTAAGACAGATGAGGACTGAGAAGAGACCATTAGATTTGTCAAGAAAGAAATCTTCAGCTGATAGAGACGTGGGGAGTGGTTGGTTTGGGTGGCCTGAAGAAAGAAAAAACAGTCTAGAACAGCCACAGTTGTGAGTGAGATAAAGAATCAAATAGGGAAGGTTGGCCTTGTTCTAGTTGACTTTCTCGTTGTTTAGGTATGTGTTTGTCCTTCGTTGCCAAAGAAGACCATGCCATCAGAGAAATGATGACATGACTTGCACTTGTCTTTGTTTTGAGTGAGGGAGGGCTGTGCAGGTCACCAGCCTCACTTTTCCTCCAGAGCCATCTGAATCCAGTGACCAGATATTCATCAGGATGACTGGAGATGACCCAGGATGAGGCAATGGGGGTTAAGTGACTTGCCCAAGGTCACACAGCTAGTGAGTGTCAAGTGTCTGAGGTGAGATTTGAATTCAGGTCCTCCTGACTCCTGCACTGGTGCTCTATCCACTGCACCACCTAGCTGCCCCTAGTTGTTTAGGTGAGCATAAATTTATAGCGGGCCTATTTAGCATGACTTTATGACTTCTTCCAGCTCACATTAAAATTAATAAAAAAATGCAGTGAGAAATATATGGTGGGTATGAACAAGTTGCAATATATAAGCAATAAGAAACTTGGAATAAATAAAGTAGTAAAAAATATTATCCAAGGAATGTATGTGATATGTGGGCTGGTCAGGGAGCAAGGGAAGGGGATGGCAGGTGGCCTGCCAGAGTAATCCTAAAGTAGCCTTGAAATGCCAGGAGAAAGCAAGGAACGCCTTCAGCACGTTGAGTAGAACCCCCTGTAGCGAACTTAAGGGAAGACGTGGACAAGATTTCATACAGGATAGGAGAGGCTTGGAAAGACTGCAATCTGCAAGATTTGGGGGGAACTTTCAAATTGATAGCACAGTTCTCCACAAAATGGAGAAAATGAATAACCAATGCAGCTACTGTACGTGAACTCACGTGGGAAGACGTAAACACTGGGGAAGAATTCACTATTTGACAAAAACTGGGCCGTAGCATGAGGTATTGTTTGAGTATTTAAATATCTTCCTGGTGTATCTTTTGAATGTTTTTTTATCTTTTTTTACTTTATTATATCATACTTTTTTTTCAAGTAAGAAGTATAAATGTGAATCAGTTCTTATGTCTTAGAAATGAGGTCTTTATCAGAGAAACTTGTGGCAAAGATTGTTTCCTCTATCTACTTATGTCCCTTCAAATTTTTACTACGTTAGATTTGTTTGTGCAAAAACTTAAATTTTATGTGATAAAAATTGTCCATTTTATCTCTGCCATTTCTTTAGTTGTGAACTCTTCCTCTTTGCATAGATCTAAAAGGTAATTTCCTCCTTGTTCCTTTAATTTGATATGAATTGATTTTTTAAAAAAATGTAGGTCATGCATCCATTTGGAGCTTTTCTTGGGCTTTGGCGTGTGATTTTGTTCTGGACCTAATTTGTGTGAATCTCTTGTCCAGTTTTCTCATATATGTCAAATAGTGAATTCCCCCCTCCCCTGCCCCCCAATGTTTACACTTTCCATGTATGAGTTCACGTACAGTAGCTGCAGTCATTCTCTCCAATTCTTTGTCCAGTGGTATCCCTGGAGAATGTGTTGTAGGTAGCAGAATTCTGCTTTCTGCTTTTTTATTAACAGTGACAATTTTTGGTCATGGGTAGGAGTTTTCATGATTTTGAGGTCTTATTGTATTTTAGTCATTGTTCATTCAATTCATTCATTCACCAAACATTTATTAAGTGACTTTATGGGCTATTCATTATGCTAGGCTCATCCTTTGTCTGTAGTATTACTCTGACTCAGTAAAATATACCCTTCATTTTGGTCTAGTTCTGTGTTTTCATTGATGTAGGGAAACCCTGGTGAAGTTTCTTCTAAAAGTGCATCACAGTAATTGGTCTGCAATTTGGGGTCTTAGAGAATTACTTGGAATACTTAGAAGTTAAGTGACTTAACCAGGGTCTCACAGTCAGAAATGAATCCTGTCTGATACTATCTTTTTCTATTCGCTATGGCGTGTTGTCTTTCTCAGAAGTTTTTTAAAGTGTCTTCTTATATGTTTGTTTCTAATATTTATCAAAAGCCTCTGGGTGACTATTGTAAGGATTGCTAATGATTAATGTAGCAAAAAGAATCATAGGATTGCAGAGAAAGAGGGGACCCTAAAGTTAGTCATCTATTCTAATCCTTATTCACATTATGAACTTTGTCAACAATAGAATCTTCTGAAGTATTAAAAGCATTAGTTTTCACTATCCTTGCTGTATCCTGAGGTCTGAATACGTAAATTGAATACAGTTGTACATATAAAGGATTTATCATTTCATTGGCTAAGACAACTTAAGTATGACTTTTTTGATCAAACTCTAGGTAACCCCCAGTTGTGGTGTAGTGTATGCTGTAAACTGTTGGTAGCTGCCAAATCTTCCTGTTGCCTTGTATGAATATTGTAATGTTACATTCATGGCAGCGCACCTGAGGACCGCTGCTGTGAATGATTTTAAGGGTGTAATCGCATGGTCTAATGAACTCTCTATCCAACAATAAACTAAACGTTCTTCAATAAAGCATAACATTCATAGCAGCACCCTTAAGCAGAACATACATCTCACACATTTGTTGGTTGTGGTCCCTCGTTCTCGAAGAGCGCCAAAATGACATCACCACGATGAAGTGGAATTTCAGCGTGTCCGACTGGGGCTGATCAGACCCGTACGAGCTCGGAATGCTCTACCACAGGTTGGGCACAGAGAGTCCATGAGAATATTTGGGGTGGATATCTCAGATTTATGCATCCTGCTTTTACTTTGTGCTGTCTCAATTCTACTTTGCTCATGGAGCACAGCACCATTTCTGATAGGGGCTTACCATGCTGAGCAGTCCTGTGCCAGCGTCTTCCATGCTGCACAGTCAAATCCAGAGTTCTTGAGAGAGACCTCGAGAGTGTCCTTGTATCATTTCTGACCACCATGTGATCGCCTGCCCCATGTGAGTTCTCCATAAAATAGTTTTTTTAACAAGCATACATTTTGCATTTAAACGACATGGCTAACCCATCGGAATTGCGCTCTCTGAAGCATAGTTTGAATGCTTGGCAGTTCAGCTCCAGTCTGGTACCTTATCCTGCCAGGTGATCCTCAGAATCTTCCTAAGACAGTTCAAATGGAAGCGATTCAGTTTCCTGGCATGGCGCTGGTAGACTGTCCATGTTTTACAGGCATACAACAATGAGGGCAGGACAACGACTCTGTAGACCTAGTACAATGCATCCTTAAGGGGTAACAGAAAATGCCACACCATCTGCCCCTAGGTCATTGTAAGAACAATCTCCTTAATCCATACGCAGTGTCCAAATAAAATCCTCTCTCATCTTGGCTCAAGGCTGACTTCCTTCCCAGCTCTTGCCTAGGTTCTCATGCAGGCAGCTCTCTGCTCCTACTTCTTGTCTCAGCTCATGAGAATTGTTCCACTCCAAACTCTTCCTGCTTCTGCCTTATAGCAGGCTCCAGGAGCTCCCACCTGCAGCTTCCATTTGGTCACTTCTCTCTCAGCTCTGCTTCTGACTGCTCTACTCTCTCTCCAAGCAATAATATATATAGATCTATCTGTCTGTCCGTCCGTCCGTCCGTCCGTCCATCCGTCCATCTATCTATCTATCTATCTATCTATCTATCTATCTATCTATCTATCTATCTATCTATCTATCTATCTATCTACTGTTGCCAATCAGAGATTCTTGATAGATTGAATCAAAGGCAAGACTCAGTCAAAGGCACCTGACTGGCTAAAACTCAATTCAGAACAGCAGCAAAAAATCTTACTTTGCTTGCTATTACAAATATTCATGAGATTTATTATTCTTAAATCTTATTTATAGGTACGTGTTACCTAAACTGAGTTGCACAAACATCTCTTTACCTTATTTAAGAAATCTCAATTTATAGCTTTTTTTAAAAAAAGTATAATAGTATTTTATTTTTTTCCCAGTTACATGTCAAGAAAATTTAGCATTCATTTTTACAAGATTTTGAGTTACCAGTTTTCTCCCTTCTTCCCTCTCTTCCCCTCTTCTGAAAATGGCCGGCAGTTTGATATAGTTTATACATGTATTGTGTATAAAATGTAAAAAAAATTTCCATGATAGTCACAGTTGTGAAAGAAGAAACAGATTTTTAAAAAACCACAAGAAAGAATAAAGTAAATGAAAAAGATATGCTTTGATCTTCATCCAGTCTATCAGTTCTTTATCTGGATCTGGATATTATTTTCTTTGTGAGTCCTTTGTACTTGTCTCGGATCATTGTGTTGCTGAGAAGAGCTGAGTTATTTATAGTGGATTATCATACAATGTTGCTGATACTGTTTAAGTTGTTTTCCTGGTTCTGCTCTTTTCACTTTGTATCAGTCTGTATAAGTCTTTCCAGGATTTTCTGAAATCTGCGTGTCCATCATTTGTTATGGCACAATAGCAATCCATTACATTCATATACCACAGCTTATTCAGCCATTTCTCAATTGATGGACGTCCCTTCAGTTTCCAATATTTTGCCACCATGCAAAGGACTGCTACAAATATTTTTGCGCATGTAGGTCCTTTCCCCCTTTTTATGATCCCTTTGGGATACAGACCTAGTAGCAGTATTGCTGAATCAAAGGGTATGCACAGTTTGGTTGTCCTTTGGATATAGTTCTAAATTGCTCTCCAGAATGTTTGGATCAGTTTACAACTCCACCAGCAGTGTATCAGTGTCCCAGTTTTCCCACATCCTTTCCAATATTTATCATTTTCCTTTTTTTGTCATATTAGCTAATCTCACAGGTGTGAGGCAGTATCTGAGTTGTTTTAATTTGCATTTCTCTAATCAAAAGTGATTTAGAGCACTTATTCATATACCTATAGATATCTTTGATTTCTTCATCTGAAAACTACCTGTTCATATCCTTTGCCCATTCATATCCTTTGACCATATTCTTATAAATTTGACTCAGTTATATAAACATACATATATGTGTGTATATATATGCATATACACATATGCATGTATATATATGTATATGTATACATTAGAAATGAAGCCTTTATCAGAAACTCTGGCAGTAAAAATTGTTTCCCAGTTTTCTGCTTTCCTTCCAATCTTGGTTGCATTGGCTTTGTTTGTGCAAAACTTTTTTAATTTAATGTAATCAAAATTATCTGTTTTACACTTCATAATATTCTCTATCTCTGGTTTGGTCATAAATTCTTCCCTTCTCCATAGATCTGACAGGTAAACTGTTTCTTGCTCTCCTAATTTGCTTATGGTTATCACCCTTTATGTCTAAATCATATAATAATGAATTGTATGAACATCCCCTTCTCTTTTTTAAGAAATCTGAATTTACAGCTTTTAAAACTACATGGGTTCTAGTACTTGCTCTTCTGCCTTGTTGCTGCCCATGATCTTAACACTGACATACAAAACACATGCTGCAGTGTTTTCAGTATCATCATAACTCCAAAGATTTTCCTCTGTGAGTTTTTGCCAGCGTTTATTTACCCACACCATCAAGCTTTTTGAGATCAAAACAGAGGGCATTTATCTTTTGTCCTTGGATCAACAATCATAATACAGTTGTGTCCTTTAAGTGGATTTGAGTTGGATCCCGGGGTTCTGTCCTTGGGCCTCTTCCTGGAATCTATTCTTGCCCATTACCTTCTGTGAGGTCCAGATTCCAGAACACTGGTTCAGGCTTCTTTACCTGGAATCTCCTTCCTCCTTGGTTTTTCCAAGATCCTTGGCAATCATACACCTTAGTATAGCTGATTTCCTACTATAGCATCCCTGACCTTCGTAAATTTCAGGTCCTAGTCTCTTGTCCTACCCTACTTTACAGCTATCCATGGTCTAACATTGAAATGAAAACATTTATAGTCTTCAATTTCATTATGACATAAGAGATTCAATTTTAAATGTTGCTAATGTCAACTGAACTGGAACCAGTCTTTAACTTGTGAGTGACCAGAGCCTAACAAAGCAGGCCAGAGACAGAGTCAGGAATCAAACAGAAGTTTAATTTCAAAGTGAGGAAAACAGTTGTGCAAACTGAAGTCCTCTGAGAAGTAAGACATTAGTGACTAGAATTCAGTTAAAGAATTCTTGAATTTTAAGAAAGGGTCAGAGAAAACAGCCTACTGTGATATTTGTAGAAATATTTTCATCTGATGATTGGGAAGAATTTGTATGTTTTGGCATATATTACAATTATACAAGCACAAATTCTTGAAATGTTGAGAGACTCTTTGAACTGCATCAATCAGCAATGTTAATAAGATAGAAAAGTGGATTTAAATTAGATGAACTTTACTGTACTTATAAGCACATTGTTTAAATATTTAAATGAGTAGAACAAGCCCCAGACTCTGAAATTAGAGGACCTATTCTCAAATCCCACCTCTGATGTTACCAACCCGTATGACTTTAGGAAAGTTATAACCTTCCTGAGCCTCAAGTATCTCTTTCAGAATATGGGGGAGGGGTTGTTAAACTAGATAACTATAATCAAGTGGTGCTTTATAATGTGACTTTTGCATATAAACCATTAATATTCCTTATCTTTTAATTCTTTAATCTTTTAATTCCTTTTAATAAGTAATATATTTACTGGAAATTCTGTATTTTTTTGAGCATTTAGCAGACAAACCTCAGGATGCTAATAGACAAGAGAACCAAGATTTTCACTACAGTCTCTTTATTTTTTACATAAGTAGCTATCCTGAAGGCAGGGACTATATTGTGATTTTATTGAGATAAAGTATTGCTGTATAATACCATGGCAAAACATTTGCCATGTAATAGTGTCTTTCTACTTTGGGTAGTAATGATTATATCTTTAATCAGTTTTTAAATCCATTTTTCAATTAATTTTCTCCCTTTTTAATAAAAGGTAAATGGCCATTTATAGCTCTGCTGACATTCATTTCCTTTATTTTATATTTATGCTAACTTAATGTTTGAGCCTATGGATTTGATAACTTTAAAAAATAGAAGGAAATACTTGAAAAATAATTTGGGGTCTCAGGAAATAAAATTTCACTGTAATTTCTAATTCATTAGATGCTTATTTGTAAGTAAATAAGAAACTGAATCTATTTTTTTGGTTGTCTTATAAGTAAATAAGCTATTTTAAATGGGTGATTTTCATTAAGCTAAAACTTACTTGCTGAATTTGAAACTTAGTCTCTTTGGTACCATGAGAGCACAGTGCTGTGTTCGTATTGATTACAGATCAGATTTATTTCTCTAAAGACTTTTGTTTTAATTAGATTACTTACTAACATTTGTCAAAGTAAGAGCAGTATTGTAATAAAAAAAAAATCTATCAAAGAATTACCTTAAGTCTAAAAAAAAGTCTAGTCTCTTGCCCTGCTCTACTTTACAGCTGCTTGTGCTCTAGTACTGAAAAAAAAAAAAACAATTTTAGTTTTCACTTTCTTTCAAACTAAAAGATTCAATTTTAAATGTTACTAGTAATTGGAATTTTATTTAAATTCTCCCCATTAGTAGGTCTCCTATCTGCAATTTCTGCTTTTAATGAGTCTCCATACTTTTGTCCTTTTTCTTTTTTCTAGTTGAATTTTGGGGTTTTGGTACCAGCTTTCTGGTTTTGCATTTTGCCCATGAAAAGAGCATTTCTTTCCTCCTTCTGATCACATATTTCTGTGGAATCATGGCATATGCCAGTAGTGTCTGGCTACTAAGCCATACTTAAGAATTCCTTCAGGCTGCATATTGTAATAAAAAACCACATATTAACATTATCTTTGTTCTGTTGTATTTTAATTTTGTTAAATATTTCCCAATTATATTTTAATCTGGCTTCAGCTGCCTTAGCAGTCTTGTGAAACTGCATCTGATATATTCCATCTAAATGTTTTCATCTCTTCTAGAATGTTTTTTTTTTTTTTATTACTCATGCTTAGAAATTTTTTTTCTCCTGAGTTTGTGGCTGTTCCAGAGACTTAATAAAGAGAAGCTGGTGAAATCAAAACCAGAACCTTGGAAGGAAATGATCATGTTATCTTAGGATTTGAAATAGATTTTAGGCTTTTAGATTTAGAGCTAGAAGGAATCTTGGGAGTCATTGAGTCTAAACCCCTCATTTTACAAGAGGCCCAAGTGACTTGCCTCTAGTCATTCACTGAGTAAATATCCAAGGCAGGACTCAAACTTGGTTCTTCTTTACTCCAAATACCACATTCTGTTCATCACAGTATGACGTACAATCTGACATCTACACTAGACTTTAAGAGAGTGGATAGTGGATTTTAGGAAGTTCCAGGGAGTTACCTTCCAGTGGCTTAACACTCTAAAGGGACTTTGTCATGAGATATAGGAGCTTGTTAGGAACGAAATTTTGCCCTAACAATTGGAAATAATTGTAATGAGGAATATAAGGGGAAGATGTTTAAAGAGAGCGATGTGACTTCTTAGGGAGCTCTGTAATTAGCTCAAACATAAAAAAAGGATTGGTATCAAAAAGTGAGAATAAGAAAACATAACTTAGTTAGAATATGAGTGGCATGATTTTTTTTTGCATTCTTCCCCCCCATTTAGTATTTTATTTTTCCCCACTTATATGTAAAAACAATTTTTAACATTCATTTTAAAAACTTTGAGTTCCAAATTCTCTCCCTTCTTCCCTCTCCACCCCCTCCTCATTGAGAAGGCAAGCCATTTGACATAGGTTATACATGTGTAGTTATGCAAAACATTTCCTTAATAGTCATGTTGTGAAATAAAACCTAGACAGAAAAAAACTCTAGAAAAATAAAGTAAAAAAAATATACTTAAGTCTCTTCAGATACTATTAGTTTTTTCTCTGGATATAGGCAGCATTTTTCATCACAACTCCTTCAGAATTGTCTTGGGTCAATACTATATATATATGTACATATATATAAATATGTATGTATATATGTACATATATATATAGCTAGCTAAGTGATTCACAGCAGATCATCATACAATATTGCTGTTTCTTTGTTCACCATACATTTCACTTTGCATCATCAGCCCATGCAAGTCTTTCCAGGTTTTTCTGAGAGCATCCTGCTCATCATTTCTTATAGTACAATGTTCCATTGGCATGATCTTTTAAGAATAGTTTAACCTTGAACTAGTTGAGGCTTTTGAAGCTGTGTGAGTTTTGTACCTGTGTGACATTAGCCAAAGCACTAAACTTCTTGGGAACTCAGTTTCCTGTTTTGTAAAATGAAGAGATATGGCAAGATATTTAAAGGCATTTCCAGTTCTACACCACATGGTCCTTTATTTAAAGACGATAAGCATATGTCTCATCTAAGTTTTCTCAGTAGAGTCAATTCATATAATTCTCATCTACATGGTTTTCATGACCACCTTGATTGCCCTCTTCTGGGAGAGTTCTAATTTGTCAATATTCATTCTGAAATGTTAGGTCTAGAATTAAATGCAGTATTCTGGATGTGATCTGATTTTGACCTTGTCTGACAACATCATTCCACAATTTACTTTCAGACTCCTGAGGCAGCTCAGTATTATTTCCATTAACAAATTAAAGTTTAGTGATTGTTTTAGGAAATATAGTGGAGTGCAGTTAGAGCACTGGGACTGATGCTTTGTAGCAATCTGTAGCTCTTTAGATTCCTGATAATGGCAGAGGTAAGCACAGAGTAACATCTTTGTCTCCGTCTAATGATTACTTTGTTTCTTTGACTTTTGTGGTTGTGTGGGTGTGGTTTGTCCTTCCTTTTTTGAGAAGGATCATGACATCAGGGAGATGATGACATGGCTTGCAATTGACTTTGATTTGAGTGAGGGAGGGCTGTGCAAGGTCATCAGCCTCATTTTCTCCTCCAGAACCATTTGGGTCTAGTGGCCAGAGAGAGATCAGAATGACTGGAGATGGCCCAGGATGCTGTGGGAGGCCTTAGCCCTTTTAAGCTAAGGTCTTTTCAAGTTCTTACTGCCCATTCAGTGAATAGGCTTCTTTAAGAAGTGAATCAAGAGATGGCCCCTTTTATAAAAAAAAAAAAAAAATCAAAATCAAATTAGGAGGGGAAGACCCTCAGGGCTGCTGGCCAAAAGAGAAACAAATACTATTTACGTGCACTCAGAGCCAGGAGGACTTAAAAAATAACCATTAAGTGGTGCGTGGGCATCCAATCCATAAGATCCAGAGTGAATTGAGTTTAAGGTTTGGTCTGAGAAAGAATTCTAGCCCATAAACTTCAAGTTAGCTAGGTATCTTTTGTCTATCAAAATTTACCTTCCTTTGGGCAGAACACCCTCAGGTTGGAGAATAAATGGTAACATGAGCTCTTCATGGTTGCAAATTCTTTTCAAACTCCTACCATTTATGTATTTTGTATAGCTGTGCAATGTACTGGGTAGAGTGTTGGACTTGGAATCAGGAAGGCTTGAGTTTGAATCCTGCCTCAGAAACTCACTAGTTGTATGTTATTCAGGGCAAGTCATTTAACCTCTGTTAGCCTCGGTTGTTCATTCATGTCCGACTCTTCATGAGCCTATGGGCCATAAAAATTCCAGGCCCTTCTGTTTTCTATTATCAGTCTGTCCGAGTTCATGTTTGTTGTTTCCGTGGCACTGTCTATTCATCTCATCCTCTGCTGTCTCTTTTTCCTTTTGTCTTCAATCTTTCCCAACATCACAGTCTTTCCCAAAGAATTCTATTATGTGGCCAAAGTGTTGAGGAGCTGGAGAAGACTCTTAAAAGTCCCTTGGACAGCAGAGAGATAAAATCAGTTGATACTTAAAGAAATTAAGTCGGGATATTCACTGGAAGGTCAAATACTGAAATTGAAGCCTAAATACTTTGGTGAAATACTTTAGCCTCAGTTTCCCCAACTATGAAATGGGAATAATAATAGCACCTAACTCATAGCTGGTGAGGATCAAATGAGATAACATATAAAGCACTTTGTAAACTTTAAAGTGGCATATAATTGATAGCTATTGTTAATAATTATTTGCTATCATTCTTTGTAGTATTATCCAAGTATGTTTGTATTCTAAATCAGCATTGCCTATGTCTATCTTTTATCTCTGCTTGGCAAGGAGAATTAAGTGGCTTTTGGCTAGGTTGGTTTCTGGGTGCTTTGAATCTCTGTAATGAGATGAATACTTTACCTCAGTTAAACTTTTGAAGGAATGGTGATAATCAAGGTCAATATCTTTGTGTTTTTTCTGCTTAACATATTAAAGCATTTAATAGCTTTTAATCAATTTAATTGATGTTGTTGCAGTTGTCCAATTTGTTTATTTGTTTTGGAGGATTTTGTCACATTTTCAACCAGTAGAGTATAAACTCTTTGAATACAAAGATATTTGCATTTTTGCTTTAGCACTGAGCATAATACCTGGCACCTAGGTGTTTAAAACATAGCTGCTGAATTAAATTGAAAATTCTTTCTTAGATTCTGCCTTGTCATTTTCTGTCATACTTGTTTGTGCATAAATTAAAATTTCCTTCATAGTATACCTTTTTCTTTTGCTAATCACGAACTTACTGTGAAGTGAGATGGCCAAGTGTGTACAGCAAGGTACATGATGAAATCAGGCCCTCCGTTTGCCTAAGAAGAACCTGTGAGCCCTCTTTCTATGAAAAAGCATCCAGTTTTCTTTCATTTATCATGAAGAAGTCACTAACAGTGTGATCAGGTTCTTCTAAGAGTATCTTACTTCTCTGGTCATTCACTGGTACATTTATTTAGACGACCAACAATTAATTTAGTGATTATACCTAGTATACCCATATTTGCACTGTGCAGTTCCGTCCTTTTTTTTCCCTATTCTCCTCCCCCATCTCCAGTCACCATGAAAGCAAACTGCTAGATGGATACAAAATAAGGCAAAAATAGTCCCTGCCTTTAAGGGACTTGTGTTTCAAGCCTAAGGTTTGTTTTGTTTATGATAGATCCCTCCCTGAATCTTCCCTCCCTCTTAGACTTTCTTTTCCCTTCTTCTTCTTCCTATCTATATCATAGTTGAGTTGAAAGTATTCTTAAGTGAAACTTTTTGTGTATGGGTATTTTGCCCTCTTTTGAGCAGGAGACAGTAGGCAAGCAACTATGTATGTGTAACAGTATACATATGTGTGTATGTATGTATGTATGTATATATACACATCTATAGATAGAAATATGCACACATTTATCTGCTTATCTAATGTAAATTTGTAGTAATCCGAGAGTGAAGATGCTTTTAGTGAAGAAGGGGTAGGGACAGACCTACACCAAAAGATAAGATTTCAGTTGACTTTTGAAGGAAGCAAGGAGGTGACAGTGAGGAGGAGCACATTCTAGCCATGGGGAGTAGCCAGCAAAAAGGCATGGAGTTGGGAGATGGAGAGTTATATTTGAAAAACAGTAAGAAATTTAGCTTTCTGACAAGATAAAACATTAAATTTATCTGCAAGAACATTTTCCCCCTAAAACCAAACTCAAAAATAGAATAAAGAGAAATGCACTGTTTTTCCTTATATATGTAGTAGATCCTTTCCCTTTGATCATGTGTGGGGATGGGCTTGTGCTTTGGCTCCTTCAGATGGGCTATGTTTGCCCAGGATCCTTTCTAAAGTACCTGCACAACCAGAGCCTCCTGGTTGGTATCTTAGTTGAAAGCCTTGTGATATCTTGGAATCCCAGTGGCAAATGGGTATAAGTACTTTTCATTTTATCTGAAGAGGCAGAAAGTATGGTAAAGGAAGACTGAATAAGGAAATTATGACAATCTTTTGTTTTTGAATTTAATTATTTTCCTTTCTCTGTTTTTAGATCATCAACAAACAAGATGGAAGAAAACCAAGAGGACAGTGAATCTTCTATAACAATAAGCAACAACCACCTCTTGGAAGAAGTGAAAAAAAAATGCAAGGATTCAAGCAGACGTAACATAAAAGATTCTGAGAGGTCATGCAGAAAAAGCTTCAGGCTAGACTATCGGTTAGAGGAAGCTGTAACTAAATCACAGAAAGGAAAAGACGGAAGATACATCAACCCTTGGCCAACATGGAAATACCCATCTCTTTCAGAGGTTTTGAAATGGGTAGTACTGGAAAAAGATAACAGCAAAATTCCACGTTGTAAAGAGGTAGATGATTTTATTTAGTGTCTTGTATTTTTTCTGTAACTGTAATATTGGGTTATAACACTATAAACTATATCACAGTTAAATGAAATCTCAGTGAGCTTTTAGAGAATAACCTATAAATTAATGTGCTTTGCTTAGGTGATTTGACCATTCTGCCCCTCAGTCAATCAGGAATTAAAATTACAGGGGAAATTTTATAGTTATTCTTCTACAAACATCTTTACATTGGGCCCATGGGGTATTAGTGTCTCTAATGAATTGGCACTTTTTCAGTTTCATTTTTCAAAATTACTGGTTAAAAGAAGTACATATCAAACAGTTTTACTTATGGTAGAATTTGACTTTTATTTGTCAAGAGGGAATCTGGGTAAAAGAGTATATATAAAATATAAATATGTGTGTATGTTTGTACATATTTTGTATGTATGTATAAAATACTCAGAGCCCCTAGCTTGGGTTTACAGTGTCACTACTGTATATGAAAGACAACCATTTATTTTATTTTTCAACAGATTTTAGGTAGTATACATGTGGCATTTATGAGTTTTACAATTTATTGTTGATATTATGAATGCTATGTAGCTTTGTAGACCATTATAAAATACTGAGAGTTTCTTTTGGTGACTTTTTATAATCAACTTTAATTCTCTTTGTTTTTTAATATCATCTTAGAAGAATAAAAGTAAGGGAAAATTTTAAAATAAAACCAAACTTGTATTTTTACCAGTTTTCTAAAACAATGATTAGTGGAAGTTGTTAATGAAAAAATTGTTCATCCTAATATGGTAATGGTGTAGTACATTATTAGTACTAGTTCAAATATTTGACTCAGGCACCTGGGTCCTTAAGGACAACTATAATTTTGGTGCTAAGTTCTTGGAAAATGATCTTAGTGTGAATACATTTTTCATATTAGGGAAACAGTGGTAATAAGTATCCTGGTTGTATGTAAAGGAATAGAATACTGGGTAGGGAAAAATAAGTGAATTAGGTGAAAGTAGTTGACAGAGTTATGAGGCTTATAAAAATGAAGCTTATTGGAACTTTTCTTTTTTTAATTCTAAAACCTCTCTTTTTACTTATATAGAATCAGATCTACTTACATGGGGAGATATGATTCTTCTTTTAACCCAGAGTCATTGATAAATACGTGGTTTTTAACCAGGTATCTTGGCTGTTTAGGGAAACTAAGCTAGAGTTATAAAGTATGTATCAACTTTTGATTCTGTAAGAATCCTGAATTTAGAATTTTTATCTGTAACTATACTAGCTTCTAATTTTGGAAATTGATAGATAGAACAGTAGGTAGGCATATTATTACTGTCTCTACTGTCTATTCAAACATCCATATTTTTTCTTCACTTTTTTTTTCAAGGAAACTGGTTGACTCCATTTGTTTGACTCCTGCTACAGGAGCTTTAAATCCACAAAGACTAGGATACTGCAGTACTGTGTGCTTCAGGGCCTTGTTCGTGATCAAAACTATTCAATAGTGTACAACCAGGGGGCCACATTCTTTTTGTAGATCTGAGAAATAGCTGCATCTGCAGTCCTTTTACGCACCATTTTCTTTTGGAGAAATATAGCCATATTCATTGTTATTTCCAATTTGCAGCCTCAGAGTGAGTTTTTTATATCTGGGACCTGCTCTCAGCCTTAATTTCTGTCAACACATAGTCAATGTTTTCAATTATTTTGATTGAGTCTCTGTGCTAGAATTCAGTATCTTGTATACTTTATTCTGTGTGACAGTTACTACACACAGTCTTTGCTTGTATGCCTACATGCCTACTGGTATAAGGCCACTATGGTTAGTAGCTTTAAAAACATATTCTGTGGGGTAAAGATGATCTTCTGGGGGGAAGATGATAATATGCTGATCAAAGCTGGCATTGGTCAAGCTCTGACTAAACTAGCCCACACAAGAGGTCCATAGCCCTAGAAACTAATTTCTTTTTTTTTGTAAATATTATTTTACTTTTTCCAATTACATGTAAAGATAATTTTCAACTTTCATTTTTTCCCATTTAATAGTATTTTTTCCCCAATTATATGTAAAGATAGTTTTCAGTGTTCACTTTTTTAAGACTTTTAGTTCCAAATTTTTCTCCCCGCTTCCTTCCCTCCTGTCTTCTCAGAATAGCAGACAATCTGATTTGGGTCATACATGTACAGTTATGTTAATCATATTTTTACATTACTTATGTTGTGAAAGGAGAATCAGAACAAAAGGGAAAAACCACGAGAAAGAAAAATCTGTATTTCTCTAATCAGTAGTAATTTAGGGCATTTTTTTTTCATATGACTATAGATATATAGATAGCTTTAATTTCTTCATCTGAAAACTGCCTGTTCATATCCTTTGACCATTTACCAATTGGGGAATGACTTGTATTCTTATAAATTTGACTCAGTTCTCTATATATTTGAGAAATGAGGCCTTTATTAGAAACACTGGCTGTAAAAATTCAACATTCATTTTCACTAAGATTTTGAGTTATAAATTTTTCTCCCTCCCTGCTATTCCCCCTTTCCAATATGGCAAACATTCTGATATAGGTTATACATATGCAATCATGTTAAACGTATTTCTACATTAGTCAGGTTGTGAAAGAAGAAACAGAACAGAAAGGGGAAGCTGCGAAAAAAAAACCAAAACCAAAAATGAAAATAGTACACTTTGATCTCCATCCAGACTTCATAGTTCTTTCTCTGGACATGAATAGCATTTTCCATCATGATTCCCTTCTTTAAAGAGAAAGAAAAAGAAGGGGAGAAGGGAAAAATGGACACACACACACACACGCACAGAGGAGTGGTGAAGAGACCTGCCTCTGGAATGTTTCATTCAGTGAAGAAGAGAAGGTGACTACATTAAAGTAAAACCGAAACAAAACAGAAAGCCATCCCCTCTGATCATTAATTTGTTAGTATAGTACTTAATGATTTTTACTTGAGACTGGGATGAATCTAGACCCAAGTTGGTCTCCTTTGGATTCCCTAGACCAAGGGTGTTGAACCTGTGGCCTTGAGGCCACCTGCAGCCTTCTAAGTCCTCAGGTACAGCCTTTTGACTGAGTCCAAGTTTTATAGAACAAATCCCTTTATTAAGGGAATTTGTTCTGTGACGTTTGGATTTAGTCAAAGGACCACACTTGAGGACTTAGAGGACCACATGTGGCTTCCAGGCCGCAGGTTCCCTACCCGTACCCTGGACCATTGTGGACCTCTGGGAGTTGTCTGACTTTACAATCATGGAGGAGGAATTTAGGTACTTGGACACTCTGTACAAATTTAGATTCTGGCCCATTATATAAAATTAGACAAATGAGATCAGATTTTATCAAATCTGTGAATTCCACAGTACTTTAAATCAACCTAAGCTGCTTGCTGCTACAAAAAACCTATCTCTTTAATAATAATATTTCATTAATGATATCATATGGCAGTAAATCACAAATTTTGGAAAAAATTAAAATTTCAGGTGACCTAAAGGGCAATGGAACAATGAATAATTGATACAATTAGGCTATAGAACATTATCAAAAATAACTTGAGTATGAGCACCTAGAAACTATTTTAGTTAAAAAAACACTTTATTCTCCTTTCCAAGTAGTCAGATATGGAACCTAAAGATAACAGTTTGTAAACACTTCAGAGATGGCAGAAAGTTTTGAGTAGTATTATCTCATTTAACATAAAAATATTTGGAGGTTTAAACAATTTTAAGAAACTTTGACATGAGACTCAACTAAGCTCTATCATCCTGAAAGCATTTATCAATGATGACAGAAGGACAACAAATAGAAAATGGAAAAAAAATGATCAGCATTTTTATAATGATTTATTTTAAACACCAATGACAATTTGCACACCATAGTCTCTAATGTGCTAATTTAGAAGGAAGAAAATTGCAATTAAGGAGGCCATTCTGGGGAGAGTAGATAAACCATAGAACCATTGTAGTAACCATAGTAAGGGTTGGGAACCTTCGGTCTCAAAGCCCTTTGACTGAATCCAGACTTCCAGAACAGATCCCCTTAAAAAAAGGATATGTTCTCTAAAACTTGCACTCAGTCAAAAGGCTGCACTGAGGACCTAAAAGAAGGATGACCACCTACTTGTGGCCTCAAGGCTGCAGATTCCCCACCCCTGAAGCATACTAGGTACACAGAAAGAGAATCTGTATTGTAAACAACACACCCTTGAAAGTATGAAGGTAGATTAAGATTAGATAAATGAGGTATAGGGTTAAAGAGAATTTTATTCCATGGACAACATGGTGCCATGGAAACGGTTTGAGATCAGGAGTCAGGAGACTGGAAATGTAGTCCTTGCACCTCAACTATACAATCTTGGGAAGGTCACTTAAAGTTCTCTTTGATTCTTAATACTAAAGGGGTTGCCATAAGGGGAAAATATATGTAAAGCAACCTACAAATATAAGCTGTTGTAGTTTACAATAGTATCTAAATACTGTTATTGCTGCAGCTGTTGCTGTTTCATTTCAGTTGGGTCTGACTTTTTGTGACCCAACTTGAGGTTTTCTTGATAAAGATATTGGAGAGGTTTGCCATTTCCTTCTCTAACTCATTTAAAGATAAGGAAACTGAGGCAAACAAGATTAAGTGACAGGTGACAGCTAGGAAGTGTCTGAGGTCAGATTTGAACTCAGGAAAATGAATCTTCCTGACTCCAGACTCAGTGTTCTATCCACTGAGCTACCTAGCTGTCCATGCAAAAACATGAATTACATATATTGCCCTTTACCCTTACTTATACGGCTTCAGAGGCCATCTTGTATTTAAATATGATCTTAAGATTATAGATATAAATGAGAAGATCACAGGTGTAGAACTGGAAGGAACTTTAGAGGCCATCTAATCCATCACTTTAATTTTGCCAACTAGAAAACTGAAACAGACTGAGTTTAAGTGACTTTCCCAGGATCACACAGGTAGTATGTATCAGAAGTAGGACCTGAACCCAGGTTCTACGATTGCAGGATCTGTGATCGTATTTCCTAGAAAACACTCAACACTTGTGGTGAAAATGAAGGGGGACAGAATAGCATTCATTATGTTATTGTTTATTTTCAAGTTTCCTTATAAATCTTGCTGGAGGTGATTGTGGCAAGTCTTGAAATACAGCATAGTATTTCAGCAGGACTGCTTCTCTTGTTGAGAGTTACATGGTAAATGACGAGACACTTGGCATATGCTATTGGCTTTTATCCACCAGCCATCGGCCTCAGGGTGTCTTTAGTCTATAACCATGCCTTCAGTATGACTGTTTGCTTGAGGCTTGTGACAGTTTATTAGTTTTCAACCCACAGATTCCTTGAATCCAACCAAGGTAATTGCAGACCCACTTTCAAAATGGGCAATTTGACAGTCTCCATGTTGCAAATAATTGGCACAGATTTTTACAGAAGAAATTTAAAATAAGTCTTCATCCTCTTGCATTGCTGTTGGGGCAGCCTCATCATTGAGTTTATCTTTTGCAGGATGAAAATTAATAGGTTGATACATATCCTAAGACTGTGACACTAGAAGTTTTTATCTCAAACTTTTTTTTACTCCTCCCTGGTGTTTCAAAATGATGGATTTTTTGAGATCTTTCTTCCAAGTTTATGACCTATTTAGTCCAATACATAACACACATTTAGTAAATATCTACCCATATACAAAGTTTTAAATTAAGTGCTAAAGGATACAAAAGTAATAAAATTTCTTGCTCTTAAGTTGTTGCTTATGATACTGGAGATATACACACGAATAGTTACAGTACAAGATGGGATATAATATGTACATAAGAGAGAGAAAAACTGCCATGAAATACAAGGGAGGAAAAATTACTTTCTGGTAGGGGGATCAAGGAAGGTGTCATAGATTAAGCATTTCAGTTGGCACTTACAGAATGGATAGGATTTCGGGAGAAGAAGATGGGGCAGTGGGGAAAAGAGGGCATTTGAAAGGTAAAAGATGGTGTGTACGTAAAGGTAGGTAAGTACAAGACCAATTCAGGAAATAGTCCATTTTGGCAGTCATGTGGAAAGGGGGGAGTTAGTGCAGAGTAAAGCTAGAAAAGTACATTGGATCTAAGTTGTGAAGGGACCTTGAATACTAGTCTAAGGAATTTGTGCTTTATTTGGTAGAGAACAAAGGTTTTTGAAGAGGGGAGTGCCATGATCAGAGTTGTACAGTAGGAATATTGACATGACAGTGATATATGTAAGTTAGGTTGGAGTGGGGAGAAGATGAAGAACTACTTCGAAGGATACTATAATAGGTGCGATATATACACATTGTAATGGTGACCTGATTGAGTGGTTGCAGTGGGAATGAAAGAGAGGTTATATATTCAAGAGGTATTATTTAAAAGTAACAACAAAGGCCCCATTTATTAGAGCCTGATGTGTGAAAAGCACTGTGGCAGATGGTGGAAGTGATACAAAGTTTAGATAAACTGGGAAAAAGACATAAACTCACTTCAATTCAGCAAACATTTTGTTAAGCCTGTCATTGTAAAGTACTGAACTACATGCAGAGATATGCAATATTATATAAGTAGATTACAGAGTTGCAGAACAAAATGTCTCATGAGGTTTGGGAGGAGATGATTAATTATCAGGTAAGGTTTTAGAAGTGACTACTGAGTTGAGATTTAGAAGATGAATAGGAATATAAATGAAAAGGAATGGGACATTTTAGAATAGCGAGCAGGCTGAGGAATTGCAGAAGGGGTTGTTTCAGGGCATAGAATAGTTCATTTTGGCTAGAATAGAGAATTGTGGGGAGTAGCAATATGAAATAAAGCAGGGTAGCTCTACACTATGTTGAACTTTGAATGGCAGGTTCTACTTGATAGACACTGAACACTTTTTGATATGGAAGTGCCCTGGCTTAATTCATGTGTAGCAGGATATTCTAGCAGTGGTATGATGGATGGATTGGGAAAGGGGGAGAGAGAGAAGATAGGAAGCTTTTAAAATTTTTTAGTGCAGTTGGATAGTAATAAAATGCCTGTCCTAGGGAGATTGCAATGAGAATTGAGAAGAAAAGACTGATGATGCAAGGGATGTTTTGGAGGTGGAATTGAAAGGATTTGGTAGCTGATTAGACAAGGAGAGGTGAGGGAGAGAGGAGTCGAATGCCAAGATTTCAAACATGGAAAACAGGACAAATGGTGTTATCAAAAATAGTAATAATGAAGTCCCATGCAAAGCAGGTTTAAGGGGGAAATGTAGCAAGCTCCATGTTGGACATGTTGAATTTGAGGTGCTGGTGGACATCTAGGTGGAGAGACAAAGACATTCTCTAATAGAGATAAATGGTCAAAGAAAATGAACAAACAGATCTCAGAAAAAGAATTGCAAACTCTTAACAACACTAAGTGGAATATTCCAAATCACCAATAAGAGAAATACAGATCAAAACAACTCTGAGGTTTCTACTTATCCCCAGCAAATCAAAAAAGATGACAAAAGATGAGAATAATCAAGCAAAAATGAACTGTTGATGGAATTGTGAGTTGATCAAAATGTTCTGGAATGCAGTTTGGACTTACTGAAGAAAGTGATTAAAACACCCATACCCAATGACCTGCTAGAGATCACAAAGCTATGAATAAACCTCAGGGAGGTCAAAGTCAAAAAGAAAGGACGTGTGTGTGTGTGTGTGTGTGTGTGTGTGTGTGTGTGTGTGTGTGTGTGTGTGTGTGTAAGCTACACAAGTTATAGTATATATTACTGCATAATAAGAAAAGATGAATATAGTGAATATAGAGAAGCATAAGAAAACTTATATGAGTTGAAGCAAAGTGACATAAACAAAACTAGGAAAACAGTATACGCAGTTGCAAACATGTAAATGAAAATATTAAGACCGCAGTACTAAGTGTTTCCAGGGAACTCTGCCTTTATCAAATCTGGGCACAGTTCTGGGCACCCTGGTTTAAGAGGGATCTCAGTAAGATGGAGAATGTGCAGAAAAGCTCACCTAGAATGGTGAAGGGCATTGAATCTATGACATGATGATTGTTTGAAGGACATGCTATGTTTAACCTGGACAAAAGAAGATGGGGCCTGGAGTCAGAAGACTAGCATTCAGATCCAACTTCACTAGCTGTGTGAATCTGGGCAAGTTACTTAATGTCTTTTTACCTCAGTTTCCTCATCTGTAAAATGGGGATAACAACAGTATCTGTTTCCCAGAGTGCTATGAATATCAAATGAGATAATTGTAAAGCACTTAGCATATGTCATTTTTCATACTATGTTCATAGCCATTTACTAATACTTTTTCAAATTCAACAATATCTAGAGGCTTATTGTCATTGACCCTCCTGATAATTATATAATGATAGGACCTTATGACCAAGATCAACTGATGCAAAGTGATATTTTTGGACTTCCTTCTGATGTTTTTTGAATAGCATAATTTGTCAAGCTAGGTATTCTTACAGACTTTGGACTCTGCATCTCTGAATTTGGAAGCAGAGCATCCCGGTACCACTTGGCAGCCAGATTTAAGTTGGTATGCTTGAACTGATTAACCTATTTTATAGAATATTTCTTTGTTTTTCTCGTGATCCTGTGGGCAACAGGTCTCTGCTTATAGCATTCGAAATTGCTCATCTGTTTTATGAGGCATGCAGTGATACTTTTTTTTTTACTAAATTTGTTTCAGGCTAATGAAATTTCAAATTTGGCCCCTTTAAGTAGCCTACTTACAAGGGCTTCATTATGAACTCCACATGCAAAGTGATTCTTTTATTGTTGTTGTTAAGTCATTTTAGCTGGGTATGATTTTTTGTGACCCCATTTTGGGTTTTCTTGGCAAAGATATTGAAGTGGTTTGCTATTTCCTTCTCCAGCTCATTTTACAGATGGGGAACTGAGACAAACAGGGTTAAATGACTTGCTCACAGTCACACAGCTGGTAGGTATCGGAGGCCATATTTCATCTCAGAGAGAAGAGTCTTCCTGCTTCCCTGCACAGCACTCTATCCACTGTGCTACCTAGCTACTGTAGCACCAGTGTGCTACAGCACAGTACCTATTGTGGCTATCAATATGTCGGCATAGTTCTGTATCATGAAATGAAGTAGACTCTCTACATGGAAGACGTAACCAAAACATTTGTTCAGACACCAAAAAGCCAAATCCATCACGTTAACAAAGAAATCTATACACAATAACAGTGCAGAGGACAATACCATCCCCAAGCCTTCCCACTATTAGGCTTCCCACAAACCAGTTCCCTTAAACAAATAAAAAGCAGGTTTCCTTAAATAAAATCACAAACAAGCTCTTCCACTCACACTATCCAGCTGCCTGTTTTCCCTCTCTCCCTTAGTTCTGACTGCTCTGACCAGTTTCTTTGAGCTCTGCTCTAGCCCCTCCTCTTCCTGTTCCACTCATTCAGCAAGCTCCTCCCAATACATGTGACTTAGACTTCCATGTGATTTAAGAAGAATCTTCCCATTTAAATTACCATTACAACTGCCCAATGTGATTCTATGTCGTCTAAAAACTAAAAACTTGCATTAAGGTATTCTTTCTTATATATGCAACATCACCCTTACCAGGCTACTAATCCCATTTGTAAGATGCAGCAGTGAGTGAGTGTGGTCTGATAAGTAGATTTCAGCAATGTCTTATATTCAACAAATGTCTTAGCCTTGGATGAATCATGGTTGGTGTGGCTATGTCTTAAATGACTGCTTTCTTACATATGATATTAATAGTGTGATTATAGGCAATGTTTAAGTTTATACAAGCCAGAATTTATTATCATTATTAGCTTGTATTTATATAGCATTTTAAGGTTATCAAAGTGCTTTGCATATATTATCTCATTTGTTGCTTACAACAACCCTGGGAAGCAGATGCCATTGTTACGTACATCTTTACAGATACTGAAACTGAGAAGTTAAGTGACTTGCCCAGGGTCACACAGTTAGTAGGCGTTTGAGGCAGAATTTGAACTTAACATTTTCCCCAGCACTTTATCCATTTGTCACCTAGCTGCCTCTAGATTTGGAAGGAAGGAGAAAAATGAGGTCTAGATTTAGATCAATAGGATAGTAAAAAACTTAAAAAAAATTTTTTTTTTGTAAAAAACTTTTTTTAAAAAGGAAGGCTTTGAATAATATAGTTCTTTGTTAAAAATTTACTCAGTGTTATATATTTTGAATCCTCTCCTACATTCTGCTGTGCATATGGCAGTACTTTTTTCCTATTTTATATTCAAGTTTTGGTATTTACATTTATGTTTCTTTTTATTTTCTTATTGTATATTTAAGTTTCAGTGTATAAATTTAAAATAAATCAATAAAATTTATTCAGAATGTATGAGGTAGTTTTTTCATCAGCTAAAACAGTTCAGATGTATTATTAATTTTATGATCATTTCATGTTCTGAATTATGTGTCTATGGGAGAAAAGTTTCTCTAAATGCCTTTGATTAATAGATTGAACTAGGGAAAGTTCACCTCCCAATACCTTCATAGTTATCCATCTGTTTGATTTGATAAAGACACAAATAATTTTTCAATTTTGAGATGAAGTTACTGAATTAAAATGCATGAACTACTTTCAAATAGATGGTGTATACACTTCCACAGTGAAACCCAGGGAGCTGAGTTCATAAGAATATCAGTTCAGGTATAATCAAAGAATAATAATTCACTTTCTTGAGGGGAAAAAATGAATTTTGCTTTGTGGTGATTTTAAACTGATTTTAAGTCAACTAATATTTGTTAAGGATCTGTTCCATGCAGATATAAGAGCTGGGAGACATAAAGTATTGATTTCAATCAAATTTATAGTACTTAATTCTTTTTGATGCCCAGGATAAAAATAGTGGATCCTCCCTCCCCAATTACCTTGATGTATTAGGGAAAGTAAAATATTAACTAGTGTTATGGTTTTGAGGGTTTTACTTTTCTTCAGCAACAATGACATAAAACCGTGAAAAACGATCCAAGAATATGAAATGCCAAGTGAATTCTGATTTCCTCAAGTAAATACAAATGTTCACTGCTCTCCACATGGTCTCTTCCAGCTTCAATAATTAGGTTGTCATGCACAAAAGTATTCTTTTCTGGTTCTCACTTCATATACTACATTCTTTTGAGATTTATGGGCTATTAGTAATAGAAGTTGCATATTTGAGACAAGCTGCTTTTGTTTGTGGAGGTATATGAACAGTTTAGCATTGAAAAAACAGGAAGTTAGAAAAACAAAAGCAATATAATACCATTGTCAGCAAATTAATTACCAGTATGTAAATATGTTCCACATACTGTTTGGAGAGCAAGTTGAGCTCCCAGAATTGCTAAGTTAAGATATCCTTTCTTTTAAAATTTTAGTCAGCAGCTATGAAAGCCATTGATTTTAAATATTGTAGATAAAAGAAAATTCATGTATTCTTCTGAGTTTTGCTTGCTAAAGAAGTTTTAGCATACTATTTGAATATGCTTATTGCTTATTTATTTAATTTCTCTTGACTGTGCCCTATGTTGCTTGGTCTTTTCTCAATAATCATTTTTAAGTATAACAAATTTGAAACATCTGTTAAAGAATGAATGGAAGATGTATGTATACCATAAAGAGATAGCAGAGTGCATGGATAGGGATCTAGCCTAAGGGTCAGTACGCTGGAGTTCAAGCCCCTCCTCTGACACATCTTGGTTGTGTGAACAATCAAGTCACTTGATCTCATTGTCTCCTTTACAGAGTTCTAGATCTGTAAGTTGCAGAATAAGTGTTTGATCTGCATTGCTGGAGGGAGTTTCTCACAATGAGCTCCCAACATTGAGGGAATCGTAGTCTTCTGATTAGTCTCCCTATCTCAACTCTCTCCCCACTTAAGTCCATATTTTACTCATCTGACAAACTCATTTACCTTAAGCTCATGGCTTGGCCAAATCTAGTCTCCTACTAAGTAAACTCCAGTGGCTTGCTAGTAGCTCCAAGAGCAAACATAGAATCATATTTGACTTTTAAATTCCTCTAAAATCTAGCCTCTTCTTACCATTCCAGGCTTCTGAAACTTTATTCCCTTCCACTTACTCTGCAACCCACTAACAGTGGCTTCCTCGCTGTTCCTTGCACTATTCCAAGTGCCAACTGTGTGTTTTACTGGCTGCCCTTCTTGTCTCTACCTCCTGGACTTCTTTAAGACTCAACTAAAATCCCATTTTCTGCAAAATATTCTCCTTCATACTTGTGCCTTAGCTTTGAGATTACCTCCAATGTTTGTACATAGTTGTTCACATGAGGTCTCCCCATGAGACTGCGTGAGATCCCTATGAGGACAGGGACCATTTTCATCTTTATTTGTATACCCAAGATGTTGATGTTTAATCTTTCCATCTTCTGTTTGACCACATCTGGCTTCTCTTGGTTCAGAGAGCTTACATTCCAGGCTTCTGTTCAATATTGATCATTACAGCACTGAACTTTTCTTTTGTCACCAGACGTATCCACAGCTGAGCTTCCTTTTGGCTTTGGCCCAGCTGCTTTATTCTTTCTGGAGCTACTCGTAGTTGTCCTTTGCTCTTCTCCAGTGACAATGTTGGATGTCTTCCAATCTGAGCGCTCATCTTCCCGTGTCATACTTTTTATCATTTTAATGCTGTCCTTGAGATTTTCTTGGCAAAGATACGAGAGATATTTCTCTGGTGGATCGCCTTTTGTCAGAACTTTCCACTATGCTATGTTCATCTTGGGTTACCCTGCGTGGCATGGCTTATAATTTCACTGAGCTATGCAAGCCCCTCTGCCACAACAAGGCAGCGAGCCAGAAGACTCCAAGTTAAAGACAAATTGCCTTCCTGAATATGTAGATAGAGCTTCCGTACTAAGAATTACTTACAGGGATGTAATCATACCCTTTCTGCCCCTCCCAAAACAACAGTAACTAAAATCTTTAGAGGTTAGCAGCACAGAACAAGATGGCTTACATGCTTAGATAGCATTCACTATTATTTTCTGTTGAGTGCATTAGTGTCTAGCTCAAATATTGGAGGAGGACTACTTTGTGTCATGTTAGAAATGTGCTTTTCTTTGTACAGTCATATCTCACAAAGTGTTGCCCTGATGAATTTTGTAATAATTAATCTTGTAATAATAGAATGTATTAATACATATATATATACATATGTTAATTAATACATATATAATACATAATACAGTAAAATACATTATAGAGACAGCGTATGGTAGCTGACTCTTTGTAAGACCACACATCCTTTTGTTTATTTAGATGCTAATCCAAAGTAGGTCTTGTCTTTAGTATGAGTCAGAATTTAAACCTTTGACTAAATAAGGTCTTTTATTTTCTAACAGCTATTTTTTTCCTCTTGATCTTTTAGGAACTGGACAAAGAACTTCCAGTAGTTTGCCCATATTTTGTTGATACACCTGAAAAAGTTGGAATGAAGAAAGGTGGTCTGCGCGTTACATGGCTTGGACATGCAACAGTTTTGGTGGAAATGGATGAAGTAATATTTCTCACTGACCCTATTTTCAGTATGCGGGCTTCACTGTCACAATTGATCGGTCCAAAACGTTTTCGCAATCCACCATGCACAGTAGAGCAGCTTCCCAAAATAGATGCAGTAATGATTAGTCATACCCACTACGATCACTTGGACTATAATACAGTACTCAGTTTAAATGAGCGCTTTGGTTGTGAGCTGAGATGGTTTGTACCGATGGGTCTTTTAGAGTGGATGCAGAATTGTGGATGTGAGAATGTGATTGAACTGGACTGGTGGGAAGAGAACTGTATTCCTGGACATGATGATGTCACCTTTGTCTTTACACCTTCCCAGCACTGGTGTAAAAGAACTCCAGTAGATGACAATAAAGTTTTGTGGGGCAGCTGGTCTGTCTTGGGGCCCTGGAATAGATTTTTCTTTGCAGGAGACACTGGTTATTGTACGGCTTTTGAAGAGATAGGAAAACGATTTGGACCTTTTGATCTTGCAGCACTTCCCATTGGAGCTTATGAACCAAGGTATGTGGACTTCCAAGAGTTTATTAGAAAGAGGGCATGTTTTATGTGATCTGATTTTAAGAATGTAATTTGATTACTATTTGCCATAATTTGGTGGTATCACTTACATCATATACTGATAAGAAATCAGTAAACTATTGCTCATTTGTAAACTGAAATAAATGTGACACATGTCTAATTAATGAAAACAGAAACAATTTGAAAGATCCAGCTGGATTAAAGTTATTTCTTGACTACATTACATATTCATATCATTTAATAAATAATTCAAAATAATTGGTATTTGGCTTCAATCGCAGAAAAAGACACTCAGACACATCACATTCACTCTGTTAAGATCCTACAAGCAGAAAGCATTATATTTGATTTATTTTACATAAAAATGCCAAAATACTAGAATAGAGCAATCTTTCACTTCTTGATTTGTTTAAACTGACCCCTAATCTCTTTCCTCTCTTGTTGTTGTTTAGTCTTTTCAGTTGTGTCTGACTCTCCATGACCCCATTTGGGGTTTTCTTGGCAAAGATACTGGAGTAGTTTGCCTTTGCCTTCTCTGGCTCATTTTACAGATTAGGAAACTGAGACAAACAGGCTTAAGTGACATGCCTAGGGGTCACACAGCTAGTAAGTGTCTGAGGCTGGATTTGAATTTAGGAAGATAAGTTTTCCTGACTCTAGGATAGCACTCTACCCATTGGGCCACTAGCACACTCTATATATAACCTATATACATATATATAATAATAATAGATACGTATATAATCTATTCATCTATATAGTCTCTTCTGATAGGCTGCTAATTAATGCTTCTGATTCACTTGATCGGTTTCTTTCCCTGCTTCACTAATGATCTTTTTCTTCCAATTTTCTTATTTTAGGCCAGGCAGTTTTACTTTTTCATGTAATTTCTGTGATACCTATTACCATTTCTATTCATACGACTCCTAGACCTACATATCCAGCCCTAATCTCTCTTGTGAGCTTGCATCCCGAACTGCTTGTTGGACATCTTGAACTGGATTTCCTGTCAACAACTCAAATTTAAAATGTTCAAAACATAACATGTTATTTCTATCCCCATTCCTGCCCCTTTTCCAATCATTGTTAGAAGGCACTAACATACTTTGAATAGCAGTCTTGGTGTCATTCCTTTCACTCAGTAAGTTCCCAGATCTTTCTGCTTTCATAGCATCTTTCACCATGTCACCATTAATGTAGCCACTAGCCTATTTCAGGACCTCATCAGTTTTCTCCTGAACTTTTTGTAGCCTTTCATTTGGTTACTTCAAACATCTCCTCAGTTCATATGAACTTTCATACAGCTGCCAAAGTGGTTTTCCTAAACTGTAGGTTGGATTATGTTACCTCTTTATTCAGTAAACTCCAGTGACTTCCTGTTACCTCTAGGATCAAATATAAACTCTTGGCCAGCTTTTAAAACTCTTCACAATCTATCCTCATCCTACCTTGTTGTTCACTTGTGTCTGACTCTTTGTGACCCTTTTGGGGTCTTCTTTGTGAAGATACTGGAGTATTTTCCTATTTCCTCTCTCCAGCTCATTTTACAGATGAGAAAATGGTGCAAATAGGGTTAAGTGACTTGACCAGAGTCACACAGTTAGTAAATGTCTGAGGCTGGATTTGAACCCTGCTCTTCCTGACTGCAGGTCACTATACCTCCCACCTGCCCTCTCCTCTTCTTACTAGTCTTCTAATATGTTACTTCTCTCCTTGCAGTCTTCAGTACAATCATATGTCTTACTCGTTGATCCACCCACACTGTGGGCCTCTGTACAGGCTATCTCCTATGCCCCCTTCCTTGCCTTCACCACCAAGAATCATTGACTTTCCTCTTCAGCTTAAGTGTAACCTTCCACATGGAACCCTATCTGATCCCCCCAGGGGCTAATGAGTTCTCTCTTAAAACTACTTTCATTAAAGTGTAAGCTCCTTCAGGGTAGGGACTTCCTTAGTTTTGTCAGTGTGCCCTCACTGCTTAGCACATGTCTGGCACAGAGTAAAAGATGATTATTATAAATGATTATTGATTGATTACAGTTAGGAGCTAGAGGTCAGTTGTTTTCCTTTAATAAAATACAGGTGTTAGTGGTGTATAGTGGAAACTTGAAACTGGGTTTGAGTCCTGCCTATCAAGAAACATACAAACACTACCATGGAATTAATATTTTTTAAACCACTGAACCAACATATTGAAAATATGTAACAAGCAAATATTATGTCATGTTTGGGTCAAAATGTGTTTTTATAATATGAAAAATTCTTCTAGTTTGTAATTCTATAAAGGTTTTCTATTATTTATATAAAACTTTAAATATTTTCAAAAGGGGGAACTATACTAATAGGTAGTTTAAAACTACTTACTGTTTCTCTACATAGCCATATATATTATTCTGTATTAGTTATTAGACATCTGTCATTTTTCACTACCTGCTTTTAAAGTCCATGAAGGCAAGAATTATGTCTTATCTAAACTTCGTGGTTCTCCCAGGACTCAGCAAAATGCTTTGCGTATATTAGATACTTAGTAAGTGCTTGTCAAATTGTTGTTAAATTGAAACAAAAACAAAAGAGAGCACTCTTTTCAGCTCCTTGCTCCAATTTTAAAAAAAGGAAGATAAATCAATTTCAGGCACATTGTTTTTTATTGTTTTACAAAATTGTCATGAAATCTGGAAAAAACAGGGACTGGCCTCCTCTGCAGATGTTGGGGAAGCAGTGGCTATTGTGGTTAAAAAGCCTCTTGAGACCAGGATTCACCTAAAAGGAACATCAAATAAATCCCACGATTGTACAAATAGGTACTTATTGCTAGAATTTGTGGTGTGAAGTGTTAAAAGTCCTACATGCAGCCACTAGCCTTATTGTGTCCTCGTGTAGTTCGAGTTTTGGTGGTCACAATGGCATCTTACTCGGATTGATAATATAGGAAAGAAAACCCCAAATTGTATTTCAGGCTTGGAATGGTGGTCGTTGGAAGGGAGAAAGGAGAGGAGCTGATAATGCAAAAGGAACAAAAAGCTTTTGAATAAATATTTCATGCTTTCCAGTTGTTTGTGGTAATATTTGTAAAAAGCATTTAGCACAGCGCCTGGCACGTTGCAGTCACTTAATAAATGGTTATTCCCACCTTTTGTACCATTAAAAGTATTTTCCCCCTAAAGCATAGTTTGTATTAGCTAGTTTACTATTTGAGAAAGGATTATGCATGCTAAAATGTTTATTTAAATCTTATCTGAAGAGGGAATGGAATTCCTGACTGTCAGCAACCATATCTCTTAAAAATGGTATAAATTCTTATCCACTTAATGTTTTTTAGAAGCTAACTAATGGATACAGAATTGCCTTTTCACTTCCAATTCTATATTTGTTGTTAAACTTCACTGAGTCATGTCATCGGTACTAGAATGCAGTATACCTAGTTTCTTTCAGAAGAGCTCCAGAACATTAAAAAGAAAGTCTTTTTGGTGATATAAATGAGCCAGTTAGAGAAAGAAAAGGAAGCTTTTATTTTGCAAAGGCTGACTAAGAAAACAGTATTTTTCTATTCCGTAGCATTTATTGTTGTGCAAACTCAAGAGCTGTTAAAAATAAAAGTAGGTTAGGATGCAATCTACATCGAGAGGCTAGATTTCATCATTTTTTTTCTATTTCTGTAGATGGTTTATGAAACATCAGCATGTAGACCCTGAAGAAGCTGTAAGGATTCACATTGATGTTCAAGCAAGGAAGTCTATAGGAATTCACTGGGGAACCTTTGCTTTAGCAAATGAGGTAAGTTGGAATCTGCCATAAAAGTAACTACCTGTTTATTCAGCCTTTGTTTTTTTTTGCCTGAGTCCATTTTGTTAGAACCCAGGAACACTTGCTGTGACTGTTTTCATTGAGAAGAATCTGTAGAATCCAAAATGTATTAATTCATTCATCTAGCATTAACTGGGGAGATTTGCACCTGAAATAAAGAGGTCCTTATTGCATTCAGCATTTTTAGCTTACTTTGGTAGTTAATGAAATATTTGACCTTTTTAAGTGGCATTGTGTATGCTAAAAATCAGAAATTCATGTTTAAGTCTTGAAATTTCTTTTTATTTTCTTTGTTCCACCTTGTAGTTTCCTCCATTTCATACCTTTTAATAAATTAGTCAGCTCAAGTGTAACCTTCTACCTGAAACCTTTTCTGATCCCCCCATGTGCCAATGAGTTCCGTCTTAAAACATTACTTCCCTCCTTGCAATCGTCAGTACAGTCACATGTCTTGTTGGTCCATACGCAATGCCTGTTCTCTTCTCTCTGGTCCTCTGTACAGGCTAACTCCTGTGCCTCCTTCCTTGCCTTCACCACCAAGAATCACTGGCTTCCCTCTTCTGCTCCAGTGTAACATGAAATCTTTTCTGATCCCCTCAAATTCTAATCAGTTCCCTCTTAAAACTACTTTAATTAAAGTGATATGTCATTTAAATCTCTGCCCTTCTCTTTAATATCTACTAAACTGTTATATTTTGATCTTTGTGGAAATCTTCTAGTAGAAGTGTATGCCAATGTAATATCCACAGCAGCTGTTATAGATCTGCAGGTGTATTTCCAGGGTAAAATCACAAAATATAAACTTTCTTCCTCAACGACAAAACCAAAATATTTATTCAGATATCAGAAAGCCATTTCCACCATGGTAAGAAGGAAGTTTGTACACATTACTAATAGAGGGAGGACCAGCATACCTAAGCCTTCCCTACATCACGCCTTCCCACAAACAAGCTCCCTTAGGCAAAATGCCCCTCTCTCACCCAGGCTAGCTGCTCTGCTCTGCCTGCTGCCTCTCAGCTCCACCTCCCTCTCCCTGCTGCATCCTTCCTGCTCCATCCTTTTGGTGAGCTCCTCCCACCATGGGCTTCATGTGACTCAGGCTGCTGGGGGAAAGCTCAAAACAGGTCACATGGACCTATTAAGGGGCAGGGAAGATCTTCGTATTCCCTTAACATTACAAGAAGTTGGATGACCACTTGTTGGAGATGTTGCAGAGGAACTTGCTGGTCAGGTTTGGATGATAACCTTCAAGGTCCCTTACAGGTCTGAGGTTCTGCTCTCCTATCGTGAATCAAAATCCATATTTTCCTATTAATCTTTCCTTAATTATATAGTTCTCTTTAAATGTATTTTAAACTTTTACTGAAAGGAACAATTAGTTAGCAACTTATATGAGGTGGAAGAAATCACTTTGTTAATATTTATTTGTTTCTTAACCCTAGTATATTTTAAGATTCAGTGTACAAACCTTTATCTAACCCCTCATCTGAAATAAGATTTTCTTTTAGACTTTCCCACTTTTTGTTTATTTTCATTTAGGTCTGAAAAATGCCAGAAGGTGGATCTTTTGAGTTATGCATAGTATGTTCTTTATTCTAGTAAATAAGTAAAATATTATATTCATAGAACCATAAAATCTCGGTAATTAAGAAGAAACCTTAGAAGTCATATAGTCTAATAGTTAAAACAGGAAGGTTGCCTAATAACTTACATTTATGTAGTACCGTAAAGTTTATGAAGTTCTTTCTTGGCAACAACAGTGTGAGATAGGTGGTACAAATATAATTATCCCCATTTTAGGGATGAGGAATTTGAGAATCAGAGGATAAATGACTTGCTTAAAACATACGATGAAAGGTTAGAACTATATGAATCTGTGCTCCCAACATAAAGTCCTAGTGTACCATATTTCATTTTAAATCAGAATGCCTCACAATATCAGCCTGGTCTTGAAGACCTCAAAAAAATGGGATACTTACCACGTCAGAGGGTATTCTGTTCCACTGTTGAATAGTTATAATTGTTAGGAAATTTGTTTTGTCATAGAGATGAAATCTGTCTCTCTATAACTTCTGCCCATTAACCACATAACTGTAGAATCTCCGAATTGGAAAAGCCAGGCATTGGAGATTTTATCTAATTATCATTAGATTACTGGATAATTAATATTATCCAATATGTTAGATTTTATCTAACACAGACATGAATAGCAATCTGCTCAGACAAGAGACCTGACAAATTGCCTTTGGCTTAAAGACTTTCTATAATGCAGAACTCACTACTTTCCAATGAAGAATAGTCTACTTTTGGGTAGCTCGAATTTTCAGGAAGTTGATCTTTAAAAATCTGAAATTTCTCTCTTAGTCACTTCTGTTGTTCTTTGTCCTTCATTCTCAAAGAGGACCATGACATCAGGAAGGAGATGTCATGACTCGCAAATGCACTGGATTTAAGCGAGGCAAGACTGTGCAGTCACCAGCCTCACTCTCTCCTCTGGAGCCATATGGGTCCAGGGGCAAGACATAGATCAGGATGACTGGAGATGACCCTGGATTAGTCACTTCTACTCATTGCCCTTCTGGGGTTAGGGGGAGATAAGCTTAATCCATTTTAAATTTAATAATCTTTCAAATACTTAAGAAAAAAACCAAACAATTATCACATCCTCTCCAAATCTTCTTTTTTTGATAGTAAACATTCCCTGCTCCTTCAACAGCGTGGTTTTTTTGTCACCATATTAAAAAAATAATGGAAAAACTCTAGATTCTCAGAATCTTTTCTAAAGTGTAGTACTTGTGAATGCCAAGGAATTTTATCTGAATTGAGGAAATACATCTCCATTCCTTTAGCAGAGTGATGGGACGATGGATGTTGTATGGACTGTTAGATTTGGTTACTGTGTCTGTTGGTTAGCTTTTTCACTGTTACATAGGAAGGTTTATTGAATGATAGTGAGATCCCTAAATGACTGTCACGTACAAACAAAAGACACCTCAGTGAAAACATTTTTAAAGTGGTGATCAGAATTGAATACAGTACTACGTATGTAGTCAGGTCAAGACAGAATAGAATACGACTAGAATTTCCCTCTTTCTGTAATACTGTATTTCTATTAACACATCTTAAGGTTGTCAGCTTTATTTTTTTTTTGGCTGCCATGTTACATTATTAATTCACTGAGTTTGTAATTCACTCAAATGCCTGTTTCCTTTTCACATAAACTGTTTAACTATTATACCTTCTGCATCCACTACACTGGCATTTTATTTTTTGAACTTGAGTAATGATAATAAAGTCTATTTAGTGCTTAAAAGTACCAAATGATTTACATACATTCCCATTTAATCTTTAATTCAGTAACTCTGTGAGGTAAGTACTACTATTATTCTTCATTTTACAATGAGGAACTTAAAGCTCTGAGAGAGGTTAAATAATTTGCTTAGGGTCACCTAGCTAGTAAATATGTATGCATGAGGCAGGTCTGAAACTTGGATACTCTTGACTCCCAGGTCACACTGCCTCTCAAGAATAATATTTTACATTTGTATCCAAGTACTCAAACAGATCTGTGCTATCATCAAAGTGGATGTGCCGTTGATAAATCTATCAAAACTTATTCATGTCTAAACTACAGAAACCTTTCAAATGTTTGTCAAAAGATCTGTGATTTTATAGGTAATCCCTCAACCAACACAGATTGCAATCATTCTGTATCTTTATGAGTTGATGTTGTCAGAAAATCCACCAACATTCTGGTGATGATCTTTCTTATTTATGGATCTGGAACTGTGATTTCACTGTATGGACAGATCCTGGTATGAAAACCCTCAACAAAGATGAAAAAAGAGTACTTAGTTCTGGAAAAAATAAAATTTAAGAATATGCTTAAGTCTATTAAGGACATTATTATGATCCTCAAAACTTTCTTCCGTTTTTCCATTATTTCCCTAACTTCCAAGTCCTGAATTTGGCCGAAGGGGTAAGGTTAATATAACCCTACTATGCTTCTGCCAAAAAAAAGTATTCTGTCATTAAAGTGCCTAGTTTTCTTGAACATGAACCAAAAAGCAAATTTGTGGTCACACTTCATGTCCTAATGTTATATTTTGGCATTGATTCTGTTTCCCTTAAATGCAAGTGATTCTCTACAAAACCACTTCCTACAGCAACGAGGCCTCACAAGATAGATTACCTACTAACTCATATAACTTAATGATACATAACCATATTTTGCACTGAATTTGACATAGGATGTTTCATTTGGATGAATGTCTAAGAGCTGAAATAGATTGAACAACTAGTGACTCACACCTATTATCGCAACAACTAATGATTTAATCCAGCATAGGAAAAATGATTGAGATTTGCCATACATTTGTTGGATATTTTGGAACCATGAAATTCTGTACTTTTAGAGTTGGAAGCAACTTTGTAGATGTTAGAATCCAACTTCCTACTCATTGCAGGACTCTCTCTCTCCTCCCCCTGTGAGGTCTTTTTGTACATGAACTGAAAAACAAATTTGTGGTCACACTTAATGTTACACTTTAAGCACTCTTTGCCTAAGCACTGCTAGATGGCTTACTGGATAGAGTACTAGTAGGACCTGAAGTCTGAAAAACCTGAGTTCAGATCTGGCCTCAGAGACTTGTTAGTTAGGTGACTGTGGGTAAGTCATTTAACCTCTGCCCTAGTTTCCTCAGCTGTAAAACAAGAATTGTAATAGCATCTACCTTTTATGATAAAGAACCCAGTGGCCTATGACTCAAGACTTCCTTCCAGGTTGACACTGCCCCGTCTTTGGGTTGGATTTATTTATCTAATTATAAATACATTTAATTGTACTCTATGTCTTTGCAACTTGAGTGCAAGAAGATAATGAAATACTTTGTCAAATATGTTGCTGAAATCAAGATATTCTGTTTATAGTTCTCTGTTCCACAAATCCAATAATCCCAATTGGTTAACAATTTCAGTGTTACTTATTAGGCAAATGCTAGGTTTTAGTGATCACTGATCCCTTTTTAAAATGTCCATAGATGATTTATTAAATAATTCTTTTGAGATTTTTACTGGGGATCCACATTCCTGGCTCCCTTGTCCAATTTCTGATATGTACCTTTTTCTCCCTTTTGAAAATTAAGACATTTGCCTATCTCTAGAATCCTAGTACCGTTCCCATTTTCAATAATTTTTTTATATTGCTGCAGTCATACCTAAAAATTCCTTTGGTACCTTTGGTTCCTTTCTGAAATTGGAAGAGTTTTATGGGTTCATGACAAATTTATGTTTCTCAGTCTCTGCTGGACCTTCAGTGCTGCCTAGCCATTCTTCTGTTCTTACCAGCTTGGCTCTTTATTGTCCTCTTTATAGTTGCCATTCCAGACCTTCTCTTCTCAAGACTCTTCACTCTTTCCTCTCAACAGTGAATCTAGAAGACTACTTTACTGTTTCAAGCTACTGTTTTAACTCTGCAATTCAGAAACTCTTTTTATCAGTTGTGTCAATTCAATTCAACAAGGATTTATTATACCCTTACCATGTATACAACTTTATATAAGGAACACAGAGACAAGAAAGTACCTGCCCTCTGGGAGCTTATATTCTATTGGAGGGTGAAGTAGCAAGCACCCTGACACATCCAGGATGGCCTGCTAGCACAAGATCTTTTCTAAAAGGAAAGCAACTTTTGAGGGGTCAACAATCTTCATTAATCAGAAAATACAAGCGAAGAAATAAAGGCCAACAGACAGGGCTTCTGTCTGACTATAAGCAATACATACATCACAGATCAACAGACAGATAGATCCAGCTGTCTGACCATTACATACATACATAGTTACCAGAGAGAAGCACCACCATCTGGGTTTTTAAAGCTGGGGGCTCCTTAACGGCTACCCAGAGTCTCATCTGGCACAGGAACCTTCTGGCAAAGAGTTAAGCCCCAAAGCAAAACCTCACCTCTGAGTATGTGTACACTTTTGGAGCTGGAGGGCATCACAACCCTCTTGACCTAGTGCCTCATTAGAAATTAACAAAAGGTGTGAACTTTCCTACAAAATAAGGCCTCCACCTCAATGAAGCTTCCTTCCTTGGGCTCCACATGAGGCCTATTAATGGGAGGGGAAGATTTAACTCTCATTAACATTACAGAGAAAACAACATGTACACAAATAAGAAAATTTTAAAATATGCAAGATCTTTTGGGGTGGGGAAAACACGGTTGGATAGCAGCATTAACTGCAGTGAGTTGGAGGGTAGGCAAGTCCCATATGTAGAAATGCCATTTGAGATGATCCTTGAAGGAAACAGGGATTCTAAAAAGTAGAAATGGAAGGAGAGAATTCCAGACATCACAGAGGTGGGGGACAGAATGTTTAAGTAGGAAACTGAAAGTAGGACAGTATAACCAGAACACAGAGCGACAGAGTATGATGTAAGGTGCAACTGAAAAGAAAGACTGGGGAAAGGTGGTAAAGAGCTTTAATACCAGAGGACTTTATAGTTTATCTTAAAGGGAGTCACTGAAAATTCTATTTCTTTGATCCTTTACTGTTTGAATCAACATGTCCTTTCCTCATATTTGAGAATCTATTGAATTAATCCTGCCAGAGACCTTGGAAATGGAAGAATGAGTAACAATATGGGACAGAGAAACTTTTGGGGGTAGAGAAATGGAAGGACTTCTGCTCTTAACCAAACAACTTTAAATTCATCAGCTAAGGACCCGACTGTAAAACTCTAATGGCTTCTTATTATTTCTTAAATAAATTACAGACAGCTCAGCCTGGAATTTAAAGCTGGCCACATTCTTCCTTTCACTCCCCTTTCCAGGACTATTTCATATATTCCTTTGGTCCTCTCACTAGATGGTTCCCCCATGTCTCTAAGGCTTTCTTTCCTCTGTCCCACCTTATAGAATACCTACTTTTTCTCCAAAGCACAGCTCATAAGCCTCATCATACAGATATAAATGTCTTTGCAAAGATTTTCTGTCATGCCTCCTGTATCTTGTCCTCCTTTCCATTTCATTCTTAAAAACCATTGGTATAACTTTGCCTAGTTAGATCTCTCACCAAGCTTTCTTTGTATTCTGTTTCAAAAAATAACTGTGTATATATATTTTTTATTTGTACTTCTGTACATGTTGAATTCTGCCTCCTTTCCCACCTGTTTTTTGGTAGAATGCAAACTCTGAGGTCGGAGGCTGTTTTGTTTTTGTCCTTCTATACCAAGTGATTAGCACATGGTAGATGCTAAGTAAATTGAACTGGATTGAAAATGTCTGCTTTCTCTGAACACACACAGTGATTATTGCACGGTCTGCCTTTTCTCAGTTCCATCTCCTTACTTATGTCCTATTTTCTATGACCCCATTTGGGATTTTCTTGGCAAAGGAGTAGTTTGCCATTTCCTTCTCTAGTTCATTTTTAAGATGAGGAACTGAGGCAAACAGGGTTAAGTGACTTGTCCAGGGTCACATAGCCAATGTCTGAGGCTGAATTTGAACTCATGAAGACAAGTCTTCCTGATTCTAAGCCCAGTGCTTTGTCCACTGTGCCATTTAGTTGCTCCATAATTATAGCATTGGACTTGGGAGTCAATGAGTTGTCATTGTTTAGTCATTTCAGTTGTGTCTGACTCTTTGGGGGTTTTCTTGGCCATGATACTGGAATGGTTTGCCATTTCTTTCTCCAGCTCATTTTATAGATGAGGAAATTGAGGCAAACAAGGTTAAGTGATTTGCCCCAGGGTCATACAGCTGTACATATCTGAGATCACATTTGAACTCAGGTCTTCTTGACTTCAGGCTCTGCACTCTATCAACTGTGTCACTTGGTTGCCCCGTGTTGCCCCAAGCATTGGCCTAACACTCTAATCTTTCTTTCCACTTCTCTAAACATGAAAAGGTCATTTAAGTTCTTTAGCCTTCTCATCATTAGTCTTGTATTGACTCATATTTTGTAGTATTTTGCTATATGCTCTGTCTTTTATACACATTTTTATACACATTTTAAAAAGCTGAGCTCATCACAGAATTCCCTTCCTAGCTGTACCAGTCTTTTAATTGCCATCCTTCCCTTTCCCTTTTATTTCCTCAGGTTCACTTATTATTACAGTGTCAGAATCCCATTTTTAGCTACTCTTTCCTTTTGAGTTGTCTTCATAATTATCAGGTCTTGAAATCATTTTAGGTTGAATTTTTGCTTGCAAATTTGAAAGAATAAAAATGTTGCTCATATAGCATTCAAAGAATTTTTAATGTCTTTTTGTTCTTACAGTTCTTATATTTTTGACCATTTACCTTTTATTTCTTTCTTTGCCAGTATTACTTGGATCCTCCATTGAAACTGAATGAATCTCTAGAGAGGTATGGAATTAACAACGAAGATTTCTTCACTTTGAAGCATGGAGAATCAAGAGATGTAAAGACTGATGATGAAAACCTTGAATAAATGTGGATGATAAAGACTGGAAATAAATATGACTATCAGAGGGCTTTAAAAAAAAACCTCTCGCAGGATTTAAAATAGTGAAACAAATTTTAAAAGTAAGAGAGAAAGAAAGGGTGATTTTTTTTTTTAATTTAGAAATGGATCTCTCCAAATTTGCATCTTATTTTTTTGTAACATTTTGCACAGGATAGTTAATTTATACATTGAAATATTACAGAGTGATAGATTGGGTAATGTACAGAATTTAAATGTTACCTGTTTAAGGCCAAAATATTGCAATGGAAGCTTTTTTTTTTTTTTTTTTTTTTTTACTAATTTGATAGTGATTTATAGATTGAGTTTCCTTTTCCAGAAGTTCTGAAAGGTTCATTCCTATGCTTCGGGTCCTTTCTTTATATAAGATGAATCAAAATTCATTGTATACTTATATATTTTAAGAGCCCTAATCAGTAATATTACCCCATCCCCACAGGACTTATGTAACTAAAGTCAATACACATGTTCAACTATGCTTTTTTCAGCATAGGTGTATGGGGATTTGAGTTCTGCTCTGTTTCTTGAATTTTTTTTTTTTTTAAATAGAGTACGGTATGCTCCAGTTGAATTAGGAGTGAAAAGGTACAGAATAAAGTAAAGGGAGGGGAATAAGAAACATTATCTTTGAGAATTTTTTTTATTTATAAAAATAAGATCTTTCTGTTAAGCACAAATATATATGACCTGCTCCATGTAAATTGATGCTTTTACATAATTTATGTTCAGGTCTTGATAAAATTTATCAATAGACTATAGTTTCATTTAAATTTGATCCTGTCCATTCACCAATCTCTTTCTAAAAAATACTCCTTAATATTCTTGCCTAAATTCTCCTTTTCATTCATCTGTGTAGCATAATCTTAAAAATTTCAATAAGGTTAATTTTTAAAAATTAACTTAATGATTACCTTGTGTTAGATTAAATAACTTGCAATTAGATTTTGTTTCATTATAAGCAAGATTCTATATTATATATATATTCACACTACCCTGTGCTACTGTCTTACCTAAATAAATTTTCTGCATGTCACATTACTAGAATCGTATATTTTATGCCAAATGTTTGGTACTTCAGGGAGTAACCAATTAGTCAATAGCTTGATAAATTTGCATGTATGTACAGAGCACTGTGACTTGGTTGCAAAGCACTGAATATCTGAATATGAGCCCTACCTAGCTAGCTATACCACTGATTTTTTTTTTGCAACTTCAGATAAGGTACCTATGCTTCCCTTTGCCTCAGTTTCACCACCTGTAATATGGAGATGAAACTTTTTAACCTACCTTCTAGGCACTGATAAATAAATCTTAAGTAATAGTAAAAGTACTTTGAAAACATACAAGAGAAAATTATTATTTAAGGTATTTGGATGTCTAAGAAGAGGCACATTTAAACACAGACCCAATGCCTCTGAAAATGTACTTTGCTAAATTTTTACCATACATATCAGGAAATGAAAAACTGAGGGTGACCTAACTCATCCATATTGCATATTTGGAGAGTAACAACCCACATGTAATTGTTGATGTTAAGCTTTAGTAAATTCTGTTTTATTTTATTTTTTGCTTACAAAGATGCAAATAAATTGAAAAAAAGTTTTAGATATTATTTGACACTAACAGCACAAAATTATCATCATATGTTAAATCAGTTTTCCAGAAACAAAAATGTACAAGTATGTACATCTTTAGTACAAAGTAAAATTGTATACGAAGACAGGAATGAGAGCATGATGATTTCACAATAGCAGTGCTGACCCTACTTGCAAAAGCCAGTAACCATAGACACCTAATAGAATCCAACATCTTCTTAATCACTTTCCTAGCGCTATGTGCCGAACTAAAAATTTAAAGATTACAAACGAAGACTGCCTACCTTTTAAATTTACATTTTGCTTGGATATTTCTATTCCATGAGTCACCTTAACATTGTTTTTATATTTATAATAGCACCTTTTCAAAGATCTCCAAGCACTTTAGAACATTCTAATCTATTTACTCCCTTAGCAAACTCATTTTTATTCAGTTTCATATGAAAATTTTGTTACTGTGTTTTAATTGTTCTCACTTTTAAGACTCACTGAATATTGTTCTTTTTAGTAATTAAAACGTTGAAGATTCTCGTCCTAACTGTATAATGAAATACCTCTTTTCATTGAACTCTTTGAGGAATTTCTATCTTTATCCCTGACTCTTTTAACATTTCTTTTCCATTGTAATATTTGTCTTTTGCCATCCACACTTAGAAAGGCTTGCATAGTTTGCATAGTGTTCAGTGATGAAAGTTTTCACATCTGAAAAAGTATGAAAGGTGAATGACAATAAATTAGATGTTTCCCTTTATTTGGAATATAAAGGGAAGTACACGTTTTGGATTCAGTCTAACATCACGTCAGCCTATCTATCTGAAATTGAAGTCATAATACACTTTGGTTTGTTAGAATGCTTACTAATCTATTTTTTTGTCATTTTGTCATTATCCCCTCAAAGTAAAAGGCTCCCTTTCTCCTCAGGTATCATTCCTCGTCTTCCTCAAAATTATTGGTTCTAATAATTAGGAGGAAATCCTACCTAATTAAAAAAACCATAGCATTATTCAAGCTATGCCATGATGTTACCTAGCACATATGTATCAAACATAGCCAAATAAACTTTTCTTTCTGTATTACCATGCTGTAACATATCCTTGTAAACTCAACTCTCTATTTCCTATTAATATATTTGGATAATGTCCTAATTTCAAGAAAATACCAGGAATTGTAATGATCAATAGTTCCAATGAATGGGTTTGGCTGAGGCAGGGAGAGAATGAATGAAATACCATCATGCAAACTGTTGGTAAAGGACATTAAAACCAAATGCCAGTTACACGGAGTGCACATGTTGCTTGTATGTTTTCATTAATTACGGAACATTCAAGAAAGTAGTTTTAAAATACTGTAATGTGCCTTTTTAAAAAAAGCAATGTAATACATGTGATTGCATCACTATGTCTAAAATAATAACTGCTGGCCAGAATGTGTACATTACTATTCTCTCCCATCAGGAAGTCTATTTTTTACCTTATACAGTACTTTTCTATTGTAAACATATTGTTATTTTTAAAGTTTGATTTGTCAACTTGCCTGAAAAATTCACATTTTCCTCTAATCATGTATACTTGATTCTTTAGATGAAGCATTCTTATATCTGTAATTAAAAAAAGAAATTTCAGGTATTCTTTGGGTATAATAAGCACAAGAGGGGGAAATAAAACATATATATTGGTTCCTGTATTGCTAAGCATAGCCTTGGATTATGAATATTAATATTATAAACCCAGTTGAATATATCTATATTAACACATTGCCACAACAGCTTGCGAAAATAAACTTCTTACTACAAGTACTGTTTAAATATTTTTTAATATACTTTAAGTTCCTGCTGGTACCATGGATAGGATATGAATGTAAATTCTTTGCATATATAGAGATTGCCATTTCTTTCTGTCTTTATATTCTTTAAATCTGAAAGTGGCTGGCATGGAGGAGGTGCTTAATAAGTGCTTACTGATTGATTAAAGGCATTGATATTGCTAGGGAAATGCGTATACTTTTTAACATGGAGTATAAAAAATGTTTTTAACTTTAATGAGGGTAGGCAGCATTCCACCTGGAAACATCATCTCTGTAAGTTAATTTTTTTCCACAAAATATACACATCACTAGAATAGTTTTTCAAGAAGAAGTATTATGTGTGTTTTTCTTTCAAACAACACTTCAATATTCATCTATTTGGATGCTGTCCGGTGCTGCAGACTGAAATCTATCCATTTCTTGCAGCTCTTATCTGCCTTCCCCCAAATGTACCAAAGGTTCCACCCAGAGCTGGAGGGCTGCCTCACCTTCTCACATTGTAAGGCTACTATGGAAGCACTTGAGATGTCTACCTGTCATCCCATACCCTTCTCACCAGACTGGCCCATCTTTTTCTATCACATTTCTTCTGATAGCATCTTTGCTCCTTTTCTCAAGAGCTTGTTTATGGGATGAAGCTTCCTTACTCCTACAATGAGCCTCTCCTGCCAATGTATGTGGTAGTCATTTCAGTTTCTTCAGAGGCTTTGCTCCATGCTCACAACCATATAAACACCACTGCCACTACATTGGCATCGAAAAGATGGGCCTTTAATTCTAGGAATTTGGGACCGGTAAAGGAACTTTGCAATTTCCTGAGGGCAATCCAGCCTGCCCCCTTTCATTTAATTCTAGGCCAAACTTGCCCTTCTATACTGAGTTAGATATCTATCTAGATCCATGGGCAAGCTCTACAGATTATCCATCCAACTGCATGTCATATTCATTACTCATCCAATGAAATGGTTATATTATCAGTGCTAGTTAAATGAGGGTACTTATTAGATTTGACTATTTGAATGCCTATGATATTCTTAGTCCTCTGCTGGCTGTCCTGAAAAGGGGAAAAATGTATAAGAAACAGTCATCAATTTACGTGGAAAGCCAAGACAATCACTCGTTCCCCCAAAATCAATTGCACAGGGACAGGATGAGGGAAATGTGGTTAAGATAGCAGTTAATAATTAAATTCGATAAGCATTTACCAGGCACTATGCTAGGTTTGGAGCTACAAAGACTAAAAATAGACCCTACTGTGTTCTATTACAGGAATTGACATTCTGTTGGAGGTATGTATGGGAAAAAGACCTGGAATGGGATATGTGTGTGTATATATGTATGAGTGGATTGTACTAAATTTGAATTTGTAGCTTCAAATGCCAGTTAAAAACAATCACTGGAGTCTTAGCATAATAGAAAGCATCCCAAAGGGGGGTAGTCCCATAGTACTCTACCCTGGATAGGCTCATTGTTTTCAATATGTGAAGTGGCCAGTTTTAGAAATATCTTTAACAAACTGGAGAGTGTACTGAGGAAGGAAACCAACATGATGCAGGGACATAAAACTGCACTGAATGGGATCCATTGGAAGCAGGGGGATTTTAGTTTGTTGAATATTTGGGGTAAGGGAGGCAATATGATAGCTTTCTTAAAATAAATGAGGACGGCCCTATGAAAGTCATTATGACTGGTTTTATTTGGTCATGGAGAGAAGAAGTGGGGTCATTAAGTGCCAAGTCTGAGAGTCATATTTTGGCTCAAAAGGAAAAACTTCCTACCAAATTGTAAGAAAATGGAATGGACTATGTAACTAATTTTAGCGATGATGATAGAAAATGGAAAACCAGTTCAAAGAGAAGACAAATCACTGGGGGCAGGCATAAATGTATTTTTGACCAGATCTGGGATTTTATTAGTAAAGGAAACTCCTGGTAAGAAAACTCCCTTTTCCAGTCCAGATCAACTACTTGATCTGCAACTCAGTCTTAGGGGCACTGGGAGGTTAACCCTGCATATACCTAGCCACAGCAAGTATCTTGTCAGACATGACCTGAAAGAACATTTCCCTGTTTGACAACAGTTCTGTTCACATTGCCATGCTGCCTTCTGAAGCTGGATTACATTTATTACTCTTTGGACTAGAAAACACATGATCCCTGATTGTGGAAAAGTACCTTTTCCAAGGCCAAGAGTTTTGTGCTTAAACCTCAGAATTAAACTCACAGGGAGCCTGCAGATACGTACTATTTTGCCAAATTAAAACTGGACTACTGCATATTGGTGGTTATTATAATATCATGAGAATTGCCAGAGATACACACAGGCCTGTTTTCACTAGAGTAGTTGTGCCAAAATTTACTTAGGGCTTGTCATATTTAAAACCTTCCAGAGGGCTTTTGTCAAGGTTCAAAGAAAGCTTCCTCCATATCTGTTCCACTTCTAAAAATAGTTGATTCATAATTGTTGTTGTTCAACTGTTCAGTCATGTCTGACTCTTTGCGACCCCTTCATACTGTCCGCCGGGCTTTCTTGTCAAGGTAACTGAAATGGTTTGCCATTTCCTTCTCCGCTAGGTTAAGGAACAGAGATTAAGTGATTTGCCCAGGGTCACATAGTAAGTGTCTGATGCCAGATTTGAGCTCAGGTCTTCCTGACTCCAGGCCCAGCACTATCTATCCACTGAACCATGAAGTTGCCTCTAGTTAATTCAATAAACATGTACAAATGTTATTCCAAGACACTAAACCAGTATCAAGAATTTTTAAACAACTCAAACCTTTAAAATGGAAACTCGTTTAAAAATAAAAAAAAGTAATACTATCACTGAAACTTTAATAGCAACTCTAACTTCTGTCCTTTGGCCAACAATTTCAGAAAGATGTTATGATACATGACACATCACACAAGCCACCAAAAGTTTATTTGGTTGAGATTTTTCCAGGGTCATTTAACATAACCTTACAATAACTTTTACTAAACAAAAATGTCTTTTTATAAAAACAAAAAGTGACTTATGTAAAATACAAATGCTAATAATAATCACTCAGATAATTATAGTAAAATAACTACTTTAGAACCCTTTGCTTAAAAAATATACTTCACTAAAATAACATACCCCAAAATGAAAGCACATGGTACATACTTAGAAAAAGCCATTTCTTTTATCAGGCAGAAAATGACTGTTAGTTGATCCAACTCCATTTTCCTGTCCTAATCCAGCTATAAGATCCTAGATATGATGCTTGAAAGGACCTCACACATCCAACTCCTCTGCTTCTCAGAGGAGGAAACTGAGGCCCTGAGTGACTTGCCTAAGGTCACACAGGATATTATATGGTGGAGCAGAGATGGTACTCAGGTTCTCTGACTCCCAGTTTGTGCTCTTTCAAGCCCCATGTATTAGTATAGTGCTTTGGATTGTTACTATCAGCATAAAACTGAATTTCATCTGCCTTCTTACTGAGCCAGGAATCCCATGTCTCTCTAAGCTTTGCTTGTACTTTGCTTTTGATGGAATTCAATGCTGCCTTCTTAGAGATAGATGAACTATCCTGCTGGTAAATCCTGCGGGGTTCTTGTTTTTCATTTAGCAGCTTCTGAATTTCCTCATCATTTTCATCAAACCAGTCTTAGTGTTTGCGAATGTTCTGACCCAGATGAGCAAATGCAGTGCTGTGCACCAAATCTCTGAATGCTGCCCACTCCTTCTCTGCTCCATTGTTGCAACTGTGTGATGGCTCAACTTTCTCTCCAAATTAGCAACAAACTGTTCATGCTCAGACAAGAGCTCTAATTTGCTGACTAATTCTTCTGGTAGTCATTTTGCCTTGGGGGCGGTGCTTTTGATGAATGCAAATATTTAGCTTGGAAAGGATAAGTCTATGATCTGTCCAGCACTCTGCACCACACATTGCCTTTGTCACTCACATCTTGTCTGTCTCATTTCCTTAAAATCCCAGTCTCTGAGATGTCAATGTTTGCTGTGAGGGTGCATCCATGAAGTTTTATTGTGTTTAGGTAAAGGGTTGGTGATAAGGTCATGTGATGCACAAGTGTTCAGCAGTAAATGACCATTACTATAAGATGTTTCCAGCTCCATTCCTCCCTAGAACTCCTTGCCAAGTCTGGTAGTGTGAGCCTACTCTAGCATTAAAGTCTCCCAGAAATATAAGCTTGTCCTCTAGGTCTTCATAAAATTTTTATTTGACCTCATCAGGGTTTGTCATGCTGGGAGCATAGGCACTAATGATGGTGGCATGGCATTTTCCTGCAAGTGGCAATCGCAATGTCATGAGCCTGTCATTTCACTCCTTTTGGCAGGCATACCAGCTTGCTGACTAGATTAGTTTTGATTGCAAAACTTATGCCAGCTTCATGGCGCTCCCCTTCACTGCAGCCACTCCAGAAAAGTGGGCATCCACCTCTGACTTCAGTAAACTGGTCTTCATTAGCCAGCCTTGTTTCACTCAGGGCTGCTATTTGGATGCGACATCTGTTGAGTTCTCTTGCAACAAGTGCAGTTCGTCTTTCAGGTCCTACTGCATTTTGTGTTGTCTATAAGTGTGCACACATTTCATGTGCTGATGGTGAGTGGAATCAGCTTTGCAGATGTTTTTGTCCTTTTTTTGTGTTTTGACCATAGAGTGGGATTCCCTGCCTGCCGCAGTAATCAGGCCAGAGTTGGGTAAGCAGACAATTTTTAGGGCACCTTTTCTTAGTCTCCTTCCTCATACCAGGAAGTGAGCAATATGATCCTTAAAAGGCTGCTCAGTCACCCAGGGGGCTGCTGGATCCCTCTGGTGCTTCCAGTGAGAAACAACCCTATGGCCTAGGCTGCCTGTGTCCAGGGTTGTGACTACAGTTCCCAGTGTATCTGCACCTGCTGCTTCATCACTTGCCTGTCACCACAGAACTTTGAAGTATAACAGTAAAATGGTATCCATGATGTCTTTTGATTCATTGAAAGCTATTCATGGACCAAAAACCTATGATGCATCACAACTACTCAGTGCTGATGGAGCCACATTAATGAGTTATAAGGACATGAACCCAGAGTGATGGGCTGAACACTTCCATAGTGTTCTTAATAGACCATCATCAATCAATGCTGAGGCCACTGACCATTTGAAGTCAATCCCTCCTTAGCTGAACTTCCAACTGAAGAAGTTTTGAGGGCCATTAGGCTCCTTTCATGTGGCAAAGCACCTGGTGCTGATTCTATTCACGCTGAGATTTACAAAGGGGGACCATTGCTCATACAAAAGCTGAATGAAATTTTCCAGGTTATATGGCAAGAGGAGTTTATCCTCCATCAAGGATGCCTCCATTGTCCATCTCTATAAAGATAAATAAATTGGCCTGCAACAGTCACAAGGAGGTCTCTCTTAGTCATTGCTAGCAAGATTCTTCTAGAGTCCTCCTTAATAGGCTGATCCTTCACCTGGAAGATAGTCATCTACCTGAGAGCCAGTGTGGCTTCAGAAAGGACCAAGGAGTAGTTGATATGGTGTTTGCTGCCCAACAACTCCAGGAGAAATACCAGGAGCAGAACAGAGGTCTGTATACAACGTTTCTAGATCTGACCAAGGCCTTTGACACTGTTAGTCATGCGGGCTTATGGGAAAATCATGTCAAAATTTTGTTGCTCGGAGAAGTTCATCAGTATTATACGTCAATTTCACGATGGCATGTTTGCCCGAGTTCTGGAGAGTGGACAATGCTCATACCTTCCCAGTCACCAATGCAGTGAAACAGGGCTGTGTGCTTGCTCCCATGCTTTTCAGTATGATGTTTTCAGCCATGTTGTCAAATGCTTTCAGTGAGGATGAACACAGCATCAAGGTCAACTACTGTCCTGATGGTAAGTTCTTCATTTTGAAAAGGCTCCAAGCCAAGACCAAAGTGGAGGGAGTGTTGGTACATGATTTTCTGTTTGCAGATGATTGTACACTCAATGCAGCCTCTGAAGCTGAGATACAACCAAGTGCGGATCACTTCTCTGCTGCCTGTGCTAATTTTGGTCTAATAATTAACACCAAGACAGGTGCTCCATCAGCCACCACCATACCACCCATATGTGGAGCCATAAGTTACAACAAAGGGAGAAGTTTTGAATGCTGTGGATAAGTTCATTTACCTTGGTAGCGTACTGTCTAGGGATATACACATTGATAATGAGGTTGATGAACACATTGCCAGAGTTAGCTCAGTGTTTGGGAGGCTTCGAAGACAGGTATGGGAGAGAAGAGGTATTAGACTGACTACCAAACTGAAGGTCCACAGAGCTGTGGTACTGACCTCATTGTTGTACCCCTGTGAAACATGGACCATGTTTATCATGTTTATCATGTTTACCGGGGCCATGCCAAGAAACTGAATTGCTTCCATTTGAACTGTCTTGGGAAATTCTGAGGATTACCTGGCAAGATAAGGTACCAGACAATGAGGTTCTTGCTTGAAGTAAACAGCCAAGCATGCAAACTATGCTTCAAAGAAAGCAACTCTGATGGGCTGGCCACGTTGCTCAGATGCAGCAGGTAAGCTTGCCAAAAAGACTATTTTATGGAGACCTTGCATGGGGCAGGCGATCACATGGTGGTCAGAAGAAGCGATACAAGGACACTCTCAAGGTCTCTCTCCAGAACTTTGGATTTGACTGTGTGACATGGGAGACACTGGTACAGGACCACTCAGAAGGGTGTGTCCACATCAGAAAGGTGCTGTGTTCTATGAACAAAGCAGAATTGAGACAGCACAAAGGAAATGTAGGATGCGCAAATTTGGAGTATCCACCCCAAATGTTCACACAGACTCTTGTTAGGGGCGGAGCCCTAATTACCGCATCAACTCACCCCTGCCCAAGGGTCTTCAGACGTCTCTGGCTCCCCTCGGGGGATCGAGGGGAGAATCACTAGGCAGAACACCGGAGGTGGGTAAGAGCAGCTTTATTACATGACGGTCAGCAAGAAATCCCCCCCCCCCCCCCCCCCCCCCTGGTCCCCTTCCGTGTTGTGCCTTATATCCCCCAGAACTTGCCCTCCTATTCCGGGTAAGCCCCTCCCCAGTTCCTCCCTGAGGGCGGAGCCCAGCCCAGTCCAGTAGAGCCGCCCCAGTGCCACCGTGGCAAAGCCACGTCAGCAGGTCCAGACTCTTGGGCGTCTCCTATCCTCCCAGGGGGCCCAGGTCCAGAGCGCCCCTCACAGACTCTGTGTGCCCAATCTGTGGCAGAGCATTTTGAGCTTGTCTGATCAGCCAGTCAGACACGTTGAAACTTTAGTTTATCATGGTGATGTCTTTTTGGTCCTCTTCAAGAATGAAGGACAACCACCACCACCATTAGCACTTGAAAAGCTATTAACTGATTAATTAATTAAAGCTATTAATTGATTTGATTCTTGAAATAACCCTGCAGAAATTGGAGCATATTTATCCCTATTTTGCAAATGAGGCTTGTCAGAGAGATTAAGTGACTTGTGTCAAGTTCAAATCCTGATAGCTGGATGGAACACACTGGAATCCAGGTGTATTCTAGATATAGATTAAGACTATTCTCAGGCTATGTTAAAACAAAGCAAAATACTGAAGGGACTAAACACGAAGAGGTGATTTTAATCATTTCAAGAAGAAAACATCACACAGCTTACTGGTTACATTTGTTTTGTACAAAGTGACTTTATTCTGTTGATTTTATGAAAGCTATTTTAATTTGAAACACTGTGACACATTTTAAAAAATTACTCTCTAACTTATTCTATAACTCTATAACAGAGTCTTAAAAAATTCTGTAGTGTTCATCTGAACTCAAAGCCAACCAGAAAACTCTCAATAAATTGAATTAAGGATATTTTAACAAACTTGAATATTTTAGTACAAAACAATTTTTTCAAAAATTGTGACAGATTTCTCTTCAGGTAATGACCTCACTGAATTAGCTCTCCATGACTTGAGTCCTCAAGGGCTTCATTAGTGTCTTAGACCAAACTTTCAAGGTCTCTTTTAAGAACTTTAGAACTGACTGTTTGAGTGGAGACGCTGGCATAGGACTGCCCAGCATGGCGTGTCCTCATCAGAGAAGGTCCTATGCTTTGTAAGCAAAGCAGAACTGAAGTAGCTCAAAAGAAACGGGAGATGCACAAATTTAAAGAACCCACTTCAAACGTTCACATGAACTATTTGTACCTGATCTGAGGTAGAGCATTCTGAGCTCATATTGGTCTGATCAGCTACAATCAGACATACTGTAACTTGACTTTAACACAGTGACATCAGTTTGGTCCTCTTCAAGAATCAACAATAACCAGCTCCCAGACCAAAAAGTCATAAAGGATTTTCCAGATACCTTCAGGTTCCTCGCCTCAGAGCACACCCTCTGACTAGTTTCATTTTACTGTTCAAAGGTATAAGAAAATCCAGGAAATCTTCATAGATTCTACTCCTTTCCCTTGGTAATAGTAAATGGCAGAGACTATACGAGTAAACTGCCAATCAGAACCTTAGTTTTATTTTTACCAACAGAAACAACACTGCTAAATGAATTTTCTATCTCTGCCCCAAGGCTCTGCAGCACCCATTATAATTTAGGGGGGAGAGAGTCCCAAGTGTGGGAATGAGAAAAAAGTGTCAAAACCACTTATCTAGTTCACAGACCGCATCACTTAGTTATTCTTTACAGTTGTTGTTTTTTTAAATACAAGGCCAATCAAAGTATGGTTAGTATTTTTGCAACTTTCTCAAAGACGTCGACATCATGGTGACATGCTAAGGATAGCAGTTTCTCAGTACACTCTGTAGATTCTCCATACAGTAAAGAGAAAAGAGAAGTGTTATTGAACTGATTTTGGGCAAATGCATTCTCTTTTTGCTTTATATTGTCTTTTAAATTTGCAAAGAGTGTAAGGGCACGAAGAAGAATTTCCTTCTCCATGTTTCCATCAAAGAGGGAAATCAGTGATGATGACACCTAAAATGAAATAAACATTACTTTTTAAAATCACAATTTAGGATTCTATTATGCAACTGTATTTTTATATATCCTGGTATGTAAAGATCATATTACAGTATTTTAAATTTTACTAAGATAAAAAAGTAGTTTTTTACTTAATTCATAAGAAGATCTTTTTATATATATTAGTGCCTATTTGTAGTCATCTCCAGGGTAGGGAAAGAAAAAAAAGGAAAGAATAAGAAATTTACATGAAAACTTTATATTTAAAAGGAAGAGCAAGTTGAACATAACAGATTTGCAGTTTCATATGGAATCATCTTTTATTATTATAATAATATTATAGAAATGCTTGTTGTATTCTATAAATTAAAAAAAAATCCTTTTATGATATGATTCCTCAGATACCTGAGCAAAATCTTCCAGAGAATTCACATTTTATACTGTTGGAAAAGAGGGGCTTGACATTGAACTTTAAAATGCTGTATGCTTTGAATATCAGGATGTAGTTTAATTTTGGGGAGGGAAAAATCCATGGTGTTTTAAAATACCTAATGGGCAGTTTCTTTTTGAAAAATTCATCACTGAGTGAACTAGGAGAATAGGTTTTATGAAAACATTTCATGTAATAAAGCTCACAATGAAAAAAATTACATTTTATCCTATGTGCATTAAACTATTAATACAGAAATGGCATGACCAAGTGAAATTTCATACATATACACTGTTCTTCAAAATAATATTCCTCCTATATACTTATTCACAGAATGACCTCAGATTTCAGTATTACAGTTATTTTTCGGTTGATTATTTAATAGCTTCCTGGTGATTAAATACATATGCTCAATAGAGCTTAAAATAATACAAGTATATAAAATATTTACCTGCACACTGAGAAGTTCTTTTGTCATAGCTGGATTTGCTGACAAATTCAAAAGCACTTTTAAGGTCTGAATCTGAAATGAGAATATTTGTTAATCCATTTTAGACATCTTGAACTTTAAAGGAATGGAAAGAAATCTTATAAATTATACAAAAATGAGGAACATAAAGAATTGGTATAGATCTATAACACAGTCAGCTTCCCATGAACATAACCTGAGAGTAGCAACATATTTTCGTATGTTAACTAAGTAAGATGATGGCATTTTCAATCTAAAATAGCTTAGCTGAGACATTAGGTATAAATAGCTTAGATATGAAGTGGTTAGAAACCCCTCATTTTATAGATAGGAAAACTAAGGCACAAAGAATTTAAACATTTCCCTCAAACTGATAAAGCTCTTGGCCGAACCAGGACAGGCACCTAAGTTCTTACTCTAATTCTTTAAAAGTCTTCTGTTTGCTTTATGCATTGAGAGTTATTGTGCATGATACAAACAGAATTCATGTGCTTACGTGCTCTGACCTATTTTGAAAATTTAGCTCCATTCCAACAAGTCTATTACATTACAAAAGTAAATTAACCACACCTGTGTGAAGTCCAGAAAACAGGGGTTATACTACAGACTGCATATTGTTCTAGCTAAACTAGCATCAAGCGACAAGGTCATAATTTCTTTTCAAGGAAAACAGGACACATCCTTGGACTACCACAGAATTTTGCAATAAGAGGTACTCCACATGCTCAAGTGGTTTTTTTTTTTTTATTCTTTAGAAAGAGTGGTGGGTCAAAGGAGAAACAGTGGAAAAGTAGGTAAGATGGCTGCTGACTACAAAGGAGAGGAATGTGAATGAAAAAGACAAATGGTGGAAATAAACAAAAAAACACTTTAGAGTTAAAATACAAAAACTCTGCTTCCTGTCCACTGCACAGTGGTTAGACCTTTGGGTCAAATTCATGTGACTCTCATTTCTTCCTCAACATCTAACAAAAGGATGAATGAAAGATCCAATCACCCCTCCCCATCCTTTGTAGTCTCATTAAGTTTTTAGACTCATTACCTCAAGTCTGGTCTATTGCAACAGTCTCTTAAGCAGATTTCATTTCTATTCACTTTCCCCACCAATTCATCCTACACATTAGTGGCTGATTAATTTTTATGATCAGCCCATTCTCAAAGTTCTCCCGAGGGATGTCCCAGAATCTCCATTTGGAGAAGTACTCATGCTGCTTCCAAATCTAGTTTAGCCCCAAGACTTCCAGACTACTTCTCAACCTTTCCCCAAACATGTCTCTTCCAGTAGCTTCTAGCTGCCTGCCACCCTCTACCCCCTACATTTCAGCTTCCTTTTAGGTGTTGTCTTCCCCATTAGTTCCTTGAGGGCAAGAACATTTTTTTCCAGAGCTTAGCAGCATCTGGCATATAATAACTGCAAATGCTCTGTTCATCTATCCACTTCCCACTATTTACAAGGTTACATCAATCTATTTATTATATTGAGATGCTCAGGCAGGGTCTCATGGAGTGACTGTGTCTTAAAGACATTGCTGGTCTAGGTTTTGATCCTCAGCTTTATGGCTTTAGATACTTGGTTTAATCAGTTTGTTTGTAAATGATAAAGCTCAGGGAAAATGAATCATGGCAGTAAAACTCATAAGACACTGAGTGAAACTTGAATGTCAGCTGAGACAATAGCAGACATTCTGGGAGGTAGTCCAGGATTCAGAATTAATGTGGGATGTCTGCAGAGAAGGGAGTCCTTCCTGGTGGAAAAGTCTGAGAGGATTAAACTAATGATCAAAGTAGCTGTAAAGACTGTAGATGTAATGCTCTTACAAGTGAGGAAGTGTGTGTTTGTCCTTCGTGGCCAAAGAAAACCATGCCATCAGAAAAATAATGACATGACTTGCACTTGTCTTTGTTTCGAGTGAGGGAGGGCTGTGCAGGTCACCAGCCTCACTTCTCCTCCAGAGTCATCTGAATCCAGTGACCAGATATTCATCAGGATGACTGAAAATGAGCCAGGATGAGGCAATTGGGGTTAAGTGACTTGCCCAAGATCACATAGCTAGTGAGTGTCAAGTGTCTGAGGTGAGATGTGAACTCAGGTCCTCCTGACTCCTGGACTGGTGCTCTATCCACTGCACCATCCAGCTGCCCCTACATGTGAGAAAGTAAAGCTCAGAGAAATACTCACCCAATGTCACAGGTGACCAACGCAAGTCCCTTGACTTCCAAAACAGCAATCTTTTTATGCTACCAAGCCGCCTCCGTCAGAGGGCTGCTTGGTGGTATGCCAACTGTATATTCTTAAAGGATATTTCTGTCAAGTGTGGGAAGCTTGAGGAATTTCTCTGTGGACAAATCACTTAATCTTTCAATGCCAAAGCCAAGTAGAGAAGACAGTAAACTGCAGAACAAGAGCTAATTAGCCTGGCAGACAATTTTTCTCAAATCAAGTTTCCCATACCAATGAGAACACCATGAAGACCAGAAACAAACCTTTAAGGATATTTCTATCTTAAGAATCAGTACTGACATCTACAGTGGGAGGATACCTTCCCCTACACAATGATAGAAGCACACCAACAAATTCTTACTTCTTAACTTTCCTTATGGTTAATTTCCCAAAAACCCTGCTCAGGAAGCGTTCCTTGTATGACAGATGAGATAATTTCTAAAACTGAAATACATGTTTAAGGTATGTAAGATAAATGAGAAATTGATGTCTTTACTTATGTATTGGTGGGGAAAATCAATGCTAGACCCTTCCTGAGGCTTAAGCCAACATAATCCTATCAAGTAGCAGTTAATAAATATTTCAGGGTAAGTTGGTTCTGCAGATGGCAAATCCCACCCCCTTTATGTTCATTCTTATTACCTATACTTTCAGATAACATTTTCTGTCTTGTCCCTAGATTACAGGAGTAAAACCTACTTAGAGCCTATATTGCCCACTGTGTATTAACTATATTTCATACTCCTTAACAATCCACCCCAAGCCAACCTTTGTACCTCTGTTTCACTATTCCCTTCACTCCAGTCAGACTGGATGTCATCTACTCTCTCTTACTTGTACAACTTGCCCTCCCCTTTCATTTCTACCAAACAAAATTCTATTAATTATTTATAATGCTAGCTCTAATTCTCTATTCTCTCAACAAACTTTGCATGATTCTCCTGGTTGGAAGTATGATCTTCCTGGCCTGTGGATCCTGATACCACCAATACATCACTATTCCAATACTTCAATGATTCATGATTTTCTCAGCATGGATAGTCCCTCCACTAACTCAGAATACAATCTCTTTAAGACAGCTTAGAGATGCAATTGAGTATCTATGGCTGAAAAAATTCATCACTATGCAGCCAACTTGGTGATAAGGTGCTCTGAAATTAGTTAAGTTGGTCCTCAGATAACAGATAGGCAGGTGGACTTATGTGGAAGTACAGCATCATACACATATATTATACACATATACATACTATGTGATCTTGGGTAAATTACTCATTCTTTAAGCCTTTGCTCCTCTATTCCTCTGACTTGCCTATTGCACGGATTACTGTGAAGATCAGATGAGAGAATGTAGAGTCAAGTACTTGGAAAATTCTAAGAGCTCTAAGGAGTTATTATAAAAGGGGCTATTATTGTCTTACTGACCAAACTAGGTTGTCAGCCCCTGGAGGGTAGGGAACACATCTTAAAACATTCTTTGTATTCTCCCTAGAATCTACCTAGCTCAGTGTCTTGAAATAAATATGTGGGATGAACTGAATTGACCTCAGTGTATAAACAAACACTGTCAAAACAAATTTACTTTTTAAAAAAGTGAATGAATTTTTATCAGTGCTAGTACTAACTGAAATGGGATCCTAGGGAAAGGGCCTTCCTGGCCTTCAAAATACACAGTTCCAATGTAAACATATGTAAATGATGTAAAAACAAAAGACTCCAAAATGAACTTTAACAGATGAAACAGGTGGCAAAGAAGCAATGGACATTTTTTCCTCTAGCTTAAATTTTTCCCCCTTTTTATTTATTCATTCATTTATTTGTAACATTCATTTTTTAAAAAAATGCTGAGCCCTAAATTCTCTCTTTCTCCAGCTCCTTCCCAACCCACTAAGAGGGCAAGCATTATACCCAGTAACGGACGTTTTATTAATAATCTTTTATTACCTGCTAAGCAATGCTACCTTAGAAGCAGGATGATGAAGAGGATAACGATGATGACGATGCTAAGCTAGCACAAAGCACTTTGAGGTTTGTAGACACTTCACATTACCTCATTTGATCCTCAAGGTGACCTGTGATGTAGATACTATCAGTGTCGTCATTTTGCATATGGGGAGACTGATGCTGAGAGGCTGAATCATTTGTGCAGGTACATACAGCTCCTAAGTGTGTGAAGCAGGATTCGAATGTGAGTCTTTCTGACTCCATGTACAAAGCAACTAGACTGTTAGGTGGAAAGGGTTCTGAACATGAAGTCAGAAAGACCTGCATTCAAACGCTGCTTAAGATGCTTAGGAGCTGTGTGTACCTGCACAGATGACTTAACCTTGCTGTGCCTCAGATTCTGAGGGGGCTGGATGTGATGACTCTTAAGGCTCCTTCTTGCTCCAAATCTATGATCTAATAATCCTATAAATTTACAAAATGATTACAAGAATTATTAGTACTTGAGGAGCAGACAGGATTTTTAAGTAACATACATTTAGAATCTATGACTTTTAATTCAGCTGTTTGGGCATCTAGACTAAATCTGTTTTTTCTTTTGTTTGGCAGTAGACCATAATGCACCTTGGAAAAGGTATGTATTTGCATGAAAACCTTTCACAAGCACTTTGCAAAATGCTATAACTTGAATTTTTTAACAGGTTCATAACCAGAGATCCCATTCCCAAGCACATACCTTAAGGAACGCAAAGACAGGAAGAAATACACCAAAGTAGTTGTAACAACACACTCTGTTGTAACAAAGAACTGGAAGTAAAGTACATGCCACATTGACTAGAGAATTGTTCAGTAAACTGTGGTACATGAATGTGACAGAATTTTATTATGTGCTAAGAAATGATAAATACTGGGAGGAATGGGAAGACATAAACTGCTGGCAAGGGAAAAAAGAACCAGGAAAACAATATGCATAATAACTACAGTAATGTTAATGGAAACAATTATAAAAAGTGGATCTAAACATGCAATAATCAGACTGACCAAGCTTGGCAGGAAGGAAGAGAGAAGAGAATTCACCACTTTACCTTTTCTCCAGAAGTAAGGGGATGATGGGTGTGGAGCACTGTATATGCCATTAGATTAGATTTATGCGTTGGTTAGTTGTACTCAAAAGTGTTTTCCCTCTATTTCTTTTTTATTGTTTGTTGTAAGGGATGGCTCTCTGGGTGAGGAGTGTGGGAGAGATATATGGGGACATAAAGCTGATATAAAAACCACCGCTATCTGCAAGTTTCTTGTTTATCGAACCTAAATATCAACTCTCTCATTGCTTATGTTAACTCTGGAAGGATAAAAATATTCAAATTAGATGTTCCTTTAAAACAAATCCCACTTGAACTCACCTGTTTAAATGAGCTACTTGAACTACAGAAATTTCCTACTGGTGACATGACAAAGAAGTAACATCTTATGGGTCAGAACACTAGACATGAGAAAAAACTCGCTTTTTACAAATCTGTCCTCACATAGGCTAATCATATCCAACAATAAAAAACGGCAGACTGGAAGGGGGTGACAGTCTTTCTACTTTTGAAACTGTGGAAGTTTAAGGAGAAATGACTTAAGGAAAGATGATTCTTTCTAGAGACCTTCCTCTGGCACAGTTTTCTACAAATGACCTCATGGCCTCCTGCTACCATTAAGTATCTGTTTCAGGAAAAAAAATAACAAAAAAAACCTTGTCTTTGACATCAGTTAACTACCATACTTTGGGGAAAACAGCAGCAAAAGTCCACAAAATATGGTAAGGAATGGTTCTATTCCTGTGAAACAAACCTGAGTCCCAAAAGATTTTCTAAAAAAATGATTTCTATGGATGGATTAAGGATGAGGCTTTCTTTTGTGCAAATCAACAAATCAAAGCAAGAAAGGCATAGTGAAAATCTCTTGAGTTATAGTCAGCAGACCTTAGTTTGTGTCCTTGCTCTGTTACCTACTACCTACCTACTTTGGGAAAAGTACATCCCCCTCTCGAGTCCTCCATAGAGAATTGGACTAGAAAATCTCTGGTCACTTAAAGAATTAAATCTATGATTTCAAGACCGGCATAGAAAGAGTATTTAATCAGGGAGACATCAAGTACGATATCACATAGATTCATCTTAGGTAACATATAGTTTAAAAACAGTGACACAGTGAATGATATAGAAGAGATATCCATCAATAGTACCAATGTCACAACTGAAGACCAGATAACACGTGACACAGTGGAAAGGGCAGTGGGCTGAGAATCAAGAAAACTGAATTCTAGCCCCACTTCAATTTGGTTTGTCACCCTGGACAAATCACCTCTTTTGGCCATGTCCCTTAATATTTAAATGAAAGATTAAAAAGAATGGTCCTTAAGGTCCCTCCTGGCTCTACCATTCATGAAGTACTGTCATCTTAGTCTGAAGCTGGGTTGCCACCCACATCTAGGTTCCTGGGTGGATTCTTGACTGGCACAAATTGCCATCTTGCAGTAATGGAAGGATGGTTATTTTAAGCATTGGAAATTTTAATTTTCCTTTCATACATATCACATAAACATTCATTATTTCTATTCCAATGATGGTAACATGGGCTAGTACTGAGATTTTTATTACCCAAAGACAAATTGTAGGGGCAATGGGAAAAGTTTATCCAACATTCTGGTGGTTGTCTGCCCAATAACTAGGTATCTAACTTTGCTTATGAAAGAATTTGTATTCCAAGAGGTCATTTGTAAATTAGCAATTTGAAACTCAGAACATAATTTTTTCCCTTACAGAAATGTTAGAAAATAGGGTTAGGTTCCAAAATGGACCTCACAAGCCAATTCCCATGTCTTACTGTGGCACTGAGGCCCTTGAAGGCAATGCCAGCAGAGTACAAATTTTGGCAGGAAAGCTGGAAGGGTTAGTCCTGACAACAGCCCGTGCCTATGTAACTACATTTGGAGATGCTCATTACTGAAAGGTTGGCCAATAAGTAATGAATGTTTTTGGCTAGTGACTCTTGATAGATGTAAACTTGCAATAAAGTAAATAGAAAGAAATACTGTGCTATCAACTTTGTCTTTCAAAATCATAAAAATTTGTTTTGAAACAGGGACACAGTGTCTATGTCTATGCCCTTGGCCTAACTGCCCTAGAATACTAATCCATATGGAAGGACTAGGAGGACCTCACTGGAAGCCATGTCCATTCCTTAATTCCCCAAACCTAGTATTAGAACCCAGGAAGGGGGGAGGTAGACAGAGAAAGGGAAGCCTTAATTCCAAGAGAAAAGGGCCTTAGTATGATGAAAAATGGGGTAAGACTAGGGGTATAGGGATGGATCTCTGTGGCTAGCCAGGCAGCTACATGAATCAGCCAGCTGAGTAGAGAGGTAAGAGCAAAAGTGGACAGCAAAAGGTAAAATAATTTGAGAAGGACAAGAGAAGGGAGGATCATTTGGTCCAAGAGCAGCATTTGAACCTGGCCCCAGAAACTGCTTCCCAAACGGCCACTGCAGTTGACAAAGAACCAACAGGGATGCGTAAGTTGTAATGGTGAAGGTGAACAGGAGGTGGTTGGCAGCGAGTGGAAAGGGGAGGAAAAAGAAGGGAATTCTCATAGGTTTATAGCAGTCAATGAGATTTTCAGGGCTGTTCTATCAGTGACAGGGAGGGGAAACAAAAGGAGAAAGGCAGCAACAGTGTTAGGGAACAGGAAGCGAGAACCAGGGAAAGTGAGAAAGTGGTAAAGATGGAAATGCCAGGATGGTGCGGCCACTCTTATCTGTGACATGCGTAAGAAGGTCAAGGTAAACCTGTACTTTAGAGCTTAGTTCCATCGACGCATGGGTTGTGGGTCTGTTGAAGATCCTACCTAAGTGGATTTTACGGGAAGCATTAAAAATGCTTTATGATAACAATCTGCTCTCATCTGTAAATCATCTTAAAAACAATATCCAGGAATCACATAGAGGTGATCTCAGAGGCCATCTGGTTCAACTCATACCTGCATAACCATCAAGTAGTCTTTGTGCGAACACTTCAAGTGAGTGAGAAACCCACTACCTCTTAAGGAAACCGATGCCACTTCCAGATAGCTCCACGTGTTAGAAAGTTTCTACTTATGTCAAACCCAGATTGCCCAGGGAGTATCTGTTAACTTCTGGAGTCAAATGAACAAGTCATTCAAAAATCTGAACACAGATATCATTGTACTGCTGTATTTCTCCTCTTCTTGAGGCTAAAATCCTCATTTCCTACGAACAGTTCTTAAGATGCATGATCTCAAGGCCCATTGTCATTTTTGGCTGACTTCAGTTTTTTAATATCTTTTTACAAATATGGTACCCAGAAATGCATACAATACTCCCAATATTGGCTGATCAGGGCAGCATGTCAGGGGTCTATCACCTCTTTGTTCCTTCATATTTTGCCTCTCTTAATTCAGCCTAAGCTCTCATTAGCATTCCTGGGTTTTATCAGACAGTTAACTCACAGTGAATCTTCATGCCACTAAAGCCCCCACATCTCTAGCCATGCTTACTCCATCTTGACTTATGAAGTCAATTTTTTTTAAGCAAGTGTAGAACTTGACATTTATCCTTGATAATTTACATCTTATTTGATTTGGCCTTAAGTTCTAACCCATCAGAATCTTTTCAAATCCTAACTTTGCCATCCAGGGTTTTTAGTCTCTCCTAGCTTTATCCCATCTCCCTATTTGAGAGGAATACCATCATCTTTACCTTTATAAAAAGGTCAAGAGGCCCAAGGGCATTCACGGGTCCCTGGGGCATTCCACTGAGGAGTTTCTTCCAATCTGCCAGTCAATCATCTCTGAATCTACTTTGTTCTACTACCATCTAGCCCACTTCTCTCCATTTTGCACGTATGAAACTTTCTTTTCAACCAGTGAAACCAACAATCTACAGATGAGGATATGAAATCTCAATTAAGATAAGCAAGAGATTGATTTTAAAAATTAGAGTTTCATACCTTGGTGTTTTCATTTCCCAGAGATAACAAATCAAAGAGGCTTGAAATTGAATTGGCAATTAAGTGTTGATAGTCATTGGTGACTGTCATGTTTGTTAACAATCTCAGGCCAGCCAACTGTACATCTGAATTTAAGGGAGAGGAGAACGTCTCCTCACAGACTTGGCTGAGGTACACCTGAAGAAAAGAAAGAAAAATGAGAACACTGGAACCTCAGAAATACTACTGAATTTCATCCAGGATAAAATAAAATCATCCTCAATTGCTTGGGCAAAGGAAGAAGTTTTCTCAGGTGTCTGCATAATAGGCCCTCCTTATTGTGTAGTTCCTTAAATGAAGGATTTCCAAAGCCTTGTTATGGTAAACAAAAAATGGGTAAAAGATGGCAGCCTTCTCTCCAAGGTTAGCTTTTTCAGGGATAAAAGGAGGAAAAAGCTAATGTTCTTTCAATTCACTCAGTCATGTGAGATTAACACAGCCTCCAAATATTACTAGTTAGCAAAAAAAAAAAAAAAAAAGAAAGGCAGCTCTGTGGCCTATCAAATTTTTAGAAAGAGTTCAAAATCATCCTGACAATCTGCTCTATTCTATAAACAAATTATACCCAGAAAGAATTTAAAAGCCAAATTTCCTACAGTAGAAAGCTCTCTAAGGTTCTTAATTTTTCTGTGCTTTACACAGAGGTCCAGTCAAAAATTTTTTATAAAGGACATTGAAGAGCTGGAGTGCATTTGAATGAAGCATATTAGGATGGCAAGAGGGCCTGATCTATCACAGAAGGTTATATTGGGAGGATGTGGCTTTTATAAGGCTTGGAGTAGGTTCAAGAAAAATCTTCAAAGTATTTAAACGGCACTGAAATACTAACAGATCCCACTGCTAGGCCTATACCTCAAGGAGGTCAGACAGAAACAAATGTTCTGTATATATGTTCACAGCATCTCTTCTTGTTGCAGCAAAAACTGGAAATAAAGTGGGAGCCTAGAGGCTGGCTAGACAAGCTGTACTAAATGAACACAAAGGATTATTGTAATATGAGAATTCAGAGAAAGACTGGAAAACTCGTTAGGAAAATATACACAATGACAATAATATAAATGAAAAGAATAAAACAAAGCTGAATGTTTTATAATTATGATTATCTTGGCCACAGAAAAGAGAGGAGTAAATACACCTGGTGCATGTTGTCAGATGTAGTCAGTATGTAAGTTTTGTTAATGAATTCTTGCCCCTTTGTTACAAAGGAAGGAACAAGGTGCAAGGGAAAGGGGCATATTTGGGAAACGATAAGTCATGTGAAAACAAAGGTATTGATAAGTTCTTTCTTACAGCAGAAGGGAAAAGAATAAAGGATTTTCAGTGGAAAAAGATTGCAAACCTAAATATGGAAGGGACTTTGGAGGTCATCTAGTCCAACTGCCCTCATTTAACAAATGAGGGAACTGAGGCCTGGAGCAGTTACCATATTATAAAGGTAGCAGGGCAATAAGTGGCAAAGCTGGGTTTGACTCGGGGTTTCTAATTCTCAATCCTTTGTTCTTTTTACAGGAGGATTGGACTTGATGTTTGGACCCAGGAGAGAGAGCAAGAAGCAATGAGATACTACAGACAGGCAGGTTTTGGGTCAACAGGAGGAAAGTAGCTCAAATGGAACTGGCCAAAACTAAAATAGGTCACCTCAGAGGATGGTGAATTCCCTATCGATGGAATTTTCAAGGAAAGCCTGGTTAGCCATTTACTGGAGATGTTAAAGAGAACAAAAATGTTCAAATATGAGTCTGACTAGATCACATCGGAGGTATTTTTAAATATTTCTATGATATTTGAGAAGGGACTTTAGAGATTATCTACTTGAACTTTCCCATAATAAAGCCTCAGAAAGTTAAATGACTTCTCCAAATTAGCACAGCTAATTAGTGGTAGAAACATCAATAGGACCCAGGTCTCCAGTCTGGTGCTTCTGCCACCATACCACATGGCCTGTAATACCAAAAGCCTTAAGAAATTTTATTTATGGGCCCATTCTATTTCATTAGCACTCCACACCGTATCAGTTATCTTCAAAACCTGAGGGCCTCTCATCCTTTATAACTGATATGCAACATAATTCTCTAGAATTCTGGGGTTCACATACAGTTATTAAGAGTTTTTTCCCCTAAATATTTAAAAATGTGATCTATATAATTTTTATTACTTCCAAATCCCTTATTTCTCAATATTTGTAAAGATCAACTTTAAAATAAAGTAACTCACATGTATTTTCAATTATTACTGTTCAAATAATTATCTGTTCCTCTTAAAGAAAGTAGCTCCCTAATTCATGATCTTTCTGGTATCTTTCCTTAACCCTGGATTAATTTCCTTTCAAACAAGCACATCACAATGTAACCCAACTAGAACATTCTTTAGGCTCTAAAATGATACTTGGTTCCTTCCCTTTGCTGGTCCATTCTCTAAAGGGTTCTTTTTGAGCTACTACAGGTAAAGTACCTGGTACATAGTAAGTAACAGTTTACTGACTGATCATGATTTCCCAAAAATATTACACATTTTTGTGGCCTTTAAACTTTTATAATTAATTTTCCTTGTGTTTTAATGTCACTTACCTGAATTTCCTTCTGATTCTGAATATTCATACTTAAGTTATTTAGTGCATTTAAAGCCTTCTCTTTAACTTTGGGGTTGGGATCTTTCAATAAATTTCCAATAATTAAGAGACCATCCAAATTACGAATAATATCCTAAAGGGAAGAAGATGAGATTATGATTTCACCAATTTTTAAGAAATATTTATTGCCTCTACTCATACTTTTTGAATTTCGTTTAACTTATCAGTTCTTCCAGGGAATTCTCCAAGGCTATTACAGGGAGTTTTCTATACCAATGAAATCACAGTATAGATAAAAGAAAGAATTCAAGTGATTGGGTAAAGCAGTGGATAGAACACTGGGCCTGGAGCCAGAAAGACCTGATTTCAAATCATGTCTCACACATAACAGAAGTGGTGTGACCTTGGACAAGTGACAACTTCTATTTGCTGCATTTTCCTCAAATGTAAAATGGAGATAATAACAGTACCTCTCTCCCAGGGTTGTTTGATCATCAAATGAGATAACTGTAAAGTGCTTTGCACAGTGTCTGGCACTAATTAAATGTTAGCTATTAAGTGACTGTTCTAATACAGGGCAAACAATTTTCCATAGCCATTTGCACCGTGTTATCCTTCAAAACACTGCAGCGGAGTATAAAGTCAACCTTGCACAGTTTATGTAAGGATTTCAAAGCAATTTCTAAATATGGTTAAATTTCACAAGATGGTGCAATGGATAGAGCACTGGGTTGGAGTCAAGAAGACTCATCTTCCTGAGTTCAAATATGACCTCAGATAATTATTAACCATATGACCCCGGAGAAGTCACTTCACCCTTTTTGCCTCAGTATCCTCATCTGTAAAATGAGCAGGAGAGGGAAATGGGAAACCACTCCAGAATCTTTGCCAAGAAAACTCCAAATGGGGTCACAAAGCATAAGAATTGACTGAAACAACTGAACAACAACTCTTGAAATAACTATTTCAATTCTTGGGTTACAAGTAAATCTGAAAATTGCATGACTTGCCTAAAGGATTCTTTGTTTCAGACCATATTAAGCACCCTCCTGGCTCCTCTACTGAAAGAAAAATCAACTGTTTATAAGGGGAAAACTCCCATAACTATATGCTCCCCAGAATATGCCAACATCACAGAACAAGAAATCAGCAAAGTATTTCTTCTTTTGTCATAAATGAGTTTAATGAGTGAATAATGCAATTTATTTAACAAATAAATCTTTACATACATGTAATGATGAGAGCAGCCAGTTTTTTGACTTTTGTTCTCTCTCACCCTAAATCTTAACAGGTTAGGAATGGACTTCTTTCCAGGGGGTGAGTGAGGAGAATTGGGCTGGACCAAAACACGATTTAAAAATTGACTAAAAGTGTTAGCCCCATTTCTCTATTCTGGTAAGTCAAAAAAGGAAATAAGTAATGAGAAGAGATTATTTAAAGTTCAGCTTTTTAGTACTGCTGGGAAGTGTACTACTTTGAGAAGCAGCTTCCAGGGGCCTTTTCTTTCAAATGAATAAACCATCAGGCACTGACAGATACACAGTTTCCTGGACGTATTGATCTGTTTGCAGATCTACAGCCTGCAGTCCTACAGTTGCTAAAGTGGCAGAGACCACAAACCATAAAACAGATTCACTGTCTCTAGTCACAGGTTTGTAGATTTTGAGCTGCAAATGCCCTCAGAAGTCACCGAGCCTTTCCTACACCTGCACGTTTTTTTTTTTGTAAACCAAGGCCCAGACAAATTCTGTGATCTGGTTACATGGCTACAAAAGAAACATAAGATGTGCAAATTTAGAGAATCCACCCCAAATGTTCACCCGGTCTATTTGTGCCTAACCTATGGTAGTGCATGCCAGAGCTCATACTGGTTTGAGCAGTCATAATCCGACTTGACTCCAGCATAGTGAAGTCATTTTAGTCCTCTTCGAAAACAAAAGATGAAAACCAACCACCAGCAAAACGGTACAGTCAGGATTTGAACACAGGCCCTTTAACTCCATACTGATCATTCTTTCCACTGAACCATTAGATCGCTAAATAGCGACTGCTTTCACTTTTCTATTAGAACAATATGAATTTTTAAAAGATCAACTATTTCATGCAATTGAGGGATAAAAGGGACAGCAGTCCTGTGAAAGAAGCATCTAATTTAAATACATTAGTGACTAAATTTTAGGAGACCTGAATTCCTAATGGTCTTAGGATCACCAAATGTTATAGCTAAAAGGGATCTTGGAGATGATCTACAACTTGACACTGCTCTCCCACCCCCACTTTACAGATGAAGAAACTGAGGCCCAAAGAATGGCAGCATCTTATAGTCAGACAGCCGCAGAGCTAGGACTACAAGGAGTCAAGTCTCCTGACTCCTGGAGTCTAGTGCTTTTTCTGGGTTTTTCTTCTTACAAGTATACAGCTTTTGTCATAAATGAGTTTAAAGAGTGAATAATGCAATTTATTTAACAAATAAATCTTTACATACACGTAATGATGAGGAGAGCAGTTTTTTGACTTTGTTCTTTCTCACCCTAAATCTAAACAGGTGAGGAATAATGTCTTGGAAGTGGTGAATTTCAAAAAGCTTTGTCCTTTAAATGACATCACAAAATGTAGGGATTAGGTGAGCATGAGCTAGGATGAACTAACACAACTATCCTGGATCTTGTGATTTTGGGAGCCCCACAAAGCTACTGTCTGACAACCCTGAACCAAGTTTTCAGGGGAGAAGAGAAACTCCTGTATCAAAGCTCCTTGTAATTGGGGCCGTAGGAAGAACTTCCTTCTTGAGATTACTAACTTGGTTGATGGTGAACTTCAGGAAGGAGGAACACCTCCTCTTACCATGATAAGGGTTGCCTCTTCTCTAAATCAGTTCCTCTCTTTATAGCTATGGATAGAATTTAGGAGGTCCAAGAACTTGCACAGGAAGAAAAATTTATATCTTTATTTTCACTAACATCTAAGTTACAAAATTAAAAAAATGGTCATGAGAAAAGGTCCATAGATTTCACCAGACTGTTAAAAGGGTATATGACACACACATAAAAAGATTAAGAAGCTCGACTCTAGAGGCCCAATAAGGCATGTAAACTGCAATGAAATAAGCAAATTTTCTAACCTGGTTGTTTCTACTGTGGAATAGGCATAAAGGAAGTTTGCTTCATAAGAACAGATTACTTACTTGATTAGTTGAAAAAGCAGCACTGTGACCCAGTGTAATCAAAGCTCTTTCACGAATTAAAGGATTCTTAGTTGACTGTAGCAAGTAAATGAGTTTTTTGAGAAGTTGAGCATCCAGTATACCAGATGATTTGGTACCGTCATTTTCTGTCAAGTGTATAGAAGAAGAAAAAGAAAAAAGTCAATAACATTCATTGGATATTCAAATTATTGATTTCTGACTATTCAAAGACCAGGCCAACTATGAAACAATGTTAGTAACTAAGGCAGATTTAGGTCCGTCTTCATAAAATTTTATTTCAGAAACCTTAAAACATGCTGCTTCTTTAATTCTTAAGATTTCTACTTTGATACTGTCCTCCTCCTCTTAACTCATGCATGCCACCAGGTTTAGGAATTCTTTTATCATCAATGGTTTGGCATAGATAAATCCTGATATTAGAAGTGACTCAGGGGCAGAAACCATCATTTTTTCCCAGTCATATTACCTGTCTTTAGTACAGTGCCTTATATATGATCTTAAAAATACTGTCTGAATTGAATCATGAATGAAGATTTACCAGCCTTTATAATGAAGAAACTGTGCATTTAAAGTTATGTTAATGTGGCAATGTGTACATTCAGAGGTAGTCTATAAAAAATGAAAATGCACTTTTATCTCCTTCACATATATGTGCACATGAACACATGACCTCCAAATCCTATGACATGAATCAAATGGTAAGCATTTTTAAGGATCTACTCCATGATGTGTGCTAACCTAGGCCTTCACCAGATACGAAACACTCATAAACACTGCTGTCCAATTTGCTGATACCCCTAAGAAGTTCTGGGCCTTGCCATCTGCTTACTGATGTGCCTGAGAATTTCTAATTTCTTACAAATGAACTCTTTTATGTATTGTCTCCTCCAAATTGAGTGAGCTTCCTGAGCACAAAGGCTTTCTAAATTTTTCTATTTGAATCCCTAGCCCTTGGCATGGTGTTTTATTCATAATGAGTACTTTGATTCTTCATTCACATATGCACACAGTTACACCTATGTTTTACTTATTCGGAAGCCACTAACTGAATTCTACATGATAACCTAGCTACACTAGCATTTTGCTCAAAAATTAAAATAAAACAAAAAACAAAATCTAACCTTATATCACTGATAACCACAAAAAAATCAAAACAACACTCCACAATTTCTCTCCTGACCTATGATGTAATGCTAAAAGGTCATTATAAATATGTCTTTGAATAACTATTTGGTACACAGCCAGGGAAAGATTTAAATATAGATTGTGGGGCATACTTAAGAGAAGCTTTTAGCAGTTGGATAAGCAATCCACTGTTGAAACCATTTAAAAAGTCTGATGATTTATTGCACTGGACATTTATTAAATGAATCCCTCTGGTCTCCAATTATTTCCACAAATAGGACTTCAATATGGTTATTAAATGTCTACGTGTAAGTTGGTGTCCAAGAGCCTTTTCACAAAGGATTTCTTGACAATGTTTAAAAAATTTCAAGTTAAGCAATCATTGAAACGTAGATTTTTTTTTTAAGCTCTCTCTTCTGAGTCAATTGTACAGATAAAGGAGGTCCAAAGAGGCGAAACGTCTTAATAGAGTCATATTATCTTAGGAACCACGGGGACCCCACAACAGGTAAGACAAAAATTACTAGATTGGAAGTCTGGAAACCTGGTCCAATTCTAGATCTGCCACCTACTACCTGTATGACTATCTCTTCAGGTATTATTTTCTCATCTGTAAAATGAGATGACGGAATTAAATTATATGGCCAAATCATATATTTTCAGAAAAAAAAGAAAGCAAAGGACTACTAGAATTACTTAGACTCAGAATTCTACTATGGACCTGGGTTCAGAACCTATCTGTGCTGTTTACCTGTGTGACCTTGGATAGGTAAGGTATTTAACTTCCCTGGGCCTCAGTTTTCCTCATTTGTAAAATTAGGTGACTGGACAAGATAGTCTCCAAGGCCCCTTCCAGTTCTAGAGCTACAATCCTGAGAATCAGAAGGAACCATGGCAGTCACCTAATGCAACCATAGGATGACCTCTACTACATTCGTAGTACATGGTCATGTAGTGTCCCCTGAAAGACTTTCAGGGGGGCAACCACAGGATGACCTCTACTATATTAGTACATGGTCATGTAGTGTCCCCTGAAAGACTTTCTGGGGTGAGGAGTCCACTATTTTCTAAGTTAACTCATTCTACTTCTGAACAGCTCTAAATTTTCTTCATATCTAGCCTAAACCTACCTCTCTGCAAATTTCTACTACTTCTCCTAATTCTGAACTCTCACACCAAGTACAGTAAATCTAAAGATAGCTATCATATCTGCACACAAAACTAAGTTTCTACAGAGTAGAATCTGGTAGCAATATTATAAATTTACTCCATCGAATATTATCTCCTTTAATATTTTTTGTCACGAAATCTAATCTTCCAAAATCTGATTCTATTTCTATACAATATACACATTTTTTCTTAGATGGCTTATTTTTTTTTTAAATTATTACACTCTATTTAACATGCATTAACAAAATTTTTGAGTTTCACACTCCCTTCCTCCATCTATTGAGAAGGCAAGCAACGTAAGATGGCTTATTGTTTAGAAAAAGTCTGTCATTTATTAGAAGTTGCCTGTTTTTAAGGCTTCCGAAAATATACAATTTGGGGGCTACCTAGGAACACTGATTTAACTCAGGTATCATAAATGTCCAGTGACCAGCAAAGCAACACATTATCAAAGAACTGAACCTCATCAATACCAACATTTTTGTAATCAATAAAACCAGACAAAAGAAAGATGCAGCAAGATTAGAAGGATAGTTCATAGGTTCTCCTTGGAGAGGCAAGGAAAGGAGTTGGTTTCACTGGGTATCCACTATTTCAAGTTCAAATAGCTTGTTCTAAGCTATAACTAAGCTCCCATCATCACAAGAGCATCCCTAGATGAATGAAAACAAAGGTGAAAAATGAAACACTGATCACTGTTTCTTTCATGATCTATTTCTGCCAACTGACGCTGTAGTCATCACATTTAGATCCTAATACTTCAGCCCCTTCAAGAGTTATGGTAGAAAACCGTACAAACATGTAAGGAAAAGTCAGGAAGACAGGCTGTACCAGACCAGAAGAAATTGATTCTGGAGGTGACACAAATTGGGAAGTGGATCAAATGTCACCTTATGCTTGACATTAAAAGTTCTTTACAACCTGAGCCCTCTCCATCTCTCTGTCTTTTGTTTTTCCTTGAAAATGCTTAAAAAGAGTTAAATGGAAACCAGCAGGCAAAACTCCCATCTTTCCAACCTTCTTACCCCTTCATGTACTATATAATTCATCCATCTATGGTCTATGTACTGTCCCCTCCCCCATCTATATCTGCCATGCTTTCCCTCCTCACCTGGTCCCTGGCTTCTTTTATGACTCAGTTCAAGTATCATCTTCTGCAGGAAGCCTTTCCTGGTCCATTCAGCTAATGATAAGGAGAGAAGATAATATTTACATATACCTCTTTAAAATTTCTGCAACTCCTCGCTACTCATCAGAGCTAATTCAACTGCAACCACTCTCTTCCAAGTTACTAGTGTCTTAATGAATACATCTCATGTGTTTTTCTCAGTCTTCATCCTTCCTGATCCCTGCACTGCTGACCATCCTTTCCTCCTGGATATTCACCATCCTCAGTTGCTGAAAACTATGTGTACCATCTATTAAAAATTCTTTATCTGCACACTTGGGAAAAAACCACAACTCTGGAGAGTGAACTTTCCAACTTTCTTAAAAAATGTTCCCAATGAAGGGTCTGACTGGGTTGTGAATACATTTGTTAAAAATAGAAAAATGCAGCACGCTCCAATTAGTTTGCAACAACAACTAACTGGTATCAGGGAAGATGGAAATTTACTACTGAATTTCAATACAAATCTCTGCATAGTTGGGTAATGGTTAGAATAATGATTTAGTGGGCACAGCCAACAATATACTCCTTTCACTTGAATTTAGCTTTGTCAAGGTTTTTTTTGTTCTCTGACAGCTGTTAAAACTAAGTTTGTTTTTTTTTCAAACATAGAACCAGAATTTCAAATCACTGTATCACAAAGTATTAAAGTAAAAAAAAAAAACTTCAAAAGTAATTTAGATATTCAATCCCAATGCTTGCATCAGAATTAAGTTTTGGTGAGAGTAAAATCATTTTTTGTACCATTAATAAAATATTTTCAAAATATTCTCACCCAATACTTTTGTAAAGGCTTGTGTAAAACTAAAATGTACATAACTAAATATTATGTAATTTAAAATTGTATAAAAATACACTGCAAGTAGATAGCCTTAGTCATTTTTCACTGATAGAGTTATATAAACAGCAAGTTTGGAAATTACTGGTCCTTCATTGTGTGTTCGACCTTCATTGCCGAAGACCATGCCATCAGAGACATGACATGACTTGCACTTGACTTTGTTTTGAGAGGGAGGGCTGTGCAGGTCACCAGCCTCTCCCATGGTCCAGACCGTGCCATGCAGTTGGAAGGCCAGCCCACTGAGTCCATCCATCAGTAGATCTAGCCAGAAGCAGATCTAGCTATGGGTGGATAATGAGTTGGGAGAAGTGAAAAGCAAGATTGGGGTGAACTGCACGAGGGAAATCACACAGAGATTTTAATAATCTTAAGCTGCTTTGTAGCACAAAAGCCTGTTTTTCAACACAGACATCCTTCCAGTGAAGCTAACTAAAGGGTTGCAAATCTTGTACCATAATTTCTTAAGGATGGTGATCTTATCCCCTCTGGTAGAGAGATACATGGTGAACACAAGTAGGCTGCAGCATATATTTAATGCTGGTATATGTGCTAGAACTTGCAAAAGGAGTATTATTTAGGAAATGTATGACTGGCAGAGAGGGTGAGTCACATAGAAAGATGGAGAGACAGATGGTACCTACAAAACTCAACTCCTGACATTTATTATGTTGTCATACGGCCAGTCACTTAACTAGCTAATTCTTGACAACGTCCACCTTAGTGGTCTCTCTGTCGATAATCGATAATCATTCCTCTAACTAGCTACATACTACAGTGGGTAGAACTCAAATTTATCCTCAGATATTTGCTAGATTGTGACCTTGGTTGAGTTACTTAACCTGTCTGCTTCAGTTGACTCAACTGTAAAATGTGCCTAATAATAACATTGAGCTCCCAGGATTGTAGTGGAAGGGAATCAAATGAGATATTTATAAAGCATTTAGCAATGTCTAGTACATAGCAGGTTCTTAATAAAGGCTTATTCCCTTCCCTAAGTGAAATGAGCCTTGCAGAATATGATGGAGTACCTTGAAAATTCAAACATTAGTCAACGAGAAATTTAAAAAAAATTTTTTTATTCCTTTGCATCCATGATGGCCTTTTTAGTTGAACAAAAAAGCCTTCATTTAAAATATCCTTCATCAGCAAAGAACTATCCCATCAATGCACAGTGCAATCCATCCACACCTGATTTTGTACAATTCTTAACCATGTTATTCCAAGGATACTTTGCAGAAGAATGACTCCACATTTTAAAGGTCACTCTCTATGGGATCTCAGGTCTTTACGTTAATCTCAAGGTTCATGAAATTCTTGTTTTTCTTTTAACTGAGACAACTGTATTTCAATATAATTCTTTTCCTTTGTAATTCTATGTATTTTATTTTACACACTTGAAAGTATTATTCTAAAAAAAAAAAAATGGGTCTATGAGCTTCACCAGATTGCCAAAAGGGTCCATGATACAAAAAAAGGTGAAGAACCCCCTCCTGCTCTTAAGACTTCTAACATTTTGTAGGTATCAGTGCAACACTAGGGTAGACCTGCATCCTAGGACTGAAAGGACATCAATTTTTCCTCTACGAACAAGTCATTTTAATGTCAGTAAATAAGCTTCTCCAGTTATATAATGGGTTAAAAATCACTGACCTGACAGAGAAAATGAATCAAGAATGCCAAAGTGATTTTTTAAGTGATTTCTTGTTGTTCAGTCATGTCTGTCTCTTTGTGGTATTTTCTTGGCAAAGATACTGGAGTGGTCTGCCATTTCCTTCCCCAGTTCATTTTATGGATGAGAAAACCAAGGTAAAAGAATTAAATGACTTGCCCAGGGTCACACACCTACTAAGTGTAAAAAAATTTAGTTTTAAAAAAATTAAGTGACAGAACAAAAAACCTCATGACAAGAGAAGAACTACAACTTTAGGGAAATAATGTTATTTCTATTACTTCTGAGGAATATTAGATTTTCTTCAGTAGCTCTAGAGTCATTAATATTACTGTCTATCATGAAAATTCAGTTAATACTCAGGACATTAAGAATCGCTTTTAGTCAAACAGAACAGAGTAAGTCTGTAGTAAGAGATAGAGGATAGCTAAGTAGGTTATAGATTATACATATTATATGTAATATATAGTATTATATAAAATATATGTATACATACACATGTGTGTGCATATATGTGTTCCACCATCCTTGTCAACAACCATGCCATCAGAGAAAAAATGACATGACTTGCACTTGTCTTTGTTTTGAGTGAGGGAGGGCTGTGCAGGTCACCAGCCTCACTGCTCCTCCAGAACCATCTGAATTCAGTGACCAGATATTCATCAGGATGACTGGAGATGACCCAGGATGAGGCAATGGGGGTGAAGTGACTTGTCCAAGGTCACACAGCTAGTGAGTGTCAAGTGTGTGAGGTGAGATTTGGACTCAGGTCGTCCTGACTCCTGCACTGGTGCACTATCCACTGCACCACCTAACTGCCTGTGTGTACATATGTATGTGTGTGTATACATATTTCTGTAACTACGATAATTTGGAGAAAATTTCGGAGGAAAGGCAGTGCTCTTTAAGGAGGGCTGAGAAAAGCTTCCTGCACACACCTCAAGAAAGCCTGAAGGCTTCCACCGGCAGACATTTGAGCTCCCCTCCCCACCTCCAGCACCAAGGGCACTGCGGAATCTAAGAAAAGCAGCCCCCGGGCTGAACCTCACGGCGACTCGGGAGGCAGGGGGCTACGATCACCCCATTTTCCAGTTAGGGAGACAAACAAGCAGAAGTGAAGTGACTCGCCCAGGGTCGCAGGGCCCCTACGAGTCTGAGCTCGGATTGGAACTTGCCTCCGGGGCTGGCCACGTGCCTCGGGGGCAGGGCGCTCCACGGGCTTCTGCTCCAGGCCCAGTTCCCCCGGGGCTACAGACTCCCGTTCCCACGCCTCCAGTACAAGGCAGGGAAGCAGACAGCGCGCGGGGTTCGGCTCTCCCGCCTTCCCCACCATCGGGGAAAAGGGGGAGCTCACCTGCAGAAGGGGAGGGGCTGGCCGGCCCCGTTTTCCGGCTCTTTTCTTTCCCCCAGACCAGTCGGTAAATGCAGTAACAAGCGCCGGCCCCGAGCACCAGGCCCGCCACCCAGCCCGCCTCCCGGGCTCTGCCCATGCTGCCCCTTTGGAGCCCGGGAAATGCCCAGGCTGCGGCGATACTCCCTGGGACCTAGGGCCGAGGCTGCCAGCAGCGCGCTCGCCAGCGGGAGCACGTGGGAGCGGGTGGCCAGTGCGCCTGCGCACGGGGGCGGGCTCAGCGGAGGAGGAAGAGGGGATTTCAGTTCCGCCTCCCCACCCCCACCTCCGGCAGGCTAGAGACTGCGTTTCCTGCGCTTCCGCTGGAGGGGTCCTCGCCGCCCCAGAGTTCAGAGGCCGCTGGGGTAACCCTCGCGAGCGCCGCACGCACGCACTCGCACAAAAAGGAAGGGCTTTTATTTTGTTTTACCGGTGGAAGACGCTAGGTCTTAGACTTTGTTGTCGGAGTTGCATGTAGACATCTACCCACCTCCGGTGCATATAACCAAGCTCCAGATAATTCCGGGGCGACCCCTCCGGGAGCAGCTCTGCGTGCTTGTTCCGGTTCAGGGAGAGAGTGCCCTGCATTCGTTAAAATAGGAGGGGGGAAGAGGCACTTAGGAGGATGCCCAGAATCCATGGGTAGATTGCAAGGGGTTTATGAACTTGGTTTTGGGGAGGAAAGGAAACAATTTATTTCAATATAATTGACTTCTTTTGTAATAACTATTCATACATTAAAATATATATACGCCATATAGTATATATAATATACCATATAACACATACCATATAATATACCAACAATATACCATATAACACGTATAATATTATACATTATATACGATAAATATATCATATATATCTGAGAAGGGGTCTATAGCCTTCACTAGATCGACAAGGGAATCACACACACAAAAGCTTGACTCCAGAAGGGCCAGGCAGGTGAGCTTAGCGCAAACATTTGTAGCCTTTATTTCCAGTCCTTGTTTAAGAAACTGCCCTAGCCCTAGAAGGGAAAGGGACAATGGATTTGGAGTCAAGAGAATTGGCCTCAAATCTTGGCTTCTAGTACATGCCACCCGCCTGACCTTCCTTAAGGCCTTAACCTCCATGTCTTAGCATTGCATTGCACATGTAGTAGTGTTGAAAGGAAAATTCTTCATCTGGGTTTTCATCCTGATTAAGGAGGCAAAACTCAGGGCAAAGAGAACTGAAAAGATTTACTTTAAGTATGTCAAGGTAGCAGGGCTGATGACTGAAGATCAGACATGGCTTCAAGGTGGGGACAACTTTTATAGGCAGCTTTAAAGTAATCCAGATAGGTCCACCCCAGCACAAGAAGTGCGGCTTTGAATCGCCTTTCTCCCCAGAATAGCAAGAACGGGTTAGTTTGCAGATAAGGGTAAATGAATGACTAGGGATAGAAAAACTGCAAACTTGGTGTCTCCCTCCCCACTACGGCTTCCCCCAACACTCTTTGATAAGCAGGGCTAAGCAACTGAAGGGGCTTAAAGTTCATTGAATGGAATTAAATTGAATTTTTCAGGACTTCTGTTTAACCCTCTTTTTATTTAAAGCTCTTTTCACAGCCTGACCAGAGCCTTACTTTCCAGGGTTATTAGCCATTGCTCCCCTTTAGCCACTCACTGTAAGGTCCAACCAAGATGGCCTACTTGTACTTATGCACAGGACTCCCCAGACCTAGGATGCACTAACCTCCTGAGTCCCTGGCAGCCTTTAAAGCACGCCTCCTACTTGAGGTCTTTCCTGATAAATCCAGTTGCTCCTGCCTCCACTCATTATTCTGTATTTTTGTGTGACACCTTAAATGTGTGCATACTGGATGGAAGCTCCCTAAGAATGCTCTTCAGGGCCGCACACTGCTGAGTCAAATACATTTTTAAAAAGATACATAGTAACTAGCTTTGTTGCTTTTCATGTATTAACTCATTTGAACCTCATAACAACCCTAGGGAGGTGAGCGATATTACCATTCTCATTTAACACAAAAGGAAACAGAGGCTGAGAGAAGGCAGTTGGCCCGACTGGGGGAGGTTTTGAACTCGAGTCCTGACGCCGACGCTAGCACCTGACCTGGGGGCTTAATGCAGTGCCCGGCACCCCGGAGGCGCTTCTGTAAATGCTTGTTGCTTGAATGAGTGGCCCAGACCAGTCTCACTGCCCACCCTCATCCATGCCTGTGATGCCCTGAACTGTCCTACAAAGCTCAGCTTGGCTGCGCGGTGGGCCGGGCCAGGCCGGCTTGGGCGGGGGTCCCTTCCATCCAGCCACACGCGCATGCGCCAATCGCCGCGCGGGGGCGGGGGAGTCCCAGCTCCCAGTTGCCTGGAGCAACGCGCGGAGAAAGAGAACCCCGAGGCAGCTGCTCCAGCGCAGAGGGTGGTGCTGGGTGCGAAGGGCGGGAACCTTCGCCTACTTGTCCTCCTGTCTCGGCTAGTCCCACCCGCCTTGGGCAGGCCCCAGCCCGCCCAGCAGGCCCCAAAATGGCCTGCCCAGAACGATGCCACCCTCGACAAGAGGAACCACTTCTCCCAGGGGTCCCAGGTATCAGGGCGGTGTCGGGAGCGCCGTGAGCCGGCCCACCCGGGCCGGGCTGGGGGGCGGGGCCGGGCTCCCCTGCCCGGGGCCTCGCACGCCTGTCTGGCGCCGACCCACCACGTGCTCTTTCCTCCTCCCAGTCAATGCCCTCTGCGCCCTGACCCCGTTCTGCCCCGTAAGCCCACAGTTCTGTCGCCACCACCACCTAGTTTTTCTTGAACCCCGGCCTCTCCGGCTCTCGCGCGCTGTGCCATCCGTCTGCGCCTGGGCAAATCACAACCTTTTTGCCCCTGAGTTCCACCTTTGTAAAAGGACAACTAAAATTCCTTTTCAACCCTAAGACGGAGCTCTCTCCTTTTGCGGATCAGCCTGTTATTGATCTGATCTCAGCCCCTGCTCTGAACCACCCACTTAGCCTGTGACATCAGGGGGCCTAATGTAGTGGAAGGAGACTTAGGCAGCGTGGTACGGTGGGGAAAAAGTCAGAGAGAGTCCTGGATTTCTGGTCTACCTTTGTACATCTGTTAGGGCCGTGGTTAAGTGGTATCACTTCTCTGGGTTCCTTTCCTCATTTGTTAAACAGGAACAAATGTTTACAGTTGAAAGCTCATCAGGTTTGGTATAAAATTAAAGTTATGTTTCATATTGGAACACATTTTCAAAGGATTTTGACAATGTGGATTTTAATTGTTTCAGTCAGCAGTCTTCCCATAAAAATGTGGCCTAGTATTAAAAAAAAATGTTTGTGAAAGCGTAGCTATTGACTTCTTATGTTTTCATTTTGGATCTCTTCAGTGTGTTCATAGCACCCTATACAGACAAGAAGGAAGACATAGCAACTGGGAACGTCTTTTCGTTTATCTTTTTTCCCCTTATAAAGGCACCATTAATGATCTTTTCCATTCTTTTGAAATCTTTCCCTGTCTCAGCTTAAAATTCTACTTCATAGTGCTTTAACAATTGTGTTGTCCGCCATTCAGACTTCTCTCTGTGCTTAGTTAGGTTCAGCCACCAGTTTTGACTTCCCCCTCTTAAATACCATTACTTGGTATTTTCAACATTGGGATGCTGTAATCTAAATGTTTTTAATGCAGAGAGATCACTGTGAAAATGCCTGTAGATCCATTTTATCTTCTCTGTTTATCATCTTTTGTCCAGTTTTATCTTCAAATGTAATTTGGCTTAGCTGGATCTCATCTAGAGGGGATGATGGTGATGATGATAACGTTATATTTTGACTTGGCACTTTACACCCATTATCTGTTTGGATTCTCAAATCCTCTGACGAATGCAGCACAAGGGGGCAGCTAAGTGGTACAGTGGATAAAACACAGGACCTGCAGTAAGGCACACTGAAAGCCAGTCGTAGACACCAGCTGTGTGACCCTGGGTGAGTCACTTAAGTCACTGAGTTTGCCTCGGTTTCCTCATCTGTAAAATGGGAATAATAAAAAGATCATCTAACTCCCACGGTGATTATGAGGATCGAATGAATTAATAATTGTCAAGTGCTTAGCACAGTGCCTGGCATGTAGTAGATACTATATACATGTTAGCTCTTATTATATGGATAGTCAAGCAAAACTAATTCCTACATTGGCCATGTCCAAAAATGTATGTCTCATTCTGCGTCTTGAGTCTATCTCTGTCAAAAGATGAGTAGCATGCCTCATTATCAGCCCTCTTGAATATTGCATTGATTAGTTATTAAGTCTTTCAGAGTTGTTTGTCTTTACAGTATTGTTATTATATAAATTGCTTTGGTTCTCCTCACTTCATTCTGCATTAGTTCATACAAGTCTTCTTAGGTTTTTCTAAATTCATCCCCTTCATCTGTTCTTATAGTACAAGAGAATTTCCATTGCATCCTGGCCCATCTCCTGTCATCCTGAGAAATAATGTCAGGTCACTGGATTCAGATGGCTCTGGAGAAGCGAGGCCGGTGACCTGCACAGCCCTCCCGCACTCAAAGCAAAGTCAAGTGCAAGTCATGTCATCATTTCTCTGATGGCATGGTCTTCTTTGGCAACAAAGGACGAACACAAGAGAATTTCATTACTTTCATATACCATCATTTGTTCAACCATTACCTACTTTATGGGTACACTCTGAGTTTCCAGTTCTTTTTCTTTATGGAAAGTGCTGCTGTAAATATCTTTATATATAATATATATTAAATATATAAATATCAAACATAATAACTTTAATTTTCTTCTTTCTTTGACCTCTTTGATACCATAGGACTAGTATCAGTGGATAACAGAGTATACACTTTAGTAACCTTGGGGGCATTATTCCAAATTACATTGTAGAATGGCTGGATCAATTTACAACTCCACCAGCAGTGCGTTAACATGTCTGTTTTCCCATAACCCTTCTAACATTTGCCATTTTCCACTGTTACTGCCTTTGCCATCAAATGTGAGGGGTTTGTGATGGAACCTCAAAGTTATTTTCATTTCACATTTAGCACTTTGCCTGTATGTCTTGCCACTTACCCCTTTTGAGAAGCATGGCACACTGGAGAAAACATTAAGATTTGGCATCAAAAGACTTGGATTTGAGTTTTGGCTCAGACGCTTTCTAGTTGTGTGATCAGGGTAACTTAACCTATCTAAACCTGTTTCATTATCTATAAAATCTGGGTTTGTGAAATGCTAAGTTAAATGAGTTGTCATTTATGCCTAACTTTAGGCAAAATTGTAAAGTAAGGGAATTTTGTCTTGGCTCTTAGCTCCTCTTTCTTTGTCCATCTTCTTTCACATTCTTCCCCCCTCCCCTCCCCCTGAGGCCTCCTTTGTCTGTAATATATTCTTGTGTGAATTAGTTCAGTGTGTTAACCCTTCAGAGTAGCATCTGAATTTTTAAAAAGGCTCTAGGAGAGAAAGCCAAAGAAATGAATGTGTTATCTGGGTTTTTTGGTACCCTTGAGAGGGAGATACTTTCAGTTAAGGTTCTTTCTGGTGTGTCATTAAATTACATAATACAGGCATATATACCCTGCCTACTTGTAAATTTGATTAATAATAATAAGAGAGATATTTCCATTGCAGTTTAAAAAAAAGCAAAAGCACTATACTTACTGCCATAGTAATGGAAATAAAAGTGCATTCTCATTCAGAAAGAAGTGTGTTTTAGTTCCACTTCAGACTTTTCATAGTTATGTGACCCTGAGAAAGTCAGTTGGCACAATGCTCTGTACCTGGAGTCAGGAGTACCTGACTTCTCCCATGGCCTTAAATAATTCCTAGCTTTGTGACCCTGGGCAAATCACTTAACTTCTGTGTGCCTTAGTTTTTTCATTTGTGAAAAAGAGAAAATAATAGCACCTATCTTCCAGGGTTGTTGTGAGGATGAAATGAGATACTATTTGTAAAGCACTATACAAACCTGTAAGTGCAATATCTTAACTATTATGATTTTATTATTTAACCTCCATAGGCCTCAGTTTCCCCATCTGCAGAGTTGAATGTGATGTCTTGTAAGATACTTTTCAGCTCTAAGTTTATGATCCTATAATATCAAAGCTAGAGTGGAGTTTAATGTCTGTGAAAAAATAAAGTACTTCTCAAAAAATTGTCCAGCAGAGGGAGTATCTGAATTGTTGGTTGCCTGTTTTGAAAGGAATGATTTTTATTGAATCAGGTACTTATACTTTATAGTTCCTTTGTACTTAGCATTTCTAAAACACCAACTGTATTTACATATTTGGAAAACAGGCAGATTTTCAAAATGGAACAGCAACAAAAGGATGATTTGGAGAGAGAAAGGTTAGGTGGCTGGTTCAACTGAGCCCCTATGAGTAGTGGTCAGCAACCTTAGGCATCACTTCAAGTCCAGGGTCTGGCTCTTAGCTATTTCTGGCTCATGAATTTGATCTTATGATCCCCGTACTTTGAGGTAATGAAGCTCTGGGTAACTGATTCAAACTAACCAAACTTAAAAGTGATTGACGAATAAACTAAAATACCAGTTTATTCACATACAAGGAGAGACACACCTAGATAGAGAACTGGTATCAAAGTTGCTATTCAGATCACTTACTCCTAATGAGTCCACTTGGGAGGCACAATTACAAAATGACAAGTTTACGTGTTAAGTATTGAATTGGGAAATTAAGGGAAATTTCCACCAAGCTAGGAAAATTTGAAAAAATGACCTTTATTCTAGGGATATTTCTGTCTAAAGAATCAATTTAATTCATTTAAACAGTACCAGTCACCCACAATCTGAGGCCCCTTTCCATTGTTCAGTACCAAGAAATCCACTGATCAGTTCCTATCTTTCATCTCCTTTATATAGATTCCAACATTCTTCTGTTGAGATATTATTTTCAGTTTTAATACAGTTGAATGGATTGTAGTTTTCTCTACAATCCATTGTTTTCTAATTAAGATGCATCCCAGAGTCTTTTAAGAAAAGCATGCTCTAAAAGAATATAAAGAAAGGAAACCAGTGAGGTATGGTGGAAAGAACATTTGCTCCTGAATCAGAGGGCTTGGATTCAAATCCCACCTCTGCCATTATCCACCTTATATGACCTTGGGTAAGTCATTTGACCTTCCTGGGCTTCATTATGTCATCTGTATGGGACATATGTGCACTAGCACTTCCTCTGAAAATCAAGAGGGCTGTAATTGCCCCTCAGAATTCGAGGGTATCTTGAAGGGTTTGGGATAGCTTTTCCTCAACTACTAGTACACTTGAGCCCTCACCTGTGTGTTCACCTTCGTTTGTTAGGGGGCCACTGATTAATCCACAAAGTCCATTTAATTACTCAGTGAACTCCAGTGACTTTTTATTGCTTCTAGTATCAAATACTAAATTCTTTGTTTTGCATTCAGTCCCTCATAACACACCTTGTCCTACCTTTCCAGACTTAAACCTTATAACTATACTCCTTGTCCCATATTCTTCTATCCGGTGACACTGGCCTCTTGGCTGATCCATGACATTTTATTTTGACTTTCCCCTATCCCTGGAATGCTCTCCCTCCTTAACTCTGCCTACTGATTTCCCTGGCTTCCTTTTAGTTCTAACTAAAATCTATTTTTTTACAGGAAGCATTTTGTAACCCTTCTTAATTCTAATGCCTTCCCTGTATTAATTATTTCCTATTTATCCCATATATAGTTTGTATTTATTTTGTTTACATGTTGTCTTCCCTGTTATACTGTAAGAACTTTGAGGACACTGTCTTTTGCCTCTTTCTGTATGCTTTACTTTTAGCATGGTGCCTGGCACATAGTAGGTGCTTGATAAATGTTTACTGATTGGATTATTTAACATACATTAGCTTTTATACAGGAATATTTGCCTCAAAGATATAGTAGGAATAAACATATTAGCATTTCTCACAATATCTTGAAGGTATGCAGTGCTTAACACAGTGCCTCTAGCATTTAACATAGTGCCTGGCACCTAGTAGGTGCTTAATAAATGTTTGTTATTGGGGTACTCTCCCCTGCACCACTTAAGTCTCTGAGGAAGTAGGCTCAAGACATGAATGAAAGCCAAGATGTGAATGAGGCAAAGATGTGGCTGGAGCTGAGTCAGGTCTTTTTGAAGATGTTCACTGTTTTGGCTACACAGCCAAAGGAGAAAAGGTTCCTCCCTCTCCTTCTGGTGGTGGCTAAATTGGAACCAGTTACAGAATGTCCATGCATGCTCCACAGTCTCTCCAATGCATTTCTCTCCCCAGTCATTAATATTCTTCTTAATGCATCTCCCTATCATCCTCCACATAGAAATGCACCGAGTATAGATGCTAATCTGAGGCAGTCTATACATATGCCAGAACCTCATTGTGCATAAAATGAAAGAGTTGAACTAGATATTCTGTGAGGTCCCTTTTAGCTCTTGAGTTTTGATCATGTGAGAGTTTAATATGGTATTATTTCCAAATGCCTATTTCCTTAAAAAGTACTTAGGAATTAAAAATTAAAAATCAACATAGAACTATAATTAGCAATTTTAATAGGGAGGAAAGCACCACAAACCATGCATGGGGAAAGCATCAGGAAAGGCATCCTCAAATTAACTTTTTAAGACAGACTGCAAGCCTCAGCCCACAGAGTCCATGTAGGAGACAGAGGCTTCAGGGAATACTGTGAGATTGCTTCCAGAAGCTTGGTTAGGGGTTTTAGGGGAGGAGGACTTGGGCAATCTATTAACTTCCTATTTTAACTAATTCTTATTAAGTGGATGCTAAGCTCTTGACTTCAAGACCTAATTCAGGTGACCACCTTCTCCATAAATTTTCCCTTGACTAATGATGAACCAGGTTTCCCTCATTTTTTTCAGTGATGGGAGACTAGAAGTGTAAGAATTGCAAAAAGGGACGATTCTATCATATGCTGTGTGCATAATATTATGCTAGGGGCTGGGTGAGATAACACAATTTAAATAAGACACACCTTGCCCTGGTAGAGTTTACAATCTAGCAGCAGAATGTATATGAATATTTTGTAAGCTGTAAAGTGCTATACAAAGACAAAGTATAATTATTGTCATTTTGTAGTCATGTTAAAATTGTCATTGTGTGGTATCACTCTTAGTCTTAGTAATGGATAACTTCATTACTATTCGAATTTCTAAAGAATCTCTAAGGCTGGGGTTCTTAACCATTTTTGTGTCAAATCACTTTGGCTAGTCTGATGAAGCATAGGGATACTTTCTCAGAACAGTGTTTTTAAGTGCATAAAATAAAGTACATAAGATTGCAAAAAAAATCAGTTATATTCAAATAAAAATATAATTTTTTTTCCCTCATCAAAGTTCTCAGAATTCTGGTCTGTGGACTCCCAAGTTAAGAACTTCTGCTCTAGACTGTGGTGTTTTATAGGGCCTGAAGCATTTAGGCACAAAGGCCATATAATTTAGGGATTAATGAAGTGTTTATTCAAGAAAACTTATTTTATGCCTGTTTTATGATTTGTTTTAAAAGGAATATTTGATTGACCCAGCAATGAGACAGAAATTTCAAAAGATAACAGAAACTTTCCTGGGACAGTCTTCTCACTTCAGTGAACAACTGGTAATTGTTATTAATTAAGCATACTAAAATATTCATCTTTAAATTTTCTTGCCAATTTCAAGGATTTAATTAGATTCTAGGTTTCCTAGGAGGCTTCTTACCGGGGTCTTAACTGTTTGTGAAGGCCTAAGTAGTAGCCTTGCTCAGAAAGTGAAGAGACCAGTACCCATCAGAGAAGTCTTTACTCATATTTACCTTCTCAGCACTCCCTGAAGCTATAAAACCTCAGAGAAAGTCAGTATTGTTTTTTTGTGTTTTGTTTTTTGTTTTGAGACTGGTCTCCCTATCTCACCTGAGATAAACACAGGTGAAACCAGTGGTTTACATTGGGCCACTGTACTGAATACTTGCCTGTTTGACCAACATATGTTCAGCTAGACTTGTAATCCTATGAGCTACGGCATTTGAAAACCTTCATTTAACATGGGGAAAATAAGCAGTTTAAAACGCCAGATATTTTTCAGTCCTTTCCTCCCTCTACTTCTTCCTTCCTTTCTCTTTCCCTTCCTCCTTCCCTCTATACTTTCCTTTTTCTCTCCCTCTAGCCTTTCCTCTTTCCCTCCCTCCCATTCTTTGTCTTCCTTATTTACTCCCTCTTTCCTTTTCTTCCTCCTTCATTCCCTTTTTTTCCTCCTTCCTGTCATTTCTCCCTCCTTTCCATTCCCCTTTCCTCCTTCCCACCTTCTCTTTTTTCTTTCCTTCCCCAGTCTAGAAGCACAGCAGCCTCTGACAGATCAGATTCCCAAGCATGGAACTATATTAGTGAACTTTACTACTGCTGCAGTTTAGAATTCCTGAATTCAAGGAATCAGCCAACCTCAGCCTCTTCAACATCAGGGATTACAGACTTGCTCCACCAAGCCCAGCTGTAGGCAGAAATTTTGTAATAAAGGGAGTCCCAGAAATAATTATTTGACACTGTCAAATGACTACTGTCACTGCCTAGATGAACTGTCAGCCAGCATTAGGCCAGTCAGTGATAGTGAGATTGGTGGCAATATTGCAGCTGCATATTCTGGTGGCAGTCGATAAGTTAGTCAGCCAGTGACTTTCTTTCTGAGCCTTTGCTGATTCAAGTGTTGAAAGTCATGGGCAGATTGGCTGAGGAGTACTGCCTCAGAAACGCCAAAGTAACAGCAGACGTAATGGAATCTTCATTTTCCATTAACATTCTCCTCAGGGGTATGCTGGAGCCAGTTTCACCTGATGTGGGAAAGTTGGTTGATCAGCGAATGCTACAGTTCAGGGCTGGTTATTGATTTGTTGGTTATCTACACATAAGAATGAATGCATGTAATAATAATATAATGCTAATACATAATAGTAATAAATAGAATATAAATAAACAATAAATGTCTTGTAAATTGTATTATATGTTATATTATAAATATTCTACATTATTATAAATATTATATAATATAAATAAATATAATATTGTAAATTATAAATAAATGCTATAATAAATCTTATAAATAAGTATAATAGTAAGAATGTAATGCAGATTAAACTTAAAAGTGTGGGTGCATACATACATTTTTTTTCTGAGTGCTTGGTTGTTAAGCATTTACTCAGCATACTCCTGTATTACTCTGTAAACAGAACTTGAGCTCTAGCAGGAGTGTCGTAGAAGGCTCAAGAAATGAGTCATTACCAGACTGGAGGCCTGGTGCCTGGAGGCTAATAATAATTAAAAAAAAAAAATAACAGCCATTTCAGTCAGCCAGTCAATAAGCCTTTAATTAAGCACCCCCCCATATGCCAGGCACTGTGCTCAGCACTGGGGATACAAAAAAGGGCAAAAGATGGTCCCTTCTGTGAAGGAGTTCACAGTCAAATGATTGAGACAGCAAGCAAACGAATGTATAGATTAGCTGTATAGAGAGGAGAGGGAAAGCACTAGAATTAAGAAGGGTTGGAAAAGGCTTCCTGTAGAATATGAGATTTCAGTTGGAACTGGAGAGAAGCCTGGAAGGGCAGGAAGTAGAGATAAGGAGGGAAAGTATTCTGGACATGGGGGACAGCCAGAGAAAACGCTCAGAGCTAAGGCGGAGCGTCTTGTTCAAGGAAGAGCCAGGTGGCCAATGTCATTGAATTGAAGAGTATGTGACAGGCAGTGAAGTGTAAGGAGACTGAAAAGGTAAGTGGGGTGGACTATCAGGGGTGGCTTTGAGGCCACATGTGGCCCTCTAGGTCCTCAAGTGCAGCCCTTTGAATCCAAACTTCACAGAACAAATCCCCTTAAATAAATTTGTTCTGTAAAACTTGGACTCAGTTAAAAGGCTGCATCCAAGGACCTAGGAGGCCACATATGGCCTTGAGGCTGCAGGTTCCTCACTTCTGACTGTTGTGAAAGGGTTTAAATGCTAAACAAAGGATTTTGTATTTGATCCTGGAGGTGATAGGGAGCAACTGGAGTTCATTGAGGGGGAGGGTGACATGATGAGACTTGCATTTTATGAAAATCGCTTTGGCAGGAGGATGGATTGGATTGGACTTATAGGCAGGCAGACTTACTGGCAGGCTGTTATAATAGTTTAAGCATGAAGTGATGAGGCTCTGTACCAGATGGTAGCGTTATCAGAGGAGAGAAGGGGAGGGCATATTTGAGAGATATGGTAAAGGAACCAGATTTAGTAGTATCAGACCGTAAATCATGTTATAAGATAAGAACATTGATGAAGTGTAAAATGGATAATTTTGACTGTTTTAAATTAAAATTTTCTTGTATAAATAAAAACCTGTGCAGCCAAGAATAGAAGAAATGCAGAAAATTGGACAAAAAGCTTTCATAGACAGTCTCTTAGATAGAATGTGATTGGTTTGGAATATTGCTGTGGTATAGGAAATGATGAGCTGGTGGATTTAGAAAAACATGGAAAGACTCGTACATATGAAGGAAGATTCTATCTACCTTCAGAGAAACAGATGACAAATGGAAATAAGCATAGTACAATCATATATATATATATATATGTGTATGCGTGTATATATGTCTATGTTTATAGATATCTATGTGTGTGTGTGTATATATACATATATGTATATATATATATCCAGTAGCCTTCGTGGGAGGGGAAAAAATAAAGTAAAAAGTACACAGCAGAGAACAAAAGAAAGCCTACAAGTCAGCAAAGAAAAGCTGGGCAGCTTTGAAAACAATGTGTAGTACTTATTATATAGGTTTTCTTGAAATGGAAATTTATTGCTTTAAATTGAATCCTCTTATGTTCTGCTGTGTACATGGTGATTTTTTTCTTATTTCGTATTTAAATTTAAAATGCTTTTCAAAACTTTAAAAAAAGAGAGAGATTATAAAGGTGAAGTAGACTTTAGTTTCAGATTGAATATGGAATAGTGAGGAGTTGAGAATGTAAGACAGAGGGAATGGGTGCCCTTGATAGTAATAGGGAAGTATGGAGGAGCAAGGGGTTTAGCAGGGAACAAAATAAGTTCCGTTTTTTTGGACATGCTGAGTTTAAGATGTCTTCTGGACATCCAGGTCAAGATGTGTGAAAGGCAATTGGAGATACAAGAGTAGACGTCAGTTTAGGGCAGGCTGGGTAGATTTTGAGAATCCTCATCATAGAGATGATAATTAAATCTATAGAAGCTGATGAGATCACCAAGTGAAGTAATATGTACACAGAAGAGAACAGGGACCACGACAGAGCCCTGTGGGAAGCCTACTGTTAGAAAAAAACAAAAATGACTAGTATGGAATTAGGCTTCAAGATCCCTAAGATCTGAGATGCCCTTGCTGAATTTAAATCATTTGACCTAAGTGATCAGTGAAAGGTGGTTTGGTATAGTTAAAAAGAGCAATAGGTTTGAAGTCAGAGAATCTCTTGCAGGAATTAAGATATCTAGAACCACATCTTACCATCCTCAAGGAAATGAATAGCCAGAGCATTTTAGTCATATACTACTAAAAGTCTTAGGTTCCTTGAGGCCTACGTAAGCTGAAGGCTAGCTGGAGTAAGCATGTGGCATTTTTATTGCTGACGTTATTGTGCTGCCAACAACATTTACCACACTTGTGAAGTGTGAATGAGAGCTACATTTATTTATTGATTTGTGTTTTGGAGTAAGGAGATAGAGAAGACATCAAGGCTTCTGACCACTCTATCTCTGGACTGAGAGATGAACCGAGGGACGCACCTGATCCCTAGTAATTCCTTAACTCAGAAAATCTCTGAGACAAACAAGTGACAACAAGATGCTTGAGGTCCTCAGCCAGAGGACAGGGTCTTGCTAAGAAATCTTGGTCTCTAGGAAAAATACAGGACAATGAGAGTTAGCCCATAACAAATATTTGAAAGATTGGGTAGTCTGTCGTTCTCCAGAACAGCCTCAGACAGTGGCTAGGGGTACCAAAGGTACTCAGAGTAATCTGTAGGAAGCGCAAAAAAATTTTTTTTTTTTGTTGGTGCATGTATTTGTGTCTGTGGGTGTTTGTGTATAAATGTATCATTGTTCTTCACTATTTCCAACTCTTTGTGACCCCGTTTGGGTTTTCTTGGCAGAGATACTGGAGTAGTTTCCCATCTCCTTCTCCAACTCATTTTACAGATGAGGAACTGAGGCAAACAGGGCTAAGTGACTTGCCCAGGGCCACACAACTAGTAAGTGTTTGAGATCACATTTGAATTCAGGTCTTCCTGACTCCAGGCACAGCACTTTATCCCCTGGGTCACCTAGCTATCTATATAGATGCACACTACTTGAATGAAAGCCTCATTCATTGTGGAAAAGTTTCTGAATTATATTTCTTAAAAATCTGTGTGGATATTTCTGAATATGAAGAACTGACCCAGACACTGGATAATGGGGACTCCCAGTGGAGGCAGTTTTAAAAAGCACAGGGGCCAGGGAACCTCTTATAGCGTCAGTAGAGGAACAGATGGTAAGGAGGTATTTGACTGCAGGCAGGGGCAAGCAGTCAAGGAGACTAGTGGCATAGGAGAAAATGCAGTAGTTCAATCTAGGGAGCCAGCTGTGGTCATGGCCAGGAGGAGCAGGCTCATTAGCTTTCTTTGGGGTTATGTAGCAGCTATCTTTAGTGATTGTCATATCCCCCTGCTGGGGAGACCAGGTGGGAGCAAGACTGTTGCTTCCCAGAAGACATGTGTTTGAGGGATAGACAGCAGTCTTTTGGGGTTATGTTCTAAGGCCTTTATTGCCTGATGATTTCAAATTTAATCCTGTTTCATTAAAATGCCTTGATTTGTATGTGTAGTCATCTGGTTTGTTTTAGTAAAGAAGACTCAGGAGCAGTGGATTTAAGTAAAAATTACCCCAACAGCATCTGGGACCTAGGGGCCGCACAGAAAGAGGTTCCAGGACTTGACAGATTCCATCTCTAGGAGTCCATGGCTTCACTATCTTTCCAGCCTTCTGTAGCTAACACTGCCAACTGGAATGAGTGACTTTTGAGCTACTTGCAAACAAGGTTTCAAAGACAGTGAACACTTTAATGCTCAGCGCTGGAGAGAAGGGACAATCAGGAAAATCTGCTTTTACAGAATCATTCCCAGGTTCATGTTCCAGAGTGGTAACTTCACATAACATAATAGCACAGGTGGCAAGGCTATGAGGGGAAATTTGCTAAAGATTTCCTGTGCATGGCACAGATGGCCAGCAGGTTTTCATCTGTGAGTTTCCAAGACTGACTGGATGAATGGCTAGCATGTTGTCTTTGGCTGGGTGAAAGCAGGCACCAACACCATTCCTAGGGTCATGAGACCAGCAAAAAACTTCGTATTGCTGATGCTTGATGACTCTCCTAAGTTTATTGCTTTTGTTTGCTTTTGTGTCAATCAACAAACCCTTCCTCCTATGTTGGGGAAAGCACCTCCCCAGCCCTTTCACTAGTTGCAATTCTCTTTTCCTTCTACAAGTCTTGCTAGACTGTGTATTTAAGTTTATGATTACAAGATAAAAATGAACTACAAAAATGGGTTGCGATGGGAGTGAGAGGGGGCTACATGCTTACATGTATATGTCTATTTATATATCTATATGAAATTTGAGCTACAAAGCACTGTAGGACTATGGGATATTATGAGAAAAGGTATTAACTCTTAGGAGCTACAACCAAAAAAACCCCCTGCCTGCTGCCAATACCCCATGGGAGCAGTCTTTGACTACTGAAGCTACCATCTTGTCTCCCATTCCTGGGATCTGTTTTCTAAGCTCACCACACCCACCACCAAGAACACGCACCTCCTAACTTGTCCTTGAAAAAGTTCAAGAAGTAATCTCTTATCAACAGTGGAACAGAAGAGGGAACAGCAATCCCCTCTCATTTAGGAAAGTAAAAGGCTGTATTCCCCCCTTCTACTGCCCCTACCCCTACCCTGGGAATATTTTAGAGTTAAGGAAGGGGGAGGGGGGGGTAGGATTGGAAGAAGAGGGTCAGTCTCTCAACACAGAGAAGGAAAGAGAAAAAAGAAATAATTTCTCATCACTGGGAAAGCAGGGGCCGATAGGAGAAGGGGATTCTCTTTTAGAAGGAAAGATTATAGATAGATAGGTTTCTGTTGTCCTAAACTGGAGCCCAAGGGAAATTTTCTGGTAGAAATAATAAGAAGTACTAATACTGTAGATGAATTAAATTGCAAGTGAAATAGCTTTTGTGGGAAAACTGGGAACATAGCCAATATTTATAATGCTGTTTCTATAAAAGAACATGTTCCAGTAAACCAATTTACAAGAAAATTTTTGGAAGATAACCCTTTTGAAACTTGAGGACGCCCTGAACTCTCATTCCCTTCCATTTTATAACCTCTTTCTCAGTTGCACTTTCAGTCAAAAGTAATTCCCACAGAGTTTCATGGAACACCTTAATGAAAGATTTGGCATGATTTCTGCACTAGCCTGAGCTTGGCCAGTACCATATAGCGAACGACCTTGTATTTGTGCCAGGGCAACCCATGAAAATACCGTAGGATTTTCTCTAATCTTGTCCAGTTTGAGAACCTTGTACCTCCAACATTAAATATTGAATTCCTTCTTCTTAGTAAATAATGGTTTTAAGATTTGGCAGCTAGTAAGAGCCATAAATAAATTTCTCCTACCTGAGAAAGAAGCAGTTTAGGACTCTTTGCGAAATTAGATTCTCTTGAACCTTTCCATGTGAAAGTGATTCAGTGTTCTCATACCTGGACGCAAGAAGTCTAGTTCATATCAGTACTTCTCTAGACCTACAACAAGCATATGGTGCCACAGAATAATGAAGCTGGAGTAAGATGGTTGATTCCAGGGCAGGGACTATCTGCCCTCTGCTCTGATTTTAAATATTTTAAGCATCAATTTATATTATCATACACCATTATATTAATTGATAATTTCCATATTTGTGGAAATACTATCCTGACTGTACCTCTCATTTCTTCTCTGTTAAACTTAAAGCATTTGTATTCACTTATTGATTTACTGCTATCTCCAGTTTTTACAATCTGTGAATACCAAAAATTATACTACTTCAAAAATAAAATGTGTATATTTTGTGGATTTAAAAATAAACCATTATGATGGATTTTCACCAAAAATCTGTATGCGAATCTACCTGGGGATCATGGCAAATCCTAGCTAATGCCCAAATCATCTATTTTTACCTTTGGAAGGTATTTTTGTATTTATATTTGAATTTTGGTTTCTCTCATCTGAGAGTTCAGGATATTTCAAGCTCAGTAATTCACTAAAGAGTAAACAAAAAGGTGTATATAAGGAGAAACTAGAAAGCTTCCTAGCTTCCTTATCTAGTTTCCTATTCTTTCCTTCATAATGAAAATGGACAGTATTTCCTGTCAAACTAATGGAAAATGCCAGCCTCTAGCAGAGCTATACTCTTACTCTATATCTAAGTACATGTTACTTATAGTTTGCAACTTCTTTCTGAAAGTCTTCTTTAAAAGATGTTCTCTTTTAACTCCTGTTGGACTAGTCGAGAGTGAATAAAGACGCTGTCAACTAAAGTCACTAAATTCTTTACTAGAGAAAGAAGCAATGTCAATGAGATTTTGAAAACATAGATATTCTACTCATAGAATATTGAGATTTGGTTGTTACTTTTGCTTTAATGATTTGTTGTTTTAGTGGATCACTTTATTGATGTATGTAGTGCTGATAGTGGAGAAGAGAATGGAGCCTTCTTTGCCTTCTCAGACAGTGGGACTCCTTTCATCTCCTAAAACCTTTATAAAAGGTGCGCCAAATGTGGTGTAGGTCTTTTTTAGCTTTTTTTTTTTTTTTAACATTCCATGAGTAAGCATGAAAGAGGAAAATTTAAAACTAGAGGAAAAATAGATTAAAATAAAGGCAATTGAATTCTTAAAAAAGAGCTATTTTTCTTTTTTTGGAAGCACTCAAAATTACCAGCATGTTTATGTGTGTAATGTTAATGTAATGGGAAGATCTTTCCCGCCCATTAATAGGCCTGTGTGACCTGCTTTGAACTGGGACCCAGCTGATTGCTGAGATGGAGCCTGAGTCACATAGAGCCTGAGTCAACATGGAGCCCATGGTGGGAGGACAGTTGCCGAACAGTTGGAGCAGGAAGGGTGCAGCAGGAAGAGAGAGGGAGGCAGAGCTGAGGCAGAGCAGCTAGCATGAGTGAGAGAGGGAGGACTTTTGCCTAAGGGAGCTTGTTTGCAGGGAGGCCTAATGGAGGGGATGTTGGTGCTCCTTGGATTGGTGATGTGTATAAACTTCTTTGTTACCTTGGTGGAATTGGCTTTCTGGTATCTGAAAAAATATCTCGGTTTTGTCTTTGAGGAAGAGAGTTTGTTATATTTTAAGATTCAACCCTGGAAATACGTTTGCATATTCATAGCAGCTGCTGCAGGTATTGCATTGGCAATATAATGTGGTACTAACATAAACAGGGAGAAAATTACAAACATTTTATTCAGAATTACTAGCAAATGCATCAGATATCCAGGAATTATTCTATCAAGGCACATTGGAAGTTATATAAATAGAACTTTGAAACACTCTTTAGAAACATAAAGGAGGAGTCAGATAAGTGAAGAAATAATCATTATTCATGTTTGGACTGTACCAGTAAATAAAAATAATGCTTTCTAAATTGATTTACAAATTTAGTACTGTAAAAGTAAAACTATGAAGAGGTTATTTTACAAAATCAGACAATAATTACAAAATTGATTTGGGAAGAGGGTAATTTCAAAGGAAATATTGAAAAAAATAGGAATGAAAGGATCTAACATTGCCAGATCTCAATTTATACTAGAGATTGATGGTAATTAAAACTTTCTGTTTCAATGTTAAAATATTTTATATTTGTTTTAATTAGAAACTTGTTACTTGAAATTTGTTACTGGTTAAAAAAATAGAAGAATAGGACAGCGAAACATAAGTAAAATGGAGAAACCAAACACTACAGTGCAGTGTTTGCTAACCCCAAGAGCAAAGATTATTGGGCGAAGGACTCCTTTGATAAGAATGTCTAGAAAAACTGGAATATAGTTTGGCAGAAGAATGGTTTAGACCAACTTCTTATACTAAATACCAAAATAAACTAAAAAGGGTAAAGGAATCTAAATATAAAAAGTTATATTATGAAAAAATTAGAAAATAAGGAAAGTAGCTTTCACAGCTACTGTCATAGGGAGAATGTATTAACAGACATGTTAGGAGACATTACAAAAGACAAAACATATTTTCAACTATTTCAAATTTAAAAGTTTCTAATATAAAATCATAGCTAATACAAATCTGGTACAGCTGGTCTTCCTGTCATATTAACAGATTATCAGTTTAGGGCTGGAAGGGACCTTAAAGGTGATGTAGTCCTCCTCCCTTATTTTAGAGGTGAGGAAGCTAAGACTCAGAGATTATATAACTTGTCCGAGGTCACAAATGAAATAAGAGGCAGAGCAGATATTTGAACTATGGTCCTCCGGTTCTGTATCCAGTATTCTTTCCACTTCACTGCATATCTTTTCATCTTCTTTAGTACCATTTGCTCTTCCTGATGCAGCATTTTCTGTATTGGGATGTTGAGTTCAAATGGGGTTTCACTGTCATAGGAAGCTATGGGGCAGACTGAATAGCTTGTGGACCTGGAGCCAGGAAAGATTGGGTTCAAAGCCTGTCTCAGATACTTACCTTACTAGTGTGACCCTAGGAAAGTTGCTTAACCTCTCTCAGTCTCAGTTTCTTTGTCTGTAAAACAGGGATAATAATAGTATATACCTCACAGGGTTGTTGTAAGGATCGGTTGTTATAGCTTATTTAAAGCACTTTACAAACCTCACAGCAATGCCAGTTATTATTATTAGGGGTGGCTAGGGGCCTAGGGTATGGAGTTAAGACCTAGGTTAAAAATCCTGTCTCAGACAATGACCTTGGGCAAGTTATTTAATCTACCTTATCCTCAGTTTAAATGGGGATAATACTAGAACCTAATTCACAGGGTTGTTGTGAGAATCACAAATGAGTTAATATATATGTAAAGGACTTTTGCAGATTTTACAGCATTATGTAAGATAGCTGTTATTATTTAGTGAAGAAAATATTCTGTTATAGAAATGCTTAGAAGATTAATAAATTAAAAACAATCTATTCAGTGTCCTTTCTCCAGTTTCATCTCTTAAATCTGGCTTAGTTTGAGTCCCATGCCCAGACTTTTATGAACTAATGTTCTTTTCCTCTACTTCTTGCTTTTTTATGAGGCAACACTTCTCTATAAGCTTGAATTATAAATCTGTGTTCCCCCGGCTCCCATGTCTCTGCTTGGTAAGGGTTGTATTATCATAGATTTAGAGCTGTAAGAGATTTTAAAGGTCATCAGATACAGTGCCTTCATTTTATAGATTAAGAAACTGATGCCTGGAGGGATTTGCTCTGGATCATACAACTAGTTAGTGGGTGGCAGGATTTGAGCCCAGATCATCTTGCCTACCAGTCTAGCTCTCTGTCTCTCATATACCACGTTGCCTCTCAATTGTTTGCTAGTTGAAGCAGTTATTAGATTCTTTTGGGCTTCCTATTACAGTGCTTTCCTTATATTGATTCAGTTCTCATAGGAAATAGCAGTATTTCTAAAATACAGTTTGGACTGTATCACTCTTCTGCTCAGAAGTCTTCCATGACTCCTTATAGACTTTTGGATAAAATAGAAACTTCTCTGTGTTGCATTTAAACCCTTCACAATCTGACCCTCCCTTGCCTTTTCAGTCATTTCTCATTCCTCCCCTTGTGCACGCTTCATTCCAAACAAAATGGCCTACGGCCCACTTGTACATGACCTTCTAGCTCATGTTGCCATGCCTAGAATACACTTCCTTCTCACTTCTTAGAACCTCTGACTTCTCGAAAAACACAGCTCAGGTGCTATCTTTTACATAAGGCCGCCACTGAAGAGTTCAGCATAATAAAAGCTTAATAAAATTATTGACAGATCTGTTGACTGACAGCCTCTGAGGACAGCTAGGTGGCACAGTGGATAGAACACTGAGTCTGGAGTCAGAAAGACATGAGTTCAGATATGACCTCAGACACCAACTGGCTATGTGACTGGGCAAGTTGTTTAACCCCCGAGATTCTCCATCTATAAAATGGGGATAACCATAGTACCTACCTCCTTTCCAGAGTTGTTGTGAGGATCAAATGAAAGAAAAATTGTTAACAATTATGTAGCACGTGGTAAGAACTATATAATTGTTAACTCTTATTATTAAAAGAAAAAATTATAAATGTATAAGATTTAGTAAGTTTATCAAAAAAGGAAAAACTGAACTTCCTAGTCTTTTCACCTTTATAGTAACACATTATATTTGAAAAATCCCTGGTAATAATATGGTAGTCATGGATTGGTATTTCTTTGAGATATGAGAATGTGGGATAGGAGTAATGTGTATGCCTAATTTTATTAACTTAATTAAATTTAAATAATAATATGATTTGAACTAGTAAGTTTTTCATTTCATGCATCAGCATTATCATCTGTGATCCAGGGCAAATTTCTTGAAATGCCTCTAGGTGTCAATTTTCTCATTTATTAAAAAAGGAGCGTTTATTAGATTAGGAGTTCTTAACCTGTGGTTTCTGAACTTGTTCTTTTAGTGTCTTGGTAACTATGTTTCAGTATAATTGATTTCCTATTTATTTTATTTTAGGCACTTAAAAATACTATTCTGAGAAGGGATCTGACTGCCAAAGGGGTCTTAGGTTATTTCTAAGATTCCTTCTAGTTAATAAAAGATTAAGGCAAACTTTGAAAGTGTTCTAAAATTTCTAGTGCTAAAGATAGTAAGCATGCCTATGAGACAGTGTTGAATTGCATTACAAATAAAAATTATAAATTGTTTCTAACGCAGAAAATAGTTGACAAAGAAAAAATGACAAAACGAAAAAAAAAGGAAACTGAACAGATTACAGAAGAAGGTAGTTGCCTTGAAAGATATCCATCAACAGCCACTATATCATCCTCAGAATCATTAGTGGCCCCTGCCTGTGACATTTCAAAATTACCTGAAAGAGTAATAGTACAGGTTAGTAAAAATTCTTGTAATTTTCAACTAGTTCTTTTTCCCATGTGTTTTTTTTAAATGTGGATTTTAATTGTGTGATGAAACCTTTATTTACTACTTTTAGCTTATAGTTAGGTTTTGGGGAATCATAGAATTCATTAGAAAATGACATTGATATTTAAGAATGCAGAAATTACATCTGTAAAGTCCTTAAAGGGAGCTGATGGTTTTCCTCTTTTGGTCTGTTTGATTTTTAAAGCATATGATATCATTTGATGTGCAGAGGGTTCTAAAATGATCCAAAATCAGTTTTACCTTATTACATCTTTAATTTTGTTAAAATGTTTGTATTTTTTACTTTTCAATCATAGATTGTCATCTCATAAGGATTGAGGCTGTGTGTTACACAGATGCATAGATCCCTAGTGTTTATACATCAGGAGTGCTTTTTGATTTTGATAACCTATATTTTTCTATTTTATGGAATGCATAAATTCTGTTATTGTATATCTGCATGGAACATATAAAAAAGACAAATCAATATATTCCTATTTATGACAGTTTTACCTTATGTAAATCTGCATGCTGAATTCATATATTTTTGAAAGTAGTGGAGGCTGGAACTGATAAATTTCTAGGAGGTTTGAGTTATAATTATGACTGTAATGGTTTAGCCCTTTTTGTAAGCATTATTTGTTCACATGTCAGTATCCTATGAGACGGTTTTAAAAAATATATGGTTTTTAATCTTAAGCCAACTGAATAGTCTATATAATGATCACAAGTTGCATTTAATCTTGATGATCCATCCTTATTTAAATTCTGGCTGATATTTGTAACTTGGAAGTTCCTACTAAAATATTCATTTTCTGACTTAGTATGTTTTTTTTTAATATAATCAAGATAGCTGATAACTTTTTGATAGAGAAAAATAGAAAATGGAAACACCTAACCCCTAACCTAACCATTGAGTAATTTCAGCATAAAATAAAAGATTGTGAAAAAGGACTTCTTGATGAGTCCTTATATTTTTGAGGTCCTTCTGTACCTCAAAAAGTTTCAGTACTTCTCTAGTCCTGTAGGATAAAACATTAACTCCACAGCCTGATATGTAGGAGTCTTCTCCATTTGGCTTCAACTTATTTTTCCTGCCTTTTTCATACTGACTCCTTCCCCATACTCTATATTTCAATGAAATGGGACCTCTAGCCTTCCCTTTATCTTGTCTCCTTTCATTGGAACAATGGAGTGGCTCATTGAGATTAAGGATTGTTTTATTTTTTGGTCTCCACGTCCCTGTTCTTTAGCTTAGTTCCTTGCTTCAATGGGAGAAAAAAAGGGAAGATGAGAGAAGGGTTGGAAGGAGAGCTCTAAGTTATTAGAAAGAGAAGGCAAAACCAGAATAAACCAGTTTTTATTTTGCGTCTGTTTTCTTTGAGAAGGAGGGTGACCTTTGCCCTGGAAATGGTAGAATAAAAATAGCTAACAGGAAGTTGATATCCAAAATAAGTAAAGAGATGTTAAGGTAACACCCAGGTGCCCTGATGATGAATTCATGTGTTTTGGACCCAGATCAGCTAAGTCCTTAGGTACTATGAGGTCTAGGGGAGGTGATGACCAAGCCACTGTCAGTGATATTTGAAACAGTGTGGAAAATGAGAGAGGTACCGTAAGAGTGGAGAAGGGCAAATGTTGTAGGGAAGGCCAATGGGCTTGACTTAGATTTTTGGAAAAATTCCACATTGCATCCTTAAAGAGATGGCTTGCAAATATCTATAATAATTTTACTAATAGGTAGCATTCATATAGCACTTTAAGGTTTGCAAAGCACTTTACATACATTATCTCATTTGATTCTCATAACAACCCTGAGAGATGGGTGCTCTTACTATCCTCATTTTTCAGTTGAGGAACCTGAAGATAGCAGAGGTTGTATTTTGTCCGGAGTAATAGTGCTAAGTAAGTGTATAAAGAAGGGTTTGAACTCAGGTCTTCCTGAGTCCAGGTCTAATTCTCTATCCTCTGTGATACCTAGCTCCCTGGTGGTGATTACAAGAGCCAGCATGGCTTCATCAAGCATGGTAATTCTAGACTAACTTCATTTCCACTGTAACAGGATTTTAAAATAGTAGATGAGAGAATGTTGTCAATTTGATTTTAGCAAAGCTTTTAAAGAAGAATCTACTAACTCTTCTTTTGAGATGAAGAGATAAGAATTAGATAATAATACATTTAAATGGACTTAGTACTTGTAGGATGATCAGATTCAAAGAATAGTTGTTAATTGTTCCATGTCATCATGACAGGAGGTTTGCTGTAGGGTACCCCAGGGAATATCTTCCTGACTGTGCCGTTCAGCATTTTTATCAGTTATTTGGATAAAGGCATAGATGGCGTACTCATCAAGTTTGCAGGTTATGTAAAGCAGGAGGAGGGTCAAGATCTAAAAAAAGATCTTGGCTGAAGGTTAAAACATTGGGTTAAATCTTGTAATAAATACTATAGGAATAAATGTCAACTCTTCAGGATCAAAAGAGCTTCACAGGTGCAAAATGGAGGAGGCATGGTTCTGAAAAAGATCTGGTTATATTATTGAACTAAAAGCCCAATATAAGCCAGCAGTGTAATGTGGCAGCTGAAAATAATGAATGCAATCTCAGGCTGTATGTGGAGAGGCATGGTTTCTAAAAAAAGTAGGTGATAGCCCCACCTTTCCCTGCCCTTGCCAGACCTCACCTGGACTTTTGTGTTTTCTGAGAGCCTCAGTGAATTGCTGCTGTAAGCTGGAGAGCTCCAGAAGAGAGTAGTCAGTATCGTGAATGACTTTGAGTCTGTGTCACATTAGGATTCGCTGAAGGAATTAGCCAAGAGAAGACTTAGGGGGGACCTGACAGCCTTCTTTAAGTATTTTGAAGGGCTGTCTTGTGAAGAAGAGAGCAGACTTGGTTTGTTTGGTTTGAGGGCAGAACCAGGAGCATCGAGTGGAAGTTTCAAAAAGACAAATTTAGGCTTAATGTCAGGAAAAATCTCTCTGTTCAACAGTAGAATGTTTTACTTTGAGAGGTGGTAGCTTCATCTCCCACAGAGTACTTCATGTAAATTATAGTGTTTTGTGTGTGGGTTAGATGAGATGGCTGCTGAGGTCAGTTCTCAAATTCTGTGATTCTGTGAATGTTCTGTTAATATGTACCATATGTTTCAATATTATTTTCCCCTCATAAGCCTGAAACTAGTAGATAACTCCTCTGGGTGTTGAGGCTGGGGTGGGTTGTAGGGGAAGGTTGAAGGAGAGGAGAAGTAAGTCATGTTCAGCAGTCTAAGAATGAAATAGCTGGAACAAGTCACTAAGTTTACCTTGCATCGTTGTACTGAATGCTTGCCTCTTTGACCAGTATATGTTCAGCTAGATTTGTCCGTCCTGTGAGCTACCGCATTTGAAAAAGTTCAATTAAATTAGGAAAATAAAGCTTAAAATACTATATTTTTGGAGCCTCAAATTTGTTTTTTCTTTTTGAAACTGGATCTTCCTAGTTCATCTAAGCTGGAAGTGCAGTGTTCAGGACAAGCCCTATCATGCTGCTGATTACCATGGAACCTTTATCTACTCTCTTTTCCACTTGGGTTGTTTACCTTCTCCTTAGGTAGCCTGCTAACCCTCAGCTTGGCTCACCATATTAGTGCCAGATTGAGTGCAGACAGTCATTTCGTCAGCTTTATCCCTACTGCAGTTCATCATCCTCAGCCTTCTTCTCAGGGTTTATAGGTGTGTGCCATAACCCCTACCCCGCAAAAAATTCTTTCAAAGTCAAAAATTGTCTGTTTGACAAGGAGACTTACTCATAATGGTTTGTATTTAGAAGAAATGAAAAAAGAAAACGTTTCTATGCCTGCCTTCAGGGAGCTTACATTCTAAAAAGGACACACACACACACACACACACACACACATATGGGAGTGAGGAATAGGAATTGTGAGTACAGTCATAGTACAGCTGATTATCATATCATTTTTAGTATTAGCGGTAGTATTGATTTGATTTGATTTGATTACTGTTCCTAGAGCAAGAGGTGGAAGGGTTAGCAGTAGAGTATAGTACTTGGCAAGATGCTTGGTAAAGACCCAATTTCCTGTGGATGACTAGATGGGACATGAAGCATAGTCTGCCTAGCAAGATATAATAAGTTAACTGGACTAATTTTGCCAGGGTAGGGGAGTATAGTTTCTGGAGGTCTAGTCAGGGATGATCCAGGTAGGGAGAAGTAGTGCAGAAGCAGGGGACATGGCAAGATGTTTGGGTAAGCCCCGTTTTTCTGATAAATGGCTCAGTGGGATGATTTGTATGGTCATCCAAATTAAAAATGAAATCTGTGTCTGATTAATCAAAGTATCAGAAATGAGTCAGTCCTACCTTTAAATTTCCTGCCAATTTTGACTGATTTTTCTCCCTTAAATTTTCAGTCATATTGTTTTGAACTTTTTTTTTTTTTTTTAGTTTTCAACATGCACTTCCATAAATTTTAAATTTTCTCCACCCCCTCCTCTCTGCCTCCCCAAGATGGCATGCAGTCTGATATGGGATGTACACATACATTCCTATTAAACACATTTTCACATTAGTCATGTTGCATAGAATAATTATAATAAATGGAGAAACCATGACAAAGAAAAACAAAGCAAAACAAAATAAAACAAAAGAAAATGGTCTGCTTTGCTTTGTACTCCAGTTCCATAGTTCTTTTTCTGGATGTGGATGACATCATGAGTCCTTTGGAATTGTTTTAGATACTTGATTTGCTAAGAAGGGCTAAGTCTATCAAAATCAGTCATTGCACGCTGTGGCTGTTTCTGTGAACAGTCTTCTCTTGGTACTGCTCACTTCACTCAGTTTCAGTTCATATAAGTCTTCCCAGGATTTTCTGAAGTCCTCTTGTTCATTTTTTATAGCACAATAATATTCCACAACTCGTTCAGCCATTCCCCAATTGATGGGCATCCCCTTGATTTCCAGTTCTTGACCACCACAAAAAGAGCTGCTATAAATATTTTTGTACACATTGATTCTTTTCCCATTTTCATGATCTCTTTGGAATGCAGCCCTAGAAACAATATTGCTGGGTCAAAGGGCATGCACATTTTTATAGCCCTTTGAGTGTAGTTCCAAATTGCTTTCTAGAACGGTTGGATCACCTCACAGCTTTACTAATAATGAATTAGTTTTCCAGCTTTCCTAGCAACATTTATCATCTTTCTGTTTTGTCATTGTTAACCAATCTGATAGGTGTGATGTGGTACCCCAGAGTTGTTTTGATTTGATTTCAAAACTGATTTAGAGCATTTTTTCATATAACTGTAGATAGCTTCAGTTTCTTCCTCTGAAAACTGCCTGTTCATATCCTTTGACCATTTATCAATTGGAGAGTGACTTGTTGTCAGGCATATTTTTAGCAGCAGGAAAATCACATTGGCACTTTTGTTCCTGTGCCTCAGTTTCCTGTAAAATTAGGAGGTTGGATTTAATGACCTCTAAGTTCCTTCTGTCTCCAAGTCTGTGATTTTAGGCCCAGTCTCTGTAGTTCAAATAATTAGAAGAAAGCTTGGGACCAGGAGGTTCCAGGTCAGAACTAGAGCAGAAGCTCAGTCTGGGAAGGAATTACATGTCAGAAGCAGTGGAAGGAAAGCCAGTATCAAAGAAGAATCACTTTAGGGTAGTACATAAAAGGTCAGAGCCAGACACTTCAGTTTGACTAGGAGAGTTTTGCGTATTGAAATTGGTCAAACAAGAATGGAGGTTATTAGAGCAAGGTACAAGGCCAGAAACCCAAGGTAGAAGACTTTTCTAGTCTACCAAGTTTTCTCATATGGAAGCATAGCAGGCAAGAGAATCTCCGGTGAGGGAGACACAAAGCTAGAAGCTTATGAGAAGAAACTGAGCCAGGGGAACTCCAGAAGAGGTACTGGGAACATGTTCACATAACCAAAAGTATGGGAATGGCATCCAGAAGAGTGATGGTGAGGGTGGAAAATAAAAAATGTTATTAATAAATCAAGTCTTAGAGTTTCTGCGTACTAGAAGAAGAATAGGGACTCTTGGACTCCATGGTGCTACAAATTGGATGAATCAGATTTTTTTTGTTTTTTTTTTTGTTGTTTTTTTTTACAAACACACTAAAATCTGTCAAATTTGTTACTATTTAAAGAAATCTGGAAAGCTTAGAGTGTTCTTAAATACGTCAAAATTGAGCATGAAATGTGAACATGTACATGAAAATGAACATTCTTTGTAGGAAACCAGCTTAGCCTTGAACTAGCGTAGAGGCTGCTAAATTTTGTAATATGGAGTTGTGTCACAAGCCTTTATTTAGTCATTCTGTATCAAGTACTGGAGGTTGGGTTTGCAAGCATTTGATTCCTCTTCAAGTGGAGTGTGATGTAGAATAGTTGGGCTAAGCCTATTGGCCAAAGTGTGATCAGTTCTGTCCCAGAGATACGATAATGTGGGCTCCTGGCAGAATGGAGAATAGATAGTTGGGAAAAAGGAGAGCATGACAAATTGGATTCTTACTCCACTCTGCATGTATTCTCCTATGTAATTCTTTATAATCCTGGCTGGTATGTTCAGGGCCAGTTTAATTTTAATTTTTAAAACTGCACCTACTTATTTTTATGTGGATTTGTAATCTGTCCTTCGCACGGCTCCACTGAACAATAACCTCCCCCAAAACAGACAAACAAAGCCTACATCATAAATAAACGTAGTCCAGCAAAACAAGCTCCAGCATTGATCATGCCTGAACATATGTCTCTGAATTTTAAATTCATCACCTTTCTGACAGGTGGTGAGTGGCTTGTTTGATCTTCAGCATAATGGATCCATGTTTCTCATTGCATTGATCTGAGATCTAGCCTCCCCCAGTTGTGTTTCTCTGTAATATGGTTATTATTTTTGTTTTAATTTATTTTTATCATATTGATTCATTTATATTGTGTATTTATAATTAATGTGGTTAGAAATTATTCTAATTGTACTTATTTCACTCTATATCTCTTCATAGAGGTTTTCACCGTTTCCTCTGAAACTGTCCGTTTCATAATTTCTTTGGGTATAATAATATTCCATTATATTAATATATCATAATTTGTTTAGCCTTGCCCCCAATAAGAGGATGGCTGCATAGTTTCTGTTTTTTGGCTATTATGAAAAAAATGGTTATAAATATTTTTGTATACCCAGGACCTTTTTTCCTTTCTTTGATCTCTTTGGGGTATAGGCCTTGTAGAGTTGTTGCTGGGTTGAAAGGTATGCATAGTTTAGTGACTTTGAGGGTGTAGTTGGAGGCTTAGTTCCAAATTGCTTTGCAGAATGGCTAGACTAATGCATACCTCTATCAAAGGTGTAGTTTATTTCTGTTTCCCCAAAGCCACACTAACATTTGTTGTTTTCCTTTTTTGTCACCTTTGCTAATCATATGGGTACAACATTAAACTTCAAGCTTCCTTTAATTTGCATTTCTCTTATCAATGATTTAGAAATTTTTTCATGTGGTTGTTGATATTGGGATTTCTTCCTTTGATAACTCTCTGCTCATATCTTTTGACCATTTATCTCTTGGGGAATAGTTTTTAGTTTTATAAATTTAAGTAAGTGACTGATATATCTTGGAAATGAGACCTTTATCAGAGAAACTTGATGCAAAGATTTTTCACATATGCTTATTTTCCTTCTAATTTTGATTATGTTAGATTTGTTTGTGTAAAAACTTTGAAGTTTTATAAAATCAAATTGTTCATCTTTATCTTTTGTGATCTTCTCTATCATGTTTTGTTATAAACTCTTTGTTTATCCATTAATCTAAAAGGTAATTTCTGCCTTGCTCCATTTTGTGTATAATATAACCTTTTATATCTAGGTTGTGTATGAGCTTATTTTGGCACCAGTTTTATTGTAATAACTGATATTTATATAGTCCTTAAAAATTTCCAAGCATTTTAGTCTATCTGTGTGAACTTGGATTAGTCATAAACTCTTGGTTCTCACTTTCCTTCACTGCACAATGAGGGAGCTGGACTAGATGACGTTGAAATGTTCTTTCCTTCTAAATCTTTGAGACGGTCACTGTGAGGGCCTCACCAGCTATGAAGAAAACATCCTTCCTGACGGTGGCAAATGCATAAGGGGATAAGGCATATATCTTCCTGTTTTAGACTTTTGCCCAATGTTAATAATCAGAGGTCACTAAACAGGTCCAACAGTGCAAAGTTATTTTTGAATTTACCAAGCAATCTTGTGTAATCTTAAGCAATGCATGTGAGACTTCCAGTTCACACAACAATTAGGTCAACTTAATGGCTCTTTAGACTTTCAGTTTGGTAGGTAGTTTAATACCTCTTTTCTCTGAACTAGCATGCAGCAATACTGGTATACATCAGTCTCATCATCTGTGTATACTTTCTGGAAAGTATACTGCCAAGGTAAGTGAGCTTATCTCAGCATTCAGTATCTCTCCATTTGCTGTAACTGATGGTTCCCTGTGTGGATGGTGTATGCTGGCTGGTGGAGAATATGTGCTGTCTTGATGTGTTAGGCCAAAATGAGCATAAGCAACAGAGAACTGAATTGCTTCTCAGCCTCATACATTGAGTGTACGATGGTCTACGAACAAAAAATCATGCACCACCTCTCCCTCCAGTTTAGTCTTGGCCTGTAGCCTTTTCAAGTTAAATAATTTAACATCAACGTGATAGTTGACCTTGATGCTGTTTTTGTCCTGCTTAAAGGCATCTGACATCTCAGAAAACATCATTCTAAAAAGTATGGGAGCAGCACACATCCCTGCTTCAGTTCATTGGTGACCGAGAAAGCGTGCGAGCATCGTCCAGTATCTAGAACCTGTGTAAGCCTGTGGTTGTGGAAAGAGGAGAGAATTTTAAGGAGAAGAAGATTATCTTGTCAAAGGTTACAAAGAAGTTAGAAAGCATGAGGACTGAAAAAAGGTCATTGACTTTGGTAATTAATAGATTATTGGTAACTTTGGAGAGAGGAGTTTTGGTTAAATGATGAGATTGGAAGCCAGACTGTACATAGTCAAGAAGAGGATGAAGAGAGGAAACAGAGGCATCTATTGTAGACAGCCTTCTCAAGTAGTTTAGCCACAAAAGGCAGGAGAGATACCTGCTGATAATTAGAGGGAATGGAGGGATCAAGTGAAGTTTTTTTGAGGATAGAAAGATATTAACATGCTTGTAAGCAGAGGGGAAATAGCCAGTGGACAGGGAGAGATTGAAGATAAGTGAGAGAATGGGGATGATAAAAGGTATAGTTGTAGATGAGACAGGACCATGGAATGGGGTCAGTTGTTCAGGTAGATTGTTTTGAGATTTATATTTCCCTTTAAGGACTCCATTGTATGTACCCTAACTGTTTTGACGTCTCCTTGTTGCTGTTATCTTTACTGAAATTACCTGTTGTTTCTGTGATTTGTTCTTTGAACTATCCAGTTAATTTTTAATCATGTTGTCAGCAGGTCTTTGTTTGAATCTAATTTTTATTGCATGTTCAGTATTTTGGATTTCTTTTGCGTTTGTGAGGTTTTTATGATCTAATGTATGTTTAGGTTGGTAAAAGTTCTGTGCACAACTAAGAATATGTTTATTCTTTTCTGTTATTACTCAGTAATCACTAGAGTCCTAATATATCCAACTTTTCCAAAATCCTATTCAATTTCAAATTCTTGAACTTCTTTCTTCTCTTTATATTTGCCTTGGTTTAAAAGGGATTCGTTGAGGTAACCCATAATTATTGATTACTATCTATTTCTCCCTGTAACTCATTTTACTATACTATTCTATACATATATTTTAGCATTTATATTCATTGTCTATGGCATTGTTCTTCATAACGTAGTTTCTGTGTTTATCTCTCTTGTTGTTTCAGTTATGTCCAACTCTTTGTGACTCTGTTTGAGGTTTTCTTGGCAAAGATACTGGAGCACTTTGCCATTTCCTTCTCTAGCTCATTTTACAGATGAGGAAACTGAGGCAAATAGGGTTCAGTGACTTTCTTAGGGTCACACAGCGAGTAAGTGTCTGAAGCTGTATTTGAACTCAGGGAGCTGAGACATTCTGATCCCAGGCCTGGTGTGCTATCCACTGCACCACCTATCTCTTTTAGTCAAGTCGATTTTTGCTGTTGTCTTGTCTAAAATCTTGATTAATACTCTTTTTTTTTTTTACTTCAGCTCAAGCATAATAGATTTTGTCTTAGCCTCTTACTTTAACTCCACGTGAGACTTTATATTTCAAATACATTTCTTAAAACCGATGTATTGTTGGATTCTGTTTTCTCATCCAGACTGTCTCCTTCCTTTTTAATAGCTAATTTCATCTCATTCACATCATGGTTATCATTATTAATTCTGTATTTCCTTTCATTCTGTTTTCTTCTTTTTCATTCTGTTCTCTTGAACTTTGCCTTCTCTTTGTTTCCTGTCCAACTTATCAAGAGACAAGGGGAGGTAAGTGAGGGATGTGCTCTGTTTCAGTCTTCTCTTTCTGTCACCCAGAATCCCATCATAGGTTCCTAAGCTTTCTTTCCTTTTAAATTGCTTTTCACACGGTACTCCATGATTGGAGTTTGTTTTCCTTGTTACTAACTCCATCCTTCTGTTTTCCTGTTGAGTGAAATGTATTTTGCCTCCTTTAACCAGTTCAGATGAGTGACATCCAAGTGTCTGCTACTCTCGTTGAGCCTTCTTCTTTGTTTATATAGTCTTCTCCAAGAATATCCTAATCTACTAAGATCATTTTCCCCATCTTTATTCTCCCCTCATATTCCCCAGTGTATTTCTTTCCCCCTTCCTTTCGTGTATTCTTTTAAGATCATCAAAACATAACAAAACCACTCCCAGGCCCTCCCTTTGATTTGACTTCTTCTGTGACCCTTGACGATGCTAGGATTCTGAGGGGACGCATATCATCTTACTCATCACTTGGCTCCTATGTTTGAATGTCAGAGTTCCTATTCAGGTCTGGCCTTTTGTTCATGAACACTCAGAAACTCTCAATTTCATTATAGATGAATGCCCCAAGAGGATTACATTTAGTTTTTCCAGAAAGAATATTTTTCATTTTAAGCCTTTAATATTTTGCCTTTTTGGATTACAAATTCTCCTTTCCTTTATGATGGCAACTGCTGATTCTTGTGTGATCTTGAGTGTGGGTCCTCAGTATCTGAATTCTTGTTGCCCATAGTGTTTTTTCTTTGATCTAAAAGCTCCAGATTTTGGCTGGGATGTTTGTGACAGTTTTCATTTTGGGGAGGTGTTCTTTCAGGAGGTGACTGGTGGATTCTTTATTTTCATTTTGCCCTATAGTTCTAGGAGATATGGGCAGTTTTATTTTACAATTTCTTGAAATATGATTTTTAGGGCTTTTTTGGGGGAAGTGGGGAGGTCAGAGCTTTCATTGTGGTATAATGGAAAGAAATTTGTATTTGGAATTAGAAACCAGAAGACAGATTCACATACCAGCTCAAAGCTTTACTGTGTGATTCTGGGCCTCAGTTTCCTCATTTGTAAAATAAGGATAATAATATTTGTACTGCCTGTCTTACAGAGTCGAGTAAAGCACTTTGTAAATCTTACTGTTGTTCAGTTGTTCTGTCATGTCCAACTCTGTGTGACTCCATGTACCATAGCATACCAGACCCTTTTATCCTCTACTCTCTCAAAGTGTGTCCTAGTTCATGTTCATTATTTCCATGATAAATTGAACTATTATGACTATCATAAAATGATGATGGTAATACTTATATTACCTGATGTAATTTTTAGAAAAGCAAAGCTTGTTACATAAATTTAAGTAATTATTATGATCTGTTACCTGCCTCATTATCAAGGAGTTATTATCTAAATTAGTCTCCTAACCATCCATTCATTTCTCAACTTTGCCCGATCTCTGCCTACTTCTCTACTGTAATTGCTGTTTCAATAATTTCACTAGTTCAGCAATTCTTAAATTAATCTCTCCTTGATCTGTTTTCCGGATGTTTTTTGATATCAGATTTCTTTTGTTTTCTCTTTTTTCAATCTTTGATTTGTTCTAAAAATAGTGCCTGGAACATAGGAGGCACTTTATAAATGTTTGTTGACTTGAATTCTCTCTTTTTTTCAGTCTTTTTACTTTGTTTTAATGTTTCTTGTTATTTAATGAAATCATCAACTTTTATTTACTCCAATCTAATTTTTAAGAAGTCTGTTGCTTGAATAAGGTTCTGCACTTTTGCTAATCTATTAAATCTCTTCCCAAATCTTTCCTCCATAGTCCTCATTTTCTCTAGTTCTTTCCCTTAATGCTCTAATTTCATTTATAAAATCATTCTGAACTGTTTTTTAAAAAAAATTTTCATTTCATTTATTCCAAGAAATTTACATGAATATAATTCTAATTGAACTTGTAGTAAATATTTTGGAATCATTCTCTTCTTCTGGGTTTGGATCTGATATGTTACAGTAATCATAATAGTTCCTAATGAGAGCTATTTTTTTTTCTTATTTGGTCATTTTCCTATCCTTACTTCCAAGTTTGGACTTTACATTAGGATTAGGCTCTGCACACTTCTGGAGATCTATTTTGTATTCTTTTTGGGTCCTGCTGCTACTTTCTCTGGGTTTTGAGCTTTGTGTTCTTCCAGGTTCTCAGAGACATCTCAGGTTGGGGAGCTATAAGTTTTCAGGGTGCCCAAAGCAAGCTTATCCAAGGTGAAGAGCAATCACTGCCTTTCTAGTCTGAGCTTTACCTGCTCCTGGCTGGGGTTTGGGTCTGAACAGCACAAGTGTGGGTTTGTCTCAGGTTGAGGCTCCAGTAGCCTGCTAACTGACTCCAGTCATTGTCAGCTAGCTGGAAGTTTCTGTAGGTTCAAACAGACCAACGACTTCTCTTCAACCTGAGTTCTCTGTCCTGATTATTCCATAGGCTTCACGCTAGACTGGATGCTTGAATTGGGTGCCTGCTTCTCTCTAGGGTCTGGGTCATGAAGTTGCTGCTTGCTTCTGTTCCTGCTCTTTGCCTAATACCTTAGGACCCTTGGCTGCTTCTGGCACTCATTCAGCCCTAGGCACAGGTCACCTCAGTTGGCACTAGATCTGTGATGGAGCTCTGGGGTATGATTGATAGAACTGCTAGTTGGCACCTGCACTCTGCAGATAGGCCCCTCTAGATGGATATGGGACTTCTTTTGCCCTGAGGAACAACTAAATTCTCTCCATTACATGCTGGAGAATACTTGTAGGTCTTTTCAGTACTTACCCTTGAAGATGGTACCCACTTGGCTGTACTTGTCTGCAGTATCCATAGACCTCTCTGTTTCTCTGTGCTGACCTAGTGTATAAAAATGACTCACTATAATTTTTTTTCTTGGATTTTTTGATCAGGTTTCTGTCTAGTATGTTTTCTATGTTTATATGGAGTAGTTGTGAGGTGGAGCTGGGCTGTGCTACCTCTTCCCACTCCGCTGGCTTGGCTGGTCTACCAGCACTTTTCTATACTGCTTTTTGCTTATATTCCTTTTAATTGTTTTATGAAATAATACTTCTCTTAATTATTATCTTCTATATAGTTTATAAATGAAGTTGTATTCTAATTGTTATTTGTGCTTGGTTGTCATATCTTAACTTGGCAAGGAGACCCAGTATTTGATGGCTATGGAGCTTGGACTCTTTCAGCTTCTCTGTTGTGGTATATGCTTTACATTGTTTTAACTTTTGCAATAAATTGTGAAAATTAAAGTCAACATCTTTGCCTTTTTACTTTTGTTTTCCAGTTTTGCTGTTTTCCATAAATAGTGTGGTCCATTTTATCTGCTGGAATGAGTAAACAGAATCAGTCAGGTGGCACATATTTCAGACAGTATATTTTTAGTATGACTCCTGTAGTTTAGTGATTTTGAACTATGTTATTTTGGCATGATTTTTTTCATATGCTTTTAAAAATGAAAACAGTTACTGAGATAACTGATTTTTTTGGTAGCAGTAGATTATTTATAAGCCCTTGAAACTGGCTGTCTTCCTTTTCAAGAACTATCACTGTGATATTTGAAAAAAATAATTTTTGTTTGATTCACCTTTGTGATAGTTGCTTACTTTGGATATTATGATTTTAACATAAAAAACAACAACATTAATAATAGTTGACATTTAAATAATGTATCATGGTTTACAAAGCATTTTACATATATTATATCATTTTTATTAAGAACTAGATGAACAAATTATAGATTTTTTCAGGACTTGAAGGGCAGTTAATACTGTCTTTTCAGAATAGAGATTTTGCCCAGTCACTTAAAGAAGGAAGAAGTTCTGAGCCTGATAACCTTTTTTATTATGTGATAAAGTAATGTAATGATTCAACAGAAGTGAGATTAAGAGATATACTTTTTCCCCTCCTTGATGAACAGAAATCACTCTCACAGAAACAGAGATTGACCTTTATTCTGGCAATAGTATCCTTATGGAGCTGCTATAACAGAATAAAAGATGTCTGTCATTATTTCTACCCAGTAATTTGACCCAGATGGGTTTCTGTTGACTTTCAAAGGGTGTAGTTAGATCTTCAAAAACAACACAGAGATGTGTAGCAGCACAGAGTGGTGTACTTTGTTGAACTAAGTAATACTTGAGCATTGCAAGAATCACAGTTGTAATTGATCCAAAGGACAACAGAAAGGGCATAAGCAGGCTGCAGCTTATTATCACCAATGAATCACACTGGAGGAGTATTTTAACAACATGCTCCAGGATATGTATGTCCAAAGAAAGAGTAGTCTGGTCATGTAGTGAGACCTATGAAAAGATAGGTAGCCTCAGCATTGCACTGGTATTCATTTACTATGAACAAGAAACCCCCAAAAACAAAAAAAGTCAACTGAAGGCCTCTAGTCTGATGTAAACTCGGTGAAGGTTTTACAGAAAGACATAGGCAATAATCGCAAATTTGGATTTGGATGGTTTGTGATCTTTGCCAGTGAAGGGAGTGCACATACCAATAATAAGAATCTCTGATGTTTATTTACACAGCATTTTATTTTATCTTTTTTTGGTTCAGCCCTATATTTTCATTGGTTGGGGAATTCTTGGTCAGCTCCTTAGGAAGGACTGGGGTTTTCTTTTCTTTTTTCTGCTTTATTTTCATTTACTTATTTATTTTTTTAATATCCCTAGCACTTAGCAGAGTGTCTGGCACATAGGAGTTGCTTAATTAATGTTTATTGACTTACTGACTCATATTAACTGTTGTTCTACAAGTGATATTATTAGATAATTGTTTGGAGCACTGGAAGTCTAAGTGTCTTGTCAAGAATCACACAACAGTATGTAAAATTGGTTGGATTTTAATTCAGGTCTTATTGTTTCTTAGGCATCTCTTTCCACAACACCAGTACTTATACATTGTCTCATTATATTACCAATTGATCCACTGAAATACTTAAGCATTCAGTAGTCAATTTTTTATTATCCCCTTTCATTAAACTCCTTGCACAGGGGGTGTTTAGTAGTTTTGGATTTTTCTTAGTCTCCTAGCTTGTCCAATAGACTTTTGCCTTCTGATTTGGAGATTTAATTAACAAAAGTTGCCAAGGGACTGTTTTTTGCCTTTTCTGTGTTTCCATCTAACGGGAAAAAGTCCATTTTTTTTAACCTGGATGAACAATTTGGCAGAAGTTGGTGTTCATCATTAATAGGATTATTTACATATTCCAGGAAGCAGTGGTTGAGAGAAGAGGACAGCCCAAAACCAACACCCTATTCCCATCCTGCTGACCTTCAGATTACTCCTGCATCTTACTGAATACCTTCAGTACTGGCTTGTCAGTTTTCTCCTTGTCTCCTATGCTCTACTACTTTGATTTTTGCACTGATAGTCTTAGCCTCCCTAATTCCTATGACCTTTATTTTCACTTACATTATTGACTCACTCAAAGGGATGGTCACCCCTTAGAAGTTGTCATTACCTGACATTGTTCTGCTTTGAGTACCTTCAGTTTTTTCACTCACTAAAATCTGGCCTTCCTTGTCCTTCCTTCCCTTACTCATTTTGAATCATGACCTTCCTCCAGATGTGTTGGAAGGAATTACAGCCTCTGTCAGCTGGATCCACTACCAATCTATCTACGTAACCTCATTTGGACCCTCAGTGCTTCATGGAAATAATTGTATTCACTTCTCACTGCCCCTCTATCACCCTCTCCTGTTCAGTGATTCTATATCTTGTACACTCTCCTCACACTCTTGATCCTGTCTTCATTCTCTTTTCTCTCAACTGAAGATGTAAACCCTGACTCTGTTAAGAAGATTAAGGCCAAGTACTATGAATTCCCTAACTTTCCTTGTACACACTTCAGAAATCTGTGTGTGTTCACACATCGTTTTCTTTTTGCTCTGGTTTCAGAAGAAACTCTTTCGCCTTTGCCTTGATCCCTCCTCTTGTCTTTTCTTAGACCTTGCTACACTGATCATTGTCTTTTAAAATTTCTGTCTCTCATCTTAATTCCTATCTTCTGCCTACAACTCTCTCTCATCGTTCCTTTGTATAGTGGAAAGAAATCTGTACTTGGAATCAGGAACTGGAAGATGGGTTCACATATCATATTGTGAATGTTGGAGAAAATATTAATGAGGCAGATTAAACTTAAAAGTGTGTTGTGCAGACTTTTTTTCTGAAGAAACATTTACCTTCACATCCCTGACTGCATGCAACCCTCACGGACTATGAGTGGCACAGAAGGTGTGGATAAGGCGTGCTTCTTCACCAGAAGACTGCTTGTGTAAGCTCAGAGTTTTGCCATGTCACATTGACCTTCAGTTTCTGTCTAAAAAATAAGTCTAATAATACTTGCATGACGTCTCACAGCATCAGGTACTTTGTAAATCTCAAAGTGTTCTACAAATTGAACTATTGTGAATATCATCAAATGATGATGATAAAACTTTTATTATTTACCTTTCATGGTAGTTTTTAGAAAAGTAAAGTTTAATATGTTATAGAAATGGTTTTTATGATCTTCAACTGCCTTATTATCAAAGAGGCAATCTGTTTTAGTTTCTAACCATTTATTCGTTCCTCAACTTTTTCCAATCTCTGATTGCTTCTCTGCTGCAACTGCTCTTCCACAGGTCTCGGAAAATTTCCTCATTACCACATCCAATGTTATTTTTTCATTGTTATCCTCTCAGTAGTGTTCATATAATTTACTACTTCTTCCTTTTTGATAGTCTCTCCTCCTTTGGGTTCTATGATGTATATAGTCTCCTGATTCTCCTCTTACCCCTTGACTCCTTCATGTACTCCTCTTTCTCTAGCTGCCTCTATATGTAGGTGCCTCCTTATGTTTTGTCATTGGTCATCTTTTCTTCTCTCTCCAGTTCTTTCTGTGGGCATTTGTTTAACTCTCATGGCTTTTTTTGGTGATGATTTTCATGAAAATACCTCTCTCATCCATTTCCTTCTTTCCACTCTAGTTGTCACTACCTGTCTTCTGTGTCACATTACTAGGTCTGAGTGATGTAGGAATGGTGCCAATACAAAGCCCCCTTGATGCCCTGAAAGATGTGTTCTTGAATCTATGTCCAGGTGAAGAGGGTCATTTTTTAGGAGGATCTCCATCAAAGTGAAGCAAACTGAGATCAACTGGCACTAGAAGTTTATGTAACTTAGGTAGTGTTACAACATCTGGACACCCTCATGGATGACTGCTGTGTGCTTTGGGTCCATTTGCATTCTCTAAGGCCTTCACTCATATCCTGGAAAAGATACTATGTGACTTTAGTGTGAAAACTGGGGAGAATAAGGGAAAACTATATTTGAAAATATGGCTTGAGATGAGAAAGGAAATATTATTGAAGTGAAATATTGTGAATGCTTTACTCAAGAGTAGAGTTGAAAGATGCAGAACATGCACAAAACCTCACAAACTATGAAACAGTATATTTTAACACATAGGAAACAAGTTCCTGGGTTGGAAGTCATCTGAGAATATGCTGTCTTTAAAAGTCATATTGACTGGTTCAGCTGGTTCATTCCACAGATAAAAATCTGTTGACAGTTTTTGTCATTTTTACCTTCATGTCTAGGCTGCTCTTTTCTGTTCTGGTGCTGCTATCACCCTGGTATAAATTCTTATTACTTCATGTCTGCACTATTACAACAGCATGCTGGTTGATTTCCTTGCCTAAGTCTCTCCCAGCTCATCATTCTCTACTCAGCTAATGTGATTTTCCTAAAGGTCTGATTATATTACTCTCCTCACCAGTAAATTAAGGTAGTTCCCTATTGCCTCCCAAATCAAATATAAAATTCTCTGTTTGGCACTTAAAGGCATTCATAACCTGGTCCCTTCCTATCTTTCTAGCCTTCTTACACTTTAGTTTCTTCTGTATATTCTACTTGCTATTTCTTGCATAGGACACTCCATTTCCTTATTGCATGCCTTTTCCCTATGCCTAGAATTCTCTCCCTCCTCATCTTTGCTGTTGTTTTCTCTGGGTCGAATATCACCTTTTGCAGGAGATCATTCTTGGTCTAGGCAACATGGTGTAATGCAGTTGTATCAAAGAGTGCCTCTAAACAGTAAATAAGAAACTCTGGGGGATGCATATTGACTTAGAAAGTAACATATTAACATTTTCTGTGTTCTACTGTATTTTTATTATTTTGTTAAATATTTCCAATTACATTTTTATATGATTTGGTCATATTTAGGTTTATCGCTCTGGTGTAATGCATATAGCTAAACCAGGAACTACTGAGTTCAAGTGCTGCCTCTAACATACATGGGCAGGTCACTTAATTTCTCATTTCTTAGAGGTGTGCTAGAGCCAGTTAGAGCCAAATGTTAAATTTATATGTTGCATTTACATGTTGCAAATTGGCATATGCTATAAAATCAGGGTTTAATTGGGTGTTGGTTGTCTAGAATTAAAATGTTGGAGAAAATATTAATGATGCAGATTAAGCTGAAAAGTATGTTGTACATATTTTTTTTTTCTGAAGAGACATTTCCTATCACATCCCTGGCTTCACACAACTCTCAAGGACTATGAGTGGCACAGAAGGTGTTGATCTATATGAATAAAATGTGCTTCTTCACCAGAAAACTGCTTATATCAATAAAATGATAGGGCATAATGGGCCTTCTCCAGTTATCCTGATGAATATCTGGTCACTGAATCCAGATGGCTCAGGAGGGGAAGGTGAGGTTGGTGATGTTGCACAGCCCTCCCTCACTCAAAACAAAGTCAAGTACAGATCATGTTATCATTTCTGTGGTGTCATGGTCTTCGAAAATGAAGGACAAACACAGCAAGACCGACAGACAGGCCTAGTGTCTACCTCCATGCAAAGAGGTGAAGATTTCAAAAACAACGGAAAAGATCATAGACGGTAACTGATCAAAAAACAGTGACTGAGAAGACATCAACTAGTAACCAATAAGTCTTCTTTCCTCTAGCTTTAAATCTCTTTGTTGATGGTTCACGTATATATTGGAACTGACTTTGAAAACATGAGAGACAAAGAAGCAAATTTTTGCACATGATTTCCTATAGCAGACTCCATCTTCAACACATGATTAATTGAACTGTATAGAACAAATTGTGCTTTCTGTTTGCTGATTATCTGAAATGATTTCACTTGGTAAAGCAAAAACAGCCATAGAAGTGTGCTCTAATGAGGTGTCCCTCCTGCATATGCTAAGGTTGTATAAAATTATTTGATAGATTCAACCGCATTATATGCCATTTCTATAGTGATTTCTGTAGATGGTGAGGTTCTTCAGATACAAGTTTATAGGCAATATTATGTGGAATGATCAAGGCCTAAAACAAAATAAGACCTCTTTTAATGAGATCCATTCAGAAGAGATCAACCTATCTTATCCATTTACATAAGATAACAACACTTAACATTTATTTAATATTTATACTTATGTCAATAGACAGTTTAAAATTGAAAGAATGAGGTGGACAGTCTGGATTGCAGTTGGAAAGTTATGCAGCATTTTTAATAATCTAAAGCTTTATAATATTGCCAAAATCTACCTTTTTAACATTTAATATTCTCTGTAAATCAATAAACATTTATTAAGCAGTTACTAAACTGCTTTTAAACAGTTATTAAACGCCATGTGTTATGTAGCAAAGATGGAGAAGCAAAGATGTAAGTGATAGTACTTCCTGCATTCAAGGAGCTTATATATAGAAGTATGTGCAAAATAGAGGCAAGATGATTTTTGGAGGAAGGCATGAGCTCGCTGAGGAGACCAGAAAAAGCCTCATGAAGAAGGAGGTGCTTAAGTGGAGTCTTGAAGGAAAGTAGGGATTCTGAGCAACAGAGGTAAAAAGACTGGATTTCCTGGGAAGGAGGATGGCCAGTGCAAGGACATCAAGACAGGAAAGGGCATGCCATGTATGAAAAACTGTAAGAAAGCCAGTTTGGCTAGATCATGGGGCACATAGAGGGAGGAATGAGCAATCAGGCTGGAAAGGTAGGTTGTGCTAGGCTGTGAAGGACTTTCAGTTCCAAAATGAGTTTTTGGAGATAATAGGGAACCACTGGAGTATATGTCGAGTGTGTGTGGCAGTGGGATGAGGGGGAGGAGGAAGAGGAGGAGGAAGAGGGAAGGCAAGCATTTATATAGCACTTACTATGTATCAGGCACTGCTCTAAGCTGTTTACATATATTATCTCATTTGTTCTCCACAGCAATGCTGTGAAGTAGGTGCTATTATAATTATTTTACGTTTGAGTTAAATGAGGCCAACAGAGTGACCTTCCCAAGGTCATACAGCTAGCAAGAATCTGAGACTGGGTTTAAACTCAGGTCTTCCCAACTATACTGGTGCTCTGTCAACTGTATCACCTAGCTGCCTCAGAGGAATAACATGATAAAATTTATGTTTTAGGAAAATCATCCTGGAAGCAGAATAAAGAATGGATTGGAGGGGGGAGAAACTTGAGAGACTTGAGGCAATGAAGACAGTCAGGGGACAATACACTGGCCTATGGAACATTAAAACCTCAGAGGAATCAAAATTCAGGTGACTCAAAATATAGTGAAAGGGCAGATAAAAGAAGGTTGTCACATTAACAGTGATGATTTGTGAACAAAAACAATTCAATAACAGTAATGAAGATACGTATGACCAGAAATGGAAGTGGACTAGTTAGGTAGTAAGAGCATGGACAGGCAGCGTGTTGCTCTGATATGTGTGAAATACTTTTACAGAACTAGAGGAAGGTGCCTAGTATTTTGGGTAACTCTTTTATAGAGGGTTTTTGGGCAAGAATTGTGGAAGAAGAGAAGGTAGAATTGGTTACAGTATATACTAATGCACATTGGTGAAATTGTGAGTACATCAAAGTGCCAAAGTATTTTATGCTTCCTGATGGTTAAGTGGCAAAACCAAGTAAAACTCAAAACTTAATTAAACCTTGATCATTTAGTGCATTGTTATACAACTAAGATTACTGCTAATCTGTAGGGAAAGATAAATTAAATGTTAGATGACAGAATCAGCATCCAGAAAAGATCTCAACAGTTTGGAAACTTGAGCTAAATGCAGAAAGTGAAATGTAATGGGGATAAATGTAAAATTCCGTCTTTCTGTTCAAAACTTAACTTCTTAGGTACAAGACTGGAGAAGCTTTTATGGCCAGACAATAGTTTATCTTAAAAAGCTCTGTGAGTTTTAGTGGACTGCAAACTCAATATGTCAGCAGTATGCTGTAGCAGTTCCCAAAGCTTATGATCTTTTAGTAAGGAGGCCTAGTATCCCAAATGAGGCGTATGATAGCCCTACTATATTTGGTCCTGGGTACCACATTTGTTGTGATGGATAGCGTCAAAAGAGGGAATGATGATGAAAGGCATCGTCATTGAAAAATGGGTGAGAACATGGTTGAAGACAATTAGTTGAAGGAGCTGGTTATGTTTAGCCTAGATAAGAGAAGACTTCAGAGAAGAACATCATCATATCTTCAAGTATTTTAAGATCTGTCATATGGAAGAGGAGTTAGGCTTCTTTTGCTTAGCTCCAGGAGGCAGAAACAGGAGCTATGAGTTCAAGTTATAAATAGGCAAATGATTGAAAAGTAGAGCAGGCTTTTTTCTGGAGGTAGGTTTACACTATTTAGAGGCCTTTAAGAAATATATGGATGACCCCTTGGAAGCATGTTATAGAAGAGATGGGGTCAGGTGTAGGTTGAACTTGATGCTAACTGAGGTCCCTTTCAACTCTGAGAATGTGACACTGGGATAATTCTAAAAGGAAATGATGTTGATGAGGGGTCAGGAAGGAGGAATTTTATAATGAGATAAAGGAAGACGAATGTATTTCTAGAGGTGTTGAGCCATGTGTGCCTCATATCACTCAGTTTTATTCTCAAGATTGAAAAATACAATTCTGTGTCACACATCTGTTTGACTTTTGACAGATTTTCCAGTGGGTATTAATTATTTTTTGGCATGTATAATGGCTAAAGTGAAGCAGATGATGTACAACTTCCATTGTACAGAAATTTTTAGCCTTAAAAAATTAAACTTATTTTTGAACACTAAATGAAGAGATTAATAAGCATTTCACTTGATAACTGTAAAATTTCTAAACATTTGCCCATTTTACATCTTTATTAATTTCTTAGAATTTTTGAAAATAGCAAGATTACATTTAAATAATGTTTGAAGTATATCTATATATATTTTTTAGATCTTTGGAAATGTTAGTTTTAAGATAAACTGAAATTTCTACATTTGTTCTTAAATTTTGAAGAAATAATTGGAAACAGCAGCTTACAACTGGTTATGGTTAGATCTGACTTGCTTGGAAAACACATATAAATTTCAGGCTTATTTTGTGACACTTTTAAAAAAGGTTCAATTACATCAGCTCATGAAAACAAGTCAGTTTACTGTTTTACAACCATGTTCCTTGGGTACCTTGTACCCATTAGGCAATATGTCAGTTTCAGACTGCTCAGTTAACAGATGGTAGGACTCATATATCTATCATTCAAACTGCTGGCCAAATTTTTTGAGTAAGTGGGAGAGTTGGCAGAGATTGGGAGTTTCTTGAAAATGTATTTTCCCCCCATCGAATTTGGCAAGAAGTATCACAGAAAAGCCCTATGTTGATAAATTTGGAAAGCCTAAATAACACAGCTGTCTTATAGTTTAAAATTGGTCAGTTTTTTTTAGGATTATAAGTACTGTCTTAAGTATATCTTTCATTAAGTAAAACTGTAATTTTCTTTTTCATGAAATTTTTTTTTTATAATTTTTCTGGACATGAAAACAAATTGACAATTTTCACAGCACTAATGACTCACTTTCCTAATTGGAAACAAGCCTGTATTGCCCATTAACACTAGCACCATTGTTATGCAGAAGAAGCAGATGGTTCAGAATCATTTGATTAAAATGCTTGAGCTTTCTTACAAACTAAAGTTTCTTGTCAGAGTCTATGTTTTGATAACCTTAAGGGTCAGCCTGACCTTCCTGTACAAATGCAAAAGGCTATTTCACATCCAGCAATCTGCCATGCAGACTTCAGATAAGGTGATATTTTAAAATCTTATCACTGGGTCAAGGAACTATTTGTATGCTGGCTGAACTGTACATCTTGGCAGCTAGGATCAGTAAAAAGAAAAATGAAGTAAAATTTCAAAACCCTATTTTTGTAAGCCTGTTTTTAAAACAATTTGTGAGAGAACTACTCAGAATGTATTTGCTTTCCTTAATGTCAAGACCACTGAAACATGAGTTCCCTCAGCTTTCTTTCTCTTAGTTGAACCTCTTCTTCCTGCTGATCTGAGATGATGAGTTGACCCTCTTGCTTGTCAAAGCTAACATCTCCACCTATGCTCTTGGTCCCATTTCCTTGTCTCCATTAGGACTTTGCATATAGATTATCTTTACCATGTTTCCCAGCTAAGGACAAGTAGAATTTAGGAAGCTCATTTTTGGTATGTGGGCTACACACCAGAGCTATGTTGTTCTTCCTTCACTCTTGTTTCTAACATTTGTACTCTTCCTTTTGGCAGTTTCATGTATTTATCTTGACTTGGTTTACTGTCTCCATGTAGATAAAGCTGAGCTCTTGTCTCTTTCTCCAGAGTGCCAGTCCTTTATTTCTAGCTGAGTGAATGATATCTTCACATAGAAGTTCCATCAGTAACTCAAGTTCAAACATGTCTGCTTCAAGTAGCACCTTTGTGGTTTCCCCGTTTTTGGTGATGGCACCATTATCCTCCATAGTAACCTTGCAGTCATCTATGACTTTTCCCTGTCTTCTCCACATTGTCAGCTACTAAGGATTGTTAATTCCACTTTCCCAATATCCCTTGCATCCCTCCTTTCTACTCTTGCTACGACCACTCTAATGAGACCCACCTTTATTTTTGCCCAAATTATTGAAGTAGTTTTCCAGTTGTTCTTCCTGAATACGATTCCTCTGCTATTTAACCCTTCTAATGCACTTCTGTAATGAAATTACTTATCTACTCAGAACCTTGAGTAGTTCTCCAATGCTTACTGAATAAAGAATAAACTTTTTATCTTTGTATTCACTGTACTTGATAGTTACAGAATTATGTCCTAATCCATCTTTCCAGACTTGCCTCATACTACTTTCTTGCATATTTCCTAAAATGCAGCTAAACCAGACTACCTAATAAACCCTACTCTCATCTCACCTTCTCCTATATCTTTGCCTTCGCTAATGCTTTCCCCCATACCTAAAATGGTATGCTTTCCCCTCTGCCATTTTTATATAATGAAATCCCTTCCTTCCTCTTATGCTCAATGCTGGTTCCATGACCCCATATGAAAATCCACTCTCTCCCCTCAACTTTTGCATATGTTGAATTTCTCCTTTGCATTTATCATTTCTGAACTGTTATGATTATTTGCTAATGTCTTAACACCCTTCCTTCCCTCATTAAATTGTAAGTTCCTTGAGGGCAGAGACTACATCTTATTTCACTTTTGTAACTCTAGTGTAAGGATATCCTGAGCACAGCAGATTCTTAAATTCAAGTGTTTGCTGAACTGAATTGAATTGAATATTAGCTGTTCAGTAAATATTTATTTAATGACTACTAAGAATAATTGTGGTCCAGTGAAGAAACTGCTCTGACAAGAGAAAAGCAGGCAATAGCTCCTGGGTGTTAGGGTTAGAGTTAGTTAATAGAAAAAGGGATGTGATCAATAATATGGGGTGCAGATTAAGAAGGGCATTAAGAGCTGAGCAGAAAAGTTTAGGATCATCAGATCCAAGAGCTGGAATGGACCTCGGAAGACATCTAGTCCAACCTATTTCATTTATAGATGAGGAAACTGAGGTCCACAGAACTGTAGTGATTTTCCCAAGTCACCCATATCATAATTGGTAGAATCAGGATTCAAACCCAGAGCTTCTCGTTTAGATTTGATAAGGTGAGAAATAGGAAGTTATTATTGCCTTTAGGGGAGGACAGTGATATGAATGAAAAAACGTTATTTGAAGATTAATCTGGTCACAGTGAACAGGGTGTATTGAAGCAAAGGAGAACCTAGTGTCAGGTAGGAAAAATAGGAGGCTGTCAATAATTAGAAGTAGAGTGATGAGAGAATGAATTGGGGGAAGGGGTGATCATGCTAATAGAAAGAAAAGGATGAGAAGAAAGGATTCCTTTATCTGATCCTCATTTGGCCTGATTTTAAGGCTCTTCACTGTCCTCACTGACTCTCCGGATTGTCTTCAGCTGCAAGTTCTTTAGGTTCATATGATTCATAGACACATAGCAGTATCAGTAGGATATTGGTATAAAAAGAAGAATTTTTTAGTCATGGAGCTTATGAGGCATTGTGAAATGCCATGGTGAAATTTCCTATATGTACCCACTCTCCTCATGTTCAGTTCTTGGCCCAGATTGTTGCCCATCTACTGTGCTGTTGGACTACCTCAGTGGAACTGCTCATTCATTACATGTAAAAAATTGAGTTATTATGAATGCATTCTTCATCTACGTTGTCTTTTCTGCGTGAATTGTTTAGACTTAAGAAAATGATGGAGAAAATGCTAATGCAGATTGAACTTAAAAGTGTGTTGTGTGTACATTTTTTCCCATAGGGTTGGTTGTGAAACATTTTATTAGTACACTCTATCTTATCTCCAGCCCCAGTTTCTACTCTGAGCCTAAACCTTGCATCATCAGTTACCTATGAGATGTTTCAAACTGTATGTTCTAGATACATCTTACACTTAACATTTCCAAAATTGAATTGATTTTCTTTCACCTTAAACCTTCTTCTCTTCCAAATTTTCCTATTTCTGTTGAAGGTAACACCATCCTTCTAATCTCCCAGGTTTTTATCCCCACATATCCAATCGCTTTATCTCTAGCTGTTAGCTAAGAATAGAGTGCATCTGAGAAGGGCGAATCAGAATGCGTTTGCCTGATTCTTTGTAAATCTAATCAAGAAGTCATTAAGTGGGAAAGGTAGAAAACTTCCAAGAAAGTATCATCTGTAAGCTACTAATTGTTCTCACTTATGAGTATACCTCACTTAATGAAGTGGAGAGAGAAGAATAAAAAACAAAAGGGCAAGAAAGGGTAGTGGTGATTAAGCCATCATTGGAGATAGTTGGGAATACAGGCTTTTAAGAACTTTGTCCTTTGCTCCCTCACACACACACACACACACACACATATTATATAAACATACATAAATGTGTATATATATATGTACACACACACACACACACACACACACACACACACACACACACACACACACACACACACACACATATATATGCTAGATTATTCAGACCCTAGGCAAGCCCTTTGTGTTGCACAATGAAATTAGCTTGGTAGTTTAGGTACCAAGAGAGTGGCAGTCACCAGAAGCCAGTTGAACTTGCAGATGTTATCTCATATGAAAATGGGTATTTTTGGCTTTGAAATGGGTTGTCACTGATAAGATCAGAAACTTTATATGAAAGTCAATTTTAAATACAGCTTGATAGCAGTTCTCTAATTTACATTCCAATCAGGTCTAAAATGAATGCTGCCTGCTAGAGATAGGTAGCAGTTCAGCGTGCCCTATTGTCCAGGGAGGTCTAATGTGGATGCAGATTTCCTTTCCTGTGAGTCTGTGAGTCATGTGAGTCTGACATTATGGCACTAACTTTAGAAGAAGAGATCTGTGAGATTAAGAGATTTGGATTTCTATCACATGAAAGTGCAGCCAAGAGTCTGAGACTTCCATGACGGTGTATGTTATCAGAGAGCATTTCATAGAAGCATCCTCCTTGTCCTTGGATGCCTTGTGTAAGGAACAACTTCATGACAAAGAAAAAAGAGAAGTGATCCAAGTCAAGATTGTCATGAAAATGCACCTTGTTGCCTTTGGACGTTTAGATCAAGAGATACTTCTGAATCTGGTATGAAATAGATTTTACTAACTCAAGATAAGATGGCAGGAAATAGTTTAGGAGTTGTGAGCTTAGTACACATGATGACATCAGTAGAGGCCTGTGTTTTACATTTATTATCTCTTTTGAGCTGAACAACAACAGATCTGTGAAGTAGGTACTACTTCTCATTTTACGTATAATACAACTTAGGTGCAGAGAAATTAAGTGACTTTTCCATGAGCCCATGATTATTGATAGTCAAAGCAAAGACTCTTGACTCCAAGACTAGCACGTGTCTCTGCCTTTCCACTGGTCTTCCAACATCGACTATTTCTGTCTTTTACCATCTTTGCTAATCTGCTTGGTATGAGGTGAAAGTTCAGAGATTTGGATTTGCATTTCTTTTATTATTAGTGAGGTGGAACATTTTTTATGTGGTGGTTAATAGTGTGCAATTCTACTTTTTACAACTGTTTTTTCATACCTTTTGACTGCTTATCTAGTAGGGAGTTGCATTTAAATATTTGTGTTAGTTTTCTATCCTGGATACCAGACCCTTATTAAAGATGTTTTATGCAAAGATGTCTCCCAATTTATTACTTCCTTTCTTATTGTATTTACTTCAGTTTCTTTTTTCCAAAAGCTTTTGAGTTTCATATAATTGAAATTATTAAATATCTTTTTAAATTTAAGAACTTCTCATTATAGCCCTGAAAGATACCTGATCTGGTTCTCTTTTAATTTTTTATGGTGTGACCTTTAATATTTGGGTCATGTATCTATTTGATTATATTGTAGCAAATAGTGTAAGATTTGGGTCCAAATCCAATTTCTGCTAAACTGCTTTCCAGTTCTTGTCAAAAAAGAGTGTTATTCCTCCAAGTAATTTCTGTTCCTGGCATTATGAGCCAGTGGCATTGAGTTCAGTAGTTTCTGTTTCATCTTTATCTAGCTTTTTCCACTTATCTACTTCTATGTTTCTCAACTAGAGTGAAATAATTTTGATGATTACTACTTTGAGGTCTGGAAATGCTATTCCCTTTCATTCCTACTTTGATTCATTATTTGCTTTAAGATTCTAGGCCCTTTGTTTCTGTAAATAAATCTTATTATTTATCTGGATCTATAATGTATGTGTAATGTCTTTGGTAGTGTAATTGGTATAGTACAAACTCTGTAAAGCAGTTTAGAAAGTATCATCGTGTTTGGTATATTGGCACAGACCATCCATTAAGAAATGAACAACTTTCTAATTATTTTAGTTTATATTTGTTGTTAAGGTGTTTTGTAGTTGTAGTGATTTAAGTTTTGAATGATCTTTGGCTGAGTTAGAGTTTTAAAAGATCTGTGTGAAAGATGGAATTGTAAGATGTAAGAGAATATCAATACAAAAGCATGATATAGTCCAATAAAAGAATAATGCCAGAAATACTGTAGATCAGAATTAACTGATGCTGACAAAGAAAGATAAAGACAATAAAAACAGGTTGATGGGAATGTGTGAGAGAAAGGAGGAAAATCAAAGAAGGGACTGGACCTTTTTAAGGTGGATAGGATCATGTTAGCTGATACCATAGCGGATGTAACTGCCCATGCCTCTTATTTTCCTTCTTTTTTCTTTGCCAAGAATAATGGTTGTTAGAAAGAAGAGAGGAAAAAAAAGGCCTTTAGGAAATTGATTTTTAAGATACAGAAGGAGATTCTAAGATATCCCTTATCTGTACTTGATAATTTCAAGACATCGAATCTAGATGAACTATATTCTAGAATACTAAAAGAACTGGGAAATATTGTCAGCTAGGTGAGTATTGGACTTAGAATCAAGGAAGCTTTTATTTGAATTCATCTCAGATACTTATAAATTGTGTAACTTTGTGCAAGTCACTTAATCTACTTCCCAGGGTTGTTGTGAGGATCAAATGAGATAATATTTGTAAAATGCTTTGCAGACTTTAAAATGTTATATAAATGCTTGCTATTATGTGATTGCAGAACTCCTGGTATTGATTCTTTGAAAGACTGTAGAGAATAGGGAAATTATCTCATGCATTTAGAGGAAGGCAGATTACACAATTTTCAAAAAAATAGAAAAGAAAAGGTACTTTGCTAACTAGGATATTATACTTGACTTTTAATTAATGGCAAAATTAATTAACCTAGAACATATTATTAAACGTTCAGTTAACATATAGAAAAATGAAGTGGTAATCACAAAAAGCCAGCTTAACTTCATTTCATTTTTCAACAGTTACTAGATTAGCATATCAAGGGAATATTCTTCTCTCAGGTCTTTCTTGTGAAAAAGATGAAGAAGTGACAACAGTACTATTATTTGGATTTGGTTGAATGGCTGGACTTAAAAAGTAATCATTAGTGGTTCATAAGCTCCTCTGTTAGAATGTGAGTTTCTTAAGAGATAGGAACAGTCTTACTTTTCTGTTTGTACCCCTAGTACAAATTGTGCTTAGCACTATGCTTTTCTCATAGTAATTGCTTAATAATCACTTTTTTCGTTCATTCATTCATTCATTCATTCATTCAGTGTCAGTTTGTGAAAAGATCTACAAGAGCCCAAGGGTCTGTGTAAGATTTTTATACAAGACTGCCCTTGTAAAAGTTAACATTTTTATCGATGAATTGAATAAATACACAGATAGATGTTAGCCTTAGCATATTTATAGATGGCTCATGTATTAAAGGCTCATGAGCTCCTTCATTAGAATCCGAGAAAACTTAGAGGATTAACTAATGTACACAAATCATAATAGGCTAGGACATTTGACTGGTATCAATGAGATGACATTTAATGGGGAGAAATGTATATTCCTAGATTTGGGTTAAAAAAGTAAACTTCACAAATACAAGGTGGGGGGAAGCAAAGCTAGACAGTCCATTTATCTGGAAAAGAGTTGGGGGTTTTAGTAATCTTCTAGCTCATTATGAGTTAATAGCTTGATATGGTAGCTCCATTGCTAATGAAAGTTTGACATCATTAAGAGAGGCACAGTGTTGTTTGTTTGCTTATTTTGGTGTTTTTTTTTTTGGTTTTTTTTTTTAGTACCAAAGAAATCTTTACCTTTTTTTTTTTTTTGGTTATTTATTTAGCATTTAATTTTTCCCTAGTTACAGGTAAAAGTAATTTTTAACATTTGTTTTGAAAACTTTGAGTTCCAAATCCCTTCCTCCCTAACCCCCACTGCCCCCCATTGAGAAGAGAAGCAATTCTATATAGGCATATGTATAGTCATGCAAAACATATCCCTAATAGTCATGTTGTGAAATAAAACATAAATAAAACATAAAGAATAAAAAACTCAAGAAAAAAAGTTAAAAAAAGTATTCTTCAATCTGTGTTAAGACACCATTCTTTCTGTGTCTAGGGATAGCGTTTTTTAGAGTTTTATGTTTTTTAGAGTTTTAGAATTGTATGTCATGGATTGTTGCATTGCTGAGAATAGCTAAGTCATTCACAGTTGATCATCTTACAGTGTTGCTATTACTTTATATCCAGTACATTTCACTTTGCATCAGCCCATGCAAGTCTTTCCAGGTTTTTCTGAGAGCATCCTGCTCATTCATTTCTTACAGTACAATAGTATTCCATCATAATCACAGTTTGTTCAGCCATTCCCCAATTGGTGTGCATTCCCTCAATTTTTATTGTTTACCCCCAGAAAAGAGCTGCTATAAATATTTTTGTACATATAGGTCTTCTTCCTTTTTGTTTTCTATCTCTTTGGGGATACAGACCTAGTAGTGCATATTGCCAGGTCAGAGGGTGTGCATGGTTTTGTAGCCCTTTGGGCATAGTTCCAAACTGCTCTATAGAATGGTTTAATCAATTCACAACTCCAGCACAGTACGTTAATGTCTCATTTTTCCCCACATTCCCTCCAACATTTGTCATTTACCTTTTCTGTCCTGTTGCTATTCTAATAGGTATGAGGTAGTACCTCAGAATTTTATTAATCTGCATTTCTCCAATCATTAGTCTCCAATCATTAGTGAGTTAGAATATTTTTTCATATGGCTATAGATAACTTTAATTACTTCATCTGAAAACTGCTTATATCTTTTGATTATTTATCAGTTGGGGAATGGTTCTTACTTTTATAAATTTGAGATAGTTCTCTATATATTAGAGAAATGAGGCCTTTATGAGAGAAGGTTGCTTCAATTTTATTTCACAGTTGCTATTGCTTACTGTATTTCCCTCCATCCTATGTCCCCTACCCCTGTTTATTCTATTCTCTCTCTTTTTTCACCCTGTCCTTCCTCAAAAGTGTTTTGCTTCTGACTATCCCTTCCCCCAATTTGCCCTCCCTTCTATTACCTCCCTCCCCTTTATCCCCTTCCCCTTCTCTTTTCCTGTAGGGTAAGATAGATTTCCATAACCAGTTGAGTGTGTATGTTATTCCTTCCTTAAGCCAGTTCTGATAAGAGTAAGATTCACTCATTCCCTCTCACCTTCCCTCTCTTCCCCTCCACTCTAAAAGCTTTTTCTTGCCCCTTTTATGTGAGATAATTTACCCCATTCTACCTTTCCTTTTCTCTTTCTCCCAGTATATTTCTCTCTTACCCCTTAATTTTATATTTTAGATATCATCCCTTCATATTCAACTCACCCTGTTGCCTCTGTCTGTATATAAATATATTCCTTCTAAATACCCTAATAATGAGAAAAGACTTATAAGTTATAAATATTCTTTTTCCATATAGGAATGTAAACAGTTTAACTTTAATAAGTTCCTTATGAGTTCTCTTTCCTGTTTATCTTTTCATGCTTCTTAAGTCTTATATTTGAAAGTCAGATTTTCTATTTAGCTCTGGTCTTTTCTCAAGAATGTATGAAATTTCTCTATCTCATTGAATGTCAATTTTTTCCTCTCATGGATTATACTCAGTTTTGCTGGGTAGGTGATTCTTGGTTTTAATCCTAGCGCCTTCGACTTCTGAAATATAATATTCCAAGTCCTCTGATCCCTTACTGTAGAAGCTGCTCAATCTTGTGTTATCCTGATTGTGGTTCCATGGTACTTGAATTGTTTCTTTCTGGCTGCTTACAGTATTTTCTCCTTGACCTGAGAACTCTGGAATTTGGCTGTAATATTCCTAGGAGTTTTCATTTTGGAATCTCTTTCAGGAGATGATTGGTGGGTTCATTTGATTTCTGTTTTACCTTCTGGTTCTAGAATATCAAGGCAGTTTTCCTTGATAATTTCTTGAAAGATGATGTCTAGATTTTTTTTTTTATCATGACTTTCAAGTAGTTCAATAATTTTTAAATTCTTTCTCTTATATCTGTTTTCCAGGTCAGTTGTTTTTTTCAACGAGATATTTCACATTGTCTTTCATTTTTTCATTCTTTTGATTTTGTTTTATAATTTCTTGATTTCTTATAGAGTCATTAGCTTCCATTTGCTCCATTCTAATTGTTAATGAATTATTTTCTTCAGTGAGCTTTTGGACCTCCTTTTCCATTTGGCCAGTTCTGCTTTATAAGGTATTCTTCTCCTCATTGGCTTTTTGGATTTCTTTTAACATTTGGTCTAGTCTATTTTTTAAGGTGTTATTTTCTTCAGTATTTTGAGAGGGTCTCCTTTAACAAGCTGTTGACCCGTTTTTCATGATTTTCTTGCATTACTCTCATTTCTCTTCTCAGTTTTTCCTCTTCTTCTCTTACTTGATTTTCAAAATCCTTTTTGAGCTCTTCCATGGCCTAAGACCCATTCATGTTTCTCTTGGACGTTTTGGATGTAGGAACTTTGACTTTGCTATTCTCTTCTGAGTGTAAGAGCAAAACATATTGCTCTTCATTGTCACCAAAGTAAGTTTCTATAGTCTGATTTTTCCCCCATTATTTGTGCATTTTCCCAGCCTATTATTTGACTTTTTAACTCTGTTAAAGTAGAACTCTGCTTCCAGTGTGGAAGGCATATTGTCCCAAACTTTAGGGGTTTTGTGCAGTTGTTTTCAGAGATACTTCTAGGTACCTGTAAGTTTTTAGTTCTTCCAAGGTGGTATGATCTAACAAGAGATGTTTACTACTCTTCTGGCCTGTTCTCTGTTCTATGAGTGACCACAAGTGCTCTTTTCTGACATGAAACTGTAAGGAGGGTACCTTCTCCACTATTGCTACAAGCTCTGCTATGCCAGCACTCCTCCTCATCCCAGACTGTCACCCAGATCCAAGTGTGGGCAAAGCAGCAAAATCCTGCCTCAGTGCCAGCAAAGAGACCCCTGTAATCTCCTTCTGACCAGTTGTTTGATCCCCTTACCATCTCTGGTCTGAGAGCTCTGGAAGCTTCCACTGCCACTGCTGATTCAGTCACTCCCCAGTTTTGTTCCTGGTTTACTGGGGTTGGGACTGTGCTGGGCCTGGGGCTGGACTGTATTCCTCTCATCCACATATGGCAGACTTTTCCTCCTGACTTTCTAAGTGGCATTTGGAATTTTGGGGCTGAGAAGTCTGAAAACCATCTCAGATACCAGTAATTCAGTCTTCTGAGGTCTGCTCTGGTTTTGCTGGGACCTGATCTGTGCTGGTGCAGTCTATGCTGGATTGTGCTCCTCTCTCGACCTGGTGCAATAGATCTTTCCTGTCGACTTTCCAGGTTGCCTTAGGATAGAAATTTGTTTCACTCCATCTTTTTGTGGGTTCTGCTGCGCTAGAGTTTGTTTAGTCATTTTTTACAGGTATTTGGAGGGGTTTAAGAGAGGCACAATGTTCAGGACTACTGAGGCAATAGTCTCATTGTACTCGGCCCTAGTCAGACAACACATGGAGTACCGTATTTAGTTCTGTGTGACACATTTTAAGAAGGATATTGATAAGTTGGAAAGTATCCAGCGGATGGCAGCCAGGATTGTGATGGGCTCGAAATCATTCCATATGAAGAAATGTTTTGCCTTTCTAAAATTGAGATTTAAGAAGTAAAGAAAAGATGTCTTCAGGAATTGGAAGAGAGATTAGACTCTTTCTCCTTGGCAGGATGGGAGCAGAACAAGAAATCTGAGGTGGGAGTTGAAGAGGATTAGATTTCAAGTTAATGTAAAAAATAATTATCTTAATGTTTAGACAAGGTCAAAAGGCTAATAAAATAGAAGAAATGTAACATAGATGATAACAAAAACAACTGACCTGGAATATAGATTGAGAACAAATTTGAGAATCATTGGACTTTATGAATGCCATAATCCCCCCAAAAAGAGCCTAGAAAAAAAATATCAAGAAATATTAAAATAAAATTGTAAATATCTCCAAACCAGAGGGAAAATTGATAATAGAATCCACTGGAATAAAGAAGGGACATAAAAACTCCTGAAGGCTTTTTGGTCAGTTGTCTCCTCCTCATAGTAGTCATGGTGAAAGTTTATCATCAAAGAGTTAAAATAGAGCATTGGTAGGATGTAAATATATTTAAATACAGCCAATCAAAAAAGGCTTATCATAACCATCTGGTTAACAGACCAGAACCAGCTACAGAATTTTGATTGGCTGCAATTGAGAGTGCCTTCAAAAAGGCTTTAGTTGGTCTCAGCCATACTCGTTGGCCATTTTTTCTTTGTTCTTGGTGGATCTCTTAGACTCATTTGTGGATAGAATTTGGTAAAACAGTGCTTTAAGGGGAGAAGCCTTGGACCCTCTCCATTGGGACAAATAGCCTTGTGATCTCAGGTCATGTATTGGCTCTGATAGAAAGATGTCATTGGAGATATCTTGAACATGTGCCAGTCTCTGTTGCATTTAAATGTATTTACATCCTACCAATGCTCTATTTTTTATGTCCCTTCTTTATTCCAAACTTGGTTGTATATATTCCAGTGTTCCTGTACTGCAGTTTAAGGTTGATCAAGGGATTAACGGGAACAACTTGATGAATTTATAAGCTGGTGAGCCTGTATTTGGGAGTGTTGATTGCTCCTCTCTATTAAAGCATGGAAATGTCCCTAGGTACCTCGTAGAGGATAAACTTTACTGATGCTGGCATATGTGGTTATGTCACTAAGCACCCCAACATACACAGGGGGGGCCTCATACAACAAGTTCTTAGATCTGCATTCATAAAAGGAAAGGCAACTTTTGAGGGGTTAACAATCACTTTTAATCAAGCACATGCATCAGTCCTTTAGTCGAGGACATATATCATTCACCTAGTTTAGGGGAGTAAGCACCCCAAACTTCAAAGAAAATACAGAGAAATTAAAAGTCAACAGACATGTTTCCAAAATGTCTGACCATAATTCAACAGACAATTGTCTGACCATAATTACCAGAGAGGGAAGCATGACATCTGGCTTCTCAAAGCTGGGGTGCTCCTTAAAGTGGTTTCCCAGAGTCCTCATCTGGGCAGACAAACACTTCTAATCAGTAAGGCCCAAGTAAAACCTCACCTTCAGAGTATTTATGCACTTTTTAGAGCCAAAGGGCAATAACCCTCTGACCCAGTGCCTCAGCAGAAAAAATAAAAGGTATTGGGGACCCTCCTACAAAACAACTCCCCTAATCAAACTTCTTACAATGGACAGGCCCATCCAGGGGAAAAATCCTCCTCAGTCACATTCAAAGAAGCATATACTTCTTGATTACTGGGGTGTGGCTGTTGTGGATGCTGCAGCTTCTTGGAGCCACAGGTGAGAGTTAGGTGGAACAGGTGGATACCAAAGGTGGAAAGAGGCCCTCTCAGGGCTTGGCAGCCATCACACCAAAGTACTAGTCCTCCCTGAACACAACCTACACCCCAATGACAATGAATGACAGGCTCATGACAGTGTGATTGCAACTCGCAGAAGAACGCCATGCCACCATCATCAGTGCCTATGCTCCCACCATGACAAACCCTGATGAAGTCAAAGAAAAATTTTATGAAGTCCTAGAGACCCTTATCATCAATATGCCAAAAGAGGACAAGCTTATAATTCTGGGTGACTTTAATGATAGAGTAGGCTCAAACTACCAGACTTGACAGGGAGTCCTAAGGAGGAATGGAGTTGGAAACAGCAAAAGCAATGATCATTTAGTGCTGAAGACTTGTGCATCGCGTGACCTTCTCATCATCAACACTGTTTTCCATTTACCTAAACACAATAAAACTTCATGAATGCACCCTCGCAGCAAACATTGGCATCTAATAGACTATGTGATTGTAAGTAGAAGAGACAGACAGGATGTGAGAGTGTCAAAGGCAATGTGTGGTGCAGAGTGCTGAATGGATCCTTTCCAAGCTAAATATTTGCATTCATTGAAAGTGCTGCCCCCAAGGCAAAATGACTACCAAAAGAATTAATGTCAACAAATTAGAGCTCTTCTCTGAACGTGAACAGTTTGTTGCTAACTTGGAGGGAAAGTTGAGCCAACACACAGTTGGCAGCGGTGGAGCAGAAAAGGAGTGGGCAGCTCTCAGAGATTTGGTGTACAGCACTGCATTTGCTCATCTGGGTCAGAACATTCGCAAACACTAAGACTGGTTTGATGAAAATGATGAGGAAATTCAGAAGCTGCTAAATGAAAAACAAGAACTCCACAGGATTTACCAGCAGGATAATTCATCCACCTCTAAGAAGGCAGCATTGAATTCCATCAAAAGCAAAGTATAAGCAAAGCTTAGAGGGGTGCAGGATTCCTGGCTCATTAAGAAGGCTGATGAAATTCAGTTTTATGCTGATAGTAACAATCCAAAGCACTTTTATGATTCCCTGAAAGCTATTTATGGACCAAAAACCTATGGTACATCACAACTACTCAGTGCTAAAGGAGCCACATTGATTAGTGATAGGACATGATCCTAGAGAAATGGGCTGAAAGCTTCCGTAGTGTTCTCAACAGATCATCATCAATCAATGCTGAGGTCATTGACTATTTACCTCAGGTTGAAGTCAGTCCCTCCTTAACTGAACTTCCAACTGAAGAAGAGGTTTTGAGGGCCATTAAGCTCCTTTTATGTGGCAAAACACCTGGTGCTGATTCTATTCCAGCTGAGATTTACAAGGTAGGGGGACCATTACTCATACAAAAGCTGACTGAAATATTCCAGGTTATATGGCAAGAGGAGGTTATTCCCCAAGAGTTCAAGGATGCCTCCATTATTCATCTCTGTAAAGATAAAGGGAATTGATTGTCCTGCAGCAATCGCAGGGGGGTCTCTCTCAGTCATCGCTGGCAGAGTCCTCCTTAATAGACTGATCCTTTACCTGGAAGATGGTCATATACCTGAGAACTAGTGTGACTTTAGAAAGGGCCGAGGAACAGTTGATATGGTGTTTGCTGTCTGACAACTCTAGAAGAAATGTGAGGAACAGAATAGAGGTCTGTACACAATGTTTGTAGATCTGACCAAGGCTTTTGACACTATTAGTCGTGAGGGCTTGTGGAAAATTATGTCAAAATTTGGTTGCTTGGAGAAGTTTATCAGTATTGTATGAAAATTTCATGATGGCATGTTTGCCCAGGTTCTGGACAATGGACAATGTTCCCTTGCCTTCCTAGTCACCAGTGGAGTGAAGCAGGGTTGTGTGCTTTCTCCCATGTTTTTTAGCATGATGATTTCACCCATGTTGTCAAATGCTTTCAACACAGCATGAAGATCAACTACCATACTTATGGTAAATTCTTCAATTTGAAAAGGCTACAAGCCAAGACCAAAATGGAGGGAATGTTGGTACATGATTTTCTGTTTGCAGATGATTGTGCAGTCAGTGCAGCCTCTGAAGTTGAGATGCAACAAAGTATGAGTCAGTTCTCTGCTGCCTGTGCTAATTTTAGCCTAATAATTAACACCAAGAAAACACAGGTGCTTCATCAGCCACTAACACACCATCCATATGTGGAACCATCGGTTAAAACAAATGGAGAGGGGGGGCGGAGCCAAGATGGCAGAGTAGAAAGACGCACATACACATAGCTCCGAACCCACAACCCACAGAATGGATAGAGGGGACCAACCCACGGTGAATTCTGCACCCAGATGCCACGGAATATTGGAGTGAGGGAGATTTGTGTTCCGGAGAGACCTGCAAACCTCTCGTGGGGGGTCCTTCGCGCTGCGGACTGGGAGCCGGGACTGGGAGCTGAGTGCAGCCCTGCAGCGGCCGCACACCGTGAGGAAAAGATCCGAACGGGCTACGGGGATGAGATATCCTGTGGCCACGAGGGTCCCCCCACCCACAGAGGGACCTGCAAACCTCTCGCAAAAGGTCCGTCGCGCTGCAGATGCGGAGCCCAGCCCGGACCTGCGGCGGCTGCGGCTCTGAGAGGTACAGATCTGAGCAGGCTTTAGGGATGGGATCTCCAGTGGCGGCACAAGCCCCCCCACCCACAGGTGACGAGAGTCGGTGAGAGAGTCTCTTTGGTGGGTCGAGAGGGGAGTGGGGTGCCCCCATAACTCAGGCCCCCTCGGGAGATAGAAGCTGAGAGGCAGCTGCAGACAGGGGCTCCCCAAGCGGGTGGGAGCCTGGATCCATTGTGGAAGGTCTGTGCATAAACCCCCTAAGGGAGCTGAGCCTGAGAGGCGGCTCTGCCCCGACCTGACCACCTGAACTTAATTCTCACACTGAATAGCAGCCCTGCCCCCGCCAAAAGCCCTAAGGCGGGAAGCAGCATTTGAATCTCAGTCCCCAAACGCTGGCTGGGAAGACCAGGAGGCGAGGTGGGTGTGAGGAGAATATTCAGAAGTCAAGCCACTGGCTGGGGAGAATGCCCAGAAAAGGGAAAAGAAATAAAACTATTGAAGGGTACTTTCTCGGAGAAAAGACACCTCCTCCTTTCCTTTCTGACGAGGAAGAACAATGCTTACCATCAGGCAAAGACACAGAAATCAAGGCTTCTGTGTCCCAGCCCACCCAATGGGCTCAGGCCATGGAAGAACTCAAAAAGAATTTTGAAAGTCAAGTTGGAGAGGTGGAGGAAAAACTGGGAAGAGAAATGAGAGGGATGAAAGAGAAGCATGAAAGGCAGATCAGCTCCCTGCTAAAGGAGAACCAAAAAAATGTTGAAGAAATTAACACCTTGAAAACTAGCCTAACTCAATTGGCAAAAGAGGTTCAAAAGGCCAATGAGGAGAAGAATGCTTTCAAAAGCAGAGTTAGCCAAATGGAAAAGGAGATTCAAAAGCTCACTGAAGAAAATAGATCTTTCAAAACTGGAATGGTACAGATGGACGCTAAGGACTTTGTGAGAAAGCAAGATATCACAGAACATAGCGAGAAGATTGGAAAAATGGAAGATAATGTGAAATATCTCATTGGAAAAACAACTGACCTGGAAAATAGATTCAGGAGAGACAATGTAAAAATTCTGGGACTACCTGAAAACCATGATCAAGAGAAGAGCCTAGACATCATCTTCCATGAAATTATCAAGGAAAACTGCCCTGAGATTCTAGAACCAGAGGGCAAAATAAATATTCAAGGAATCCGCAGAACACTGCATGAAAGAGATCCAAAAAGAGAAACTCCTAGGAACATTGTGGCCAAATTCCAGAACTCCCAGGTGAAAGAGAAAATATTGCAAGCAGCTAGAAAGAAACAATTCAAGTATTGTAGAAATACAATCAGGATAACACAAGATCTAGCACCCTCTACATTAAGGGATCGAAGGGAATGGAATAGGATATTCCAGAAGTCAAAGGAACTAGGACTAAAACCAAGAATCACCTACCCAGCAAGACTGAGTATAATACTTCAGGAGAAAAAATGGTCTTTCAATGAAATAGAGGATTTTCCAATTTTCTTGATGAAAAGACCAGAGCTGAAAAGAAAATTTGACTTTCTAACACAAGAATGAAGAGAACCATGAAAAGGTGAACAGCAAAGAGAAGTCATAAGGGACTTACTAAAGTTGAACTGTTTACATTCCTACATGGAAAGACAATATTTGTAACTCTTGAAACATTTCAGTATCTGGGTACTGGGTGGGAGTACACACACACACACATGCACACACGCACACATACATAGAGACAGAGTGCACAGAGTGAATTGAAGAGGATGGGATCATATCTTTAAAAAAAAAATGAAATCAAGCAGTGAGAGAGAAATATTGGGAGGAGAAAGGGAGAAGTTGAATGGGGCAAATTATCTCTCATAAAAGAGGCAAGCAAAAGACTTATTAGTGGAGGGATAAAGAGGGGAGGCAAGAGAAAAACATGAGGTCTACTCTCATCACATTCCACTAAAGGAAAGAATAAAATGCACACTCATTATGATAGGAAAACCTATCTCATAATACAAGAGAGTGGGGGACAGGGGCACAAACAGGGTGGGGGGGAGGATGGAGGGGAGGGCATGGGGAGGAGAATGCAATCCGAGGTCGACACTCATGGGGAGGGAAAGGATCATAAGAGAATAGAAGTAATGGGGGTCAGGATAGGATGGAGGGAAATATAATTAGTCCTATACAACACAACTAGTATGGAAATCTTTTGCAAAACTACACAGATTTGGCCTATATTGAATTGTTTGCCTTCCAGAGGGAAGGGGTGGGGAGGGAGGGAGCTAAAGAAGTTGGAACTCAAAGTGTTAGGATCAAATGTAATGTTCTTACCACTGGGAAATAAGAAATCCAGGTTAAGGGGTCAAGAAAGCTATCTGGCCCTACAGGACAAAAGAGAAGATGGACACAAGGGCAGAGAGGGAGGATAGAAGAGAGAGCAGATTGGTCACAGGGGCAATTAGAATGCTTGGGTTTGGGGGGGGAGGGGATAAAAGGGGAGAAAATTTGTAACCCAAAATGTTGTGAAAATAAATGTTAAAAGTTAAATAAAAAATAAAAAAAACAAAACAAAAAAAAAATGGAGAAGTTTTGAATGCTGTGGATAAATTCACTTACCTTGGTAGTGTACTTTTCTAGGGATGTACACATTGACAATGAAGTTGATGCACACACTGCCAGAGCTAGCTCAGTGTTTGGGAGGCTTCAAAGAAAAGTATGGGAGAAAAGAGGTATTAGACTGACTACCAAACTGAAGGTCTACAGAACTGTTGTGCTGACCTCATTGTTATATGCCTGTGAAACATGGACAGTCTACCAGGGCCATGCCAGGAAACTGAATCGCTTCCATTTGTACTGTGTTAGGAAGTTTCTGAAGATCACCTGGCAGGATAAGGTACCAGACACTGAAGTCCTTGCTCTAGCTGAACTGCCAGGAATTGAAACTATGCTTCAGAGAGTGCAACTACAATGGGCTGGCCACGTTGTTCGAATGCAAAATGTATACTTGCCAAAAAGACTATTTTATGGAGAACTCACATGGGGCAGGCAATCACCTGGTGGCTAGAAGAAATAATACAAGGACATTCTCAAGGTCTCTCTCAAGAACTTTGGATTTGACTGTGCAGCATGGAAGACGCTGGCACAGGACTGCTCAGCATGGTGTGCCCACATCAGAAAAGGTGCTGTGCTCTATGAGCAAAGCAGAATTGAAACAGTACAAAAGTAAATGTAGGATGCACAAATTTGGGGTATCCACCAATTGTTCAAATAATTGGGACTATCTGTGCCCAACCTGTGGTAGAGCTTTCTGAGCTCATATTAGTCTGATTAGCCACAGTCGGACACACTGAATCTTCACTTTATCATGGTGATGTCATTTTGATCCTCTTCGAAGATGAAGGACAACAACCAACCAACCAACCAACCAATACTTCTTGTTATGTACTAAAACAAGAGCAGTAAAAGATCCTACTTTGCTTGCCATTACAGTGGTGCAATCCCATGATTTGTGTTGGTGCATAGGAAGTCTTCATCAAGTCTGGTTTTGTTTTTCTTTTCTCATGAGATATTGGCAGCTCAGCTAGGCTAAGGGCAGAACTATGTCTTTTGAGGAGGAGTCTTCTAGCCTGAGAAGAGGATTTGGGGACCACAAGTTCAAGGACCTAGTAGTTACAGAAGTCTTCACAGGAAATTTTGTATCTCTGAAAATTTGTTTTAAAAGAAAAGAAAAAGAACCAGTGACCTCAGATTACTGTGACCCCTCCCACAGAGATCTTACCATGGACTGTTAGTGGGGTAGAAGTGCCTGTGTCTACATATTTCCAAGTTCCCATTAGTTTCTAGGTTTGTTTGTTTAACCTTGAAGGGAATTTCTTTTAAAAGGGGACAGGTACAGAAACAAGAAAGAGGAAATGTGACCATACCTGGATATCAGGAGCAGATCAGTGATCAGGAGCAGAATAGTGAGGTGCTGAACAGACTCTAGCGAGTGACTGAGAAGAAGAGAGTTTTCGGGGTGGGGAGTGGGGACAGAAGCAGTTGCTTCTGGGGTTGATGAGTAAAACTCAAACCCATTACTTACTCTATCACCCTTCTCCCACAAGGGTTGCTTAGGGAAGCTCTTGTTCAGTGACATTCCTTTCCATTTTCCCCTCAAGAGGTGAATAGGAGGGGAAGGGTATCGGGAGAAGAAAAGACCTAATACTTGACTGCCAATTATTTTAGCCTGCTAGTCCTTATCTTAATATCTATTTGTGTTTTATGCAATGACAAGACGTGGAGATATGCCCAGTGGGATAATCACTCAGTCAAAGGGTACAGTTATTTTAAGGACTTCTCCCATATAGTTATAAATTGCTTTTCAGAAAAGTTGGGCCAATTCACAGCTCCTCCAATGGCTTCTTATAATCCCACTCTCCACTTCAGTCCATGCTACACTTTATTTCCTAAGTAATTTCTCTCAGATCTGACCCTGTCATTTTCCTACTCAGTCAACTCTAGTGGTTTCATTTTCCCTCCAGAATCAAATGTAAACTCCTCTTTCTAGCTTTTAAAGCTTTCCCCCCCCTTTCTCTAGCCTGTCTATCCTTATTGTATATTTCTTCCCATACTCCCATTTCACACTTTTTTCATGCAGCCTCACTGATCTCTCTGTTCTTTGCACATGGTACTCCATCTCTGGTTACTATTCCTTTGCCAGTGTGTCCCATGCCACACAATCAGTTTCAAAGTTCTTAAGAGACCTTGAGAGTGTCCTTGTGTCGCTTTTTCTGACCACCATGTGAGTGCTTGTCTTATGTGATTTCTCCATAAAACAGTCTTTTTGGCAAGCAGCATATGTTTGTACTCTCTGCAGTACAAACTCTGCAGAGTTTGAATGTTTGGCAGTTTAGTTCAAGAAAGGACCTCAGTCAGCTATCTTATGTTCCCAGGTGATCTGAAGATCTTTCTAAGTAACAGTTCAAATGGAAGTTATTCAGTTTCCTGGCATGATGCTGGTATTCTTTCTAGGTTTCACATAGGACTGCCCAGTATGGTGTGCCTTCATCAGAGAAGGTGCTGTGCTCCATGAGCAAAGCAAAAACTGAAGTATCCCAAAAGAAATGTGAGATGCTAAGATTTAGAGAATCTAACTCAAATGTGTACATGGACTATTTGTGCCCCACCTGCGGTAGAGCATTCCAAGCTTGTATTGGTCTGATCAGCCACAATTGGACACATTGTAACTTGACTCTAACACAGTTTATCATTTTGGTCTTCTTTGAGAACAAAGGAGACCAACCAACCAACGAATTATTCCTTTGCTCTTCTGTGTGTGTGAAATATTCTCCCTTCTTCTAGAATCCCCACATCACAGAATTCCTCTCTTCAAGATGAGGCTCAAGCACCACCTTCTGTGTGAAACCTTATTTTGATACCTCCAACTGCTAGAATACTTCTCAAACTTTATGTCATCCCTTGTTGAAATGTAGTCTCCAATGTCATCTCCTTGTGAGCAGAGATTTTTTCATTTATTGTGTTTCCACTGAAGCACTTAGTACAATGTCTTGCAGATAATAGGTGCTTAATACACATTTGCTGATTAATTGATAGGATTTTCTAAGTAAACAATAATAATTCCCTACAAAGATTTAATTTTGCTTCTTTTTGTCTCTAATTCCATTTTCTTGTCTTATTTAGTATTTCTTATATTAGTATGACTAATAGAAAATCAAATAATAAAACATTATTTTAATATTAGTCTTATTGGGAAAGGTTCCAGCATTTCTTCACAAAGAATGCTAATACTTGATTTTAGATAAATTCTTTATATCATGTTAAGAAAAGATCCTTTCATTCCCCAGTACTTTAATGTATTTTTGTAAAACCTAAATCATAAATGAGTGGTATGGTTTATGAAAAGCTTATTTTTATTTTATAGATGTCATATGATTTCTGCTTTTGATTACTGTGAATAGCTATGCTAATTTATCTATATCTTGAAGAACATTATCCACTTGGTTTAAATCCAACTAGGATATAATGAATAATTTTTTTGTCTCTGTTGCTTTAGTCTCTACTAACATTTCATTTTAAAATATTGTATCATTATAATTAGTGGTATTATTTAATTCTCTTTCTCTGAACAATCCTTTTTTTTTTTGTTTGGCTATTAAGACATCGTTTTAACATGATTTCTGTTTCACCTATTTTTCAAAAATTTATGCAGTATAGAGATTATATATTCTCTGATTTTAAATTCATCCATAAATTTGTTCATTTGCATTTGCTCAGTTTCTCAATTTTTTGTTTTTAATAGTTTACATTTTCTAGATATTCACATATTTCATAATTCTGTTTTGTTGTAATATAATTAGTTATAGTCATATTCTAACATTTTATTTATTGCTTCTCCGTTTGTTGCAAATTCTCCTCTTTGATATTGGCAATTTGGTTATTTTCTCTTTTTTTAAAATACAAATTAGCTAAGTTTAAATTTCTGGTAATCTTTTAAAAAACAACTTTTTGTCAGTTCAATAGTACTTTTTCCCTTGATTTTCAAATGTCTTTTTTCTTGTGTTGGAATTCTTAATTTGTTGTTTATTTCTGATTAATTTTATACTATTTTTAGACCTTTATTTTCTTAATATATGTGTTCAGTGACATCAGTTTTCCTCTAAAGAAAGAATGCATTTTCTCCATACTATAAATTTTGGTATGTAGTCTGACTATTATCATTCTCTTTAATATAATTTCCTCAACTGTTTCCATGATCTATTCTCTCAATCATTATTTAAGGAATTATTATTTAGTCTCCACTTAGGTCTATACCTTTGGTTCCTATTTCCTTCATTGAATTGTTTTTCAGTTGTGTCTAACTCTTTGTGACCCCTTTTGGGGTTTTTTTTGGCAGGGAAATTGGAGTGGTTTGCCATTTCTTTCTCCAGTTCATTTTACAGATGAGGAAATTGAGGCAAACAGGGTAAAGTGACTTGTCAAGGGTCACACAGCTAGTATCTGAGACCAAATTTGAACTCAGGGAGATGAGTGCTCTTGACTTAAGACCCAACACTCTATCCACCGTGTCACTTAGTTGCCCCTTTGCTGATTATAATTTTTTAATTTTTATTGCATAAGTCAGGTCTTCAGTTCATGTCTTTAATATCTCTTATCACATTTATTTATACATTGGTATGCAGTAATATATGAACAAGTTTTACAAGTGTATTTGTCAAGGGAAAAGTACATGTTTTATTTAAAATTCCCATTCATATTTGCAATAAGTTTATCAGATTTCATTTTTCTAACCTACTATTCAGATCCATAGCATTCTTTTTTCTTTTTGTTAGATTTTTCAACTTCTGAAAGAGGAATGCTGGTCACTTACAATTATTGTCTTTCTATCTTTTTGCCCTTCAGTTTATTTTTCCTTTAAATTCATTGGTACATATATTTTTTAATATTCCTATTACTTCATTATCTATGGTATCCTCAAAAATAATACAACATATCTGGAAATTTTATCTCTTTAATGTTGTCCAAAATCATGACTGCAACCACTACTTTTTAAAATTCAGTTGAAGCAAAATAAATTTCATACTAGATCCTCATTGTTATTCTCCATGTATCTTTGTTTAAATCTATTTCTTGTATGTAACAAATTGTTGAATTCTGTTTTTCTGATACATTCTATAACTATCTTCCATTTTATTGACAAGTTTGACTCATTAACATTCCATCAAGTTTTACTGTCTTGCATTTAAAAAAATCAGCAGTAAATAACATGTAGATTGTTTTACTTGAAATAATCCAATCCAATCCAAGTCACCACCTTTTAATATATGGATGCCTTTTTCTCACATGTGTGTGCATAGACATATATGCTACATAGCTGTCTAGTACTGTTGAGGTTTGGGAACCATATTGAGGTTTGGGGTGCTCAGGACCCCAAAATACCAACAGAGTCCTGCTGAATTCGACTCAAGACTTCTTGCAGCCAGAGTAAAACAAAGTTTATTAAAGGTTTGCCATATTGGGTTTGTTGAGGTTCAGGGGTGCTGGGGACCCCAAAATACCAACACGCCAGCCTTCTTAAAGCCAAAGAGAAGCAAAGTTTATTAAAGATTCGCCATATTGGTTTAACTCTTAAGGAGCCTAAGCATTTGTAACACTTGTATTCACAATTGGGCCAGATAGAATCTCAGCTAGACAGAGTCTGAACTGGATTGAATCTGAGTGCCTTCACAGAGGCAAGATGCAACTTAAATACAGAAAAGACTGTAGGAGGGATCTGGGGGTGGTCTGGTAGTCTAGGGTGATGGGGGGAGGGGTTTAGGGAGGGTCTTGAGGAGGAGTCCAAGGAGGGGACGACTGGTCAACGGTTGGAAACAGCTGGAGGCAATCAGGAGATATCTGACAATGGAGGGTTTGGGTGGGAAGCAGGTGGGGCAATCTAGAGGTAACTGACAGTGGAAGGCCAGGCTAGACCAAGGGCAACAGATTTGAATATGAAAGGCCAGATTAAGTGGGAAGATTCTAGGGGGAGTTCAAGGAGGTTCCCAGAGTCTGAATCCTATCAGTTTGACTCTTAAGGAGCCTTGCCATTTGTGACGCTTGTACTGACAAGTGGGCCAGATAGAATCTCAGCTAGATAGAGTCTGAGCTGGATTCAATCTGTGGGCCTTCATGGAGGCGAGATGGAACTTATATACAGAAAGACCATGGGAAAGATATAAAGGTGGCCTAGTAGTCTGGGAAGAGGGTCTAAGGAGGATCTTGATAAAACTGGTGTAACCAGTGATGGAATCAATGGTGGGAAATAGCTGGAGGGAATTGGGAGGTATCAGACAATAGAGGGCTTGGGTGGGAAGCAGGTAGGGCAATCCAGAGGCAACAGATGATGGAAGGCCAGGCTAGGTTAAGGGTAACAGATTTGAGTATGAAAGGCCAGATTAAGTGGGAAGATTCAAGGAGAGTTCAAGGAGGTTGCCAGAGTCTGAACCCCATCATTATAATACCTAGGATATATATTGTAAGCCTTTAATAAATGTTTGTTGAGTTTCATTCTTAGGAGAAAAAATTTGAAATCATTGATCATATTGAGGAATCATTATTTAAAATTTAGGCATATACTAAGCACTGAAGGATGGTGAAAACTAGTTTCCTTTTTTGTATATAATATTCCATTCCTTTCATTTATCATCATCTTCAATCAGGTCTACACAATTTCAACAGTTATTAATGTAATGTGTAAGTGAACTTTCTCTTCCTGTCTAATTGTAAGATATTTTCTTTGATAATGAAGCTCTGGAATTTGACAACTACATTTCTGGATAAATTAAATTTGGGGTTCCTTCCTAATCCAGACGTCAGGATTCTATCCATTTTAATAAATCAGCAGGCATTTGTTAAATTCAATTTGTACTTTTTCCCCTGTCTCCAGTATTTCTAGGATACTTTCTCGTATGATTTCATGAATTATAGTATTTGGGCTCTTCACTTTGTTATATTTATTTATTTATTTTCAATGTTCCACAATCACTATCATATAACTTAGATTTTTTCTTTCCCTCCCTCCCCCTCTTCTCCCCTCCCCCCTCTTTCCCCAAGCTGACATACAATTCTATATAGGTTCTACACATACATTCCTATTAAATACATTTTCACCATAGTCATGTTGTATAGAAGAATTAAAATTAATGGAAGAAATCATATAACAAACCAAAACATACTACAAAAGAAAATGATCTGCTGCAATCTGCGATTGAATTCCATAGTTCTTTCTCTGGATGTGGAAGGCATTTTGTCTTAAAAGACCATTGGGAATTTTTTAAGTCCTTGCATTGCTATGAAGTTCTGAGTCTACCAGAAAAAATCCTTGCACACACCATGGTTGTTGCTGTGCACAAAGTTCTCCTGGTTCTGCTCCTTTCACTCAGCATCAGATCATATAAGTCTTTCCAGGCCTCTCTGAAGTCTTCTTGTTCATCATTTCTTATAGCACAATAATATTCCATCACATTCATATACCACAATTTATTCAGCCATTCCCCAATTGAAGGGCATCCCCTTGATTTCCAGTTTTTGGCCACCACAAAGAGTGCTGCTATAAATATTTTGGTACATGTGGGACCCTTTTCCATTTCTATGATCTCTTTAGGATACAGTCCCAGAAGTGATATTGCTGGCTGGGTCCAAGGGTATGCACGTTTTTGTAGCCTTTGGGGCATAGTTCCAAATTGCTCTCCAGAATGGTTGGGTCAGCTCACAGCTCCACAAACAATGAATTAGTGTTCCAACTGTCCCTCATCCTCTCCAACATTTATCATCTTCCTGTTTTGTCATGTTAGCCAATCTGATAGGTGTGATGTGGTACCTCAGAGTTGTTTTGATTTGCATCTCTCTAATCAAAAGTGTTTTAGAGCATTTTTTCATATGACTATAGATATCTTTAATTTCTTTCTCTGAAAACTGCCTGTTCATATCCTTTGACCATTTATCAGCTGGGAAAATTTCATCATACTTCTTTCCAACCCCACCCCATCTCCCTAGGGATATAAAGTTTTAGATTGTCTCATTTAACTCTATCTTTAAGATTATTTGCTTTGGTTTTTGAGCAGTGAGATCATACATCTTCCAATTTTGCTGCATTTTGTTTTTTTTCCCCTGACACTTGTTTTTCCAATTCTGTATTTTAAAAATTCAAGTTCTGCTATTCTTTTTTTCATTGTTGGATGCTTAACTAAGCTTTTCCATTTGTTCTGAACAGCCAGTTTTCTTGTCTTTAATTTTTTTAAGGTTTCTAGTTTCTGCCCTTTTGTTTTCTTTTAATTACTTTCTTGAGTTCCTGAACTGCTTTGGAGGATCTCAAAGTGCTTCAGTTATCATTTATGTGGGTTTAATAATTGTTACTGAACCATGATTATTAATCCTTTTTTTTCTGTTTTTGGTTTCCTCTTTTCTTCAATCTTTTTCTGTATTTACTCTGAGGTTTTGCTTGTAAGGAATTCCTTCCTTTTGCTTATTTTTAAAAAATGATTCAGGGGAGGTAGACTCAAACATAATCAATACTAACCCGGTCACTTTTGTCAGTAGTCTGCAAAATTGGTTTTTAGAAGCTGGATAATTGAAGAAGGTGGATAAGATTGCTTAAACCAAGAAGAAATGTTCAAAGAGGCAGCAGCATGTAGATGCACCCTGTGGTCCTTAAACGGGCACAACTGGACCTGGCTCTGACATTCACAATAAGGGTTTATACTGACAATACATTAGTTGTTTCTGGGTATTGGTTTTCCCTTCTAAATATCCCAGTAATGAGAAACCCAGCATCTCCAGGTTCAGCAGTCCAGTCTAAAGATCACTCACATGCAAGAGTCCTGGACCAGTTTACTTTCCATCCTAAGCTTTAATTAGAATTTCACTCTGTTAAGTTAATTATCCTGTCTTCTATGGTGGAATGATTTTCTCCATCCATTTCAAGATATCACTTGTGGTCTATAGGGAATATTATTCCATCCTGACCTCATTTCGTAATAAAATTCCTCTGTCTAGTGTCTGGCTTCTGGTCCATTGGTTACCATAGATCTCCTCAATTGTCATCTCTTATTTCATACTCTCCTCACCTAATTGTCACTTCCTGGGTTTTTGTGGTAGTCTGCAATGGCATTTCAGTTCCGGGATGAGGGTTCATATTACATTAATTAATGATCTTTGGGAACCAATGCAAATTAAGTATAAAAAATCCTCAACATTGGGTTATAAAACTGTGGAACATATAGAAAAAAATTAATGCTACAAATAATAGTGCTTAGTTTCTCTACAGAAGTTTTTTTTTCATAAAATTGAAATATCAATAACTTTTATTGCTTTATCTAGATGTTCTCTGAATGAAATGTCTGAAAAAGTCCTCCAACTTCATTGGAGAAAAAATCATTAGAAATGTCAGGTTCTATGTGATCCTATTATTAATAATAAGACAACAGAAAATGGTATCTTCCAGATTCTATATTTTCTATTCTCATATATTTCTGTTCTTTAGATTTTCCGTCCTCTAAATATCGTTGATCGGGCAAACTGTGCTCAAGTCAACAGTGCCTGGAGATCCATGACACATATAAGATCATTGTGGAGTGAAGTAAGTGATGTAATTTCCAATGACATTTAATTTCTGTCTCCAAAAGGAAAACAGACTATTGTACACATAAGGCAGCTCTCCACAGTTTTAGTAAGCAAATAAGAATAGATTCTCTTGTATTTTCAAGCATTTGGGTCCTAACATTTCTGTATTATTTTGGTTTTATTATGCCAAGAGGAGTTGTGGTTGGAAGGTAGTGGCAATGGCACGTAGTTGGGGTGTTTATCTTACTGATATTAAAATTTGCCCCAATAGGAACTTTCTTACAAAGGGAATTATCTTGTTCTTGGCTGCGTAGGCCACAGATAGCAGGTAGCCTAGTATTTATTTCATTCATTCACCTTCTTGAATGAAGAGATAAGTCAAACAAAGGTGATCTCCTTTGTGTGCTCTTCTGCATGCATTGTTATTATCTCTAATTCAGGAGTAGTTAAGTTGGGGTCTATCAACTTGTGTTTTAAAAAATATATACATATTTTGATAACTATATTTCAAGCAATTATTTTCTTTTTAATGCTATGTATTTTATTTTGTTCATTTAAAAACTTTATTCTGAGAAGGAATATATAGTGTTCACTGGATTGCCAAAGACTTCCATAACAGGAAAGAAATTAGATACCCCTATGAGAAAAAAGCTAAAGATTATTTTAGAGGGTGAAATATAGGAGGCATGTTAGTTGGTTAGAACACTGTCCTTAGTACAGTCTTTTGGCTTGTTTTGATACTCATGTATGACAGTTTCTGTTCTGCAGTAACAAACTTTTGATCCTTGCTAGCCATCTTTCAAATGCATTTCATTTGTCATAAGGGGGATAGATGACATATATGGATGGATCGTGCTATATCCACCACTGCAGTTGGGACAATTAATAGTGCAAAGTACATGCTCTTTTGATTGTTTATGCATGCACACACGTGTGTATGTGTGTGTGTGTGTGTGTGTGTGTGTGTGTGTATGTGAAGATCAGCAGTTTGACTTCAGTGGAATCCCTAGGGAGATTCATAAAAGTAAGGAGGCACAGACTTGTACTTACTCTTGAACTCTGAATGATTTGTGAATTGATACTTCCTGGAAAAATAATATGGATCATTAGAACATGATACCAACCTCACAAAGTCAATAATTTCAACGTACTTCCTTTTATTAAAATAAATTGTGAGTGGCAGCTTCCTCGTCCTCCACCTCTCCTCCAGCAAGGCTGTGGTAGGTATGAAAGGTGGCTGGCCTGTTGCTGCTTATGGTTTATTAGTTGTAGTGGCATCTTTATATACAAAAGATGGAACATTAGAATTAAATAGCTGTGGCAGTTATTGAAACTAAACGTACTGATCGTTATTTATTATCCTACATAGCTATAATAGAATTTCCTTAGTATTTTGGTTTCAAGATGTAAATATCCAATAGAGGACTTTATCTTAGGATTTCATGACAATTCAGAGTTGCTTTCTGAATTTCATATGTCCTGCCTATGAAAAAACTTGTGGTACTTCTTGTAGTTGTAAGTGGTGTAGAACGTCCCTGATATTTACTGCTTTTAATTTGTTATTTTAATATTAAACAAGGCTTACATTTTCTTGATATTCTGGGCTTGTTGATTTTTTTAGATCAATTTTTCTCTAGTGTGTGATATAGTCAATGACAGATATATAGAACAAATATTACAAAGATGGCGACCCAACGTGCTACGTCTGGATTTCCATGGATGTTCTTCCCTTCAGTGGCCTTCTTTTAAGTTCATCAGTAAGTATATTCTTTTTTCAGACATTTGTTTCTGTTTTTTCCTTATTTATCAGTCTAAAGAAAAATATTAGTGAAATGGAGACTTTATATCCAGTCTTGGATTGTGGGAATGATAATTACTACTGCTATTAATGCTTCTAGAATAGTTAATTCTCAATTCACTTTGGTGAGCTAGGAGTTTTATCTCCACTGACCTTTGCACTCTTCTCCAGATTTTCCATGTCTTTTCTTATTTTCTTTCTGGATTGTTTGCCATTTGATCTTTGCTTTTTTTGTTCAATTTAAGAGAATTCAGTTTATTTTTTTCCATTTTTTTCATTAAATTTATTTATTTAACTTTTAACATTCATTTTCACAAAATTTTGGGTTCCAAATTTTTCCCCCACTTGTCCCCTCCCCCCACCCCAAAACACTGAGCATTCTAATTGCCCCTATCACCAGTCTGCCCTCTCTTCTATCATCCCTCTCTTCCCTTGTCCCCATTTTTTCTTTTGTCCTGTAGGGCCAGATAACTTTTTATACCCCATTACCTGTATTTCTTATTTCCTAGTAGCAAGAACAGTACTCAACAGTTGTTCCTAAAACTTTGAGTTCCAACTTCTCTTCCTCCCTCCCTCCCCACCCATTCCCTTTGGTAAGGCAAGCAATTCAATATAGGCCATATCTGTGTAGTTTTGCAAATGACTTCCATAATAGTCGTGTTGTGTAAGACTAACTATATTTCCCTCCATCCTATCCTGCCCCCCATTGCTTCTGTTCTCTCTTTGGATCCTGTCCCTCCCCAAGAGTGTTGACTTCAAATTGCTCCCTCCTCCCATTGCCCTCCCTTTCATCATCCCCCCCACCCTGCTTATCCCATTCTCCCCCACTTTCCTGTATTGTAAGATGGGTTTTCATACCAAAATGAGTGTGCATTTTATTCCTTCCCTTAGTCGAATGTGATGTGTAAACTTTATATTTTTCTCCCACCTGCCCTTTTTTTCCCTTCACTAAAAAGTCTTTTGCTTGCCTCTTTTATGAGAGATAATTTACCCCATTCCATTTCTCCCTTTCTCCTCCCAATATATTTCTCTCTCACCGCTTAATTTCATTTTTTAAGATATGATCCCATCTTATTCCATTCACTCTGCGTTCTTTGTCTCTGTATGTGTGTGCATGTGTGTGTGCGCGTGTGTGTGTGTAATCCCACCCACTACTCAGATACTGAAAAGTTTCAAGAGTTACAAATATTGTCTTTCCATGTAGGAATGTAAACAGTTCAATTTTAGTAAAGTCCCTTAAGACTTCTCTTTGCTGTTTACCTGTTCATGCTTCTCTTCATTCTTGTGTTTGAAAGTCAAATTTTCTTTTCAGCTCTGGTCCTTTTCATCAAGAATGCTTGAAAGTCCTCAATTTCATTGAAAGACCATTTTTTCTCCTGAAGTATTATATTCAGTTTTGCTGGGTATGTGATTCTTGGTTTAAGTCCTAGTTCCTTTGACTTCTGGAATATCCTGTTCCATGCCCTTCGATCCCTTAATGTAGAAGCTGCTAGATCTTGTGTTATCCTGATTGTATTTCCACAGTACTTGAATTGTTTCTTTCTAGCTGCTTGCAGTATTTTCTCCTTGACCAAGGAACTCTGGAATTTGGCCACAATGTTCCTAGGAGTTTCTCTTTTTGGATCTCTTTCAGGTGGTGATCAGTGGATTCCTTGAATACTTATTTTGCCCTCTGGTTCTAGAATATCAGGGCAGTTTTCCTTGATAAGTTCATGAAAGATGATGTCTAGGCTCTTTTTTTGATAATGGCTTTCAGGTAGGCCCATAATTTTTAAATTGTCTCTCCTAGATCTATTTTCCAGGTCAGTTGTTTTTCCAATGAGATATTTCACATTATCTTCCATTTTTTCATTCTTTTGGTTTTGTTTTGTGATTTCTTGGTTTCTCATAAAGTCATTGGCCTCCATCTGTGCCATTCTAGTTTTGAAAGAACTATTTTCTTCAGTGAGCTTTTGAATCTCCTTTTCCATTTGGCTAATTCTGCTTTTGAAAGCATTCTTCTCCTCATTGGCTTTTTGAACCTCTTTTGCCAATTGAGTTAGCCTATTTTTCAAGGTGTTATTTTCTTCAGCATTTTTTTGGGTCTCCTTTAGCAAGGTGTTGACCTGCTTTTCATGCTTTTCTTTCATCTCTCTCATTTCTCTTCCCAGTTTTTCCTCCACCTCTCTAACTTGATTTTCAAAATCCTTTTTGAGCTCTTCCGTGACCTGAGCCTATTGAATATTTATTTTGGATGTTTGGGATGTAGAAGCCTTGATTTCTATGTCTTTCCCTGATGGTAAGCATTGTTGTTCCTCATCTGAAAGGATGGGAGGAGATATCTGTTCACCAAGAAAGTAACCTTCTATAGTCTTATTGTTTTTGCCTTTTCTGGGCATTTTCCTAGCCAGTGACTTGACTTCTGAGTGTCCTCTCTATCCCCACCCCGCCTCCAGATCTGCCCAGCTAGTTCTTGGGGGCTGAGATTCAAATGCTGCTCCCCAGCCTCAGGGCTTTCAGCTGGGGCGGGACTGCTATTCAGTGTGAGATTAAGCTCAGGTGCTCAGGTGGGGGCAGGGCTGCCACATGGGACTCAGTTCCCTCGGGGGTTTATGCAGAGACCTTCAACAATGGATCTGGGCTCCTTCCTGCTTTCGAGCCCCTGGCCATTGCTGCCTCTGCTGCTGCCTCCTGAGGGGGACTGAGTCATGGGGAGTCAAAAAGACTGTCTCACTGACCTTTGGTGCCTGTGGGTGGAGGGACCTGCTCGGCCCCTGGAGATTCTGTCCCTGAAGCCTGCTCGGATCTGCTCCTCTGGGTGCCACACAGTCAAAGCAGGGCTGGGCTCTGCTACGGGTCCAGTGCTCGACGGACCTTTTGCATTGGTTCTTCAGGTCTCTCTGGAACAGAAATCTCCTCTGCTCTGTTGTTCTGTAGCTTCCGCTGCTCCAGATTTTGTTGGGAGTTCTTCTTCACAGGTATATTATGGGCTGTGGGTTAGGAGCTAGCATATGTGTATCTTTCTACTCCACCATCTTGGCTCCTCCCCTGAGAATTCAATTTATTAATAAACATTTACCAAGTGCCCATCAAGTACAAAGCATTTCTCCCATATATAGCCCAATCTGACAGCCAGTTGAGAATATGAAAAGTTAGGAAAGGAAAAGGAGACACTGAAGATATTTATATGGAATCAATGAGCATTTCTATGAATCTCTCTTTACAAAGTGAGTGTTTTTTTACTTAATGAGAATTGTGAATTGAGAGCTAGCTTTTGAATCAGGAAAACCTAGGCTTAAGGAGTTCAGTGCCTGGCTTACTACTTTCCTTTCTCCATTTCCTCCTTTTATACAAGAGGATTTCAACTTTCACACTGATGTACCCTCAACACTCATTAATCTTTCAGTTCCTCAGTCTCATAAAATCCTGTGATTTACTCCATAACTTCACTACAGTCACATGTAAGGGAGGGAGGAAGGAAGAAGAAAATAAGCATTTATATAGTACCTATTATGTGCTAGGCACTGTGGTATTTTCCAGATATTATCTTACTTCCCATTGGGATAGTCACATATTGGATTTCACCTTTACTTACTTGTTTTCTATTTCTTTGATTAGAAACTAGGACAGTGCCAGGTACAACTGATTTTAATTCTGTATTACCCTATGTCTTATTGCTCTTAAATCTGTTTTTTACTCTATAAGACAGATAAAACACAGCACACTTGAGGGCTGCTAGCACAGGTTCACTCTTGATTTGGTCAGAAAGGAAACACAAAACAGGAGTTAATAATTTTACTATATCCTAGTCTAGTTCTCTCAGAAGAGGTTGCTGATAGTGAGAGCACAGCATTCCCTAATCATCCTCCTCACAGGGGCCAGTGAGAAGGGGGGGCAACTATGTCTCAATGGAGTCAGTCAAGACAGACATAACTTATGCTGCCCCTAAATCCCCTCAAGTCTCAATGCTCAGTGGGGCCAGTAGAGGCAAATACAGATTACACCACCCTTCCAAGCCTTGATGGGGGCCAATCTAGGCACATACAGCATTCCAGCTTGTACACTGAACCCTAAAGTTCCCCTCCCCAAGCTTCATTGGGGGCCAGTTGAGGCACACACAGCATCTGTGCATTCAGCCCTAAGGGTTTGCCATTCACTGTCTAGTGACCACCTGTTTTATAGACCAACAGACAAAGAAGGCATATTGGCAGCAATAATCTCACAAGTTTACATCACTTCATCCCTGTATCTCACTGCACAGCCGCAGTGGATGTTCACCATTATATAACTCTGCACAAGCATAGTGGAGATGTTTTGAACCATAACTGTGGGAACTCATATCTAATACCTGGGAACAGGAGATTGTTATGGCTATGATCCTGGGAAACTGAACTCTGAGAAATAATAGCAAAATTCACTTTACACACACTAAAATCCACCTTACTCACACTACGGTTCACATTACATACACACCCTCACTGAGAACCATAATTCCTCCATCCTTCAGTATTTTCCCAGGTCATTATACTTGGCTATGACTTCATATTCCTCCTTCCCCATTTTGACTTTATAGTTAGCTAATTCAGCTGAGAATCATTTAGTCAGTCAGTTTTAAGTAGCTCTTAGGAAAGGATGTTTACTAAGCTGGTACAATGAGAATAGTTGGTTCAAAATATCTGCTCAAAAGTCTATAATACACTCTTTTTCAAATGCATACAAAGGTCAGGGAAAAGTGTGCTCAAGCTTAGAAAGCACATGAGGTCAAGTGGTAATTCACAGGTCTTAGTTGCTTTGATTAATTGAGATATGTTTTCATATAATTAAAATGAGCTCTCATTAATTCCTGTTATCCTACTTTAAAGAGGCCCTTACTGCAGAGTTAGGGTAGTCTTTTTATCCCTCCCTAATTGATTCCCTATATCACTTCCCACAAAATCTTTGCCAAATGTTCTTCTCTCTCCTCCCACACTTTCTCTTCACGTTTCCCTGCTTCCCCTGCCCCCTCCCTCAGTTTAGGACTTCTCCTATTTTACTGAGAAAATTGAGGGCATTCAATATGAACTCTCTCTTCTCTCATCATCTTTATCTCAAAATCTTTCATGTCCACTTTTCTCCTCTCACACAGCCTTGACTCTGGTACAGACCCTCCTTACCTCATACATGGATGGTCTTCCTGTTGCAAGTGTCTTAACACTTCAGGACATGCTCCATTAGCTCCCAAAGGGATTTTTATAAAGCACAGTTCTGACTGTGTCACTCTACTCAGTAAACTCCAAGGGCTCCAGGGTCTAACAGAGAGTCCTCTTTTGGCATTTAAAGCCCTTCACAGCCTGACCCCTTTCTACCTGTCCATCTTCTTATACTTATTCTCCTTCATGCACTTTGTGATTCAGTGATAGTGGCTTTTTTGCTGTTCCTTATATTTGACACACCATCTCCCAATGTGATTTTAATGCTCTCCTTCCTCACTTCTGCCTCCTGATTTCCTGGCTTCCTTTATGAGTCATCTAAAATTAATCATCTGTAGAAGGCCTCTCCTGGCCATCTTTCCCATGTTCCTCTTCTCTCTCCCTCCCAGTGCCTTCCCTTGAGATTATCTTCCATTTTCACTGTATATATCTTGTATGTACATAGTTCTTGGCGTGTGAGCTTCTTCAGGGCCTTTCTTTGTTTTCCCAGTATTTAGCACTGTGTCAGGCACATAGTAATAAATTAAATTGAAAAATTTATCTATTTATAAATTTATTAATAAATCCCTTAATTTATTCACAAAACCATAATAAATGTTTATTGATTGATTTATTTTAGTCATTGTGCAAAGTATGCAGATGAATAGACATGGTCCTTGCCTTCAAAGAATTTAAAGTCTAGTAGAAAATACGAAATATAGAAATAACTTGTGATAGAAACCATAATATGGAAGTTAGGGAGTTGCAAAGTGCTCCTTGAATTCAGAGGAAGGAGAAATTACTTGAGTTGAAGGACCCGGGGAAAGCTTTATGGAGTATTACCATGAGAGAGAATAGCATGAGCACAGTCATGGGGGTGGAAATCAGAGAGTATGTTCAAGCAATTGTGAGGAGATGAGTTTGGCCTCCATTCATGTTACAGTGGACAAGTCCCTTGTTCTCTCTACATCTTAGTTACTTTATCTGTAGAATGAAGGACTTGAAGCAAATTATTACCAGTTTCTTCCAGTTTTCAATCCTACAATTTTATGTAGAGGATTATTAGGAAATAAACTTCGATAGGTAGGCTGAGAATAAGTTATGGAGACTTTAATGTCAGAATAATGAATTTAGATGGGGAGCCGCTGAAATATTTTGGTTGTTTCTATGACATGATTAGAATTTTTTTAGGTTAAAAAATTTTTGGAGCGGTGTGTACGATTAATGGAAAAGGAAAGGCTAGAGAGGTAGGGAATCCAATTAGAAAGAAAATTATTAGAGAAGTCTACTCTAGGCAATAAATCATGAGGATCTGAACTAGGATGATGACAGTAGAATAGAAAGGAGTTGGTGTCTGAAAAAGATTTTGCAAAGATAGAATAAAAAAGATTTGATAGCTAAATTGATGTAGGAGGTGAGGAAGAGGAAAAACTAAGCTTTTCAACTTGAGTGAAGAGGAAAATAGTAGCACCACTAACAGAAACAGGAAAGTTAGGAAGAATTGTGGGAAAGACAATGAGATTAGTTTGGACATGTTGAGTTTAAGGTGCCATTACATGTTGTGGTGGTGATGTTCCACAGGCAATTGAAAATATGGAGCTGAAGCTTAAAGGAGAAGGTGGTGGGGCTAGAGGTACAGATTTTTGTTATTTGGAAGTTTACTTTAAAACATCTGATCTAATATTTTTTCTTCCTATATAAAATTCTTTGCTTAAATGATCTTAGTGAGATAACTAAAACATATACATGTTAGTCTTATTTTTGTAGAGGTATATGTGTTCTAGCCATTTCAAGGGGCAGCTAGATTGCACAGTGGATAGTGTTAGGCCTGGAGTCAGAAAGACTCATCTTCCTGAGTTCAAATCTAGCCTCAGACTCTTATTAGCTGTGTGACCCTGGGCAAGTAACTTTACCCTGTTTGCCTCAGTTTCCTCATCTGTAAAATGAGTTGGAGAAGGAAATCACAAATCATTCAAGTATCTTTGCCGAGGAAACCCCAAATAGAGTCACAAAGAATCAGACACAACTGAGACAACTGAACAACAACAAAAGCCTTTGCGGATTTGCTAAAGATTTTTTAGTGGTATCAATCTTATGTTTCTACTTGCAGCAGCCTTAACTGAATAGTTTATGAAAGTGTATATTACTGATGAAGTTCTGGTCCTGGCTCTGCACTTGATTAATGATCTTGGAAACACTTTGGGGTTCGTAGAATCAAAGGATTTTCTAGTTGGAAGTGCCTGTAGAATCCCAGCTAGTCCACTAGAATAAGATCACCTCTAAAATCTGCTTGATGTGTGATCAGCTATCCCTACTTGACCACCTTCAGTGAGGAGGAGGGAATACATCACTCACTTTCAGACAGCTCTGATAGTTAGAATGTCTTTCCTGGCTTCACATCTACGTGTTCTGTCTCTTTGCCACCTGTTTGCTCCTCGTGCTTCTCTCTGTGGCTTAGCAGAACAGGTCTCAACTTTCCTCCACACTGCACATATTTCATCAGAAGACATTATTCTAAACCAGGAATTCTTAGCCTGGGGTCCTCAAGGAGTCTGTGGATAGATTTCAAGAGATGCCCTGAACTTGAATGGGAACATTTTAACTTGTATTTATATATTTATATTTATTTTATTAATATTTATAATATCGAATATAAAATATATAAAATATAATATTTATAATTATTGTTATTACTATTTTATTACCTTTTATTTTCACTAGAATTTAATGGAAATAGAGAATTTCCTTCAAGTATTTGAAAATATTATTTTGAGAAGGGGTCTATAGACTTCACCAGATTTCCAAAGAGGTCCATGATCCCCCCAAAAAAGGTTTAGAATCCTTGGACTAGATGATCTCTAAGCTTCCTTCCAGCTCTAACATTTTGTGTTGTTTTGAGTCTTGCCCAACTTCTTTTCATCCTTGACCTCATTAGTATGGGTATGGGTCCAGTATTTCACAAACTTCTGGAAAAGTTTTTGTTATTTGATTGCTATATTGCATAGTAAATACTGGCTGATCTTTTAGGCTATTTGGCTACACCAACTGTGCTTGTATTCCTAATGTCTTCAACAATGTCAAAAATAATTAGCTTCAAATAAAATATTATTAATTCTTTGAGTGTGGCTGGAGAGAGGTCATAGGTTATGTTGACAAAAAAGTATACAAGATATACATACAGAAGTATGCTAACATTCCATTAAATCTCTTCCTTGTATTGTTATATCAGCATAAAATTAACATATTGGAGGCATAAAATACAGCTTGGCTGTTTGCAGTATTGTTCTGCTTAATAAATTATTTGCAAAGTTGGAACATTACAGAGAAAGTTTTAACCTCTAGAAGTGCCTGCAGTTGTACTTTTATTTTACTATTATAATGTTGACATATGAGAATCTGATAGGGAATTCATCTTGTGTTGTTTCTCAACACATTTTGAGAAACATCATACTTTTATTCTTTGGTTCTCAATGGATCAGTTAGCTCTTCCATGTAATTATTCTCTAGTAGTGCAAATCAGAATCAATCTATGGCTTCTCATTCTGGGATTCTTGTCCATATCTTACCCTAGATCAGAGAAGTCTAATAAATGTGCTGGAGGTTTTCCTGTAGTGTTTTTTAAAATTCCTTCTATTATACTAGTGCAGCATTTACTTACTGTTCAGTGATTCCTCCTTCAAAGTTTCTTTTTGATCAGGACAAACATTGTAATAAGTAATTTTTAGGAACCCTATTTGGTCTTCTGCTTGGTAACCCAGTATGTTCATTTCTTTACTTAAAACATTTTAATAACATCTTATTTACCACTGATTTTGCTTATCTTTGCTTGCTTTGCATCCGCGATGATGCAAAATGTACTGTAGATTCATGAACATATAAGTCTTTTATCGAGCTAGCTTCATTTGATTTGTGAGAATAAGAACATCATTCATGTTTCCAGAAATCACCTTATTGAAATTTTACAGACATGGTCATTTTTTACATAGTCTATGCTGATTCAGCATTGCTTAATTTATTTTGTAATGTTATATTTTTCACCCATGCAATGAGATAACCAACTTAACTTAGCATTAGGAGTCAGAATAACTGAGTCCAAATTCTTTACTTATCATTGTGAAGAATTCTTAAAACATTTTGGAAGTTATCCCAAATGAGATTTATATTTTTGTGATAATTTACAAATATATATGTGTGTATGTCTATATCATATGAATTTGTATTTCTTTTCCTTTCTTTGGTTTGAGTAGAACAATAGTTAAAAAGCAATTAACAATCTAATGCCAAAGACTAATTCTCTCTGACTTGGAAGAATCAGACTAAGAGACTGGCTTGTCTGAAAACTAATGCTGTAACTAGCACATATCTACCAGAGCTTTGTCACCGGTTGTTGATGTAATGGACTTCCCTCAGTAGTCCTCTGAATCAAAGTGGGTTCCATGTCACCTAGCATGACTCCTCCTTCATTCTCTTGGCCCCTTGCCACTGTCCCCTGGAGAGTCCCACCATCATTCCCACCTCTTCCTCTTGTAGTCCTACCTCAGGGTGGAATGACTACACTCTTTCAAGCCCATATGATATGTTCAGACCCAGGGGTCTATGCTAAATGGTATGTCCTGGGTCATTAGTCATAGAGCTGTGTGCAGGCCCACCTATCAGTGGCCTTGGGCTTTCTCTACCATAAACTTGCTCTTTGCTTCAGGGGCCAGTATTCCTAGTTACTTTCCTACTCTTTAAATTCAAAAAAGGTCTAGTGAAATGAAGAGGATAAAGTTGTTTTGCTTTTTTAAATCCTTTGCCCTTCTAATTGTGATAGATTTAACATTCATTCCTTCAATATTCAAATACATTGATTAAGGTCTATTGTATGCCTTACGCTGTACCTGTATAATCATTAATCATTACAATAATCAACAAGTATATATTAAGTGTCTACTTTGTTCCAGGCACTGTGATAGGTTCTGTGGATTTGAATACAAGAGGTGAAATGCTGTTGTGTGAAAAATCAAATAGAGAGCTGTAAAAGGAAGTACTATGTGAGGTCTAAGAGGGAAGGTTGATAGAGGGGGAGAGGTGTGGCGAGCAAAGGAAGGTTTCATGGGGGAGGCAGGTTGGAAGTAGGCATTTAAAGACAGAAATTCAGAAGGCAAGAAGGTGTAGAGAGAGCTTAGTGAACAGCCTGAGAAAAAGGCATGTAGGGGTGAGAGTCTTAGTCACTAGACTCTAGTGTGTATTCAGAGAATAGAGAGTGGTGCAATTTGTCCAAAAGGCAGAGTACAGAACAAAATTGTGAGGTGGAGTAATGCTGTGTTGTACCAGACAAAGGAGTTTGAACTTCAGTTGGGAAACATTGGGTACCAAGGGTGTTTAAATCTCCTTCTTTGGAGGAAGTTCTCACATCCATGGGATCCATTGAGGCAGTGGGAGCATGTAAGAATGGATTGTCAAAGAGCCAGCTCCAGGGGCAGTTAGATATTTAAGGCCCTTTGTCATTTCCCTCTTTTCTGATGAGTTCTTGTCTTATATTCCAGTTTATGATCTCCTGTCTCTTCTGATTCAGACTGCTGACTTGTTAACCGATCTCTGACTGTTTCCATGTTCGCTGAGTCTGCTTCACCCTAGATCCTGATCTTTACATCTGCCTCTAACCTCCTTATTTCTTCCTCAAACTATTGTTCTATGTCTGGCCCTCCCTTTCATTGCTAATTTCCTATAGAGTAGTCTGTATTGGTTGCCAGTACTTTCTTATCATCTGTTTACTCTTTAATGTCCTGGTTTCTACCCCCAACCCTCTATTGAAACTGCTTTTCCCAAGGTCATCATTGATTCCATCATCACCAGGTCCAGGGGCCTATTTCCCTCCTTGACCTTTCTGCAGCATTTGATACTTTATCACCCCTTTCCTCTTGATACTCTTGTTTTTCTTGACTTCCACCTACTTGTCTGGCTGCTATTTACTAGTCTCCAAGTCCATCTTCCCTACCCCAAAGACCTGGGAATCTCTCAGAGCTTTGTCCTTAAGCCATATTCTCATTTTTCAACATTCTTTTTCTTGGTAAACTATCCATTCCCTTGATTTTGGTTACAGTTTCTATATAGCTAAATCACAGATCTTTATTTTGGACACCCACTTGTCCCTTGAGCTCTAGTCCATATATCTCATTGCTTGTTAGCTGCCTCTATCTTGGGGTCTTGGCCAGCACCTTTTCTGGTGATCCCATTGTCCTCCCTGCTCAGGTTCATATCTCATGATAATCTTTTACTCTTTCTTCTCCACTTCCTCCATCTGGCTTGTTGGCAAGTCCTACCACGTGTAACTCCAGAGTGCCTCTTGCATCTCTTTTCTCTTTTCCACTCATACTGCTACCACCCAAACTGAGTCCATCAACACAGGATCATAGTTTTGAGCTGTCAGGGACCTGAGAAGTCATCTTGTTCAATCTTCTCATTTACTGTTGAGGAAATTGAGGCCTGGAGAGTGGTACTTGCCCAAAGATATAAGGTAGTAAATGACAGAACAAGGATTTTCATACTATAAAACCCATAATTTGTTCCACTGCACCAAACTATCACGTTAACTTTCTAGTTAGTCAGAAGTTGCCAAATTAATATTCCAGATGTGCAAGTATGACCATGTCATGTCCAGCTGCACAAAAACCTTCAGTGGCTCCTTATTTCCTAAAAGAATAAAGATTCTTTAGCCTGGTATTAATGATCTTCCAGAATCTATCTACAAACTACTTTTTCCGTTTTATTTCACCCTGATCCCTTTTAAACACAATGTTCCAGCTAACTTGGACTCCTGGCTGATACTGGATGTCCTCATTCTTATAGATCTGTGGTCACACAAGCAAGTCCTCAGTACCCGAAACAAACTCATTCTTGTCTCTGCCTTTTGAAATTACTGTCTTTCTTTAAGACTCCGTGCTCTAGAGCCCCCCTGCCCATTAAGCATTTCTTTTATTTCCTCAGCTGAAATTGATCTTCCCCTTCTCACATTTTCTTGCAGCACTTTGAATGCCTCCTTTACTCATCATTTGTGTACATGTCTTCTTCCTTCTAGGAGGGATTTAAGTTTCTGGAGATCAGGACTGTGATTCTTCATTTTTGTATCCTCAGCACATAGCATATACCTTATACACAGTAAGGCTTAATATATGTTGGTTGAAATAATTTTGTCCAAAAAAGTTAACCTTCCCATAACCCATATCTGCTTAAATTTCTATGAATACCTTCCATCCACCAGGCTACCATCCATGGGTCTCTTTAAGTCTGAGGCAAAGAAATCTTAACAATATATGAATTATGGTTCCTTTGTAAAAGAAGTCATCTTTCTTATTTAGAATTGGGTCAATATTACCAAAACTTATACCTAAATGCTTTAATATTTTGCTAACTTTGAAATATAGGCACTTATGGAATTCTCTCTTTGCCTGAAAGGAGAAAAGCCTTTACTTCCTGTTCTCTCTTTACTTTAGAAAGGCTACTATTTCACAGAATAACAGTCTCTTCTATGAGGATTTGAGGGTAATTTCTAAGCTTATAAGAAAGCACTCAAACATGTATTGCTTGCTCCTGCACCTTAGCATTTGTAAATATCATTCTCAGATACTTTTCTCTTATTGTGTTTAGACTGATTATTTAGTTTTTAATCTGATGTTTTTGTCAAAATGTCAAATAACTTTAGCAAAATTCTTGATTTACCATGGTTTCTTCTAAGAGTGAGGACATGTAACAATAGACATTTATTCAACTCAGTCTGCTAGACAAAAAAAAGAGCCATTTCTCTGTAAATGTATATTTATATCTTCCATTTTAATTTTTTCTGTGTATTTACAAATAACTCTCAAAATGCATGGCAAGAATGAATCAAGTTTCTTTTTTTAAAGTAAAAAAAAAAGTTATACAGATCATTATGTAATTATTTATGACATCCTATGGAACCCAGTCTCATGCAGTTTACCATTGTAGAATGCCTGCCAGCAATGGTTGCTTAACCAACGTATATATGGTAAAGAGCATGAGATTTTTCCCTTAGTTCACAACTAAAATAATAATTAAAGAAACCCTGTTAGTTGGATATTCCTTCGTAGACAGATAACACAGTTAACCAAAATGTAAACATAAGATTTTTCCTTAAACAAATATCAAACCTAATCTACTGACAAAGGGAATTCCTCCTAAATTAACCTACTATGGTAATCCTGACACTTTGTTTCTTTGCCAGGTGGTCTCGGTGTATTTTCTCCCATGCGTCATCTTCTGTGTCTTGGTCAGTTGGATCAGGGTATGATGGTAGCTTGTCCTTTGGACATTCTTCATAGTAACTGCGAACATACTTTCCAACAAGCCAGCCTTTGTATTCTTCAGGCGTTCTGCATTCCAGTCCATTATAATGAACATTATAGTGATGTTTTAACCAGTAGTAAAGGTAATGGATATTATAGTCACATCTCCAGGGATTTTCTTTAAGCCACAAGATTTTCAAAAAATAGAGATCTTCTAATACTCCGTAGTCAAAGTTATGTAGACTGTTGTTTGACAAATCTAATTCTTCCAAGTTTGTGAGTCCTGAAAAAGCAGCTGATAACATAAGATACTTATTAAATTGATGACTGTAAATGTCAAGCATGTACATAAGTTCCAGATTACTAGAAAAATAGCTTTATTGCTTAGGCAAACTTTTCTTGATTGGAGTTAGCAAAATATAATTGTTTTGTTAGAGAAACCAAATTTATTTAAATTTATTATCTATTTTGTTTTCACGTGTGTTTTTATACTGACCAGAGAGAAAGTTGAGCAAGTCATTTTAGAAAAGAAATGATTACATTTTTGTTAGTTTTTTGCCTACTCTGAGGCATAAACAAATGAAAATTGCTTTTGGTGATGATTTGAGAGAGAAGATGAGGTCATGTAACTTTTGAAAAAAAAACTAGGAAATAGCACCATTCATTTTACCAGCCTCTTGAACACTTAGTCTTCCAAACAAACTCTGGCAAAAGGAAACAATGTAAATTTTTTGTTTGCCAAAACTCAGACAAACAGATCTTAACAATTCTTGAATTCAGCCCCGCTCTGGGGGAAAAATGCCAACTTCTTGTTTAGAAATGTGTCACTGTTGCCAATTAAGTGTTTAATTCTTTAATAACGCCTTTGGAATTATGGGCTTTGGAAGACTTCTCTCTTTGCCTCAATTTTTCAAAAGAGAAAAAAATCTTTATGCCTTGTTTTCGTTTTACTTTAGAAAGGGTATTATGTTTGATACAATGATAATTCCTGCCATTGAAATTTTAGGGTAACTTTAAAACTCAAAAGAAATCACAATATTACATATTTGCAGTTGCAGGCATGCAGGGTGAACGTTAACCTCTTTTAGCAATGGTTTCTGTTAAATGGTTTTTTTAAAATTCAGAAATACCTTAATTTTTTAACTTTTCAGAATCTCTTTTGTCATACTTAAGTTCCTAGATCCTTTTTATGCGAACAGATCTTCAACACTGAAGGAAGTTTGCTCGCTTTCCTGGGTTGTGTGGTTGTATGTGTTTTATCTTCCTTTCTCAGAGAGGACCATGCAGTTGACTTTGATTTGAGGGAGGGTGGTGCCAAGTCCCAGCCTCACTTTCTCCTCCATCTAGTTCCAGTGGCCAAATAGAGATCAGGATGACTGGAGACGGCCCAGGATGCAGTGAGGGACCTTGGCCCTTTTTAGATAAGGGTTTTTTCTGGTACTCACTTGCAGTGAGGCATTGCCCATTCAGTGAATTAGCCTCTTTAGGAGGCAAGTCAAGGTTTGGTCCCTTTAATAAAATTTTAAAAATCTAACTTGGAGAAGAAGACCCTTAGGGTTGGTGGAGAAACAGTTCCTATTTACATTCACTCTGAGGGGGAGGTCCCAAAAAACAACCATTAAGTGGTGCTTGGGCAGGGACCTATTATTGTCTAATCTATGAGATCCAGAGTGAATTGGGTTTAAGCCTTGGTCTTTGGGAATGAAATCTAACCAGTAAACCCCAATAACTTTTGTCCATAAAAATTTACCTTCTTTAGGGCAGAATACCCTTAGGTAAGGAGACAAAAGAGAGGAGAGGACTAGCTGAGTTGCTGATGAAATTAAGGGAAAAGCAATGTCATTACTTTCACAAATTAGCAACATATACCTTGAGAACAAAGATGCTAGAATAGCATTATAAAAGTAAGCCAAGAGGAGTTAAAAAAAAAGTGATCAGGACCAGTATTGTCACGTTTGGTGAAATCCTTGGTGTGGAGGCTAGTGACACAGACTGGTCTGTAACTTGCCTTAAAAGACAAGGCCCTCAAAATTTATGTAGCTTGTCATACAGCTAGTGTGTGTTAAAGGTAGGATTTGAACCCAGGTCTTCCAGACTCTGATGTGGCCTTCTATTCACAATGTCACACTGTTTTTCAGTAGAAATATGGTTCCAAAATTCTCGAAACTATAGGAAACTAGTAATTAACATGAGGAAAATATATCTTGGGCCACATTTAATTGATTTTTCATGGCATTTGAATTATTTTGTTATTTTTTCTTCTGAATTTTTTTCTGCAGTGTATACATCAAGGATCCATAGCTTCATGGCTATGAGTACCCTCTCCATTGATGCAGATTTCACCCCCTTTTCTGCCATTGTGATGGTTTCATGAATTGCTGTGTCTGAAAAAACCCAGCTTCTAGTGAGACTCTCCAAACTTAGTCAGGTTGGTCCCTGTATGACAGATATAGCTCGTTGCCCTATCTGGAAGTGAAGCCTTTCCATCTTGGCAGATCCTCTCAAGATTTCACTCTATCTGGAGTCACTTCACTGTGATAAATCAGAGTATGATTTTAGAGGAGGTTTCTTCTTACTACCATAGTTTATGTATAATAGAAATTATTCAGTTACTATTATTATTTACTATTTAGACAAACTTAATCTTAATTGGAATTTATAAAAACCAACATCTAATTTAGTCTTAGATAAGATACAGATTATTGTTATTATTTATTTGTTTTCTAGACCCTAGAACTTGAACATTTTAGAGAGAAATCAAACATTTCCCTGGTGGATTGTGAAGTAACATACATTTCTTGTATTTCCTGGAAAACATCATTGATTTACCCCTCCTGGAAACCATTTAGTAGCTTAGCATCGTGTACATTTGTCCAGCCTGACTTATGGGGCTGATTGATTCTGAGGGACCCACGTACCAAAATGATGATCTCTTTCCTTGAGAGGATGGTCTTTGTGTGGTATTTGTTGTGATCTCAACTTGTAACTTAATTAGAAAACACCTCGATAGAAACTCTCTTCACTGATGCAGATAAGTAATTCTTTGTCACTGTCCTGAAGACTAGCCTGTGGCACAGAGTTTCAGTAACTTGACCAGGATCACGTAGCCACAGTGTGACAAAAGCACTTACATTCATATCTTCCTGCTGCCTCTCTAGCTAATAACATTTTTTGTTTCCAAACTAAGTTATATTTAATGAAAGCATTGTTATGAGAAGCAAGATACAATTGTAGATAAAGTCAATCAATTATTTATTAAATGCTCATTATGGGCTAGGTGCTGGAGATACAAAGATAAAAATTTTTAAAATCCATGCTCTCAAGGAACTTGTATTCTTTTGGGGATTACATGTACACATGTAAGCATGTACAAAATAAATACCAAAAAAATTACAAGATAGTTTCAGAGATGGTATGGTAGCAGTTAGAGGAGGGGATCAGGACATGTTTCATATAGAAGGTAGTGCTTGATTTGCATCTTGAAGGAAGTAAAGGAGTCAGTGAAGTATAGGTAAGGAAGGAATGCATTCCAGACATGGAGACAGGAGATGCAGTCTCATATGTGAGGAATTTATCTTGTTTGTAGTTTGTTCATGTATAGCATGAACTTGTTTTCTCTTCACATTGTGAGCTCCTGGAGGGCAGGGACTTTCTTTTGCCTTTCTTTCTATTCTTAGCCTTTAACATTGTTTCTGGCACATGGTAGGCACTTAATAAATCCTTATAGATTGATCAAATAGAAAGACCAGTTTAGCTAGAGTGCTAGACCATAGAGTATAAGAAGGGAAGTAATACATAATGAGGCTACAAATATAGTTCAGGGCCAGTTGGTAAAGGGTTTTAAAAGCCAAACACAGGAAATCATATTTGATTCTAAAGGTAGTAGAAATTTGCTGAAGTTTATTGAGTAGATGAGTGACCTGGTTCAAAACTAGCCTTTGATATATACTGGTGATGTGATGCTGGCCAAGTTGTAGAACTTCTCAGTGCCCAAGGCAACTCTTTGAGATGAAAAATTGCAGAAAACTCAGAAAATTGTGTTGGTAGAGGGAGTTTCCACCACCAGAGTTCCCATTACCAGTGAAATTGAAGATCTGGACCCCAAAATTGTTATGAATAAAACCAGATACAATGTATAACCTCATTATGTGGACTTTGTTAATCCTTACCAGGGTCGATGAATTCAATCCCATTGCTGCTCAAATTTAATTTCCTCAGTTCGTGAACATCTTCAAACACCTTAGGTTGAAGTTGGTTGATTTTGTTGTTTGATAAGTCAAGTTTAATGATATCTGGAGGGATGTTGCTTGGGATTTTCCTTAATTCTGGAGAAATTAAGAGGGAATATATTATTATATTATGCATCATAGGCATTTTAGAATTTTAGAGATGGAATATATCTCTTTAGACTTCTAAATCCAGTTTGCCTATCAATAATAAGAGGATGACAGACCCACAAATTCAGAGCTTGAAGGAACTTTAGAAGTTGTCTTATCAGATGAAGAAATTGAGGCTCACGTAATTTAAATGTGTTCACGAGTATCTCAGAAGTTTTAAGTGACACAGCTGAGATTTGAAACCTACTCTTCTGCCTCAAAATTTAGTGTACTATGAATAAGAGCAAATTCTTGAACTTAAAGGACAGAGATAACATGGATAATGAAAGTACACATATAATCACCAAACCTTATTTTATCCATTACTTTATTCTTCATAAGTTTTTAAGTTCCAGCTAGGAAAAAGTAACAGAATTGCATCATCTTGGTTTTCTTTTCTTCATCCATCAGAAAGGTGATAACAAGAAGAGGAAAGAACAGTAAGTGCCAGTAGAAAGATCAATGATTTAGATGAGTTTGAACTGTTTATTTTGTTTAACATTATTTCTTTAAACATTTGGAGCATTTACAGCATGAGATGCCCTGTGTTTTGTATTGGAGGAGTGATTTAAAAAATAAAACATGCTCCAGTGAGAGAGTTAAGTGAGATGAGTGACCCGGTTCAAAACTAGCTGTTGATATATACTGACAGTGTGATGCTGGGCAAGGTGTAGAACTTCTCAGTGCCCAAGGCAACTCTTTAAGATGATAGATTGCAGAAAACTCAGAGAGTTGTATTGATAGAGGAAATGTCCACCACCAGAGTTCTCATTACCAATGAAATTGAAGATCTGGACCAAAAAAAGTGGTTATGAATAAAACCAGACACAATGTACAACCCCATTATATGGACATTGATAGTCCTTACCAGGATGACAAATTCTCTATCTGCCTTCATTATTGTCTTCTATGTCTGAGGATGTGTTCCTTGAAATTATTATCCTACCTCTCCTTCCTTTAATAGCCATTCTTGAAAAAGTAGGCTATCCTCTGTTTGCCTCACCATCCACTTGCCATCCAGCTCTTTGCAGTCTCATTTCCATCCTGACCACTGTTCTGAAAGTACTTTTTTCAAAGGTCAACAGTGCCCTCATCACCAAATATAAAGGCTTTTTCTTAGTCTTTTAACTTTTTCTTAGCTTTTCTGCCTAGATTTTCAAAATAGTAAACTACTAGTTTCTTTCTACATCTGACGACTTCTTTTCTGTCTCCTTTTTGGGTTCTTCTTTTTTTCAGCTTTCACCAACCAATGCTCTGGCTTTTGTCCTCTTACATTCTTTTCCTGAATCATTGTCTTTTGTAAATTTTAATCCTATAGCATCTATGTTGATAATTTTCAAATATCTAACTTTGGTCTTTTTCTTGAGCTCTCATCTTGCATCCCCAATTGCCTATGGGGCTCTACCTATATGTGACTTTAAATTCAACATGTCCCAAAACTAAGCCTATTATTTTTCTTTAAAAAAAATCATTATATATTTTTGTTTTTATTAAAATGAATTGAGGCATTTTGTTTTGAAACTACTTTCCAGATACATGGCATAGTAGAAGGAAGACCTGAATTCAAATCCAGCCTCAGACATTTACTAGCTGTGTGACCCTGGGCAAGGATCTGCCCATTTTTTAATGTCTGCCTCATTTTCCTCAACTGTAAAATGGTGATAATGACAGCACCAACCTTGCAGCAAAGTTTGTTGTGAGGATCAAGTGAAATCATATTTGTAAAGCACTTTGTATAGTACCTGGCACATAGTAGTTGCATACAAATGTTTATTCCTTCTCCTGACCTTCAATTCCCCTCAACAAATGCACAAAAAATTTCCCTTCCCACAGAGTACATTTTCCAAAAATAACTTATCTTTTGTAAACAGAAAGAAGAAATTTATCATTTAGCTTTGATAGTTTGGTACAAGAATTAACTGTTATATTTGGTCAGTTGTGTTACCTCTCCACACCAATTTCATTTATATTATTGTAGTCACTATATATGTTATACGTTGAACTCTGCTTTCTTCACTGTGTATAAATAAAGTAGGTTTCAAGGGACCCATTGGTCACCATTCTCCTCTTTATGCTTAACATTTGCTTCCTAATTTTGTGTATTTTGTGGTGTCAGCAGCCATCTCAGACAAATGAAAAAATAATAAACATCCTCCCCCCGCCCCCAAAAAAACCCTGAAGCCAAATTTTTGGAATGAAATTTTGGTGTCAACAGCTGCTCATTGGTTTCAAATGGGTAGGAACATGGTTGATGATAAATGGGTCCTTCGCTTACTTGTTCTTCAGGACCTTTGGGAAAAATGTCTTGGGCTTTGGATCTGCTGCTTATGGCTATTGGTGTGGTTACTAACAACTGGGCAGTGGTTCTGGAAGTTCACAGTAGTTCAGAGGTGGAGCTGTGGTCCTTTCTTGTGTTACAGAAGAGAATCTCACTTTTTCACATTGGCTGTGAAACCTTGCTTCCAAGCTCCACATGCCATGTAGGACTAGTGATCAGAAGTAAAACTTAAAATTTAACTTTATAGTACTTCTTGGTCCTGGACTTATAAAAAGAATGAAACTTACTATCTTTCACCCTCAATCTGCTCTTTGATAGTGACATCACATTGACCCAACCACTCATATTCTAAACTTTGGTGCTACCTTTGATTTCTTTTTTCCATTATATTGAAGCAATTGTAAAATCTTACATTTTCATCTGTAATGTCTATTACCTCCTTTGCATTCCACCTGCTATCACCTTAAGCTCACCTATCTCATCTTGTAAATGCTTCCTAATAGGTCTCCCTGTCTTCTCTTTCTCTCCTTTCCAATTCATTTCTCCTGGTGATGTAAAAACTGATTTTCTTTATGTAGAGATTTGATCATGCCATTCCTCTTTATCATGATGCTTCACTAGTTCCTTATTGCTCACCAAAGAAAGTTAACACTTCCTAGCATGACATTCAAAGCTCTCAAATCTGACTCTGCCCTACCTTTTCAAACCTATTTCACATATTCCTCACATATATTTTTGTTCAATTTTGCATCATAATAGTCTGTATTCAGTGGCTGCTGAAATCTCCTTTCATCCCTCTTTAGTATTTGAATTATCGATGGTAATTAATGGTATCTAATTTATAAGGTATAAATGGCAAAGGGTGGGATTGTAATAATCAGTTGATCAACAAGCTTTTGTTGAGTTTTTATTTTGTGTCACGTGCTGTGCTGGAGTAAGAAAAGAAGCAAAAGTAGTCCTTACTCTCAAGGAGCTAATATTCTAATAGGGAAGAAAGCATATATGCTAAGTAGGTACATCTCTGATAAATATAGAGTACGTTACAAGGTGATTTTAGAAGGAAAGCTGCTAGCAGCCGGTAGAGGAACGAAGGAAAAGTGCCAGGTAGAAAAGAATGGTAAAACTCAGAGAGTAAAAAGATTGGACATTGATCCTACATATAAATGATGGTCCTAGAAGACTGGAGAACCCTAGAAACTTGTCTTTTCTTTCCCTGAAAGATTACATGGACCGAGATAGATATAAGCTGTTAGAATGAGAAGATCCACAAAAAACAAGTAGAAATACGAAAGGAAAAAATATAACTCAACCACACACGCAAGAAAATAAATATCAGCAAAAATTTAAATTATACCAAGAGAATATGTTGGTACAAATAAAAATATATAGCTCGATGAATGCATTAAAAGCAGCACAGATGAGGAAAGGAACCATTCAAGTTCCCAAGAGTTGTTTTCAGGTGGATAAATAACCTGTGCATAGAAATTTAAGCAGAAATTGGCAATACTAAGAAAATCATGAGATCAAATAAAAGAAGGAACTAAAGAAAGTAGAAAATCAGATATGGAGACTGAATGAGAATTGAAAGATGCAAAAAAATTCCAGAGAAATTCATGAAGATGGTCAGTATGTTAAAAACAATAGAAGACTTCAAAAATCCACAGAAGCAACATCTATGGAAAATGGAATTGTATTTAGTAAAGAACAGTTGGAAATAAAGGTTCAAAAATTATTGATTTATTAAAACTGTCAGGAAATCCATAAATCCAAATGACTGATTTGGAGGAGATGACAACACTATGATCTCAGAGTTACACATGTATCAGAGAAATTTGAAAATCAAGAGAATTTGGACACTTCATTTTTAGAAATTATCAGAGGAGGACTTTTGCAGCAGCTTGAAAATCAAGAAACATACATGAATGTGAACCCCAAATTATCCACTCAGCAAAAACTCGGTATGCTTTATGAAGATAGAAAGTAAATAATTGAGAAGCAAAGAGACTTTGAAAAGTTTATAGAGATACCATTCACTTCAAGGACATCTTCCCAATAGCAAACAAGCCTTGTATCCAAAATGGAAAGTGTTTAAAACCAAGATAAAACAGTTGCTAACATGATATGAGAGTTCTCATTCAGCACATTAGAGGAATGTTCAGGCAAACAAAATTGATAAACAGCAAATAGTGTTAAGTTTTTAATAGTGAAAACCCAAATGATTCCCCTATCCCAAATGAGGATAAAAGAGAGAACTATGAGGGCAAAACAAATTAAGAAAATTATCAGAAGTTATTATACTAGACTCTGTGACAGTAAATTTGAGGATCTTGAAGAAATGGAAGATTAGCTACAAAAATATAGGATATTAAAACTAACAATAGCAAAACAAGAGATGGAGGACTTACATGGAACAATCATAGAAGTACAAATCAGACAATCCCTGAAAAACTGGTCTGAAAAATGGTTTTCCAAGTGAACATTACAAAATAAAGTTCAAAATCTCTAGCCTGATATTCAGGGCCTCTTAAATCTGGCCATCTTAAAAGCATTTAAGAAACAAGTAACTCTCGTACTATTTAAAACTGTTTCAAAATAGAGAAAGATGATAGGTAACTCCAGTTTAGCCACTATAATGATGATCCTTAAATAAAACACAAAGCTGAGAGAGAAAATTGTAAACTATTATCAGTTATGAATATTAATACAGAAATAATACTTTCAAATTGAATATAACAATACATCAAAAAATTATTAGTTATGACCTTGCTGTTTTTATAAATAGGATGTAAGGAAAAAGAATAAAGTACATTTTATCAGGATATAGTGAAAGTTTTTGAAAAGTATAGCACTGATTTAAAGTTAAATACATTAATTTAGGAAAAGAAGAACCTTTCCATAATATGATAAAATTTGTATATTAGAAGTCATGAATTGTATAACAAGAAACACTGGAAGCATTCCCATTAAAATATGTTAAGTAGCAACATATCCTTTCATCACTCCTATTTAATATGCTTTAATAATCTTCGTATTAGCAATAAAGGTATGAAAGAAATCAGTGGAAAAGTTGAAATATCTTTTCAGATGATATGACTATACCTAAAACCCCCCAAAATTCTTTTTTTTTTTTTAAAGGAAGTTTTACTTGACAAAAGGAAACCAACAATGTTGATGTTGTATTAAATATTATAATGCATATCTAGACTATCTAGGTTAAAGGATACATTTGTTTAAGGCAAGAATTCTTTTTTTTCAATTTTTATTTATTTTTATTTTTTTTAACTTTCAACATTTATTTTCACAACATTTTGGGTTACAAATTTTCTCCCCTTTTATTCCCTCCCTCCCCCAACCCCAAGCATTCTAATTGCCCCTGTGAACAATCTGCTCTCTCTTCTATCATCCCTCTTTGCCCTTGTGTCCATCTTCTCTTTTGTCCTGTAGGGCCAGATAGCTTTCTTTACCCCTTAACCTGTATTTCTTATTTCCTATTGGTAAGAACATACAGTTGATCCTAACCCTTTGAGTTCCAACTTCTTTAGCTCCCTCCCTCTCCACCCCTTCCCTTTGGAAAGCAAGCAATTCAATACAGGCCAAATCTGTGTAGTTTTGCAAATGATTTCCATAATAGTTGTGTTGTATAGGACTAACTATATTTCCCTCCATCCTATCCTGTCCCCCATTACTTCTATTCTCTTATGATCCTTTCCCTCCCCATGAGTGTCGACCTCGGATTGCATTCTCCTCCCCATGCCCTCCCCTCTATCATCCCCCCCCACTCTGCTTGTGCCCTTGTCCCCCACTCTCCTGTATTGTGAGATAGGTTTTCCTATCAAAATGAGTGTGCATTTTATTCTTTCCTTTAGTGGAATGTGATGAGAGTAGACCTCATGTTTTTCTCTTGCCTCCCCTCTTTATCCCTCCACTAATGAGTCTTTTGCTTGCCTCTTTTATGAGAGATAATTTGCCCCATTCAATTTCTCCCTTTCTCCTCCCAATATATTTCTCTCTCACTGCTTGATTTCATTTTTTTTTTTAAAGATATGATCCCATCCTCTTCAATTCACTCTGTGCACTCTGTCTCTATGTATGTGTGTGTGTGTGCATGTGTGTGTGTGTACTCCCACCCAGAACCCAGATACTGAAATGTTTCAAGAGTTACAAATATTGTCTTTCCATGTAGGAATGTAAACAGTTCAACTTTAGTAAGTCCCTTATGACTTCTCTTTGCTGTTCACCTTTTCATGGTTCTCTTCTTTCTTGTGTTTGAAAGTCAAATTTTATTTTCAGCTCTGGTCTTTTCATCAAGAATGCTTGAAAGTCCTCCATTTCATTGAAAGACCATTTTTCCCCCTGAAGTATTATACTGAGTTTTGCTGGGTAGGTGATTCTTGGTTTTAGTCCTAGTACCTTTGACTTCTGGAATATCCTATTCCATGCCCTTCGATCCCTTAATGTAGAAGCTGCTAGATCTTGTGTTATCCTGATTGTATTTCCACAATACTTGAATTGTTTCTTTCTAGCTGCTTGCAATATTTTCTCTTTCACCTGGGAGTTCTGGAATTTGGCCACAATGTTCCTAGGAGTTTCTCTTTTTGGATCTCTTTCATGCAGTGTTCTGCGGATTCCTTGAATATTTATTTTGCCCTCTGGTTCTAGAATCTCAGGGCAGTTTTCCTTGATAATTTCATGGAAGATGATGTCTAGGCTCTTCTCTTGATCATGGTTTTCAGGTAGTCCCAGAATTTTTACATTGTCTCTCCTGAATCTATTTTCCAGGTCAGTTGTTTTTCCAATGAGATACTTCACATTATCTTCCATTTTTCCAATCTTCTCGCTATGTTCTGTGATATCTTGCTTTCTCACAAAGTCCTTAGCGTCCATCTGTGCCATTCTAGTTTTGAAAGAACTATTTTCTTCAGTGAGCTTTTGAATCTCCTTTTCCATTTGGCTAATTCTGCTTTTGAAAGCATTCTTTTCCTCATTGGCTTTTTGAACCTCTTTTGCCAATTGAGTTAGGCTAGTTTTCAAGGTGTTAATTTCTTCAACATTTTTTTGGTCCTCCTTTAGCAGGGAGCTGATCTGCTTTTCATGCTTTTCTTTCATCTCTCTCATTTCTCTTCCCAGTTTTTCCTCCACCTCTCTATCTTGATTTTCAAAATTCTTTTTGAGTTCTTCCATGGCCTGAGCCCATTGGGTGGGCTGGGACACAGAAGCCTTGATTTCTGTGTCTTTGCCTGATGGTAAGCATTGTTCTTCCTCATCAGAAAGGAAGGGAGGAAATGTCTGTTCTCCAAGAAAGTAGCCTTCAATAGTCTTATTTCTTTCCCCTTTTCTGGGCATTTTCCCCAGCCAGTGACTTGACCTCTGAATATTCTCCTCACACCCACCTCACCTCCTGATCCTCCCAGCCAGCGTTTGGGGACTGAGATTCAAATGCTGCTTCCAGCCTTAGGGCTTTTGGTGGGGGCAGGGCTGCTATTCAGTATGAGATTATGTTCAGGTGGTTAGGTCGGGGCAGGGCCCCCTCTCAGGCTCAGTTCCCTCAGGGGGTTTATGCACAGACCTTCCACAATGGATCCAGGCTCCCGCCCGCTTGGGGAGCCCCTGTCTGCAGCCACCTCTCAGCTTCTACCTCCCGGGGGGGGGGGCCGAATCATGGGGGCACCCCACTCCCCTCTCGACCCGCCAAAGAGACTCTCTCACCGACCCCCCTCACCTGTGGGCGGAGGAACTTGTGCGGCTGCTGGAGGTCCCGTCCCTGAAGCCTGCTCGGGTCTGTTTCTCTTGGTGCCGAGGCTGCAGCAGGTCTGGGCTGGTCTGGGCTCCGCGTCTGCAGCGCGACGGACCTTTTGCGAGAGGTTTGCAGGTCTCTCCAGAACAGAAATCTCCCTCGCTCCAATATTCTGTGGCCTCTGGGTGCAGAATTCACCGTTAGTTGCTCCCCTGTAGCCGATCTGTGGGTTGTGGGTTCGGAGCTATGTGTATATGCGTCTTTCTACTCCGCCATCTTGGCTCCCCCCTTAAGGCTCAAAATTCTTTTAAAAAAATCAATGGAGGTAATAAATGACTTTAGTAAATTAAGTTTTATTTTGTTTTGTTTTGTTTGACCAGACCATTGCTTTCATGAGTGCAGGGAGCTTAGTATGACATGCAAATCTTTTACTGTAATATATAATCTTAGAGAGCTGCCTACACCACTAAGTGACTAAGTGGCTAAGGGACTTACTTAGAGTCACATAGCCAGTAGGTGTCAAAGGCAGAACATGAACACCTCATCTTTTTGACTATGAGGTCAGCCTTCTGCCTACCAGGCCAAGCCATGCTTCTTCTCTGGCTAAAGTGGATGAGTAAAATCCACAAAGATCAGCTATATAGTGTCTGGTACATAAATGCTTAATCAGTTGATTGTGTAGTTGATTAAATTTCTATATACTACTACACAGATTCAAGAAAAAAATGAAGAAAAGATCCTGTCATATATCACAATGTAGAACACAACTTATCAAAAAGAATCTTAAAATGATATTGACAAATGAAAGTGGAATCAAACAAATGGAGAGTTATCTCCTGCTTATAGATAAGTCAAGGAAAAATTAAAAAAAAAATACCTTCCAAACTAACTTCCAGATTAATTCAGTACTAGTGAAAAAGCCAATAGGTTATTTTATGGAATTAAAGTCAATTTGATTTAGTTCAACAAATATTTGTTAAGCCCTGCCATGTACAAAGCACGCTATTAAGGCATTAAAGATACAAGGACAAAACCAGAACAGTCCCTGCCCTCAAAGAGTTTACATTTTGGTAAATTTTGTCATGACAAGATTCATATGGAAATACAGATGTACAAGAAAATGAAGAACTATGAAATAGAAAACTAGTAAAAAATAAACATCACCAAACTTCAAAATGTGATATTATTACATAGTAATTGTTAAAAACTGCTTAGTATTATAAATATAGGAAAGATTAGTAGGGCAAATAGGGAGTCCAGACATAGAACCACCTTATTGTAAAGGACTAATATATAATAAATCCACAAATAACAGTGTGGAATGGGTTCTTCAATAAAAACCACAGGGAAAACCAATGGCTAGATTTGCAGCCCACAGCATACCCACAAAAAACTGGAACATTAATCTAAGTACAAAAAAATTGTAAAATTCATTTCTCTTCTATAAGTATATGTTCTATGCCTGTTATGTGCCAGGTACTACTATGCCAGGTGCTGAATATATACAAAGAGAAAAATGAAACAGTCCTGCATTTGTTCCTGCATTTTTCAGTGGTTAGTTTTATCAGAATATTCTGTGTTGGCAGCATATCTCTGAGATAGTGGTGATTTCCTTCAAGATAGAATTAGTTAGGGTCATCCTGTTGTAGTCATTAAAGAGAAAGGAATAAGATATAGCCTGAGAGTCTCTATTTACACAACCTCATTCCCTTGTTTCTTTTGTTACTTATTCCGGGGAGAAGATATTTCCCCCCAACCAAGAGTACTCCAGTTCATACAGCTCCTCCACATTTGGTCAGTGACATTTCTCTTTCTTAATGTAGCATAACAGATGCTGTAGTACTATAGTCCAAATGTGGTTGCTCCACTGCCATTGATAAAAGAAGAGTCCCTTGTAAAAATCTTTTCAGATTCTTTCCACTTTCTTTTTCTTGACCTTCCAGTTTTATATTTGGATGCTTGAGTGGGACTCATGACAAGTTTGCTTCTTGATGTTTCATGAGGTGATGCTCGTTCATTTTACAGGGTGTCCCAAAAGTTTTGTTATAGTAATTTTAAGCCATCCAAGCTTTTTTTTCTCTCTCGTGCTTCTTGATGTTTCGTAAGATGACACTAGTTTTAATGCTTATTATACAGGATGTGTGTTCTAAGACTTTAGGTTTATGATACAAGATTTTTGGGTTATGATATGATACTTTAAAGGTATAACAGCTTAAAACTGTACTAAAATTTTTGGGATGCTCTGTACACAGTAGGTACTGTATTTTTGTTCAGATTGAAGTTGGTATCTAGACTATCTTTATGAGTAAGATAGTATGCGATAAATAAGATAAAATGTCTGATACCTTGTAGCTAAGATATGTGATAATATACATACTATGAAAAAATGATGTAGGAATTTAAAGGAGGGAGAGATTGTTTTGTTTTATAAAACAATTTTCTTCCTTTCCAAGGGCAAGCTCTTCATCGCTATTTTTGTTTTCATCCACTCTTGATTTCTCTGTAATGTTGTTCCAACAATCACTTCTCCCTTTCTCACTTTTCAGTTTCTTCCGTTCTTTATTGACTCCATCTCCTATTTACAAACATGCTCTTGTCTATAAATATGCTCCAGTTTTCTATACCCTGGTTTATCCCTCTCCTTGCCTTTAAAACAAATATTTGAAAAGAGTAATTTATAATACTGCCTCCACTTTCTTACCATTTATTTACTGCTCCTTCAAAAATGAACAGTTAATTCCTGTTTGTCAAATTTAATGGTCTTTTTCAATCCTCATTTGTCTTGTCCACTGTAATATTTGACACAGCCCCCTCTTACTTTTTGAAATTCTTTCCTTTCTTTTTTCTCTCTTGAAACTGTGTTCTCCTGGTCCTATTGTTCTTTTTCTGCTAATTCCTGCCTGCAAGGGTTTCTCTTCCCTTTTCTGTCATATAATTGTTTGCATTTACCAAAGTTCTCTTCTCAGGCTTTCTTGCTTCTCTCTAATGTCATCTATTTCAGCTGCTTCAGTTTTTAGCTCATTATAGATAATGCCTTAGGTTATACCTCTACCGGCAAGGTCGGAGTGCTACAAGTTTATATTTCCAACTTTCTGTTGAATATCTTCATCTTATTGTACAGTCCTTCAGAAACCAGTATGTCAAAACCAAATTAGTTATCTTCCCACCCAAAACCTGACTTCTCAATCCCTCCTGATTTTTGTTTATAGACCACCATTGTCCTGATCACTCAGTCTCAAATCTCAAGCAATTTGGGCTTTTCCCTCTCCCACCAAATTAAATCAACATATGCTCTGATCCTTAGTAATTTCAGTGTTTAAATCGAAAAAAAGTTGAGGATAATGAGAAATATGGGGTAGAGAAGATAAAGGAATTTGATAGTTATCTTCAAGGCTTTCATATGAAAGAGGGGCTAAAGTTGTTCCAATTGGCCTCAGAAGGCAGAAATTAGGAGCAATGGGTAGAAGTTACATAAAAGTAGATTTATGTTTGATGTAAGGAAAAATTTTTTAACCATTAAAACTATCTAAAAGTGGAATAAACTGGCTTAGGAGGTACTGAATTTCCCCGAATAAAGGTTAACAAGTAAAGGGTGAGTGACCTCCAGTCGGGTGTGTTTTACAGGACATTCCTATTCAGGTATGGTTTGAATTAGATGGTCTTTAAGGTGCTTTCCTTAGATGCTGAGGTTCAGTGATTCTGTGCGTATGGTTGAAATTGGAGAATTTTAATGTTTAAATTATTTAAAAAGTGGTTAAAATTTGAGATGTCTATTTTCAGGTTATTAAATACTATATTGTAAGCAACAGTACTAATAGACTTTTTACTAATACCACAGAATGAGAATCACTTACTTTAATACACCTGATAATGTTATTTTGTTACCATTCATAAACTTTTGACACAGAAATCAGACTATAAAAATTCTGAAAGATGTCGAGATGTTAAGTGGGTAGATTATTACATTTAATTCTTTCGGATCCTTGCCACTTGGTCAAGGAGCCCAAAGACTTAATCTTCCTTTCATACTGTAGAATGGTCATTACATTCTATACAAACATAGACACATTGACTAATTAGAGGGAAGCTTATTTTTCTTGATTGTCTTCTTCCTTTGGGCTTATGCCTTGGAGCAGTGGCTATGACTAGGACTCCTGTTTCCAGCTATAGTAGTGACTATAGTAGAGCAGTACTAGTTCTTTCATCTACTCTTTCAAAATTTTATGTGCTTAGGGAAATCTGTATGCTTGAGTGAAGTGAGTATGTGTGTGTGTGTGTGTGTGTGTGTGTGTGTGTGTACATATACATACGCACAAAAAAATATATATTATAATTTCATTTCCTCAACTAAATGGTTTCTTAAGGCTAGGGACCACTTCTTACACTTCTTTATATCTCTAATGATAGTTACCAGCAAAATGTTGCATATAGGTAGCCCTAAACACATACATATTAATTACTTGATGCTATTACTGATTATCTGTGCTTATTCACTTGTCTGATACTGTCACTAAATTTGAGTTTTGTTCTGCTTAATTTATATTGCCTTTATGGCAATTATACTTTTAGAGGTTTAATACAATGTTTGATTTTGTTTTGTCAGATACTAATGGCACACTATAAATAGTGATTTGGGTTGAAAATGATTACCTAAAACTACTTACTCAGTTCATGCTATCCCAATTTAACCAATAACTTTTTTGGTTGCTGAAATAAGCATAATAGAAATTCATAATAATGCTACATACAAATTTAGAAGTCATCATATGTATGAAGAGAGAGAAAGATGGGGGGAAGAGAGAGAATGAGAAATGAGAATGTTGTGAGGAAAAGAAAGCATTACACTTAAAAAGGGTATCAACAAAGGGGTGTGTGTGTGTGCATGCATGTATATATGCTTGTAAGCAAATGTGATTATGTAAATCTTGCTGTGGCCAAGGGTTTACATAGGGGAATGGTAGGAAAATAAGGTTGCATAGAGCATTGAGTCTCAGGAATAAAAGGAATCTGGACTTTATCCTTTTGCTAGTAGAAGATTTCCAGGAAGGAGAGTGATATGATAAAAGGATTGTTTCAGGAATATTCCTCTAGTAATGTACAGACTAGATATAGGGGAGACAAAATTCAGGAGAACCTTCTGGTGATATTGAAAATCTCTAGAATCTTTAGTACCTGGTTCACGATTTAGCCACCGAGTAGCTATTCAATAAATGCTTACTAAATAAGGTTTTAATGAATGAATGATGCTTAATTCAGTACTTCAGAGATCTGAAATTTCATTATGAGTTTCCCCAGCACCAGTGCAGAGTTAGTCTTTGAGAGATAGCATGACTAAAATACTCATTTTTCCACACTGCTCTTGCAGTGAGCCTCTTAGACTTAGCTAGACTGGTCCTCAGACAACATGCACACAGATCATGACAAGATGCTTTTTCAAAGCCCACCACTAAATAATGGTAGTGTTCAGCAAAATATTAACTTTTGATGGCACAGAAAATTTATATGAGCAGTAAGAGCCTTGCCAGGGACTTTTTCATATGAAAGAAACTATTGGCCTTATAAGACATCCTAAGAAACAAATGAAAAGTGATAGAAATAGAAATACTTGGGAGAGAACTATGTAAGAAACATAATATAAAAGATGGTGACAACTTATCTTAGTTGCCCCTGTGTTCAGGACTTTGGGATTGCTGAAGTGATATTTTCTTCTACTTTATATTCGTCTTTAAATTACAGTTTTTTAATCTATGGTAGCAGAATTACAATCAGTCATAGAAACATTAAATTTTCATCCTTTTAATATCTATGGATTCTTATTTATTTTTATTGTGAGGGGATTTTCAATTCCTTAACATCTTCAGTGCTATCAAATTTGCTTTCTCTCTGAGGGGACATAAAAACTTTTCCAAGTGTGTCATTGAACATTTTATTACAATTCTTTCTCTCTTTGTAAATTGGATATCGTTATAATAACACTTAATCAGTCATTCTTTCTAGAATATTGTGAGGTTAAATGAATTATATACAAAATTCACTGAGCCTTGGAATGAAGATGTTTAGCAAATTCAATATTTTTGTCTTTGAATAGGGGGTTTTCCTTTCTCAGAGGGAGCAAAATATGAAGATTAGGTATTGTAAGCTTTGTAGTAACCTTGTCCTTAGAATTACCAAGCCCCTTCTAAGAAAGCTGAGTGTTTTGTTTTGTTTTGTTTGGCTTTGATTACTAAGGTAAAAAAAGCCATGTGGATAATATGGAGAAAGTTCAAAGGAAAGAAACAAAGATGATTAAAATGTTAGAAAATAGGCCCTATTGGGATAGATATGAAGAGAAATTTCTTGAAAATCATGGTTTTAACAATTTAGAATAATTACTGAGGAATGTTCCTGATCCCTCTTACCTGTGGTGCCTTCTGTTGGTTATCACCTCCATTTTTCAGTGTATGAATGTTGTGTCTCTCATCAGAATGTGACCTTCATAAGAACAGGGACTATCTTTTTTGCCTTTCTTTGTATCCCTGGCTCTGAGCCTGGCAAATAGTAGGCACTAAATAAATGCTTGTTGACTGACTGATATGGAATTTCCTTTCCTAGAAAACATTATAGACAATAGATGGCTCTGATTATAGAATGGTTTAAATTATAGTTTCTAACCTGCATTAAGGTTTTAGACTCTGCCAAAGTTCATTGTTTTCAGCAATGGCAAACTTTGAAGCACATGTGGTCTGAGCTTTATAAATAACTGGAAAAGTAGCAGGTAGGAGGTTCTAAAGGCAATGCTTACTGTATACTATATATCTTCAGGGCAGGGCAAATTTGAAAGATGAATGGCAGCAAGACTCCCACAAACTAAACCACATGTAAATTAGTAGAGAAAAGATCAGAACGTCATAAAATGCTGCAGCTGAGAAAGACTAAAAAACTATTTTAGTTCATAGAACTGGGGTCAACACTGAACATTTACTACGTTCTGAAGCAGAGATGCTTTTTTTTTTTTGAGCAAAGACATTTTATAGCCTGTGAGGCAAAGACAACTCAGAGTTTCAGATAGTAAGACCTAAAAATGAATAAATGTAAAAATAAAGCATTACTGTATGTGTGTAATGCAGAAAAGTCTGGTGTTCATACCCGTGCATCAGTAGTACCATTGTGAAAATATGTGAAAAGTGTATATTCCACAGGCAAAATTAGAATGCACACAAGATCTAAGTGAATTAAGGTAGAAAGTTTATGTGTCTCTTTAGCTGTGGCACACACACGCACACACACACACACGAAATCATGGACACTGTGGCTTAGTGGCATTGGGAGACCTGGGTTCAAGTCCTTGATCTAAAACTAACTACCATAATCATAGGGAATCAAAAGCAGGGGGATTAGGCATTTATTAACGCTTACTATGTACCAGGAACTGTGTTAAACAATTTAAAAATATTGTTTCTTTATCCCCACAATAATCCAGAGAAGTAGGTGTGATATATTATTCCATTATATAGATTAGGAAACTGAGGTAAATAGAAAGGTAGATATGCCCAGAGTGACATAGCTGAGAAGTGTCTGAGAAAAGATTTGAATTCTGATCCTCCTGACCCCAGCCCCAGCACTGTATTGATTGTGCACCTAGCTGCCAATGTGCAAGTCATTTGGACAGCACAGTTCTGATCTCTCTGAACTTTTCTTATCTGTGAAATGGAAATAAGCATTTGCACTATCTACTTATAGGATTGTGAGGAAACGTGTGTGTTTTATATGCATGTATAGAATAAATATATGAATATATATGAACATATGTAAATATATACAAAACATACACACATAAGAAACACTTAAGCAGTGATAAAAACAAGGTTGCACACGTTTTGTGCCAAAATGAGTGTATGACAGTGTGGTAGAAGAGAGAGGAAGAGGGAGAGTTTATTGTGGGGTAAAGCGGTTAGAGGTTTTCTGGAGAGAGGAGGGTTTGAACAAGGTCATGAAGTAGGTTTATCATTATCTAATTTTTTATTTATCTTCCTTTTGCTTCCTCTGACTATTTCATGTTTCCCTTTCTCTCTGTCCAGAGGCCAGCACGTATATTTGACACTTACAGTCATTATTTATATTCCTAAGTGTGTTAGCTTTTTTCCTGCTGTACTGGAAAAAGTCAGATCAGTACTTAGGGGATGTTTGATGTGCCAGTTTAGCCACATATGTAGTGCCTTTGGTTAAGAATGTGGAAATTAACCACTTTGAATAGGAGGGAAATATATATGTATGTGTGTGTATACATATGTGTATATACATCTATCTATCTATCTATCTATCTATCTATCTATCTATCTATCTATCTATCTATCTATCTATCTATATCTATAGCAGCTAATACAGTGGATAGAATATCAGACCTGACAGAGAAAAACTCATATTCCTGAGTTCAAATATGACTTCAGACACTTACTAGCTGTGTGACCTTGGGCAAGTCATCTAACCCTGTTTGCATCAGTTTACTCATCTGTAAAATGAACTGGAGGAGGAAATGACAAACCACTCCAGTATCTTTGCCACGAAAACTCCAGATGGGGTCATGAAGTCAGACACAACTGAAAAATGACTAAACAACAAAAATGTGTATTTGTGTGTGCATTTTTCTCTTTCTCTATGTATATATAGACACAAAGCACACTACACACATATGTATGTATATGTATTGTGTGTATGTATATATGTATGCATGCGTGTGATACACACATACTCCAGTGATTTGCACAGTTGCAACTAGGTGTATAATCAACAAATTGCTGGGCCTGAATCAGAAAGACCAGTGTGCGTGTGTGTGTGTGTCTGTGTGTCTGTGAGTGTCTGTGTGTGCGCGTACATGTATGTATGTGTGTGTGTATCTGTGGTCTGTGAGTGTCTCTGTGTGCGCGTACATGTATGTGTGTGTGTATCTGTGGTCTGTGAGTGTCTGTGTGTGCGCGTACATGTATGTGTGTGTATCTGTGTGTCTGTGTCTGTGTGTGCGCATACATGTATGTGTGTGTATCTGTGGTCTGTGAGTGTCTGTGTGTGCGCGTACATGTATGTGTGTGTGTATCTGTGGTCTGTGAGTGTCTGTGTGTGCGCATACATGTATGTATGTGTGTGTATCTGTGGTCTGTAAGTGCCTGTGTGTGCGCGTACATGTATGTATGTGTGTGTATCTGTGGTCTGTGAGTGTCTGTGTGTGCGCGTACATGTATGTGTGTGTATCTGTGGTCTGTGAGTGTCTCTGTGTGCGCGTACATGTATGTGTGTGTGTGTGTGTGTGTGTGTGTGTGGTTATGTGATTTGCCCAAGGTTATTCATGGGCAGGAAGCCTCAGAAGCAGGATTTGAACCTGTGTCCTTTAACTCCAAAGCCATTGTATCATTCTGTATCATTCTGTCTCCTTGCATGTTTTGTGCTACTCCAAATACTTGATTCACGATGAGCAAATAATCATAATTATTTGATTGCCACTTTTCCTTCCCCTCATCAACCTTCTGCCCACCCTTCAGGGTTGAGGAGGAAATTGGAAATTTGTATTCACACACTCTTCCTTCTTGTGGTCTATCCTTATTGTCACCAGAGCCCCTGTGAAGGCTTCTTAAGAGTAGTGGAAGAGTCATGAATGACCCTGCTGGCTGCAATAAAAAGTACTTAACCACTGTTCCCTCCTGGGAAGATTTATGCACCTCACTGTAGCTGTGGCATTTTCTGCTCTCCACAGAGGCAGCTGGAAATAATTTACCTGAATGATTTTCAACTTTCACCTTTTTAGTAGTAAGATGACTACTCAAAAAGTTGGAAAGATATGTTGGTAAATGTAGAGCTAAAAGTAAATTTTAAAAATCCAACTTTCATATAATTTTGGCAAATCTCATCTCAATATGACACAGATATTCTTCTCAACTAATTCCACATTTCTTCCTTTTGAAAGACCAAGTCTTTTGGCAAAAAATGAATAAAGCCATTATTCTTTTTTCCTACAATTTTCTAGGGCAGTAATGGTAAACTTTGAGGCACATGCGGTTAAATTGGCACATCAAACATTCCCTGTGCAGCAATCTGACTTGTTCCAAGACAGCTGGAAAAAGGCTAACTCCCCCGTATGATTATTTGTATGAATAATTGTTATATGTTTCAATGCATGTTTTGACCTTGGAACAGAAAGTAGGATGAAGATGAAAAAGTGGGATGAGGCAAAAGGAACATACATGACAAATTCAGATAATAATAACCCTATTTTGTGACCTTGCTCAAACCCCCCTTTTCTAGGAAACCTCTGATCATTTTGGCCCACAGTGAATTCTCCCATTTCCTCTCTCTTCTTCCATGCTGTCATGCACTCATTTTGGGGTGTAAACATGTGCAACCTTGTTCTTCTCTTTGCTTAAGTGCTGTGTACATGTATGTTATCCACCCAATGTGATGACAAGGTTCTTGAATATATGTTTTAGAGCTCCTTGCAACCTCCACAGCACCTAATACACCAGTATTCATATAGAAGCATAGAAAACCTCAGAGACCATCTAATCAAATCTCCTGATTTGACTGATGAGAAAATGAGACTTAGAAAGGTTATAACTATCACTTATCAAATACTTGTTGAATTAAGTTGTAAAACAAGGTAATCAAAGTAAATCAAGAGGGTATAATGGGAGATTCTGTTAATAATCACATCACTGTGTTCTAGGGTAAAGGATAATTCACATTTATACACCGTTTTAGGTTTACAAAGTACTTTTTCCTCCTGAGAACTTTCTCCTGTGAGGTAGACAAGGCAAGGCTTATATTCCCATTTTACATATAAGTAAACAGACTCAGAGATGCTAATTGACTTGCGCCTGCTAATTAGTATGAGAGCCAGGTCTTGAATACAGGGTTTCTAGTGTCACAATCTGATCAGACTACATATTAAAAAGCTCATTTGAGCATTGACTTCAAATCAGGTAAAAGCTTATAGGAGCTTGGGTTTGATACCCTTTTCCCCCTCATTAAGTGTTTTAAAAACATGGATGTTGAGAGAAGTGAATGGGGACATTAATGAGCATGAAGAAGGATGGGGAGTGACTGAATAACAAGATCTGAATCATTCATTTATTTCCTTGGAATTCTTGCAGACATAAAGCAGTGCATACCCATAAAGGACAGGAGCCAGATTTCTCATAGCCTAGTTGTGTTTACAGTGTGAATGCCCTGATGGACACTGCCTTGCCTCTGACAATTTGAAAATCTGTAATGGCTAATTACTACGATATACTTGGATTATGCATACCCATCTCTTATATCTATCAATCCTGACTTTTAAAATTAGTAATGAATTAAAGTGTTGAGGCTGAGTTCTAAAAAAAAATGGCAATGTTAGAATTTACAGACTGTTGACTATACATTTATCTACAAATTTGCCTAAAAGCTTTCTATTTCTCCTGTGACTCATAGAGGCAAAAATTAAGTGTACAGCCATTTTTGTTTAGACAGGAAAAGAAGAAATTCACCATATGAAATGAAAATGGTTGCATTCTGGAAGAAAGGAGTAGGAAATGCTCAAGAAAGAAAGAAAGAGACAAAGACAGAACTGGCTTTGGGAAAGGAATGAACCATGAATTAAAAAGGGAAATAATTTCTTCCATGGTTGTCTAGTTTCTGAAGATAGTGTGGCCCAGGTTCAGACGTTTTCTATTTTACATAAAGTGGTACTTTTCTCATTTTATTAACAGGAAACAGACCTCTTTATCTATTGCCATATCTATTCTGGGAGCAACAACAAAGACAAAAGTCTTGGCACACAGAGACAGGAACCTGATAACAGCAGTTGTGGTTTTTTCATTTTTTTCTCCTAACACAATAAAAACCAGCAGCATAACATTCTAATTCTTGCATAAGTATCACCAAAGGGAATCCTGATCAATGTATAGATCCTAATTATAAATCATAATAAGATATATAGGATAGGAGACAATGATTTTGTAGCATAATACGGTGAGAACTTTACACATTCTGACTATTGGGAAGTTAACCTACTAATTTTTCTAGTACACCCTATTGCTTGAAGGTTGTGAGTTTAAGTATGTTCAAGTTTAACTTTCTAGGTCAGTGTAAAACACTTTGATAAACTGAGAGGAACTCCAGAATTGTATTTCCAAGTCACTCTGTGACTGCCCACCTAGTGATATTTGAGATTGTACACTGGCCACAGAGAGTTATAGGAAAGAAATCTAGTCTTGTGGTTGTGACCTCAATAGCACTGGTGTTACTTTCCAAGGTCATAGTGAACGGAATGGAGTTTGAACCCTGTTATCCAGTTGAATGCTGTTCGTGTTTGAGGCTGCCTGAATTTGTACTCGTCGTCCTCAATCTTACCACTTAGGAGTGAAAAAAACCCTAGCAACCACTTTCCTTACGCATTGCCCTTACCCCATAAGAAAAGGAATCCCTTCAGAACATGCTGAGAATATGGTGCTACTTTTATGAGACATTAGGTGGTCTGGTTTCAGTTACATGTTGTAAGTTGTCAATCCATGCCAGAGACAATACAGATAAAATACGAGAGTTCAAAACATGTCTGAACTGCAAGGAAGTAAACAGCTGTATGGCACTGTACAGAATGGTCTGTGTGTGGGAAGACAAGGTTAGCATAGTCAGCATATCATCATGGTCTAAAAGAGCAAGACCACTGCCTGCTTCTCCTCCACAGTCTTATCTGGCTCCTACTCTGCTTTATTTCTGTGGCTTTGTATTTCTGCATTCGCCTTCCATTTTGCCCCATTGAGATTATTATCTGATGAACGTTTAGCTTGTGATCACTCTGACCTAGTCCCTAACTCTACTTCTCACAGTGTTGCTCACCAAGTATTTAATGATGTACATTTATTTATTGGTATACAGAACAGTGTCATAGGTGCTGGTAGAGATCCAGAAATTGTATCAGGTACAGTGATTGTCCTCATGGAGCTGACAGTCCTAGGAGAGGAAAGAGAACTAAATAGAGGTAAGTATCATATGCATTATTCCATAAGTGTGTAGCAGAAGCTAACCCCTGGAACTCCATTCATGCATCATAGGATGGCCTCTGCTACATGTGCATTAAGGAAATGAAGGAAAACAAAGCTGGAAGGTTCATGGAGGACTTCTTAGAGAAGGTAGCATTTGAATTAGCCTTGAAATGATGGGTAGGAATTTAAAAGGTAAAGAGTGAGAGGTAAAGCATTCCAGGCATGGGAAATGGCATGAGTAAAGGGGTGGAGGCATGAGAGCACAAGGTATGTTAGAGGGAGAGAAAGTAATCCTGTTCATCTGGTATGTAGAGTACATGGAAAAGGATTAACGTGAGGCCTAAGAATAGATTTTAGGACTTGGGTGGGAAGAAAATTGCATCTTTATTTTCATTATCTCCCGCAAAAGTGCCTTCTCTTAGAGCTCACCTTTAATTTATTTGTTATACATTTTTTAAATACATATTTGTTTGTTAGTTGTTTTCTCCATTAGGTTGTAAGTTCCTTGAGGGTAGGGCCTGTTTTTGCCTTTCTTTGTATCTGTCTGGAACATATTAGGTGCTTAATAAATGTTTGCTGACTTGCCTCAAGTGACCTCTAACTGAAATTGAGCATTTCTTCCAATCATTTAAAAACTTTATTCTGAAAAGGGGTTCATAGGTTTTATGCAATTATCTAAGAGATCCACGAAACAAAAAAAGTAAGAATCCCTGCTCTAGAGGGAGCCCAGGAACCTGTTGTTGGCATCAACTATAAGAACACTGGACAACTCTCAGCCACCCACAAACTCAACAAATGTCAGATTCATCAAGCATTATTTTTTTATATATTTTTTTAAAATTTTTACCATCTTCTAGATCCCATGGTATTTCAATCATTGTGTAGTTGTTGTTTTATATAAACCAGAATACAGATACCCAGAAGAGCTGTACAACTGTAGAGACATCTGCAGATGGAAAACCAACAGCTCAACCTTGCTCATACCTCCTATGATTCATGTACCAGAAGGCAGCCGCAGCTGTCAATGTTTCATGTTAGTACTCTGTCTCTGGTGGAAGCGAAGGTGAGAGGTGATATTTCTTATGGGTTTGTGCACCTGCACTCCTGTCCCTCTACCCACCCCACCTGCCCACCCAGGAAATCCTAATGAATGATGTTCCATCTGTGCTCTGAGAACTTGGCTACTGGTTGTCAAAACCTCATAAAAACAATTACTTAGGAGTTTCCTTGGCTGCACATGCCACATGACATTCAGCTGATGGGTATATTTTGTAAAGTGGGTGCCAGAGGCACACCTCACATGAAAAAAACTAGCGGTCTTACTGCAGCTTATATTGATTCCCCTTTGGTCTTGGGTGGCAATAATGTTAGATTTCATGGTGGACCTGTCACCATTCCATGAGCATGATTCTACCTTTAAGGTCAATGATATCCTGTTATCCATTTTGCCACTGAACCCTTAGGATTCCTAAGTCTTTCCATCTCTTTGAAGCTGAACTTCCTTTTACATGTTGCCTCTCCTAGTTAAGAGCATGAGCTCTTTGAGGTCAGTGACTGTCTCCATTTTTCTATTTGTATCCTCAGGAATTAGCATAGTAATTGGTATGTAGTAAACACTTAATAAAGGCATTCTCACTTCATTCATTCATTTATGCAGGACAGATCATTTTATTTCGTCCACTGGGTGTTTCACCACTCCTAAGCCTGGTTGCCTGTGACTCAGAGAGTTTTTTCAGGCTCCATGGTTTCCCTACATCCTTCACCTTCAACAAGGGCCCTTAGTTCATAGTGTGCTTATCAACTTCACTAGTCATGATTCTTAAGTCAGTTGACTTTTCTATTCCTTCAGTCTGGTGGGAGGATTAAATCAGGAACAATATCATAAGTGCTATTTTTTATATTATTAAAAAAATACCTTGTTTACACAGCTTCCCATGGCAGAATTCTGCCGTAAGAGCACAGTTGACTCATCCACCCAAAATACTTCTTTCCACATGAACTGTGGTTTCTACCCCTGGTTTTCCCTGAGTTCTTCCTCCGCATTGTGTTCCCTGATGATTCTACAACTATCCAAGGAGATGTAGTCAGCTTAAACTGACATGCACGAAATCATAAAGGGGCAAAAACTAACCAGCATCAAATCCCTGGAGAGCCTTTGCAAGTCAGGTACCTGGCCTGGTTGGCTAATGCATGAATGTGCCTTCCAAGAAGACGGTACATTAATGATCATGCAGCTAGCTCATGAGGAGCGTGGCACACTTATAAGAGGCACCAGACTTTAAGTGGATATGTCTCATCTTCTACCAGTTCTTAAACCTACCTCAAACCAAATTTTTACCCACCAAATCCTTATCCCCTCACTCAATTTTTGTAAGCAAAAATTCTTGCTAAGGGAAGGGGACTACTACTTCAGAAGTAGTGTGGTTAACTCCAATGATTGCTAGATTGGGACAGTTAAGAGCCTGATGATAAAATATGGGGACCGTTGCTTAACTGCCAGGCTTCAGACCCCAGAGAAGCCTTCTAGAATGAATATTGCACCAAACTAAAGCTTTAAGGACTGGAAAATAATCATAGGATGAATGGTGGTGTGGTGTCTAAGCTATAAGGAGGCAAACAGCTGTACTATATTAATCAGAATGGCAAGGAAGACAGGGTGTGGTCAGTACATCGCTCCAGCTTAAAAGATGGTACTGTGGGCAAGAACAATGAAAATTGTCTTCTTGGCAGGCCACACTCCCTGACTCAGTCCTTTCTTGCTTTTCTGGTCTTTTTCCAGCTCATTTCTTTGGCTATCTGTTATTGTCTTCTTTCCCATGCTTTCCTTTTTGTCCCATTGGGACTGTTTATCATAAACCATGCACCCAGCTCTGCCTCCCCTGTGAGCCAGATGGGGGCATAATCTAGGTACTATCCAGAAGACTCCCAGACAACCCAAGAGTTCTGGACTACTTTTGAAAAATCCACACTAGCATTCTAAAGACATCCTGCACAGTAATAACTCATCTATACATCTTAAGACCAACAAAGCACTGTTGTAGAGCCAAAAATCATAATAAGGGCCATCCAGCTGAACCCCCTCATTTTACAGTGAGCAAAGTGAGACCCCAGGGAGGTTTAGATCTGTGCCCCAGGTCACAATATATCAGAGGAAAGATTGGAGTCCAAGGCCTGTCCCTCTTGAGTCGGTTCCTGATCCACTGAACCACCCTGCCTCTTTTCTTAGAACACTCTATGATACAGGCTAGTAGCACCTTTAGAAAGGTGATACTAGAGGCCTGGAGGAGTTATGTAACTTCTCTGCTGTGGCAGAGAACATGACTTGAAGCCAGGCCCTCATGACCCAAGGTCCAGGGTTCTTTCAATTATACCATGGTTCCTTTTATATCATCACGCCTTTGTTTCTGTATCATTATTTCAGTGAAGACTCAACCTGTTCTGAAAACGAGAATCCTGCAAAGGGCCCATCCAGAGGTAACTGTGATTTTGTGTAGCATTATTCACGATAACAAGGATGATAACAACAGTTCACATTAGTATAGCACTTTCAAGGTTACTCAAAACTTTGCTCACGCTTTCATAAATATTGTGGTATTTTTGGTAGTAAGTAGTCGTTTTCAAGAAGTAGGCAATATCCTGATCTTTGTTACTACAATATGTAAATTTAAATTGTTAAAAATCTTTGAATTTGAATTACAGTTTAAAAGTAGTTTTTGTACTTTCTGGCATTATAGTATATAGCTATATTGTATAATACCATATAGGAATATAGGATATATATATAGGAATAACTAAAGCACTGGCTAGCTCACACTTCTAATAATTAAAACTTTAAATTTGTTTGGGAAGTTAGTGGTTATAACTTTGAGAGAAAAGTAGTGGAAAAGACATAATCACACTAGTCTTAGCAGAGTCACATCTGCTCTGCAGATTTTTTTCTTTAGGTTCATTTCAGGTTTCTGTTGCACATAGCCTTTCACTTTAGTGAGAGTAAGTGAGGCTATTGGGACACACATTGGACCCTAGTTTCATTCTCTCTTTTGTTTCCATGTGGATTGAAATCATATCTGGAAATGAAGGAATTCATTATATGCCAGAACTTGAATTAAGACGTGTATACACACATGCGCACACACAGGTTCCCTTTCTGATGGTGTTTCCTCTGTCCTGACCACATACCCCTTCTCTCCTGCTTTTGAATGCAGAAAAGATAGAGAAAGAACAGTAAAGAAAGGGAGGAAGTGCTGGAAAGAACAGGGGAAAGAATGACCTTGTTGAGCAGCCTGTACTCTTTCAGCAGCAGGAGAGTCTTGGGAAGAATTAGAACATTTCTATCCCCTTGCTCTCTCTCCACCTCAAACAACCAAATGTGGTCGGAATGTATCAGAGCAAATGCCATAGCCATGAGGGTGAGACGAAAATAAAATCAGAAAGTACCAAGAGAAAATATAAAATTCAAAGGAGTACTTTTAACAGCTCATGTTAGCAAAAAAAGAAAAAAATCCTGTGTACAAACCTTTCCGTTTGCAATCTAGTGTTTGTATGGGAAACACATAAATGTGGCAAAGAGAGGAGTCAGCCTCGGGCTTGACAACCGTAGGTCTCCCTGATACTTGAGTCTTAGGGGCCAGTTGCTCCTTTTCATCTTCATTACATAACTGTTCAGATTTAATCTGCTTCAGCTTTTGGTTTCTCAGTTCTCGTGGGCTTTCGCACTTGGCATAGTTCCCCAGATTCCTGTTCCTTGGGATTTGCAACATTGATATCAGCGTATCCATCTCGCAAGTACAATGCCAAGGATTGTCATAGAGACGCAGATAGCTTAGAAGAGGTGTATAAATGAACACCTCCTCTGTCAGTACCTTTAATTGGTTGTGCTGAAGTAAGAGGGTGGTAAGTCTGTTTAAACCAAAGAAAGCCTCACTCTCAATTTTGGATATATCATTCTGCTGTAAATCCAGGCTTTTCAGTTTTTTAAACTTGGAAAACATATTATTCTTCAATATACGGATTCTATTTCTTGCTAGCAGCATGTGCAATAAATCCTCAGGCCAACCAGGCAGGGTATAAACTAGTTTTCTTTCTTGACAATCTAAGTATTTTTCATGAAGATAAGTATATACATCACATGGAAGGCCTGGGGCATAACGTTTCACAGTGCTGGATGCCCTCCTGCCATTGTTTGCCCGTCCATTGTGAGCTTTGCTTCTTGAACTCCCCAAACTTGTCTTCCTAAATTCAGCTGTTTTACAAAAGAAGAGGAATATTATAATGGCAACCACTTGCATCGTGACATCCAGCTGGCCTCAATTACTTTGTGTGATAGATGAAACTGTGAAAGGATTCCTTTGAAATATGAATTTGTGTAATATTAATTAATGCAGTTCAGAAACGATGAGGTACAGCTGGAATATGTGGAATTCCTGGGTTGAAAAAGAAGAAGAAGATTAGAAATTGTTAAGGACTTTTTCAGGTTCCTATATGTGAAAGAATGTAAATACAGTGTGATTTAGTCAGCACATTTGTAATAGCACACAGAAATGGTAACTTTTTCTAAAAGGAGATTCATAATGGAGGGATCAAAGGAAAATGAATTCAGAGCTGAAAGGGATATTAGAGATCATCTAGTCTAATCCCATCATTTACAGATGGGGAAACTGAGGCCCAGTGAAGTCAAATGACTTACCTAATTCACCTAGGTATTAAGTGACAGACTCAGGATATGAACCCAGCTCTGATGATTCTAAATATACCACATTCTCTACTCTAGCAGAGCACCTCCCTCCGCTTTTTTCTCCTTGTTTATTTTGCTTATTTTTGATTTTCTGCCACAAGTCATGTCAAGAGTACATTATCTGACACCATGTCTTCTTCAGCTTTTGTATGCCCCATACTAAACACATAGCAGGCATTTCATGAGTACTTGTTAATGTGACCACTCCTGAATGCTGACACAATACATTTTCAACTTTACTTTTCACTTGAACTGAGAATTTTACAAATTATTTTACTTCACTAATTCTATAATTATCATATTCAAGAAAATATTTGATGAGTGTCATTTTTTCCCCTGAATCATCCTTGAAGAGGTTAAGTAACTCTTCTAAATTACAACTCTTCTTTGTAGCTCCTTACAAACAAAGGAGGCAGACGGGGTAATTATGAAGGGCTTGAGTTTGGCATGGAATAAGTGGTATAACAAGAGAGTGAAGGATTTGAAAGTGGAAGACAGTATAGAGTTAAATTTGTTAACTATAAGATCAGATTTGAAAAGGAAGGCAAGGAAAGTCAAAATAGGAGTAATGGACAAGGAAGGTACTGAGGGGTAGTTTGGTATTTTGTTGGAGGAACAACCTTTAAACTGATGATGACTGGGTGCAGTTTAGCTGTCAAAGATTAAGCAAGATGCTGCAAGATGCTTCTAACCCTAAGTCAGTTTACAGCTTCTGATAAGAGTTTCTGCCCTTATTAAAGACTTTAGCAAGTTATGGTTAAAAAAATAGACTTAAAGCTTTAAGGCATAAATTAGCTGGAACTATTGTGTTTTCTAAAGAGCTTGGTGCCTATAGTAAAGAATCTCATTTTTTCTGGCAGAAAGGCCAATTACAGCCCAGGTTCTGAAAACAGATCTTTTTTATGGGAGAAAGCTGCTCGGGATTTTATCCTTAGTCTGAAGACTGAGTGTCTTAACACTGCAGCTTTTTTAGAAGAGCTCTAGCAAAAGCCTCTGGGCTTTCAGCTAAAAAAGAGAAGATGACAGAGCTCACTTCTCTTCTTATTAGAAAGAAGTACCTCAACTAAGGGATGGCAGCCAGCTCTAGAAGCTAGCAGTAGAGTGAACTTCCACAATCTTGTGTTGAGTAGAACCATGCCTGGCACCCACTTTAGGACCAGTGAAGCACCATCAACAAATACCTACATGAAACCAACAAGGAGCCATGCCTGGCAGAGATTCCATGTCATGCCCTCATTCTTAGTGGAGACTGTATTTTGGGAGACTGTACACCTTGTGTTGCCAACAGGGTCCAAGCCTAGTTAGCCTGGAAGCCCTTAGCAGCCCTGCAGCGTCCTAGGTATGAGTTGCCCATCCTCATGTGTATCTTGGACATATGTGATCCCTATTGTGTGCCCCATTGTGTGTTCAAAAAGAACATTTGTCTTTTCATGTGTAGTCTTTAGGTGTGCTTTAGATATATGGGACAAATACTTTATTATTGGTTTTCTTACTAGATTGTTGTTCAGTCATGTCTGAGTCTTTGTTGCCCCATGGGCACTCCACATGCCCTTATGCTCCACTGTCTGTTGAAGTCTGTCCAAGTTCGGGGTTTGTTGTTTCCACAACACTATCTGTCCATCTCATTCTCTGCCATCCCTTTTTCCTTTTGCCTTCAACATTTCCCAACCTCAGGGTGTTTTCCAGTTAGTCCTGTCTTCCCATTATGTGGCCAAAGTATTTATACTTCAGCTTCAGTATTTATTCTTACTATGTTATTTCGTTAAATAATTTTAACTTAAACTAATTGTGTCCTCAGACTGACTAGTAGAAGTATACATATCAATGGGGGCTTGTGAACTATAGTTTTGAGTAATTGTAGACCCAGTAGAGCAGCTTGAACTTGAGATAACTTCTTTTGGGGACCCACATGAAGACTGAGAGATACCTCTAAGGTGCCACCCTAAAATTAAACAAAATTAAATTAAAATTGAACATTTGCTTCAAAATGTGAAAATGTTTCTGAAATGGGTTATACCATCACCTAACATCTTAGTTATCAGTTCCCTATCAGAAATTAGTTGAAAACCATGTGAGAGCAGTATTTTGTGGAAGAGGATACAGGCTAGCTAAGTCATCAGAATCTGAAGCTATTTGGGTGGAAATAGGTTCTAGGCTGAAATAAAGGGATATTCAAAACGAATTTTGCCTCAAAAGTAGAATGCAGGTATATTTGCTCATATCAACACAGATATCAACCAAAACATTTCCTTTATCTCACTGTTATTGTGGTTTTTTAATACATCTAGAATGGTGAACAAAAAGTACCCTTAGTAAAAATATTTTGAAATAGTTACCTTATTCATATTTTATGACAGGGAAGGTGTTTCAGACAGTTATCCTTTGCCTTTCCTATGAAGAAACTTATCCTTGATTGTAAATTGTCTTTTTGGTAGTTACTCTATGCTATGTAGGACATTCTTTACAAAGTTGGCTTAAATTTACAGTAGCTTTTGTCTTCTGGATGTAGAGAAAAGGAACTAAATCACAAGACATTTCCACAATGAAAGTGTAACCTCCCTTACCTCTGTGTCAAAACTATTATCAAAACTAAGGAATTAGTAAGGAAGCAAAAAAGATGTCTGAATAAAGAAAATGTTACAGAGCCCATAAATTTAAATTCTTGGACTTTGTACGTAGAATAGCCCCCACAGACCCTCAGCCAGACCTCGTTTATTAATATTTTAGAGTTCAAATAAGTGAAATTATCTGATTTCCTATCCCACAGCCTCCAGTCAGAAGGGGTTGTGAGGGAAGACATTAATAATAACATAAACATCTAATTAGTACTTTAAAGTATACAAGGCATTGTCCTTACAACAATCCTGGAATGTACATAGTTTAGGTGTTTTTATTTCATTTTATAAATGTAGAAACCAAGGCTCAAAGAGATTACTTGATTTGCCCAGGACTACACAGGTTATAAATGTGGCAGGAGTGTGCTCTACTCAGTCCAAACCAGCTTTGATTATTAAGTTTCCACTGTTAGCATTTATATCCTGGAAATTATGAAATGCTACAGATTAGGGCTTATTTCTCATCTCGTTGATAGCCTGAACCGTGCTGCAATTGTTCAGTCATTCAGTTGTGTTCAGCTTCTAGTGGCCCCATGGAACGCAGCATGCCAATACTGTCCATGGGGTTTTCATGGCAAAGATACTGGAGAGGTTTGCCATTTCTCCCTGCAGCTCATTTTACAGATGAGGAAGCTGAGAGAAACAGGGTTAAGTGACTTGCCCAGGGTCACACAGCTAGTAAGTGTCTGAAACCAGATTTGAACTCAGGTCTTCCTGACTCCAGGCCCAGTTATCTAGACTTAAGAAAGTATTAGTAATGATGATTAAACTTAAAGTGTGTCCTACTGTACCTTTTTTTCAGGAGAGAAATGATTGTTATATTTATCAGAACACTCCTGTCCAGGAGTATCGGTTTTAGGATTTGAATCTGCTGCTATTTCCACTATATTATGCAAGCTATTAATAGCAACATAACAGTAGTTGATGCCTAAACACGAGGGAGATAGTAAGACTATAAAAAGTAGGCATAGAATCTCAGAGGCCATAGCCTTTTGGGGCTGCTTAGTTCTGGGAAAGAACAGCCCTGCTTAGTGACCCCATGGGTCACAGACCTTTGGGCACCTCAGAGTGACTGCAAAGAATCTTTGAATTCATATTGATGGGGTTCTTGGGCCTCAGCCCTCAGATCATGTCTCTGGAAGCCTCCCAATTTCTCAGTAGGCCCCTTTCCTGTGAGAAAATTTCTCTTTTTGTAGAACACATTTTCTTAGAACAGACAGAGGGGTGCCTGGCCCAAGGAATTTTGCCTCTGACTGGCTCAAGAATTCTTCCTCTTGCCAGATCCCCAAGGTCCATGCTTCTGACAGCTCTCTTAGTGTCTGGTATGCTCCCTACACTTTCCCATCCCAAAGACACCTGGACCCTTAGATTACTTAATTAGTATTCCTGGCATTCCTTTCCCATGCCCCTTTTCCATATAAACCCCAGCACCATTTTCAGTCTCTCACAGGTTCCCATAAAGACCCTTGATCATTTTCGCTAAAGTGTTACAATAAACTTTTTGCCACTTGACTGGGAGAAGGCTTGAGTGTGTGAATACATTCCAGGCAACTCTGCCTTGGCATTCTTGGGGTCCCAGTATGCCAAAACATCATCAGTCTGTAAGTCCATTAAAAAAAAACTTTCTGTAGACTTAATACTGGCTGATAATATAACCATTTTTAGATATATATATGTATGTATATATATATGTATATACATAAGATGCTATTGTGATTAACAAAATAGAAGTTAATTTGTATGATACTAAATTCATAGTATATTCTTTTTTTCTCAATCAGTGGATATATATATATATATATATATACATATGTGGTTTTATTTATTTATTTTATGTGTGTGTGTGTGTGTGTGTGTGTGTGTGTGTGTGTGTGTGTATGGAGAGAGGGAAAAAGACAAACAGCTATTGTGTCAGAAATTTATGATATGAAAGAATTCTTATATGTGAAAATGTTAGAAATCACTATTTTATAGGCTACGCCAGGGATTTGTATTTTACATTTATGACCCGAGTCATAAAAAATAGGAATTACATTTTTAAAAAGGGTAAGTAATGAAAATCAGCCTGTTGCAATGAGTTCCACAAGATCTGTGTTTGAATTCTGGCTCTGCGACATGCTTGCCTGTATCACCTTGGGCACTTATACTACCTGTATCTCTAGGCCTGCACTTCCTTGTCTGTAAAATGTGGAGTGGGACTAAATGATTTTTAATATCCTTTCTAGATTTAAATGTATGTTCAATATGGTATACTTTAAAAAGCAGAGAAAGGTGTAATACATCTTAGAAAGATTTGCAGGTAGAGCCTGTTTCCTTACCTGTAAAATAAGAGAGTTGTACTAAAATAATAATATTTAATGGTCCCTCCTGGTGATAACATTTTATAATTTCTGTATACCTGAATGAATAGATTTGAAGTTTAACTTTAAGGACTAAACTTTGATTATATTGAAAACTCACTAATGTATAACAGCTAGTTCCCTTATAATATCAGATCAGTAAGGCATACATACAGTAACATCAGTGAGTACATTTAAATGAGGAATACAGATGAAAATAATAAACAAGACTGTTGAGTAGCTTGATTTATATCCTTTGTGCTGATTTCTTTATAGATGAAAAAAGGATGGATTTTTTAAGGAAGGAAATAGAAGTAAAAAGTGAGATTTGGATCTGCTTCATATATATACTATTCTAGACAGGTCATAATAATAAAATTTTTGCCTTAACTGCTGGTTATTTTTATAATTCATTATGCTGATGCTAATTTTTTTCCATGTTTTTACTTTTGATTTTTGTAATGTCTGTGGTTTGTTAGTTCAGTTATTATCTTTATCCAGATAAGTTCCTGATCTCTGTATTTAATGAGTCCTTCTCCTGAGCTTGTCTCTCATTACCAGCTCTCTACCTGAAGGGCTCAAAGTAGATGTCCCTTAAGCATCTCCATCTCCCCATACCCAAAACAGAACTCATTCCCTTTCCTCTGTCATCCCTTCTTTTCTTCTTTGCCATTTCTCTGAGAGCACCACTGCTTTTCCTAGTCAGCCAACTTTGCAATCTCAAGATTATCTTCCTTTTCTAACTGTCTCAGCCCATGTGTCCAGTCCACTGCCAGGTTGTATTGATTCTGTGTGTCCTTGCGTCTCATCTCTCTTCCCTAATCACATCACCCGTTACCTTTGTTCAGGTTGCCTGTATGGTCACAGTGACATCCTGTCTGATCCACCCTCAACACAGCTGCCAAATGGATATTCTCAAGACATCATTTTAACCATCCTCACTCAGTGAGCTGCTGTGGCCCTCTGTCTTCCCTAGGGTGTTTGCCCCTTGAAAACCTTTACAGCTGGGCTCCAACTTTCCTTTAGAGCTTTGTTAATAATTGCTGTTTCTCAGAAGCTCTGTGGTCCAACCAAACTGGTTGTCACACATGGATTCTGTCTCCCATCTCCATTCCTTTACGTGGGCTATACTCATAACTGGAACATCCATCCCCCTTGCTGATTCCTCTTAGAATCCCTAGTTTTCTTGAAAACTTAGCACAAATAAATTCTCCTACATGAAGCCTCATCCCCTCAAGTTTCTAGTACTTCCCTACCACAAATTATCTGGTAATTTTTTTTATTTGCTATGTATGTGTCCATGTTTTTTCACTTGATAAATTGTAAACTTCTTTTGAGGGCAGGGATTATTTCATTTTTGTCTTTGACAAACAACAGTGCTTGTTGATTGATAATTTCATTTCCCTGGCTTCCTTCAAGACTCAGTTCAATCCATCTACCACATGGAGAAGGGCTTTTCCAATTCCCCAGTTTCTGGGGCTGTTCCCTCTGAGGTTATGTTCCATCTACTTTGCATATCTCTTATGTATCCCTGTTTGCTTACATGTTGTCTCCCTTACTAGAACTGAGTGCCCTGAGTACTGAGACTGTTTTGCTTTGATTTGTAGCCCTAACCCTTAGCACAGTGCCTGGTACATAGTAAGTGCATTAAGCATTAAGATGGTTATTTACTCACATCCTTCCTGAGTACTTATTATAAATAATGAATAACCTCAACTCAAGCATAACCTAGACCCAGATCTTGACAAATGTGAGCTACTATGTTATTCCTGTTTTTGCCATTAGTTAAGTATGATTTTTGGGTAATGGAGGATTGGCCAATGAGGCCAGCTCTGATGAGGATGTACGGTGGGTATAGCTGATGTGGACTGCGGAGCATGTGCAGACCTTTGGTCTTAAGTCTGTTCACCAACCACATGGTGAAGAAATAGACTTTTGATTGGCTCCCGAGCCAGAACTAAGGTACATTCAAACGGCTCTAACTGGCCAAAATAAGTTTCCTGCTATTTCCTGAATTCTGATGAGAGAGATATCCAGCTTATGGATGGGGAGAGGCCTTAGGTTTCCCCACCCAGGGCTGACATGTGGACCATGAACACAGATTTCTGTTTTTCTCTTTTCATTTGTTTTTTCATTTTTTTACTGGAGGCAACTATGACCTACTGGTGTTGAGACTTCAGAATGGTGAGACACCAGATACCCAGGAGGTATAGTCTGTCCTAGATTTTGTGGCAAGCCTAGATAGCGAGGGGTAAAGTCTTTAGCCACCTGTTTGACCTAGCATCAATTGAAGGGTAGCTAAGAGGGAGCCACAGCAGTTCATTGATTGGCCATGCCACATTTGCAAGTGAACTTGCAAGTGAATTTGGAGCAAATGCCTTGTGGCAACCATTTTAAGTTGGAGTCCACTCTCCTCAGGGATCAAGGTGTGGTGTAGATAAGAGTATGCTCCCAGGTGTTAGGGAAAATATGTTAATTGGTGCTAATTCCTGGGGGTTGACATTAGGGACAACACATTGGAATGGGGGTTCAAGTTGACACTATTAGAGAAGAATCACAGCATTTGCAGGATCTTGAAAGGGAGATGCAGTCTTGCTCTGGTGAACTGACTTGTTAGCGTTAATTAGGTTTTGGGACAAGAGTCTTCTGAGTTTACTTAGGCTGTGATTAGATGAGAAGTGATTGAATCTATTATGTTTGTTTCCTTGAAAATCATAAATTAACTATAATAGTTAGTGGCAATATCTTTTAAAACTCAGCAAATAGGAAAAGTATTGTCAGTGGAAAATATACACCCAATAAGTCAGTTATCTAAATAGGGTATCTCAGTTAACAACTTCTCCTTCGCTGGTTCATCATCTAGATCTTGTCTCCAAATTATGTGTCCTTAAGGCCCTCTCTTCTGCCCCTTATACTCCTTCTCTCTCTTTGCTCTCTTGGTCACCTTATCAGCTTGAATGGGTTTGGTTATCATCTCTATGCCAATGATACCTAGATCTCTGTATTTGGCCTCTCCCCTGAGCTTTTATCTTGTGTCACTAATTGTCTATTAGATGTCCTGGAGACATCTCAAACTTAACATTTCTAAGAGACAACTCATTATCTTTCCCCCCCAAGTCCAGCCCTCTTCCAAACTTCTCTACTTCAGAACCACCCTGTTCTTCCAGTTTCCCAGGGTTGTGACCTTGGCATCATTCTTGACTGATCACTCACCCTCACCCCACACAATACTCACCCAGCTACAGTGTTAGTTTGGGCCTTTATCACCTCTCACCAGTATTATTGCAACAGCCTCCTAATTGGTTTTCCTGCCTCAGGTACCTCCCCTTTTCAGTCTGTCTTTCTCATAGTGACCAGCAACTGTGTTCCAACGTCATTTGGACATTAGTCCTCCCATGTGCTTCAGTCCATACAAATTGGCCTCTCTATTCCTCACACATGCACTCAGTCTCCAAGCTAGCTGCTGTTGCACTGGCGTCCTTCCTGCATATAACACATCCTCTGGTCACCTCTGTCATATGAAAGTGCTCTTTTTAAGGTTCATCTCCAGTGCCACCTTCTATATAAAGCCTTTCTGAGATCTCCAGTGGCTAGATCCTTCTCTCTCCAACTACCTTGTATTCAACTATTTGTATTTGTTTGCATTGTCTTTTAAATTTATTCTGTATGTATTGCACATATGTATACATACTCTGTACATACTTTTTTATTTTCTTGTGTATCCTTTATTACAATGTAAGCTTCTTGCAATTAGGGATTATTTCATTCATTTTATTTATATCCCTAGCACATAACATAGAACCTGGCACAATACTAGGTACTCATAAGTATTTATTGATAAAGAAAGAATCTTTGAAACCTAATTTTAAAATTGAAAGGATAGTCTCACTACTCTCAGGCCTGTAAAAATATTTTTCACCCAAATCCAGTTAACATGTATTGCTTTTGGAATCTATATTTTCCTTAAGTTGTGCTACGGATGACTTCCAAGATCAACATTCCTTTCAAAGGTCTCTTTCTATTTTTTGGTTCTTAACATACTTCTGGTTTGCATCATTAATTTAGGAGGTACTTCACTTTTTACAGTGGAAGAAATGTTACTTAGGATAGAATTATAATTAAGTAAATATATGAAAGACATGTCATTTCATTAATGAAAGGAACTCCTGGTATGGGAACTCTTTCTGTCAACAAATAGAAACACAGCTGGGACTATGTAGATAAGCCCTAGGAAGATGCCTGAGGACTTGCCGTGAGCCATGCAGCTAGTTTCAGAGATAGGATTTGAATCTAAGCCCTTCACTCCATTGCTATGTTATGCTTCTTTATGTTTCTGTATACTTATGATTAATAACATAATTTTTCTTATTAATTGAGACTTGTATTGACATGAGAAGAAAAATCTGAGCAGTAGAAGTATATTCCTACCTTACCATGTTGTTCCATCTAGCATGTTTGCTCACCCCTCATCCAAATCCCGCTCATCCTTTAAGGATTAGCATAAGCTTCAACTCCTCCATGATGTCTTCCTTGATGACCTGAGATGGAAGTGATTTCACTTTCTCTGGGACAATTGTGCCACATCATTACTCTCTCTTTTACTCATATGGCATTTATGTATAATGTAGTATATTAGAATGTTTTTTTGAAAATATTCATATTTTTCTTTTCTGGGTAGATATAAGCTTCTATTGAACAGGAACCATGTCTTAACTTGTTTGAATTGTCCTCCCTGTCCCCTCCCCTTCACTATCATCATGCCTTGCCCATACCAACCATGCTAAATATTTCTTGAATAATAAATCTCTGAAAATTTTGCCTTTTTAAAATTTGCCATTTTAATAATGATTTGTAATTTGCCCTTGAGCAACTTAGGTTAAACTGTTAGTTTTTGGTGAATGGAGGATTCTGTGCCAGTTTCCAAGGTGTGCTGTGGAAATATAAGAGTTGGTTTTATGGAAGTGTTTTGAAGGTTCAAAGCTGTAATGTATACTGTTATTCTGAAATGAGTAATTTCTTTTTTTTTTTTCCACTTCCCCTTTTTATCTTCATGAAATTATGAGCTTGTGTGCATATTGTAATTTTAGGCCACAAGGAACCACTTCCTTGGAAAAGCAGGCGTATACTTAGAATGACATGCAGGCCAGAATTTCTCTTCTGGTTTTCTAATGAATGGTGCTACATTTCATGTAATCTTACTCTTATTCATACTCTTAGGGAAAAAAAGTTTAAATATATGCAATAAATCTTCTAACAGCATGTTATTTATGTTTGATTTAGATCAGTGTAAAAATTTACAAGAATTAAATGTCTCTGAATGTGAAGGAATAAATGTGAGTATCTTTTTTTCCCTATACAAGCATTTGGTGAGGATATATGTGTATATACATGTGTATGTAGTTCTATGAGAGAAAGAAAGGCAAGCTGTTTAAAATTGGCAAGAAATTTCTATCCCTATATTTATTATAAATAATAACCTTGAAGAAATGTACCTATTGCTATTAACACTGGCAAATATTTATAAGCCAAAAATTACATTAAAATGAACCATATTTATAGTCTTAGGCAACTCTCTAAGACTATAAGTTGCAGAGAAATGACCAATTTGCGTTAATGAGGGAGTATCCTCATTGTGTGTTCCCTATACCAATGAAAGCTGGTTAAATATGCACACATACACAGATATGTACACATATCTGTGTATGTATACATAATTCATATACATATATAAACATGTACCTGTATGGCAATGAACCATATTTCCAAATTCTATCCATTTCCATGACCAAATTGGTTGTCCTGTGATCTGCCAAAGTCACAACACTCTCATCCATGGAATTCAGTCTTACACTGATCAAAACTTTTTTGGGTCTTAGTAGATGATCTTTATGACTTGATGTGGCCAAAGAAACTACTCATCTGATGTTTAGCTCTCTGGCAGTGAGCTTCTCTTGGATAGACTATGATTAGGATGAGTGAAATATCGTCCATCACTGGCCTCATTCCCCATATCTTTCCAGCTCAATCAGGCCTGTCAGTGTGTGAACCCTGCAGGCATAGACTTTGAAAAATCAAAGCCACCTTCCTGCCTCAAAAAAAGTATCCTAAGAGGACTTCATTGTAGAGTACCAGTCATTAAAATAAGTTCAGCCGATAGATTGGCCCAGTGCTGATTCACTTGCCCTTTGATAAACATCTGGGGAAGTGACAATGAAGACAATTTTTTTGGTTACTGGGTCCTTAATTAAATATCTGTTCATTTAAAATGAAGAGTCTTATTCTATGAACTGAGAGGTAGTATATTATAGTTTGAATTCTGAAAAAAGCAAGTACTTTAAGGATTTATTTTCTCAATTTGTCTGTAAAACAGATAAACTTGCTTCTTGTCTTTTTTATGTATATATATGTAATATATGTATTTATGTATATTTACAGAGAGACATGTAATATGTAGGTATCGCTGCCTATCTTACATGTCTATACACGTGTGATATAATCAGATTCCTTGCCTCACCTACCATCCCAACTTGTATTTCCTAATTTAGAAAATAAATTCAATTTTTTCTTGATATGATTTCCTTCCAAATGTTTGCCAGTTGTTAGTAGCAGTAGTGCCATATCTCTCAATAGTTGGTAAGAGATGATGACAAAACATTAAGATTTTTAATGAACCATTTCTGCCAAAAGTAAATGAAACAGTGCATAATCATCCATGTGGCACAGATTGTCTCAGAGTCTACTGTGTACATGACACTGTTCTAAGTGATGTGGGAATACAAAAAATAACTTGATTCAATTCAATTCAACAATTATTTACTAAATAGACACGGTATACAAACATCACAGATAATATTCAGTCCTTGCCTTTCTGGGGGCAGTGCTGACTGGTTAGATTTCTTTATTTCTTCAGAGGTTTTCCACCAAGAGAGACTGCTACTCTTGAATTATATTTTTGGCTACTAGCAGAGCAGTTATGGTGGTCTTCAGTTTTCACAGCATCTGGCAGCAATTTCCTCTTATAATCCACCCCACTCTCCTCAATTTTGATGGTAAAAATGTTATTTTTAAGTGAGGAAAAAATACAAATGAAATATAAATACAATGTGTATACATATTATTTTCAAGTGCTTTTAATTGTTCAGAACCTCCCCTCTTCTTTCCCTACTGCCTACTAAGTTTATTATCATTGTGGATTTAAATTACCTGCTTTATTTGTGCTCTTCAACACAGAGGAAACACCTATGGATAGCCAATGGATAATATTATAAAGTTTTGTAGAGCTCTTGGAGGTCACCTAATCCAACCCCTCATTTCACAGATGAAGTAATGGGGTCCCGAGAAGTTAAGTGATTTGTTTGGGGTTATACAAGGAGTATGAGCCTAGTCAGAATTTGAAACTGGACATCTGACGCCAAACCTAGAACTCTTTCCATCATGCTCTATTGTTGAGTCACAGATACTTTGAAGTGATTAGGTTGCTTTTTTTATGTTGATATAGTCTCTTGAAGGGTACTCCATAATATTGAGAGGCATCAATAACCATGTGAAAAGCTACATCAGAAAGAGGAGTTTCTTTCTTTTTATTTGTATTGTTACGTCTTTACAAAATGAAAATGTGCATTCCCCCATCAGAAAGACAGAAAAATTTCCCTCCTTCATTCTCCAGATGTTTTTCTCTAGCTATAGTCACTTCTGCCAAATCTCCTTCATTCATTGATTCATTCATTCATTTAGCAAGTATTTATTGAACCTACTGTGTGCTAGACCCTGTGGGAAATAGCTAGATGTATAAGACTTAGTTTCTTTTGTAATTTGTGTATTATGTTTTGAGTAAATTTAAATGTTTTTTTTAAATTTGCCAGTCTAGTGAGGAAGTCAAACCTCAGTGACATCTGCATCAAATTTGGAAACATCAAAGTATTTACCAACTATGATTTCTAATAATATGTGGTACTGCTAATTTCATCCAGATTTTACTATTGTTCTCAGTGGAAAAGGCATTTTAAATGCAAGCTTACATTTAAAGAACTATTCAACATGCTTCAGTTTCTCACAGAAACTTGTCTAATGTTTTATGTTAAAAAAATCCAAAGAGCATCATAGACAAATTTGCAAACTGTTATAGGCCCTCAAATATTTCTTAATGTTGTATTTATATGCTTAGTCACTTTGAAAAGAATTCCTAGGTCACTTGAGAAACAGAGGGTATAGCTAATCTGAACTTGTATTGACATCCTTCTGTTCTAGACAGAGAAGAATTGGGAGCTGACTGCTTCTTAGTTTGAGTTACCTCAAAGGGCTGCCATTCTGCAGCAGATCACAAATTCCTATCTCCTCCTTCTCTTTGCTGAGAGGCCACACTTTCTTCTTTTCTGTATCTGTGCCTGAGGAAGTATGTAAGCTAGTATTTCTGTCTTCCTCTTATTCCCTATTAGTTTGCCTTTCTAGTACCTTTTATTGAGTGCCAGTGCAATGTAATACTAGGTGGCACAGCATTTTAAGAAGTGTGCTTAGTTTTCCACTTACTCCTCTCATATCACTAGCTTTCTATCCTTCCCTTGTCCCCAACAAAAATGATCCCACATTCTTTCTAGCTGATTCCAAGATAGCAGTGTCCAGATCCTTCCCAGAGAGGGAGTCTTGCCAGTCCAGCAGAAGGAAGGACAAGGTTTCTTACAATAAAAATGATTACATCTCCAATATATTAGCAGTATTATATCACTTACTGAAAGCCTAGAAGACATATTTCAAGTAGCATCCTTGCATTCAGAGCTTTTCCTGTAGCTAGGAACTTAGGAGCTTTAGTTCGGTAACCCTATGGACAAACCCCTATGGACACACAGGGCACACGATTCCATTGCCTTGACACTTTGACCAACCCTGATGCCAGTAGAGTGGGCTCTTGTTGACCAGCTGTTTTATGACTCCAGAAAATACCTGGGACAGGATGTTTATTACTGGCAGTGATACTAAAAATAAACATTCCCAGCTTCTGGTTGGCACAGAACTGGCCTAGGCCTCCTCTGCTATGTTGGGCATGACTACCTGAGCAGCAAGACTGTGCTTGCTACTTGTTCCCTTTCTTAGATATATAGTCTCTTACCCTTTTAAAACACTATGGTTAAATACCTGTGCTGAGCTTGACTTTCCAGGTATAGAGCTTAAAATTCTGCCCACGTTTTGTAATACACCACAAACTTAAAATAAGGAACTAGCCATTAATAAAGCCTGGGTTTTGATCACAGTTGTTGCATTGGGCCTAGAGTAAGGAAAAATTGAGTTCAAATCTGGCCTCATACATTTAGTAGCTGTGTGGTGAACCCTAGGCAAATCCCATAACCTTTTTTTGCCTGAGTTTCCCTAACTGTAAAATGAGGATAATAATAGCCCTTATCTCCCAGGGTTATTGTGAGGATCAAATGAGATAATATTTGTAAAGTGCTTGGTACAAGGTCCAATACATAGTAGGTGCTTAATAAATGTTTATTTCCTCCCTCCTATATGTTGATAGTAATCCTATTTTTTGGAATTTTCTCTTGTTTCAAATGTAGGCAGTTTTTATGTCTTTACAGTTAAGACAATTGACATTTAATACCTAAGCACTTAACCTCCTCATCCCAGAGCTGGTTTTTGAGTAGTTTAAATTTAAATGTGAAGTTGGTATTCCTGAGGAATGGAATGGATCATTTCCAAATAAAGTTAATAGACTGAATAAATAGAGCTGGAAGAAGAAGTGTAGTTTTCCACTCAAAACCAATTAGTGCCAAAATGAATTAGCCTACACGAGCTGAAAACTGAGTTGAGCTATGCAAGTAGGAAGCAGCATTGTGTAATGGGAAAAGACCTGAAGTTATAGTCAAGGCAAGACCTAAAAATAAATCTATGATCTTGGACAGATCACTTTTCTAAAGCTCCATTTTCTTGTTGGTAAAATGGGGATATGTTGTGCATTCGTTTTTCAGTTGTATCTGACTTTTTGTGACCCCATTTGGGGTTTTCTTGGCAGAGATCATGGAGTAGTTTGACATTTCCTTTTCCAGCTCATTTTGCTATTGAGGAAACTGAGGCTAACAGGGTTAAGTGACTTCTGCAGGGTCACACACCTAGTAAGTGCCTGAGTCCAGATTTAAACTCTGGAAGATGAGTCTTTGCAACTAAAGGTTTGGCGCTCTATCCACTGCACCGTCTAGCTGCCAAAATGGGGATAATAATATCTATGATAGCTACTTCAGACGAGTTGTAAGGATTGAACAAGTTAATGCATTCAATCTGCTTTATTAAGTTTAATGTGATTATATAAAATCATATTTCCTTTTTTGTGCTAAGACTATAAATATGTGTTTCATTAGGAGCTGAGTAGAAGAAATAGGGAGAAAATGGGAAGGTTGGAAATTACAATAGATTTTGATAAAGACTTTTTTTTTTGTTTCTCTTCAGGATGAAGTAATGAAATATGTGTTAGAAGGCTGCCCAGCTCTTACCCATCTGAATATAGCTCACACAGATATTAGTAATAGAACAGTAAGACTACTATCCAGGTAATTTTTCATCTGTCTGAATTAGGTTGATAAATAAGTGACATTAAGCTCACTAGTGCATCTACTTTCATCTAGAAACATGGCATTTATCTTGAATGTTTTGAGAGAAGCCAAAGCTTTATAAGGCAGTCACCTCCTTTGACTCGTTTGCCTGTTGCATGTTCGTCCGTCTGTGCTTCCTTACTTTCACAAAGTCTCAGTTCTCTCTACCTCTGTCCCTTCATCAGTCACCAGTGGTGGACCATTCCATGCATAGGATGGATATCGCTTGATGCCTGCTTTTATCCCATAGACCTGATAGAGAGAAAACACTAGCAATGGACAAGATCACCAAGGCAGGCTCCATTTCATAGTGTTCAGGGCTGGAAGAAATAATGGGAACTGTGGGAAGCATTCCAGTTAGAGAATAAAAGAGCTCCTTGAATGTCAGATTATTTACTGTAAGAATGGGCTTCTAAGAGAGGTGACAACCTATTTTTTGGAAAGCTTAAAGTAGAGATTAGGAAACCATTTTTATATAATTTTAGGTACTAATTTTTACATATTCAAAAGTCCAAAAATGTCTGTTAGGAAAAAAATTCTTAAGACAATCTCAATTGAAGGTAGAATGATGGATGAAGTGATATTTTAAGTTTCTATCAGTTAGGCAACAAGCATTTATTAAGTGTCTGCGGTGAGCCAGGCACTGTGTTAACCCCTTGGCATTGCTTTAAATATTCCAGGTAGAAGAGTTAGAGAGGAGAAAAGACAGCTCTACCTCTAAGATAGGAGAAAAGTAAAGATAGGTTGGTGCATAGGAAGGGGAGGAATAGAATTTGGAACTCAAAACTTGAAAAAAAGACGAATGTTGAAAATTGTTTTTATGTGTAATGGGGGAAAGTAAAATATTATTTTTAAAAAAGATATGTTGAGGTGTGAAAAAAAGAAATTGAAACATATCACATCAGGGGTTCTCAGTTTCCTGAGTAAAGTAGGAGATGAGAACATCTGACAGTTAAAGGATGGTGAATTTGGGAACTTGAAGGAGGCAGAAAGGGTTCAGAACAGCTCTTTTGGGAAAACTGATCCATACTTGCAATATTTTTCCTTTTGTATGGAAAGAGGTAAGACTTATAGTTCCTTTAGTCAGTAGAAACAAAAATTAATTCTCTAAAAATTCATCCTCTGGCTATATTTTTTATATATAAGGATTCACATAGGCTTTTCTGAACAGTTGACAGTAGTCAGTTTTCTTTATAATGAAAGGAGTTGACAAAAAACTTAATTTGAGGATGAATTATGGTGTTCCCAACATAATTTTTTTATTGTTACCAGAAAAATATAGCCCTTCATTTCATAATATGTCACACATATGTAATATATAAATTTATAGTTAATCACAACCAAACACTAACATTCTTCAACTTTTAGGTAAAATTCTATACACATAACTTCTTTGGGGTTTCTGAAGACATGAAAAATGTCTGAAAAGGCTTTATGTGTGATAAAAATGTGGTATTTTAAAATTTTATAGAAACAATATTGGACAATGAGATGTAAAATAGTCAGAATGCCTGGTACGCTATAGGAAAACATATTATTATACTTCATACTGAAAGAAATATCTTTTTCTCCTATTTGTGATTTGTGTCATAATTTTTAAAAAATGCAGTCTGTGAACCTTGTGTGAGATTCAGTATAGCATAATGGATAGAGGAAAGTCAGCCAAGGAGTCAGGAAGACCAGGGTTCAAGTCCCATCTCTGCCACAAACTGATTGTGTGACCCTGGGGAAATTACTTCACTTCTCAGTGTCCCCGACAACTCTCTTAAGAGTGAGACCAGAGTGAAGGTGAGGTCCTGCATTGGAAGAGAGAGTTTTCTCATCTGCAAGTTAGTTCCCTATACCATGGGTATGGTTCAAAAAAAGGGGAAAAAAGTGAGGCAAACATAAAATACGAATACATGTCCATTTCTTAATTCTTCAGTAGTAGAATACTATCTTATCCAATCCCCTCTCTTCTGTTTTTGTCTTTTTTTTGGACAAATTACTATTTTTCAGTACTTCTTCTGGAAAACTATTGAGAAGAGAAAGCTTAAAGAAAACAGGAATCAATTTAAATGTTGATTCTTAAATTTCATCTCAGTCTCTCTCTCAGGGTAGATTATGTAGATAATTTTCCTGGAGTGTGTAGAACAGTAACAGGGCTTGATGTAAACATTAAATCTCATCTAGTCCATCTTTCAGCATTGAGTGTGTGTGTGTGTGTGTGTGTGTGTGGCCTTTTTTCTTGCTTTTTAAATCTCCTTTCCTCCTCTTACAGGTACTTAATAAATATCGTTGAACTGAATTGATGATTTTATCCTGTTCCACAGCTCCCACCTTTACTTCTTTGTAGACTCTTCCATTTATATCTTCATGTCTTTTTCCTGAGGTCAAGTCACATACCTTTCCAGTTACCCACTGGGCATTCATACTTACACTTCAAACTCATAATGCCTAAAAGCTTAATTCATACAAAGTAGGCAAAGACTGCCCCTTCTCCTGATCTTCCTCTCCCTTTGAATGGTGCCCCTAGTTACTTGGGGCTCCTTTATTCCCCCCTTTGCCTTGACCCCCACCATCCAATTCATTTCCATGAATTCTACCTCTGCCACATTTTTCCTATTTATTACTTCCTTTTCTTTGCCCTTAGTACCTCTCATTTAGATGATGGCAGGAACCTTCTAACTGGACCATCAGCTTCCATTGTACTCTGTGTACACTCCTGCCGTATTCATTTTCCTAAAACATAGAATCATGGCACACTTGTGCTCTGGACTGTTCAGTGGTTCTTTAGCTGGCTGGCAGGACCCTCCACAATCTGGCCATAACTCACTCTTCCATATCCCTTCTGCTCTAATCAAACTGGATCATTCACTATTCCCTAAATATACTCCAGATTTTCCTAATTAGGTGGCTTTGCTCATTGTATGTCCTACCTACCCTGCACCCTCCCCTCACTCCAACCCTCAAATTCTTGAAATCCTACAGATCATTTAAGACTTGTACTTTTTCCATGCTGGTTTCCCTTGCTTTTTCCTAGCCCAAAGTGAGTTCTCCCATGTCTGAATTCCTAGGGCACTTTGTCTGTGTCTCTTTGGTGGCACTTGTTTGTCCTCCTTTGCATTAGACCTTCTTGTGTTCAGGTTTTGTTTCCCCTCCTACACTGTCACTTCTTAGCTCCAGCAGCCACATGTTTCTCAGCGTTGTGTTCCCCAGTACAAAGCACACCAAGTATAGGGTCATGTACAGGATCTGTGTTAGCTTCCTCTGTGTCTTGCCTATAGTAGGCACATAATAAATATTTTTTGAATGTAAGTATTATGTAAAGTTAAAAAATACTTACTTCGAAAGATGTAACTAATACACAAAGGAAAATACAAATCCTTTCTCTTCAGGTAAAGCTGCCCATGACCTCTTATTGAGATAGTTGTACTAATGGCACATTATCTCCTAATGCTGTGCCATAGAATTCAACATACAATTGAAAATTAAGATAGCATAGTGTCTAGAGATGGCCAGACTTGTACTCAAATTCTGCCTCTGTCACACTCTAGCTGTGTGATCCTGGGTAGGTCATTTCCCCAGACAATTAAGACAGTAAGTTGCACAGAAGTTAGGGGAAGCTTCTATGGAGGTATACGTCTGATTTGAAAAAAAAAATCCTTTATTACAGCTTTCTGTAATTATAAACTTGTAAAATTCAAATGTATGAAAAGCTAAACTAACCAAAGAGGTGATTAAGGAATATTTATTCATATTAGAGAAAAATATGCTTTCATAAGAAGATTCTCCATGTAGTTCCTCTTAATAATCAACTCCCCTAAAAATTTAATGTAAAATTGGATCTGGAGACAATTTTTCAGAAACTATTCATAAAGCCAGAGAGCAATGGTTGTTTAATTAGGGATCCATGAATTTCCTTTTATAACATTTCACACACACACACACACACACACACACACACGCAGCTAAGAACCTGTGCCAATTACAGAATGTTTTTACTTCTTCATTGTTCTTGTTAAGAGAATACTAAGTAAATGATAAAGATAATGTCTTAGGAAGAAGAAGGTGACATTGATTTCCTTCTCACATGACAAAAAGTATACTTCTTAAAGGCATACTCTTTTTTTTTCTTTCTTTCCTTTCCCCTGTTTCCCCTATTATTAACTAAACTGATTAATTGCCACAGTGAGGAGAATAAAGTTGCCTTGTCTCTGGGCTTCACAAAGGAATATAGCAACTAAAAGGTCACATTATCCAATCTTTTGCTCCATTTCCCAAGCACTTGAAGGACTTGATCAGACTTTCTGAAATTATGCTTATTCTAGAGAAACATTTATTCACAGTCTCCTTTCTTCACTGGCCCACAATCCACTTCCTCAGTTCCCTGCAGTCTAGCTTTAATGGGTCTCCTTAGTGCCATCTTCTCCCCATCTTCTCTCCATATTGGCAGTATTTTACCCACCATGCTATACTCACTTTCACTTGTGTTTTGAATTCTGTGTCACAGAGCTTGGTGATGTTTTTGTCTAATAAGTACCTTAACTCTCTGTAAATCAGAATTTTACCCAAAATCAGTGATTCCTTTTCATTCAGCAAACAGTTATTGAGCTTCTACTACATGTAAAACACTGTACAAGATATTCTTAGTATCCTCTTCCTTGGTCTCTCTGATGAATCATCCTCCCCTTCAGGAAACTGGTCTTTCTTGCTTTCTCATTATTCTGTCTTCTGCTTCTTTTCCTATCTTACACATTCCTTGCTAAGTTTCATTTTTTATTCCATTAATTGAGAGAATATTTAAAAGTTTCAGTCCTCAGGCTTCTTCTCCTCTAATCAGGAAGATCCAAGTTCACATCCTGTTTCACATACTTCCTGACTCTGTGACTGGGCAAGCCACTGACCCTTTCTGAGCTTTAGTTCCCTCATCTGTTAAATAAAGATAATGACAGCAATTCTCACACAGGGCATTATGAGGATCAAATGAGATCAAATGTGAAAAATGCTTTGTAAATTTTAAAGCATTATATACATGCAAACTTTTATGATCATCCTTCATTTATTCCTCCGAGTGCTTATCCATCTTCTCAGTTAGATAACTATTAGTTCTGTGTTGATAAATTCATATCAGAGCCCCAGATCCATGTTTTCAGTTGGCTTTATGACTTTTCCACTTGAATTCATTAAATCCAAAAGTGCAAAGTCTTTGTTTTGTCTTTTCCCTTCCTATTAATAGCACCACTGTTCTCCCAATTCCCCTAGGCTCAAAACTGCTGAGTGTTTTTCCTTCGTTGTGTTTGTCCAGTCAATGGCTGTCTTCTCAATCTCCTTAGAGATGGTTTTTGAATTTACCCATCTCTTATGATCCTCCTTCCACCACTCTAGTTGATTTCACTACACACCGAAATCTTCTCTCCCTTTATACCAGCTTCTCTCCTCACAAATCCATCCTTCCAACATAGGTCAGATTCATCTTCCTTGAACACTGCTTTCGTCACATCAGTTTTGCACCCAAGAACCTGCTGTTATTTCGTACCACTTGCATGATTTAGTCCAACCTAGCATTTAGGACTTCTCATAAACTCTACAATACCTATCCAACCTTATCACACACTGTTTTCATATAGAAATCCTCCACTTAGATCATCAGGCTACTTTTCTTATTGTTCTCCACACATTCATTTGCATTGGGTTGCCCCTTTTCTTACCTGGACTGTCTTCCTCTTTTCACTCCTCTCTGTTAATTCACATTCTCCATTTGAGCTTTTTCTATCTACTTAAATCCCCAAGGATATCTTCTTTCTCTGAATTTCAACAGCACTTATAGAATAGTACATGTTCTAGCACATTTGTGTAAATGTGTTTGCTAGTTTTGTGTGTGTGTGTGTGTGTGTGTGTGTGTGTGTGTGAATACCTTGTCTTAGCAGGTAGATGGTAAATTCCCCATTGATAGAGATTTCTCTCTGTTTCTTCATTTCTTTTATGATAGAGGAAGTGAATGGTCAGTAGCTAACTTGATTGGACTATTGCAAGGTGCCTGTGACTGTGCCCTAACTGCCGTATTTAGATTTTCTTTAGAAATGCCATTTTGTGAAATAACCACTGTGGCTCTTGAGAGATTAACATTCATACCTCATCATGATTTCATTAGACACTGACTGTGATCACAGATAAGGCCTTCCAGTAAAACTTCATTTAAAAATGTAATTCCACATTCCTTACAGTAGTAACTACCTTGTGTGGTGAGAATTCTTAAACCTTCCTTAAAAATGCCCACCACAGTTTCCAAAAGAATGATAGTATGCTATAAAAAATTAGTAGGACTAAAATGAGAGGAAAAAATTCCACAAGAAACTAGATAACTGGGAAAAGATGAAACACAAAGTAAAAATATAAACTCAAACCAGTCAGAAATAGGATTATGTGAATGGTCTCAGGATTTGAAAACAAAGTATTCGATCTTGCTCAGCAGGGGACACATTTCTGTGCCAAAACTCATAATGAAACATAGCAGTGTTACTTAAAATTTGCCAAGTGAGATTTTACTGTCAACTGATATTTCTCCCATCATTAGGAATTATAATCCTATATCCTATAATCCTCCACAATCATTTATTTCCCCTGGAAAAACTTAAGAGACAAATGAGAAGCTCTCTGTGGATTTCCACACTCATGGTTTTCTATTCTGAAGACAAGTCATTGGTAATTTAATTAATTTGGTAATTATTCTATGGAATAGTGGAGGTGGTATGGAAGTGCAACTTTTTTATCTAATAGATTTCCATCTTAAAATGGTGAATTTGATTCATGATTCATGATATGAGATCCATAGTGTTGGACAGACTACTGAAATATCACATGACTGTCCATCCCCATATCTTCTTCCTAAAAGACCTACAACCTGGTCCAGCCTTGTCAAAAAAGTGTAGATTCTCATTTTAAAAGACTGCCATGGAGGGAGATTCCACAAGATTCCTTGCAATTTTTATTTTGCTTAATAGTTCCAGTTGTTAGATATCCTTCAGTGTGTCTAACTAGACTTTGGATATCTGAGTATAGATGGAAGAAAACTGTATTTTCCCAGCTCATTCTTAGTATTCACTATAGAAGAGTGAAGATAAAGTGTTATGTTCTTAAGATTTTATCAATAGCCCTTTGGATCATTTTAGGAGCTCCAAGCAAGGGAGGGGGAGTGACCTCAAATGTTTCTTCTAAAGTTGTCTCATCGCTTCACTGAGTTGTTGATCTGAGTCAGAACAATATTAAAGATACTAAAATGTTTCATCATATGTTTTGAATACAAGCTGCAGGCAGAGAGAAAAATCATGTTTTGTTCAAAAAATTCAACATAAGTGGGGTAATCAGACGTGTTTCAAATTATTGGAAATAAAATTAATAATAATATGCATCTATTTTTTATTTTATCTTTTCATTGACTTATGAAGGTAAGTCTTTTTTCACAACTATTTTTTCCCCACAACTATTTTCCCAAGCCGCCTTCTTTTCTGTCCTTTAATTTTGTTCTGCAGTGTTGTCAGTTACAAATGCATGCTTCAGTAACAGTGACTTATTCCTCTTCCTTAGAAGTTGTCAGTAGTGGGAGTTCTTGCACTTTTTGAAATGCTAGACTTGGGCTGGCTTGGAAAATTGCCCAAAGACTATCCTGAAATTGAAAGCTCAAAGAGCACAGTGGTATAGACTCATTCTAATTACATTTCATCTCTCTGGAAGCTTTCATTTTGGTCATTGTGGCATGGCTGTAACAGCTCTGTTTCAGTTCTCCAAAGATTCATAGTCTATGATGTATTTTCTTATTTATATTGTATCCACTTCAAACCATTTGTACTATACTATTATAAACTCATTTAATCATTAGTATATTAGCCTTTTTTTAAAATAAAGATTGGTACTGGAAACGGTTGATTGATACTATAAATGTTAAAAATTTATTTGAAAATAAGAATTTCCATTTTAAAGGTAACTTTTTAGATTCCTTTTGAATAACCACTTGGAGCTTGGAAAGAGCCATGGAAATTGATCTAGTAGATCTGGTTCTAGTCCCATTTTTGCCACCAGTTAGATGAATTGCCTTGAAAAGCTTGCTTTAATCCCTATGGTCTTCAGTTTAACCAAATGTGAAATAAGAGGTCCAGATATCTCCCATCTCGATCATAGCTGTGATTCCAGATTCATTTTTTATTGTTTTTCCCAATATGCTTTTTAAGTCAAATGAATCTCTAACAATCTTATGTAATAATAGTTCATCAGCAGAGAAAATTTTACAGAATATTTGTTCTTTGCACACTTATTGCATCTAATTTTGATGTCCTACAGATAAAACTTACAGTAAAATAAGGAACAAATCTTGCAACTTTGTTTTGAAAAATACTACTTTTCAAAAAATATGCATGTATCTCCAGTAGACTTTTAAAAGTAAGTTCTCTTAAAATTTAAGTTAATATCCCTTAAGAGGTTTTCATCAGAAAGTAACTCTAACCCTAACTCCAAATGGTTCTGAAATTTTACTGCCAATCTTAGTTTTTTCAGCATGGAAAGAAGTCTTCCCTCTCCCCCCTCTCTCCCCCCCAACTACTGCAGATCTACTCTGCACCCTAGCCCCCACCCAAAAGAAATTATTAAGCATCTGAAAAGAAGGTGTCTGGTTAACAAGCTTACTTTCTTAAGTCAATGTATGTTAAGTAAAATGCAAGCAAACAGCTGAATTGTGAATTCTGTAATGATCCATAATAACCATTCCCTCCTCTTGTCTCCTCTTTCCCTCGTTTTCTCTTCAGATGTTTCCCCAACTTACAGAAACTTAGTTTGGCTTATTGCAGGAAATTCACAGAGAAAGCTTTACTGTACCTGAGTTCAGGCAAAGGATGCCACAAGATCACCGATTTGGACCTTTCAGGTTGTACTCAGGTTTGTCTTTCACTTCTTTTTTTCATGCGGTGGGGAAGGGGATCCTTTGGAGAACTGTCTGCATCCAGTCCTCATGTTAAAATAACACAGGGCAAGTACTGCAGCAGACTTTTCAGAGGTTTTAAATTACACAGCCACAGCTGCTTAGATTTTCCTCAGGAATAGTAGTATAGGCTTTTGGCTCCTTTCCATTTAGGCATCACATTTACAAACTTATTGGATGAAAAAAATGACTAATTTTGGGGGAGAGTGCAATCTGAAATCCAAAACTTGAGTTTTGAAAGCAGTTTCATGCAAACATGAATGCAAAAATAAATTAGAACCTTTGTGAGAGAACTTGCATGATTTCCTGAAAAGGCAAATAACTCACACATGTGTTTTCTGAGACTAAATAATATGGAAAGTTATAAATGCAATTCAAGGGTTTTCATCAAGGAGAAAGTAAATGTCACAAAAAAATGCATTGTAAACTTAGAATTTTCACATCACATATAAAGAAGTTGAGGTCCATGCTAGAACTTTGGTTCTTAAAAAAATAATTTAGAATGTTAGCTCCTTGAGGGCAGAAATGATTGTTGGTTTTCTGGTTTGTGTATTTGTTTTTTTCCATTTTGTCTGGGTCTTGTAAACTGCCATGCATTTAGCTGGTATTTAACAAATGCTCTTTGAATTGGAAAAAGACATTTTAAAAATGTATGTATGGAAGGTAATGGAGAGCATGAACAGAGAAAATATCTAAAAGATGACTGTGGATTAGATGAGGATATTGCAAAAGACTCATAGTAGATAGTATAGTTTTGCTGTATGTTTTTCAGTCATGTTTGACTCTTCATGACACCACTTGGGGTTTTCTTGGCAAAGATACTGGAATGGTTTGCCATTTCCTTCTCTCCAGCTCATTTTACAGATGAAGAAATTGGGGCAAACAAGGTTAAGTGACTTGCCCAGGGTCACACAGCTAGTTAGTGCCAGAAGCTGGATTTGAACTCAGGAAGACTCATCTTCCTGACTCTAGGCCCTGCACTCTATCCATTGTGCTACTTAGCTGCCCTCAGATGCTATACTATTCATGTTATTATTAACCAATAATACCTCTTCTCCCTTCAGGGTGAATTTTGTCCTGTATCTTTGAGAAGTCATTCATTCATTTGTTCATCCTTGTCTTAGCTGGCAAAGTGTTTTTCAACTTATATACCATTCCTCTAGGTGGAGAATAACAATGCACAGGTGCCAAGATCACCATACCTAGTTCCTTCTTCAAAATCCTTGATATTAGTAAATAGAGTTTAACTATAACAAACCCAGTTTTAATTTGTTCTCCCTGCCAATATCTATTTATTCCCAGGCACCTGATGCGAATCACAGTAACCTCTGAGAAAGTTACTAGCTCTATTTTGGAATCCTGTCATTTTAGAAATTTGTTCATTTACATATGAATTGTGCCATGTTAGAAATCTGTAATTTATATTTGAAATTAAAGTTTGGGAGGTGTTATGCATTTAGATTGTAGAGAGTTAATAAATGATAGGGGATACAATGTCATTATAATGAAAATATTTTAATAAAATCTTGCATAATAGAAAAAATCTCAAACCTCATCCAGTGGTTGTACATTTCAACCAATATTCAACCAGAATTTTATTATGACAAAAGAATTAAAATATGTCTAGAGTTGGCTGTAGCAGGATTTGACATATATTTTATTAGTAGAGAAAAAAAATACCACCATATTGCTACAGCCTAACAAGTCGACAGCTTACAGAGGACATGTTTGTGGATAAGTGAAAAATATGAATGAAGTGGTTCAAGGCATGAAAACTTGTTTCTTTTGTATCTTCTAATCTAAGCGTGGGTGTGTTTTTTGTGTTTAGTACAGGGCTAATGAGGTTAAGGTCGTGGGTTCAATCAGCATGTGTATAACTGAGTTTTGCTCTGGCAAAGGATTGCACTTTGTAATCAGGCCAGCCAGATCCTGCTGGTCACAAAGGGAACTGGCTTAGATGGTGAGTGCACTGGGATCAGCACGAGTTTCTTGCTTTGGAATGTGCTGAATAATGCAGGATTGTAGAATCCTAGCATCTCGGTGTTGGCTGTCTAAGGCCTCCTGGTCCGGTGGACACTTGTTCAGGAATTCCTTCTATGAGATCCTTGAGAAGTGGCCATTTAACCTCTGAAGACCTCCAGCCACGGGGAGCTCACAATTTCTTCAGACAGTTAATCTCGTTTTTAGACAGTCCAGTTGTTAGTTAAGTTTTTCCTCATGTATCAGCTCCTCTGAAGCTTCCACCCATTGCTCCTAGTTCTGCCCTAAGCAGAATAAAGCTCACGTCTGTTCCACATGACAGACAGTTATCATGGCCTCTCCACTCTTCTGTTCTCCAGGCTAAACTTCACCATCCTGATTACCCTCTTCTGAATATGCTTTAGCTTGCAAGTGTTCTTTCTAAAATGTGTCACCCAAAACCAAACATAATACTGCAGATGTGGTCAGATTGGGGCAGAGCGTAACCAGCCTCATTCTGAACAGCAGAATTAGCGTAACCAAGCAACTAAATGAAACAGGTTAAATATAGAGCTATTAACACATTCAGTAAACACTGGGGACATTGAAACAGTTTATATTTGACTAAAATAAATGAAATTGAACTATTTATGGACAAGAAATTTTTCTTTATTATCTTTCTTAAGCAATTGTTTGCCCAAATGTTTAACAGATGCAGATAAGTATAAATAATGCATCCAGTATTATCATTCAGTCAAGAACATTAAAATTTAATACAACTTATAGGCAAACAATTTATAGGCAATTAGATTATAGGTTTCTCAACTTTAAAATACATGCACAGCGAGAGACATACACACATGTAGTTTTACTTCTGCTTGGATATAATGGAAATGAGAATGGGGTCATTTGAAAGTGAAAAATATGCATGAACCCTATTTCATTTGACTACTGAAAAGCTTCCAATTATATAAAAGTTATTCTCGCTTGGCACTGTCATTACATGAACTAATTAGGTCTAGCTGCTGCTTCATTTTGTTTGGTGATGTTGAGTCCTAATCGTTAGCTAGTACCAGGAATCATTCCATAGAAGCATCACGACAAGGGCACATGCAGAATGGAGGGGAACTAGAGAAAGAAACAGTCAAAGCTTTGGGAAGGAGTAATAAAGAAAGGGGAAATCAGCAAGGTTGGACTGAAATGTGAGTCATTTTAGGGGAAACAGGAGACTGTGGAGCTCTTAATTCTTTAGAAGACTTTTTGAATGTTCGTAGCATGCCTACCTCTGTAATGGAATTTTACTGATATTCCAAAATGATTTTTTTTGTTTCCTAACATAGCTAATTATCAAGTTCATCATGAGGTGCATGCTTGAGATTTGCTCAGCCTAGTGGGACTTGCTGTTTTGTTGGCCTACTCTTTGGGATCTCAGGGATGGATCACTTTCATGCCACAGTGAGATGTTAGAGTAGATCTGTAGCAGGGTTTTACCCTTTTTAGTTTGAAGATATTTCTTCTTGGATTTATAACTTTGTAAAATCAAGAAATGACTTTACAGCTGAAAGATTCACTAAGAATTTAATTTCCTGTATCTTTCAAATTTTCTTCTTTGGGGAAGTTTTCATAAACCTTTATTTTATCTTAGGTACATTTTAAGTGACTTATAAGTGGACAAAATGTTGGAATCAATGATTCACCAATTGTTAAGGTTCTTGAAATCTTTCATTTTATTTTTTTAAGTAAAAACTTATATCTTAGTAAATGAAATCTTCTTGGCACCTCATAATTGTGATATCTCACACCAGAAGACCAGGCTCAAAAAATACTGTCAGAGGCATAGGACTCTTAAGTAGACTTGAGAATAAAAATATTAATAAAAAGTATAGCTAATAAAATTTCATGTTATTCTATACTACTGCGAATAAAACTATAGCATACTCACTTTTTAGATATTTTAGATATTTAAGTATTTAGACATTTAGATTTGGGTATTTGAAGAATTAAAAAATTTTAGAGTTGAGGTCAGTCATCACCTAGTGTAATCCATAAACCAAAAATAATCTTTAATACAATATACCTGTCTGGTTCTTTGCTTAAAGGACAATATACTTCACCTTTGCTCAAAGATATCCAATAAGAGGGAGGGACTCTATCACCTCCCAACGCAGTCTATTCCACTTTTATATAATTTGGACTGTAAGGAAATATTCCCTGACATTTGCTTCCTTGTAATTTCTACCCTCTGTTCCTGTCTCTGCCCTTTGTAACCAAATGGAACAAGGCTAGCCCTTTTTTATGTAATAGCCTTTCATATTCTTGAAGACACCTAGTAGCAGGGATTGTCAACATTTTTTGTGACCTGGACCTCTTTGGTAGGCTGGTGAAAATTGTGGATGTTTTCTCAGAATGTTTTTAAATATGTAACGTAAAGTGAACAGGACTAGAAAGGATATGCATTTATGTTTAAATGCAGTTACCATTTTTTTTTAGCAGTCCACAGACCTCAGGTTAATAACTCCTGCCCTTGAGCCTTCCTTCCCAGTTTGTCCAACTAACCTCATATAACATGGCTCAAGGTCCTTCATCCTCTTGGTTGCCCTCCTCTGGCTACTCTCCAGCTCCTCAGTGTCTTTTCCAGAATGTGTGGTGCCCAGAACTAAACTCACTACTCCAAATGTGACCTGACCAAGACAGAGTACAATGAGATTATTCCTTTCCTTTTCCTGGAAGCTGTTCCCCTTATTGCAGCTTGAGATCACATTAGTTTTTTGGCTGCTGTATCACATTGTTGACTCACATTATCCTTACAATTCACCAAAGCCTCTAGATCTTTTCCAGATGAACTGCTGTCTAGCCATGCCTCCTTCTTCTTGTATTTATGAAGTCAATTTCTTAAAACCTAGGTGTCATACTTTACATTTATCATTATTAAATTTCATCTTAATAGATACAAACCAATTTTCTACCTTCTCAAGACCTTTTTGGATTCTGCCTCTTGTCATCTAGTGGATGTCATCTGCACAACTGATAAGTATACTGTCTATGCCATTATCCATGGCATTGGTAAGAATGTGGAACAGCAGAAGGCCAAGCACAAATTTCAAGGCCACTCCACTGAAGTTTTCCTTCTAGAATGACATGGAACTAGCAACAGTTGTTCTTTGCATTTGGCTATTCAATCCATTCCATATATGTGTATCTAATCATACTATCATCTAGTCCTATTTCTCCCTCTTTTCTTTAAGACTAGCATAAAGTACTTAATTAAATGCTTTACTTAAGGAAAAAAACTAGGTAATCTGTCTACAACATTCCCTTGGTCTCTAGAGTAGAACTGTATCAGAAAATGAAATAAGTTTAGAATATGACTTGTTCTTGATGAAACCATGCTAGTCATATTAATTCTCTTTCCATTCTAGATATTCACTTTCTCTTTGATTATATGTTCTAGAGTTTTCCCAAGTATCAAAGTCAGGTTCATTATCTAATAGTTTGCTGATTTCACTCTGTTGTTTTTTTTCTCAAAATGGTTTTTTAAAATTTTTAAAAAAATTTTTCATTTTTAACACAGTTCATATGACATAACACAATTCCAACTTTTGGTCAGGTGATGTTTCTTTTAAAGCATTTACCATATAGACCACAAACGGATTTTTTTTTTAACATTAACCAACTGAGACACAAATAATAAGTATGTATGCTAACTTCATAAGCCCTTGACCTAATGGTCTCCACACTATTACTAAGAATTGAAGGACCCTAACCTATTGTTGTTGGTCTAAAGTCCTAAGCCTAATAGCTTCATTTTAGACTTGACCCCGAATGTTCGCCTACCAACAATCTATAATTTAATAGGTCTGGTATTAAGCTTACAAACCTTTTGACTATAGGAAATTGCCACTAAGAGTAGGGACATTGCAGGGAAACAATATCTCCCCAACTTCATGTCAGTTCCAGGCAGAAGTAGATTGTCAACTTGCATTCAGTGTCAACTGCCTGTTGTTTTTTTTTTAAATTGGGATACCACGTTTTTTTCTAGTCCTGCAGTATTCTTCCTGTTCTCCACAGTTTTTAAAATATCATTGATAGTGCTTCAGTAATCATCTACCAAATCTTTTAGTAGTTAGGGATGTAGTTCTTTTGGGCAAGGTGATTTGGATTAAATTCATCTAAGGTAGTGTCTTAACTGGTAGAGAATCAATTCTTCTGATTTCAAATCCAGTGCGTTTCCCACTCCACCATGTTATTCCTTTCATCTTTATACTTCTTTTTGGTCCAATTTGAAATTGATTTTGATGTTTTCTCTAGCTGGTTCTCGATTGATGTACACATAGATAACTGGTTTTAAAATTGCTCCCAAATCAGTAACCAGCATTGGAGATAATGTGGTGCAGTGAAAAGAATACCAACTTTGGAAGCAAGAGGACCAAGGTTCATACTCTCTCTGACACTTGATGCTTGCATGAGTATTTAGCTTGATTTGTAAAATGAGAGTTGAACTACATAGCCTCTGAGGTTCTTTCTCATTCCAGGTTTTTGATTCCTTGTATATTAAGATAATATATTTCTTTTTTTGGGGGGGGGGGTGATGCTCTTTGCTGCTCAGTATTCCCAAAGGCTTCCAACTTTCTTCTTGAAGAAAAGAAATATAATGACAGTTTCAGTTTCATAAGCCTTTGATTGTTTTTATTCTTGATCCAAAATTTTTTCCAAAAAATATTTTTTACTCTTTGCCTTCCTTTGCCCCAGTGTCCAACTTTGCCTTGAAATCACTAAGCATCAAGTATAGATCAACTTAGTTTGGAAGAGAGTATCAAATGCTTTATAAAATTTTCTTCCTCTTCATCTTTTACAACAGATGTTAGCAAATGAGGCACAATTATCTGTTTGCTGGCCTGTTTGCTTATAATTGTCATGAGTACTACAAAGTAAGATGATCAAGAGTCCTGTGGAGCTATGGTTTTTGTTGCCTTTGAACAAAAGAGGACACTAACTCTGCCAAATCCTATGTTCTTCTCTCCGAGGAAAACTTGTGTGATGTTCTTCAATTTCATTGAAACTTCTTTATATCTTTTAATTTCATTTATGCTGAGAAAATTAATTTGGATGTGGTTTATATATGGACATATCCATATGTACATACCTACATCTACATATATATATGGTTTCCAAGTATATAAGCTTACTGATTATTGGACAGAGATGTACCAACATTCCAGTGAATGCCTGTGGACTATATGAGGAAGGTAGCAGTTCTTAGCATTACTTGCCCCCATTTCCAAAGTTCTCCCATCATTGCTATGGAAGCTGAAAGGGATCATCCAGGATGAACCCCATTTTGTGTTTTTATACCTTTTATTAGTTGCCATCACTTTGTGGCTGAATCATTGCTGACGAACCTGTAATTTATTGTGTTAGGCTTGGCCACAAACAGCAGAGGCAGTCTGTCCACGAGGCTCACACCTGAAGTCTTTTTAGCCTAGTAGGAACAGCCAGGGTTACTAACATGCCACAATTTGTAGGTATGAGACTTTTTTGTAGAAGAATACTAATCGAAAAAGTGTAACCTAAAAGAGACTATCTCTAGAAAAAATATTAAACAGGCTTATTTAAATGTAGACTGGAAAAAATAAAAATGATGTATAAGCACAGTGGCAAGATGCTGTGATGCACAGTAGAAGAAACGTTGGTTTTGGAGCCAGAGAACTTTGCTCTGTCTTTTCTATTTATGTGACTTTAGGTAAGTCTCTTATCTTCTCTAAGCCTCAGTTTTCTTATCTGTAAAATGGAGGAGTAGAGTGAAATAGACTTTAAGATCCTCTCCACCTATGAAAGAAGAGAGTAAAAACAGTTCTACATATTTTGAAAATATTTTATATTCTGTTTGTGTTGGGAAAACCTATAGCTCACATTTTAATAGTACATTAAGGCTACATGCTCTTTTTGTCCCCTTACCCTTTTTTAACAGATGAGGAAACCAAGGCTCAGAGAGGTGAAGTGACACAACTAGGAAACATCCCAAGCTGAAATCAAACCCAGGTCTTCTGACTGGGGGGTGCTCTATCCATTGTATTGCATTTATTTTTTAAAAATTAACAAATTGAAAAAAATATCCTGGAATTTACCTATAAAAATGAATGCTATCCTCTTCAGTCACTAGTAACTTTAAAAAGTTTTTACTTGGTCCAACAATCACTTTTAGGTTGTTTTTCTTGGAATTTGTCTTCAAAGCCTGAGGCATATTTTTGTGAATATCTTGAAAGCTATCTTCAAATCTTCACTAATTGAAGAAATATTTTAATTTTGGAAACAACTCACAGTTATTCAGAGCCATGTCTAATGTAAAGGTAGGTGAGGATTAGTTGAATGATGTCATTTAAGGTATAATTTTAAAAAGAAAGAAAATTTCATGACAAGAACGGTGAGACTGGGTTTCTGGCATGGTTTGCAGACACTTTCTGAGGGCAGTTCCTAAAATGTTTTATGTAATTAGCAGTATTATAAGAAATATTGTTGCTGTTTGATCATTTCAATCACTTCATTTGAGGTTTTCTTGGCAAAGACACTGGAGTGCTTTGTCATTTCCTTCTCAAGCTTATTTTACACATGAGGAAACTGAGGCAAAAAGGATTAAGTGACTTGCCCAGAGTAACACAACTGGATCTGAACTCAAGTTTTCTAAACTGCAAGTCCGGCGTTCTATCCACTGCACCACCTAACTACCCTAGGAGTATAGGGTTCTCCCAAATGATCACTGAAGGACAATGATCATTTAATGTAATAATCTCTGGTGTATTAGAAGGTCAGTGTTACTACTTCATAGATTTATACTGCACAAGACATCAGATTCTGCTTCCATCCTTAAAAAAGGAAATGATGAACAGCTACCTCTAGAGCAGGAGTTCTTTAACTGGAGCCATTGGACAGTAGATTTAAACATGTCCATAAACATTGATGAGAAAAAATATATCTTAATTTTCAATAATTTCTCATTGAAATTTAACATTTCCTTCACTTATGAGTGTAGGTATCAAACATCATTCTGATAAAGTGTTTATAAGCTTCTCCTGACTATTAAGGGGGTTTCTGGCACAAAAAAAGCTAAGACCTCCTATCCTAGAGATTCCATGGTCTTTGTTTTAGTCAGTGACATTAGGGACTCTTGCTATCCAATTGTCCATTTTTTTTTTCTACTTAGTAACAGGAAATAAATGTCCTCTTTCAATTGTTTCAAAAGAGAGATTTATATGGGTATGTATGCATGTATGTGCATATTCTCTCCATGTCTACTTTCCATGTGAGTCCTGTGATTTTTTTCTCAAATCAAGAAACAAACCTTTCATTTTATTTTAAGTTCCTCTTCCAAGCCTTAGTCGTTTGCCTTCTAAAGTCAGGTAGACACTCAAAATTTTGTATTGAATAATCTCTTAGCACTCTCAGGTTTCTTATGATATATCTGTTTTCTGGCTGTTTACTGCTTTCTGAAAGCTTTGAGTTTAAAAAAAAAATCCAAGCTTATATTACTATATAGTTAAACTAAAACATAATATAGCTAAAATATAAACATAATAACAAATTAAATAACTTAACAAGGTTTTCAAATCGATATATAAGAAAGTTTCATAATATAAATTTTATTCCTGAAACAACAGTGATTGGTACTGAGAATGTTTATTAATCAGTGAACTTCAAGGCTTTCGAAAAACAACCCATGCTCTTAAGTTAAAATAATTGAAAAAAAGTATGGACTACAGTGAAACCAAGATTTATCTTTTTTTTCCTCTTTGAGGCAATAGATGAGGGTAACCTGGGTTTAGTTCTAACAGGATTTGCAAAGATTTCATGTCCTATTTAAAGTCCAGGAGAAAAAGGACTCTGCGCCTTCTCTTCCCACCCCAAATAAAGTCCTGAAACCTGGTGTAGTGGGAAAAAACTGGACTAAAAAGTCATGAAATCTGTCTTCTTGTTCAGACATTACTATTACAACTATATAACAGTAATAGTAGTTAATTGTATATAGTGCTTACTCATATGTCAGGCACTTCTAAGCACTTTACAGATATTATCTCATTTTATTATCTCATAGTCTCGTGGGGCTCATTTGAACAGCTCTGAGAGGTAGATGCTGTTATTATCAGCATTTTACAAGGGGGGAAACTGAGGCAGAAAGCAATTAAGTGACTTTCCCTGAGTCACAGAGCTTGTTTCTGAGGCAGGTTTCAAACACAGTTCTTTCTAAGTCTAAGCCCAGTGCTCAGTCCACCAAAGTATCAATGTAATCTTCCCAATGCACACTGATCATGTCATTTCTCTGATAAAAAACCGTCACTGACTCATCATTGCCTGTAAAATAAAAGAAAGATCTCTTCACTTATAATTCAACAGTCTCTACAAATCTGGCCGTCATTAAACTTTGTAGTCTTATTTTATACTACTGTCCTTTAAGGGACTCCATCTGTGTCCTGCACAAAGTGGGCTGTTGGTTCTCCACTTGTGCGCTTCTGCCCTCTCTTACGTAGACACACACAGACACACACAGCCACAATATTTGCTTTCACAGGAACATACTTGGAGCCAAATTCATCCACATTTTCACCTTTTGAAATTCAACAAAAGTGTCATAATTGCCTACAGTATCTCTCTTCTCTCTTTGCTCTTTCCTCAGTGCACGAAAGCAGTGGGGCTATGGCTGCTTGTGAAAAGTGAGAGGAGACGTACCACCAAGTCAGCAAGCCTTCATTAAAGTCTTACTGTGAACTGGGTACTTTCCTGAATGCTGAGAAATGCTGGGCAGTATACAGCCTTCTTCTGTTTGCTGTGTTGATCGCTGTGTTGATCTCCTGAGAGTCACTTTTTATGATCAAAGACTATAGTCTTAGGGCTCCATGCCATCAGCACAGCCTTGTCCACAAACAGGAGAAGCTGGAGAAATTTACCATTTATAGGGAATGTCTTTTCCATGACAATAATTTGTATACTTTGCAAGCACGTCTCTTTTTCTCTCTGCATGCGATACTAATAATTAGTCACTTGTCTCTGTGGTTATCAAGGAATCTTGTGCAACATCAGCATGCTTTGTTGAAGGAGAGCCTTTAAGGCTACATTTTGCTCAAGTTAAATACTTTTTTAAAAAAATCAACAAACATGAAATATAGTGAGATCTTGTATTCTATAAACCTTTTAATTGAGTAAGAGTTGGTGAAACTGGTTTCATTATGTACTCAGTCAACAAGAAATAATTTCATGAGATGATCTAACCTTCTAAGACTCATGATGAGAATAAGTAAGTGCAAGCTATTTGTAACAACCTGGTGTATTTATGTGTGTAGGGGAAGAGGATTATAATCTCCCCAGTATTTTCTTCCTTTTACTTTTTGGCAGTCAACTCAAGGCCATTCAGGTTCAAGACTCTTGACTCAACTCCCACAAAATACATACTTATCCTATTTAGATTCAGCCACTGACAATTCTGTAGAACTCATTGTAATTAGATTAATTAGATTTTAAATACATTATAATCATGTAGTAATTAGATTAAGAAAATTAAATTATAATTAAATTAATTCATTAAATTAATAATTAGTAAATTAATAATAATAAATTAATAAAATTATGTTTGTAGTGAGGTATATCAAACAACAAAACAACAGTCACCCCCTAATTTTAAATATCAAATATCCTATTTAATATTGATAAAATATTTTAAATTTAATTTTAACATTACCATTTACTCATCCACCCATAGTCTGGAAGTCTGCTCTCTCCTTTGTACATCTGCTCCCTGTGGAAGGGAAAGATAGGCAGTATTGTGGTTTCTTCACATAGTCTTCTTCCTGAGAAAACAAGGGAAGAGGGGATTAAATGGATTGAGCAGTTTAGGAAGCTAGTGGTGGCTCTTGGGGTATGCCTTAGAGTGTTTTAGAGCTCGTGTTTGTTTCTCACATTGATTCCTCATGTGACAGTGCTTGCTCTGGTTTTGCAGGATGGTGATGTCATTCTCCATCTCACAGGTATGAGAGATTACCTTGGTGCCGCAGAAACTACTGGCTTTCTGGTTTACACAGCTACAACCATGTCATATTCCTTCAAACTGTTTCATTTTTTGTCTCCTGACTTCTGTTATCTTCAGCTGACCAAATCCATCTGCTATTTCTGACATGTCAGAGAACCAGTACCAGAAGTGTCACATCCTCATCCTTGTTGGAAAACAACATTCACACAATGTGGGACCCCAGTCACTCAATCATGCTTATATAATAGTCTCCCTTTATCATTTATTTGTCATTACATAATCACCCTTCTCATCTCTTTCCAGGATTTTGACTGTGTGCCTTTGTATATATATAGGGCTGGACCTGGAGCACGTCTCCTGCATTTGAAATCCACTTGGACGTTCTACCTTTGTGACTCAGGGAAAGTCACTTCACTTTTCTTGTCTCCACTTTCTTCATCTGTGAAGTGAGCAAGTTGTTGCACACAAAGCTTCCTTCCAGTTCTACGTCAAAGATCCTATGGTCCCAGGGAATGCAATGGAAGGAATTTATTTGAGAAGTGTTTTTCTATTAGCAATTGCTGGAAAACAACACTCCCTGAGGCCATAACTAATCAGAAGACATTATTGCCCTTCTACTGTGTTTGTAGGATTTTAGAAATGTATTTTTGTAAAAAGAATGCCGGATGTGGTGTTAGGGGGCCTGGATTCAAGCCATGACTTTGAATCTTCCTATCAAGTTGTTGAACCTCTGTTACCTCAGTTTTCTGATCTGTGTAATGGAGATAATAATATGTACTTTTGATAATTATGATGATACTACCTACGTCTTAAGGTTGCGAGGAAAACTATTATTGAAGGAGAAGAGAATTAGGATGCTGGTTTGACGGGAAGAAAGAGGTAGTAGAATCTTCTATTTCATCTTCTATACGTTCTATTTGTCCTTTAATTCTCTCTTTTCTTTTTTCTGTGTTTCTTCGCCCCCTTTTTAGGAGCTTAATGAAGATTTATTGACTGATTATCCCTCTTCCTCTTCATTATTCCTTCTTATAAAATGGTCTTCATTTCTAGGGACATTCAGTCAGTATGCTTCCCCACATCTCTGTCTGTTGAGTTCCTTCTTTCCATCAAGGTGCAACTACATACATTCCTTAATTTCCCCAATCTGAACGTAGTCTCTCCGTCAAATTTCTCATAATACATTCCTTGAAATTCTACTTTGTACTTATTACACCCTCCCTTATTTGTGTACATGCCTTCCCTTTCCCTAATCCCATGCTATAATCTTGAGATTGGGAATTCTGTTGTCGCTAGCTCTGTATCCTCAGAGCCTACTGAAGGTTCATTATAAATGTTAAATTGACTTGAATTATTAATTTACAATTAAAATGATAAGTGGCTCATTTTTAATACTCCATAAATAAAAAGTCTTAAATTGGTTTTAAAAAATCTATTAAGTAGCAGCAAATAAAAAAAACCCAAATCCTCAAACTTTAACATCTGGTAGTATTTCACATATCTTGAAGAATCAGATGACAAAAGAATGACCCCAGGGATTATAATCATGTTTCCCATTCCTGAAAAAATATTTTAAAATTCATTTTAATGCTTCATTTTGCTGTAGTTGTTTCCTTCTTTTGGGTTGTTTATGTCTAGCGGGGACGTACAAAGAATGTAAACACTTTTACTGAGTAAATATTCAGGTTATCAATCTTAGTTTGATTGATTATTTTTTATATTCTAATAATGGAATTAATATCCATTAAATATAAATTAAGCAACTCTGCAGATTTCAGGATTACAAAGAAAAAAGATAACACAAATAGCTCACAGTTGTTAAAGATGAAAAAATTTGACTTATTTTATATGAAGTGAGGTAGTAACTTAGGGGCCAGAGTTGAGAAAAGAACAAATCTGTAGACATATAAAAGAAATATAAAGCTGAAAAAAAAGTTGATCTGTTTTATGTAGACATATACTTCTGAGTCATTTTGCAGGTAAGAAAAAAAAATTGGCATTAGAGTTCCTTTGGCATGTACCTTTATATTCTTGTGTAATTAAGTCCACACATATGTTGAGAAATGGAAATTTTTTTTATCCTTTTAAAGAAACATTTGGCACTTCTGTGTTTTTAGGGACTACATTACAGTTTTTAACATGAGATGGTCAAAAATGGAATTTTTAAAAGTACTAGATATCAGCATATAATTTGTCAAATTTATCTGGCAGACATTCATCCAGTGCCTATTATGCAAAAAAACACTATCCTAAGCATTATAAGATAAACAAAAATGATACAAAATATGGTCTCTATTCCCCAGGAGCCTATAACATTGAATTAATGTTATTTTCTGGCTCCATGGGGATGGAAAAGCCCTCTGGTAAATCTTGGGCTGGCCGAAATAGAGAGCTAGGGAGTTGTATTTCTTCCTTGTGTGGGAAGGAAAGCCTTGAGATCAAGACTGGAGGGTAGAGCTTTCCCCTCCTACAGTGGGGAAAGTGGAATTTTTAGGTGCTGTCTCTGAGAGGGAGGGAGGTAGTAGTAAAGGAAGGTGACAGTCTTGTCCTCCTCTACATGCGAAGCAAAAATGATGGTTCTGCAGTTGTCTTCCACAAAACAAAGCCTTCCAGTGAGCCAAGGAGAGGTAAAAATTAAAGGGACAGGCGGGAGGTAATAGACTATTTCTCTTTGTTTGTTGATTTATTTTTTAAACCATGGTGGATGAAGAGCTGAGAGCAAAATAGGAGGAATGAACAATCTTGACTCCTATCCATTAGTTTGATTTAGATGGCTATAACTGGCACCTGTTCCTAATAATTTCCTTTTATTTGATTCAAGATGCATTAGCTGTGGTTGACTCTGTGCTCCCATTTCCTTGGATCCCATTGTTTATTGCGTGGTGGCTTAGGACAGTCCTGGGAGATACACATGGCTAAGATCCCAAATCCCCAGGCCATGTTTAGGTAGCATAATCATGAGCCACTCATATGTTTCATAATTACATTTCCAAGTGCAGAATTATATATTATATATATAACTATATATATATATTTATAATATATAAATTTGGCACCCCTTTAAATCTGCCTTTCAGACAAGAGCCTAACATATCTGCCTATAGGAATATGGATAAATTGGAGAGAAGACTTGATTACTCCTTTTCCTTAGTTTATTTCCTACTGTTAAACAGCAAAAGCCTGCCTAAATGAGTGTTTTTTTTGAGGGGGGATATGGAATGGTTGTGGTGGTAAATGAGCATCCACACTAAGAAAGAAAAGAAACTTGCAAGAAATTTATGTATCTAAATGAGATTTAAGGATATTCTTTATAGTTAATCTTTATAGTTAATGGTTTTATAGTTATTCTTCATAGTTAATCCACATGGAACTGGATAAGGTGGAAATATTCAAGTCTATATCCAAGATAAGGCTCCACTAGCTGAATGTGTGACCCCTCATAGCTTCAGAACAACTCTTGAGGGCACAGTAAAAAAGATGGTTTACCAGCTTTCTATTTTGTACAGAAAGGTACCATCTTTCATATATGTTAATTATGTTTCACCAGGTTTCCTAACTTTCCAGGAATTCTAGGGCAATGATTAGTGGGATAAGAAGGTGTTATTGCTTTCTTTAGGAGAGGTAGGTGGCATGGTGGGTAGAGTGCAGGACCTGAAGGAAGACTCATCTTGTAAGTTCAAATCTGACCTCTGACACTTATTAACTATGTTACCTTGGGCAAGTCACATAACCCTGTTTTGCCTCAGTTCCTCAGCTGTAAAATTAGCTGGAGAAGGAAATGGCAAATCATTCTAGTATCTTTGTCAAGAAATCCCCAGATGTGGTCACGGAAAGTCAGATATGACTGAAAAATGACTGAATAACATCTGTTACTAGTTTTATAATATATTTGAGACAGTGAAGGAAGGAGAAAAGGAATGGAGGAGAGAGTCTGACTAATTTGTATACTTACTGGACCCATTCTTGTAGAAAGAAATAAGGACTTGTTCACATAGCCTTGGCTGAACTTTGCAGATAACTTATATGTAAATTTTCCAGAGTCAAAGGACTTATTCTGCCACATAAATGACTGTTAATTTGTAAGAGAATTAATAACATTACATGAAATAAAAAGATATTATTCAGTTTATTTATATCTTGAATTTCTAACTTAATTCATTTATCTCAAACTAACCTCTGGTCTCTAAAGTATGCAATAGTGAGTTACCATTCACTCAAGGTTTTTTTGTCCAGTACTTCATTTGTTGAGTAGTCTTGTGTCTATGAAATGAATCAACAGAAAATTAATTTGCTGGTATCTAGAAAAGGCCTTAAAATAATATTCTGTCAGGGGAGTTTAGATATGCTAAGTTTGTCTAACGTTATAAAATAATACTATCATAAGAAATCTCATAGGAGTGGTATAGACAGTAGTTGCCAAAGGATTCCAGAGGAGGGAGTTGATCATTTATGCTTTAGTAGTCAATGAAGTCTTCATGGAGAATTTGATGTTTGAGCTTGCCATTGAAGGATGGGAAAAGTTTCAACAGGAGAATAGGGAGGTGAAGAGAGTGGTCTCAGTGAGAAGATAGCATGAATGGAGATTTGAAAGCAGAAAAGCAGAAGTTTTAAATATTAGGACAGTTAAGAAGCAGTTAAAAAGGCAGGACTATGTCAGGAAGAGAGGCAGGTATATGGTGCAGTGGATAGAACATAGCTCCTGGAATCAAGAAGACTGATCTTCCTGAGTTCAAGTCTCACTTCAGATACTTACTAGCTGTGTGACCCTGGGCAAGTCACTTAACCCAGTTTGCCTCAGTTTGCTCATCTGTAAAAAGTGCTAGAGAAGGAAATGGCAAACTATTCCAGTGTGTCTGCCAAGAAAACCCCAAACTGGGTCACAAAGAGTCGGACAAAACTGAAATGATTGAACAACAACAAAAAACTCAGGAAGAATTTACTAAGCTTTTTTCTTCCTGCATCTATCAAATTAAAAAGTACTAGACCTGAGATAAAGTAAAATCCTACTTAATGCAAACCCTGAGCTTTTCCCCTCATGTTATGATAGTTTATGCTGTCTGTGATATTTGTAGGTTTTAAAAAAAAGAATATTAGGGAACACTTTGAGGGAATAGCAGGATTTTCATTTTGTCTACCCATTATTTCTCTGTACGGTACCAGACCAGAACTCCCTTTGATGTCAGTGATAGGTCACAGAAAATATGAGTTAGACTAAAATTGTCACATTACACATTAATCATTAGCAAGATTATGATGGTATTAGAATGAATAGAAATAGGAAATGGTACAAGAACAAAAACTTGGGTTCTGCCAGCCAGTGAACATTTATTAAATATCTACCATATGCCAAGCACTGTGCTAAGTGCTAGGGATACAAAGAAAAGCAAAAGGCAATGCCTGCTCTCAAGGAGCTCAAGTCTAATGGGCGGGCAAGATATAATAATTAACAAGTTATACACAGGATTAATTGGAGATAATCAAGAGAGGGAAGACAATAGAATTAAGGGAGATATGTCCACGCAAGATAAGCTTTTGCAGCCATATTGTATAGGTGATTTTTTTATAGGTTGGGTATAGGGAAGGGAGTGGTGAAACTCAGGAGGAAACAGTAGCATCATCCATGAGCAGAGTATGTCCTTGGGATTATTAATGCCCCTGACTGGCAAAGAGGTCTTATTCTTCAGCGTGTGACTTTATTCTTCATTTCAAGGACAGATCATTTGGCATAAAGTAATATACCAACATATAATAGATAAATCTATTTATACTTATGTGTATATGTGATTACACATATGTATATGTATATACTATGTGCTTGAGTAGGTTTCAAATCAGTTACTAAAATGTTAATTGATTCCTGTCATGTAGGTGTGATGCTAGGAGCTAGGATAAAGGGGTCAGGTACATGCATCATGAAGAACAAGGTTTGGACAAAAATGACTCTAAAACAACTTACAATGTGATAAATGCATAGGAGGCATCAAACATTTAAGGGTGGAGGGATTGGAGGAATTATTTCCTGCTAGGGGGGTTGGGGGAAGTATTATGGAAAAAACCAGTGAGAGGAGTATGATATGGAGTCAATTAGAATTGAATGAAAGTTTTGCTTTGCAGTTGAAATGAGATGGCACAAATTTGTAGTGGGTTTTATGGCTCAGAAATAGTAAAGAAGATGGATGCTCCAGTTTTCCCAAGGCTGGGGATTAACAGAGATCAGCAACAGAAGGATGAGGAGAAGTAGGGGGTACCAGGGGAAGGAAAACATCATTGAAAAATTTCAAACCCTGAAGGAAAGGGAGCCACAACCAGTATGATGAACTAGAGGAAGAGGAAGGAGGTCTAGTAAAGGTCACTTTGTTGAAGACGAGATTGAAGAGGAATAAAGTTATTGGAAAGAAGAGTCAAGAGATTGTGTCCAGAGAGCAGATTGTAGAAGTCTGTTATCTTAAATTTCGAATGGTTGTGAATGGTGATATATGTATATATGTGTGTGTATATAACTTAGATATAGTTAGACATCAAAATTGTTATTATTAGATATAATTTTAATTTATTTTTGCTGTAATGCTGATGGGTTGTGTTGAAACAACCATAATCTTATCCTATCCATTATATTTCCTTCTCTTTGCAGCAATAGCCAACCACTGTGCCTTGCTATGGTTGATATGCCTTTGTTTTCATCACCATCCAAACTAATGAGAATTTCATTATTAACAATGCCCAGGAGCAAGATTGGATTTCAGTTCATGATCAGACTCAAATGAGGTTGAACTCCAAATATTTGTCTAATAAAAATTGAGACCATTGGTATTTTAAGTATCTGACACAGAAAAGTGTATAAAATTTAAATTCTAGTCAATTCCATTTTGCCATCTTTAAGAGGAATTTTTAAATCTTGCACATAGGATCCCTGTAATTTCATAGAAGACAAAGGACCACTAATGGTTGCTTAGGGGCATTTCATTTTGACCTAAGAGGTTTTGGCAGCAATACTGTAGGCAGAAAACATCAACCAAGCATGTTTTGGCTATTATAATATAAACTGTGCAAAGAAACAAACATTAACTGCCAGAAATAAGCCTAAAAGCAGTTTATCAATGTCCAGTTTTTTTCTGGACACTAATTTTATTGGATGATAGCATAAAGACTTTGGCTGTGTGAAAGTGGTCAGTCAGCCGATGCATTGTTAGTATTATTTTTGTCTTGCCCAGGAAACCATGTCTTTACATGATTCAGAGAGAGCACAAGATGTAATAAGTTTTTTAAATTTTTGGTGCATTTGTGGTAGAGATGATTGAATGCAATGATATAGTTTGTAGAAAGGGAAGAGGAGATGACCAAATGAAGACTTTAAATCTTAAAATGGCAGAGAGAAAGCAGTTAGATGAATTCTCAAAGGCAGATTTCTGCTGCATATATTTTCCTCTAAGATGACTGTATACAGAAGAAAAATTCATTTGGGTAACGAGGAATAACAGAACAAACACTTAGAATCCAAAGGCCTGGGTTTAAGTTCTGCCCCCGCCCTTCTTAGTAAGGGATCAAGTCACATAATTCCCCTGAGCCAAAACTGTGCTGCGTGCAAGGTGAGGCGAATGGCGTTGTCATCGTCTGCCTCTTAGAGTTGTTATCAGGGTCGACCACAAAGCACTACGTAAATGTCAAACACTGTATTGCCTTTTAAAAATGAGAATCACATTGGGATGATTAGGAGCAAATATGTCGTCCCAACTGACTAGTAGTATTTCCAGGAAGAGTTTGCACAAGGGATTATAATGATCCAGTTAAAACTGCTCCCTCTCTTGTTAAAGATTCTGCCATTTCTGTTAAATGATGTTCGTCAGGTAAGGGCTAAAGACAGAGAACTGTCCCCTTGCTTTTAAGAAGCAGCTTTCCATTACACCAGGGAAGGGATCTAAGTATCTTATTCTGGAAAGGAGTTGAGAAAATGAGTGCTCAAAGTGTGAACCCAAGAGTTCAGACCACTTAGGGTTGTCATGTCAGTGAGGTCAGCACAAGGGAATCTGTGGGAATTTGTGGGGGGGATTTACACACAGGATTAAGCAGACAGGAATAAGGCTTAGATGAATAGTGCTAAGTGTCAGGAGGAGCTGAGACTGGAAAAAAGCAAGGAAAGATCAAAAGTGGAGGTCAGAGCAATCACCAGAATGACTTTATTGGCCTCAACTCATATTATTTTATAAAATCTTGTAAAATGATGAGACAGTATGTACCTGCAGTGTAGTTTTCTTCTTTTTGAAGAGTTTATGATATTCCCGAGGAGGAAATACACGTGAATAAGGTGGTTTACTGTCCTAAAGTTTAACCTGTAGGATTATTGGAAGGTGAGAGAAGAAGAAGGCTATAGTAGTATTCCTGGTGCAAGGTGAATAGCCATTGATAGGAATTCTGGTGCCTAGAACAGCTTTGAGGGGGAGGAGGAAGAGGACAACCAGGCTGGGTCAGGTTGAGGCTGAAGGAAAGGGATGAATCAAATATTACACCTAAATTTCTGGGTTAGGGAGCTGGGAAGATAATGATATCATTTACCAGAAATAGGGAAGTTGGGGAGAGGGGCCAGTTTTGGGAGAAAATGATGAGCTCATTTTTGGACAGGCTGAATTTGAGGAGTTGGCAGGATCTCCAGGTGGATGTATATTGTGGAAAGTTGGAAACATGGGTTTGGAGATCTGGGGACCTGGGAAGCCTGGAAACCGACGTTTGGAAACAATTATCCTTGGAGTGATCATAAAAGTTGTAAGGATAAAATGGATAAGATATCCAAAGAAGACTGTATAGAGAGAGAGGAAAAGGGAACTGAGGGCAGACTGTTGGCAGATGCCCATGCTTAAGAGGGGGAAGAAAAAATAGAACAAGGACAAAGGAATGATCAGAGAAATATGGGGAGAAATCTAATATCAGTTAGAAATGGGTGGTCAGTAGTTTCAAGTCTTGTAAAGAGACCAGGAAGAATGACCACCAGAAAAAAATCTTTTGGATTTGGTGGTAAGGCCATTAGTGACCTTGAACAAAGCCTGCTTTTACCTGGTTGAACATGGTTTGAAGGTTGGTCTGGCCAGTCCCAAACCACCAGATATCTGTTTATTAAGTGAAGTCAGAGAAGTACTGAGAATATATTAATAGTTTGTGGAAAATGACTTCTGTTAGATGGAGAATTGGATGGTATTCCTGAAGTATGTACCCTGGGTTATTGCCTGTATGTAATATTACTTCACATTAGCACATTCATTTTTTAAGATTTAGTAGTAGTGAGAAAAGGCTCACCATTACCCAAACTTTGGTCCTCAGTAAAAGATTATCTGGATAGATATATAGAAGTTGAATATTCCCTGGAGTAACAAGCCATCCTTATGGCAATGACAGTACCATGACATGAAAAGATATATTCCATCTTATTGACAGTATACATAATTATTAAATATTATCATGTTTTTATGGTTTTGGGCCAGGTCTGCAGTGAAATAAATATAGGGTTGTGATGATCCATGCTATTTTCAGGTTGTAGGGACTCTTTGGGTTTCCTAGTTCTGTCTTTTGTCTTCTGTATACTACAAAGGTATATATGGAGTGATGTATATCTATCTACATACACACATTTTTCTGGGCCAAGAGAACTGATTGAGGATTAGAGGTAATGTCTTATATAATCCAGAGTGGCCAGCAGGCAGCAGATTGGATGCAACTGGAGGATCTGATCTTAGTTGCACCTTTTGAAAATATATAATTCGAATTCAACATGGAAAATGTCCTGCTAAAGAGTATACTCCCACCCCACTCTCCAGTGGACAAAGATTGCCCTAGTGTGGTTGCTGAGTCATTTCAATCATGTCCAACTCTTTGTGAACCCTTTGGGGGTTTTCTTGGCTGTGATACTAGAACGGTTTGTGATTTCTTTCTCCAAGCCATATAAAACATGTATTTGTTTCTAGGCTGAGAGATAAGAATAGTCACCAAGTCCAAGTTAGTCTGAGTTGAGGAAAAAATTCTCAAGGTAAACATTGTTATTCTCAGATATTTCTCTGGAGTATTAATCAAGTCAATCAAAAACATTTATTAAGTGTCTACTATGTACACAGTGCTGGGGATACCATGACAAAATGAAACAGTTGACCTCAAGGATCATACATTCTATGTAGGCAGTGTATACATACGTAAATACATATTATCTATACAAAATAAACACTAGGTAGTGTTTAGAGGGAGGGTACTCACACCTGGCATGGGGAGATCAGGAGCATCTTTATAAAGTATTATTTGAGCTAAGTCTTCAAGGAAATTCTAAGAAGCAGGGGTGAGGATAGAGTGCATGCTAGGCATAGAGAGTGAGTGAGGTGGAGGAATAGCAAAAAAGCCAGTTCAGTTGGACAGTAGAGTGAGGGGGCAGCTAGGTGGTGCAGTGGATAGAGCACCAGTGCAGGAGTCAGGAGGACCTGAGTTCAAATCTCACCTCAGACACTTGACACTCACTAGCTGTGTGACCTTGGGTGAGTCACTTAACCCCAATTGCCTCATCCTGGGTCATCTCCAGTCATCCTGATGAATATCTGGTCACTGGATTCAGATGGCTCTGGAGGAGAAGTGAGGCTGGTGACCTGCACAGCCCTCCCTCACTCAAAACAAAGTCAAGTGCAAGTCCTGTCATTATTGATGGCATGGTCTTCTTTGGCAATGAAGGATGAACACACACACACAGAGTGAGGTAAAGAGTATATTGTATGGCAAGGCTGGAAAGGTGGGTTTGGGTCAGAGTGTGAAGGGCTTTATATGCTAAACAGAGAGTATGAGACACCATATGATAAAGTATGGGAACAGTGCTTGACTTGGAGGTAGGAAGACCTGTGTTTAAATGCAGCCTCTGTTACTTACTAGCTGTGTGACCACAACCAAGTCACTTAACACCCATGAACCTTAGTTTCATTATCTGTCAGATGGACTTGATAATAGCTGTGGTACTTACCTCAAAGGGAGGTTGTGAAAAATAAGTGAGATGATATATATATAGCACTTTGCAACCTTAAGATACTATATAAATGTCATTTTGTTATAATTATTTTTATGGTATTAAGGGTGACCAATGGATTTCTTGTTGCTTGAGTTTCTGGATAATATAGCTGTGCTCTGAGTACATGCTGTTGGTCTGGACCATGATAGGGTGATGGTGCTCTTTTTTCCTCACCTCTCTTAGGGAATACTGCTTGGGTTTTATATGTAGTATTTATAGAACGTCACTTTTTCTTCTCAGATTGTATGATTATATTTAGCACCCATTTGTTTTTGAGGCCTCCACAAAAAGCACGATTCTGATGTCTTTTCATGGCCTTGAGGAGACTCTGCATTCTTACAGACTACTAACTCACAGCACATTTTCGGGCAAGTTCTATCATGCTAGTAAAGGTTTTGTGTATGACCCTGTCATCCTGCCCCACTTCCTGAGGGCTAGCCTAAGGTAGAAAGATAATGCCTTCTTGTGCAATACAGTATTTTAAAAATTCTTTTGAGAATATTTCCGTACATCATGCCTTTAATATAAACTGAAGGTGCAACTTCATTTTGTTCATTATTCCTATCCCATCATTCCTGTTTTGCAAATGAAGCAATTGAGGTATAGTTAGATAACTTGTCCAAGCTCACAGAGCAAGTTAGTGACAAAGTAGGACCTCTTACTCTGAGAGGTTCCTCTTCGTAGCCCACGTCTCCTTCAGACTATAAATAACATTTTTGTAGTGGGATATTTGACCCTTCTGAAAGTGTCATGAAGCCACCTGATTCTCAGTTGGTAGTTTTGGATTCATATGAATTTTTTCTTCCAAGAAATTGAGAAAACTCAGTTGCAGTGCATTGAGAGCATAAAGTTTAACTCACAACAGAAAATATGACAGCAGTTATTGAAATTTTCTAAATTTAGATTATAATTTAAGTTGAACTTTTAATAATTCTAACGTCATAAAAATTAGAAGCCAAGAATAAAGGAATGTAACATTGAAATACATTTTAAAGTAAAAGTTACTAGACTTGATTAGACATGGTTTTATACACTGAAATATTTTTATTTAACAAGGACTAAGATCATACCAGCTGCCAATTATTTAATCTGAATCGATTATAATAAATTGCATATAAACACCAACAGATAAGTATGATACAAAATACTTAGACATTAGAAGGTTGAACAAAAATACTAATTGTGACCAATGGGTCACAGATTCATATATTTAGATCTGGGAAGGGGACCTTTGAGGTCACTGAATTCAATCACCATTTTTGCTGATGAGAAAACTCAGGCCTACAGAGTGTGCCTTACTTAGCATAGTGTCCAGCACATAGTGGGCACTTTGTTAATGCTCCTTTCCTTTCCCCCTTCCTTTCCCTTCTTCCCCACGATCACAAAACTCATTGTTGTCTGAGCCCATCTTCCTGAATGCATTTCAAATTCTGTATTCACAATACTGCAGTTTCTCTTGGGAGGAAAGGATCTTTATTGGAGTCTGATGTCCAAGAGAGGTTTTGTGGAGGAGTTGTCGGTCGACATAGACATTAAAACTGAGTAAAAATTGGATAGGTACAAAGGAAAGGACATTTAAGACATAGGGAATGATGTAAGCAAAGGTGTGGAGGTGGAAAGTGTAGCATGTGTTCACTGGATTATGAAGCGTGTGGAGAAATATGCAGTAAGGGTAACAAGGAAGAGGGTGAGGCAGACTGACGGTCTGACACTTTGACTTAAAATATCATTCTTGGGACGAAGATGACACGAATGTTTGACCAAATGAGGCAGCAATTGATTCTCTAATAGAAATAAAGGATAACACATAAATCTTAACTATGGTCATAGTCAGTCATTTTTTTTTATATATTAAAAAGACATAATACTTTCAGAATTATAGTTGAATTCAGATAGGTGTTATGGGACTGGGTTGGTGCTTAGCAAATTTGTTCAATGAATGAATGAAGTGATTTCCTTGATAATATTTTGATTTTTTTTTGTTCTGCATTTTGACATGATAACATTTCAGTATCAAGAAAGCTTAATAAAATCCTATCTATATACTTGTGAATATGTATATGTATGTGTATACACACACATGCACATGCACATACAAGGTGAGTATATAATACAGGGTGTCCCAAAAGTTTTGATTCAGTTTAAAAACTTTGGAAACATATTGTACGTATGCATGTATGTATTGTGTTAGTATGCAGGTATATGTACAGGTATCTACTGCTTTCCATAGATGTAGAAAATTGAGATCTGATTATACCAGTATTTTCGAGGAAAAGATGACATTTTTTAAGGAAACATATGTAAGTATTCCTTTTCTACATTTCCTACTTTGAGCAACATTTTTTTTGGTTTGACCTTTATTATTAGATCTGCCTATGTTATCCTTTTTTATTGCGGTCTTAAAGTTTCATTAAATATTATCTTAATGTGTTCACTCAATAAAATCAACATCTTTTTTTTTTTTTAAATTTAGATTTCAGTTCAAGGCTTCATGGATCTTGCGTGCAGCTGCACCAGAATAAAGCACTTGGTCATCAATGATATGCCAACTCTGACAGATAGTTGTATAAAAGTAGGTCACGGAATAGCAAATTATCTTTAGAAT